>NC_091646.1:114885804-115558692 GCF_027580195.1 Bos mutus | reverse complement strand
GTGGCAATTTCTGAAAATAAGACAGCAAAGTTTTCCACATTGATTGACTCTTCCTTTCATGAAACATTTGTCTGTAACATGCAATGCTGTTTGGTACAATTTTACCCACAATAGAACTGCTTTCAAAATTGGAGTTAATCCTTTCAAACCCTGTCGCTGTATTATCAAAGTTTATGCAATATTTTAAATCCCTGGTTGACATTTCATCATCTTCACAGCAATTTTACTGAGTAGATTCCATCTCAAGAAACCACTTTTTTGGCTCATCCATAAAAAGCAAGTTCTTATTCTGTTAAAGTTTTCTCACAGGATTGCAACAATTCAGTCACATTCTCAGGCTCCACTTTTAGTTCTAGTTCTCTTGCTTTTTCTACCACATCTGCAGCTGCTTCCTCCACTTAAGGCTTGAACCCCTCCAAGTTATCCCTGACGATTGGAATCAACTTCTTCCAAACTCCTGTGAATGTTGATATTTGGACTTCTTCCCATGAATCATGAATGTTCTAAATGGAATCTAGAATGGTGACTCCTTCACAGAATGTTTTGACTGACTATGCCCAGATCCACCAGAGCAATCACTATGGCAGCTCTAGCCTGATGAAGTGTATTTCTTAAATAATATGACTTGAAAATCTAAAGTACTCCTTGATCCATAGACTGCAGAATGGGTGCTGTGTTAACAGCCATAAGAACAACATTAATCTTGTTATATATCTCCATCAGAGCTCTTGGGTGACCAGGTGCATTGTCAATGGGCAGTAATACTTTGAAAGGAATCTTTTCCTGAGCAGTAGGCCTCAAGAGTGGGCTTAAAAATATCCAGTGAACCATGTTGTAAAAAGATGTGCTGTTATCCAGGCTTTGTTCTAAGGGCCTTGGAATTTTCAGAATGATAAATGAGCATGGGCTTCAACTTTGAGTCACCAGCTAATTAGCCACTAACAAGAAAGTCAGTCTGTGCTCTGAAACTCTGAAGGCAGGGACTGACTTCTCTCTAGCTATGGAAGTCCTGGGTGGCATGTTCTTCCAATAAAAGGCTGTTGGATCTACACTGAAAATCCGTTGTTTAGCGTAGCCAGCATCATTAATTATAGTTGTCATTATTTTGTAAACAAGAGCTCTCTCGTTCTCTCTTTTCTCTGCCTTCCTCCACCATGTTCTTTAAAGCACTTTGAAAATGAACTCTCATGTAGGACTGATAGACCTTGGTCATCACTGGGGCATCTTCATCACTTCCTCACCCGCTGGAGACTCACTAAGGTTCTAAGGGACTTTCATAGTGGTGGGAGTCCATTCTGGTCACCTCGGCAATGTCCACCATCTCAGCCATGTGATCCACTCAGGTCTGCCTCTGGAGTTTCCACAAATTTCTGGGACAAGAGAATCTCTGACAGGTCTGGAAGCCTCATGCCTAACATCGTGCCTCCATGGTGCCCCAACAACCTATGATATGATAATCCTCAGAGAAACTCTTCTGCCCTCTGGTTGCCTAGAGGTACTCACTCACGTTTCTCTTCTCCACCTTCCTTTGTGATAGTTGAGCACAGTTGGCTCAGTGTCTTGGCCTTTCACAAAAGACAGGAAGAATCTTTGAATTCAAGGCTATATTTTTCCACACCCCAGGGAAATATTAAGGGACTGGTTACCACTTAGGTTGAGATATCAGGGTTTTCAAAGGGTCTGAGAATGAGTAACTTAAAAATTTATCCTGTTAAATTGAATTTTTTGAAATAACCTGGGATTATAGCTATGAATTGTAATGTAATTAGTAAAATGTGTTCTGAGTTCCAAAAACCTGACTTACAAATGAATACAACTATTTTGTAATGAGTAGAGGCAAGGAATGATACCTGCAGTTTATAATGATTACATCCTTCTACAAAGTAATATGAGTTTGCTTCTTGATATTTCATTTCAATCTGATTATACATTTCCCTCACATTCCTTCATGCAATTTGTGTGTGAATGTACGTATGAATATATGTGTATATACAAGCATACTCATTTGTATAAATATATATATTCTTTCATATATATATAATCCATGCAGACTTCTGATCTTGATACCATCTTTACACCTCATCAACTTTTTATGATCCTTGAAATTTATTTGAAAATACACAATGTCACCCATTTTTCCAATCATTCTAAGGTTTCTCTTCCCTTTCCTGATCTCCATCTTGGAACAGAAGACCATGCTTTCTCTTCCTAGATCTAGATCCCAATCATTATTTTTATGTGCATTTAGGAAGAACAAAGGACCATCTGAAATGGAAGACAGTGAAGATAAGTGTGAAAATGTGATCACGATTGAAAATGGCATCCCCTGTGATCCCCTGGACATGAAAGGAGGGCACATTAATGATGCTTTTGTGACAGAAGATGAGCGGCTCACCCCTCTCTGAAGGGCTACTGTTTTGCTCCGCACCCTGAAATTCAACACTTGTGTCTGTGCAACTGCTGAGCATCACAGTTTATCGAGGCAAGACTATATATTTTGTTTTCATCATTCTTCTTTTGTAAGAATTTTGAATGTGCATGAAATGAAAAGGCAATGAATTATACCCATGAAGACTATTGGAATCATAAGCTGCTGACTATTCAAAATATTCTAAAATAATTCCCTGACAACACAGTGTATGAGTGTAGTCATGTGGCATTTGCAGTTATTGATTTTAAAAATATATTAGTATTTAAGCATTTCTAGTCATAAGGTCAGGCCAGCATATATATATCACACTTTTGAAGATCTAAGAAAAAAATATTTCTTCCAGTGGAGAATGCCTATAATATGGTGTCTAAATCATTGAAAACGGATCCTTTTAAATATCATATTCTGTATATGACTAGATAAGGAAGAATAACAAATAATTACTATAAATTGGATGGATAAAAATGGGAGTGTTGAAATACAAGGTGGAACTTGATCCTGTTATCATACCAACAGTTGCTTATATATTTTTTCTACAAGTCTCTGATAGGACAGCTCTGCAGTTTGTACAAGTACAGTCTATGCTAACTTAATAAAGTACTTATCATTTCTTTTTGATTGACTGATTGTGGTCTGTAATTTGTTTTCACACTGTGGAACATAGTAAGTTTAATTTTTATGTTATGTTTAATCTGCTTTCCAGTCCTAGAAATAAATTGCTTTTGTTGTGTGTATCCCTACTTGAAGATTGTAGTTTTTAGACTTGATTTTACCCTCAGAATGAGAGAAAATAATAGCAAATGAAACAACTGACAAAGGATTAATCTCTAAAATATACAAGCAGCTCATACAACTCAATACCAGAAAAACAAACAACCCAATCAAAAAGTGGGCAGAAGACCTAAACAAACAGTTCTCCAAAGAAGACATACAGATGGCTAATAAACACATGAAAAGATGCTCAACATCACTCATTATCAGAGAAATGCAAATCAAAACTACAATAAGGTATCACCTCACACTGGTCAGAATGGCCATCATCAAAAAGTCTACAAACAATAAATGCTGGAAAGGGTATGGAGAAAGGGGAACACTCTTGCACTGTTGATGGGAATGTAAATTGATACAGCCACTATGGAGAACAGTGTGGAGAGTCCTTAAAAAACTAGGAATAAAACTACCATATGACCCAGGAATCCCACTACTGGGCATATACCTGAGAAAACCAGAATTGAAAAAGACACATGTAACCCAATGTTCATTACAGCCCTATTTACAATACCTAGGACATGGAAGCAACCTAGATGTCCATCGACAGATGAATGGATAAAAATCTTGTGGTACATATATACAATGGAATATTTCTCAGCCATCAAAAGGAATGCATTTGAGTCAGTTCTAATGAGGTAGATGAACCTAGAGCCTATTATACAGAGTGAAGTAACTCAGAAAGAAAAAAAACAAGTATCATATATTAATGCATATATATGGAATCTAGAAAGATGGTACTGATGAACCTATTTGCAGGCAGCAATGAGGATGCAGACACAGAAAACAGACTTGTGGACACAGTAGGGGGGAAGGAGAGGTTGGGACCAATTGAAAGAGGAATGTTGAAACATTTATATTACCATATGTAAAATAGATAGCCAGTGAGAATGTGCTGTATGATGCAGGGAGCTCAAACCTGGTGCTCTGTGACAGCCTAGAGGGTGGGATGGGGTGGGAGGTGGGGAGGAGGTTCTACAGGGTGGGGACATATGTATACCTGTGGCTGATTTATGTTGATGTATGGCAGAAACTAACACAATATTGTAAAGCAATTATCCTCCAATTAAAAGAATCATACTAATAGACTTGATTTTACTTCCAGACAGGTATCATTCTAAATTCTAATAATAATTATTATGCATGTACCCGGAAAGATTGAGGGCAGGAGGAGAAGGGGACGACAGAGGATGCGATGGTTGGATGGCATCACCGACTCGATGGACATGGGTTTGGGTGGACTCCAGGAGTTGGTGATGGACAGGGAGGCCTGGCATGCTGCAGTTCATGGGGTCACAAAGAGTCAGACACGACTGAGCAACTGAACTGAACTGAGCTGATAGAAAATTTGCAGCTCAGTCTCCACCCACTGCCATCACCAACAGTTGGTGTTATAGCAGTAGTCTCTAACTCGCTTCCCTTATCCCTTTTTATTTTGAAGGCATGGGATGGACCAATTTGATCACTAGATCATTTTCTTCACTGTTTATCGTGAAGCTGAGGGGATTTGTTCCACTTGCAAGGGTCTGTTCCACTAAATATCCTTGCTGAGGAAGTTTTCTTTACTAGCACAAATGCGCTGTAAAATTGACCATCAATATAACAGCAAAATAGAGCTTATGTCTCCTGCACTGGCTTTGACAAACATTGAGGGTAATTAGACAGCAGTCAATCATAAACCATACCTTTCATTTTAAAAATAATGATCTTGTAATGTCCCACAAAGGAACACATTGTGAGGTGATATGTAGTGGAAATAAAGTGTTGTAAATTGAGTGGAAATATGGCTGTCACTCTCGTCTCCCAGTCCTTAGCAAAAACTATAGTGAAACTGGAAAGACAGAAGCATGTGAAAACCAAGTCACTGCAGAAAAAATGAGCTGAGATGATATTTGGATTTGTTTCACAGAAGAAATGTAAATGCAGGTAGATTTTGGTTTTTGGGGTGTAGTTTCATCTACCATATTTTCCATAAGAACCAACCAATACAAAACATCACTATATAAAAGAATGCAGTGGACTCTTGCATCTAGAATGATACATGATCAGATATTAATATAATCAAGTGAAGTATACACATTTTTCATCCCTGGATAAGGAACAAAGAATAGGAGAGAACACAGGTGAAGAACCAAAAAGAGTATAAAATCCCTCAAACTCCAGATTCCCAGTCCTTATTGCAAAAGTCAATGGGCCCCTTAACTTAGTGTTTTATTTCCCATCTTACACCTTGTTTTTTATTTATTTTTAATTTTTGAATTTTGCACCTTGTTTTCTTTCAATTACATAAGCAGATGCATGGAAGTTTTCTTTCCTACTAACCGTCCTTTGACCCTTCCTCCATTCATTCCTCCATCCCTCTCTCCCTGCCTGAGGAATTTATTGAATGGAGACAGTCTGTGTAAGATAAGATGTTAGGTTCAGGAAATATAAACAGAGAATTTCCTAGAAGGGATTTGTTCATTATTTATGACAAGATTCAGTTTATTGCTGAGAATACCATTCTTTTTAAGGAAATTTTAGTTTGAATGAATATGGGCATGGGATTATGGGGTGTAGGATGGAGACATTTAATCAGATGCAGAGAAAGAGATCCCAGTTTTTTTTTTTTTTCCCCCCAAGTGTCTGATGTCTTTTGGCCCAATCTGAAAATAGATTCCCAGAACAACATGGGTAGGTCATATCCAAGACCATGGGAAAGGGTGGCACAAGAGCTCCTGGGCATGGTGTAGAACCAAGGTGAGCGCTAGCCACCATGGGCAGGCAAGCCTAGAAGGTGCCATGGTCAAGTGTCTTGCAGCACTGAACAAGTGGCCCCTTTTGCAAAACTTAGCAAAAGTTCAGTTAAGACTCATGTGTTCATCACTCCTGGATTCTATCTGTCCTCCTCCACTGTTAGTTCACAGTCCACCATAATTAGTGAACTAATAAGACAATATTATTTATATCAAGGTTGCATTTGTAAACTTAGGAGGTTGAACCAGATCAAACTGCTGCTATGCAGTCATTTTTGCCCTACAAAAATGACAGTTAACCTGTGTTTCAAGCTGTTAGTTCTCTAGTCAGTTCTTTGAAATTTAGGAATGATGTTCCCCATGTAAATATGTCATACATAGTAAGGCAGCCTTCAGGCCAGTTCACAGGAGCATATTAACCCATGGTGTAGCAGAAATATTGTGTATTTATGTTGTAAAATATTAGAAGACAAACTGTTGTAATGCCAGCAGTTTAATGAAAACAAACAAAAAGAAGACAATGTAATACAAACCAGCTTTGGTTGTGTTTTATTGTCAGTGCTTGAGGAAAAGCAGATTTTAATGGAAGAGTGAGGAAGTGCATGGAACTGGTAAAAGGAACTTAACTCTGAAGACCTTCAAAAGTTGTTAATCCTGGCTCATTAAAAATTAGGTCTATATTTATTGTCTTGGCTTCACCAACATCCACATGCTTTCCAACTGTGCCTTCTGGGGTCCATTCCCATGTGTGTGTGCTAAGTTGCTTCAGTCGTGTCTGACTCTGTGAGACCCCATGGACTGTAGCCCGCCAGGTTCCTCTGTCCATGGGATTCTCCAAGCAAGAATACTGGAGTGGGTTGCCATGCCCTCCTCCAGGGGATCTTTCTGACCCAGGGATCAAACCTGTGTCCCTTACATTACATGTGCCTCCTGCATTGGCAGGCAGGTTCTTTACCACTAGCGCCACCTGGGAAGCCCTCCATTCCCATAACCCTGAAGAAACTGTTCCCTCAAAGGTCACTAGTGAATTGCTGGTTGTCAAGGTCATAGCATCTTGGTCCTCAACTTCCTGAATCTTTTTGACCCTTCAACAGTGTAGGGCGCTCTGCTCCCCACCTTTTGACACTCTCCCTTCTTGACTTTTCTATGATATGACGCTATCATTTTACTCATCCCCTCTCTCTAACCTTTTTTTTTTTTTTTTTTGGCCACCCTATGCAGCATACAGGGATTGAATTTGTGTCCCCTGCATTGGAAACATGGAGTCTTAACCACTGGACCATCAGGGAAGTCCCTCTAACTGTTCTTAAAGAATCCAGAGAAGAAATTGAAAGGGAAATAAAGATACCAGTGATGAAAAATTAAGAGATGTTGTGTAAAGTATGGTTGAGCTCTCAGTAGTGAAAGAAAAGAGTTGCCCCTTGTGCATAATGAAGGTGGTGGAGAAAATGCTTGGGCTTAATGGTTCTCTCTGCTGACCACCAACAGGTTGCTTGCTATTCAGAGAAGGCTTGGAATAAGAAATAAAACGTGCATTAAGTAGTCATTGTATCTTAAATAATGAGTGCTTCACGCAGTGGTGGAGAGAGAGCACCAAGGTAAGAGAACACACTTTCACAATCCTGCAACTCCAAAATCCAAAACCCTCTAAAAGCCGTTTGACAGCAACCCCTGACCCAAACAGATATAGTACTCTTTATGGTCTATATTTATTGTACTCAGTGGTCTTTATTTATTGTACTTAATATTATTGAATGCAGAAATAGTCAAGTGTTTACTGATAGGACGCTGCCCCAGATCTCACAGAGTGTAGATTAATACATGGTATATTTATTACCTCTATTCCTGAGTCATTTTTAAAATATTTATATATTTGGCTGCATTGTCTTAGTTGCAGCATGTGGGATCTTCCTTGCAGCATACAGGATCTTTTTAGTTGCAGCATGTGAACTCTCAGTTACAGAATGTGGGATCTAGTTCCCTGATCAGGGATTGAACCTGGACTGCCTGCCTTGGGAGCACAGAGTCTTAGCCACTGGACCACCAGGGAAGTCCCTATATTGCCTGAGTTCTAATCCTTACACCACCATTTACTAAGTGGGTGGCCCCAGTTCATAAAAGTGGAGAGGAAGCAGTCCAGTGAAATAACTTATTTCCATTTGATGTAAATAGACTAGCTTTAAAAAGGAACTAATACTTGCCCTATCTGCCCAAAGAGCCATTGCGAGAACAGAATGAAATGAATAAAACCAGCAGGATTAATAAAGAAAATGTGCACTGTCAATGCAATTTTTACTTACTAAAATTGATAGTGAAACTTCTCAACTTGATGCCATAAAAAGTAATAAAGATTTATTTAAGGAAAATATTTTGCTGTATGAATAATTCATAATTATACTGGCTTAATCTCAGAAGTAGATAGCCTGCCCGCCTAGGAAGACACAACTACACATAAATGAGGTATTTATTTGAATTTTCAGCCCAGAGGTATTAAAACCTACAAAACTCCACTACTGTAATTGCAAAGAAAAAACAGCCAAGTCCGTACACATTAATTCTAACCACCATGATCCCTCATTTCCCCCCCATTGGCTATAATCCTATATAACCCCTGAAGAGACAGACAGAGCAGCTTGTGGCAACTCAGCTAATTATTCCAGTAATAACTTTAATTCAATTAGGTAACGATGATTATATTTTTAAATGATTTTTTTTTTATTCTCTGACTTATCATTGAACCAGTTGATATTTGTTCAATCAACTGGCCCACCTATCAATTCAGTTAAAAAATTTTATCTGGATGGATAAGATGTTCTGTTGGATTGACAAGTTAATTCACAGTAGAACTTTGTGCATCTGGTCAAATTCTGATGATACTCAGATTCTCCTATATCGAGGATTGGTGCCTGTGACTTGCCTGCCAGGTATGTGGGAGTGAGTCAGCCATCCCTGTTTCTTCATTACTTGGGGCTGTTTCCAGCAAAGACTCAAAGGTCCCGGGAAGACGGGGCCGCAAGACAGCAGTAGAACAATTAATTCATGTGATAAGCCTTTTTGGTTTTTATTTAGGAGAATTCCAGGTAATCTAACATGCTTTCTGAAAAACTGAAGTGAGTGAACTGAAGTCACTCAGTCGTGTCCGACTCTGTGACCCCATGGACTGTAGCCTACCAGGCTTCTCCATCCATCGGATTTTCCAGGCAAGAGTACTGGAGTAGATTGGCATTTCCTTCTGCAGGAGATCTTTCCGACCCAGGGATCGAACCCGGGTCTCCCGCATTGTAGGCAGATGCTTTACTGTCTGAGCCACCAGGGAAGTCTCCGGAGAACTAAAGTAAATTTAAATCTATAAATGCAAGAACTAAAATCTGCTTGCTCAAAAGTGACAGAGGCTTGCCAATGTTAATATCTTTGCCATCATTCCAGGGGTGACTGAGGCTCATATTAAACTCTCATCACATATTATAGTATTACCTGCTGGATTATCATCTGCTTAGCTATAAAAGGGAATAAAGCAGAGACATTACTTTGCCAACAAAGGTCCGTCTAGTCAAGGCTATGGTTTTTCCAGTGGTCATATATGGATGTGAGAGTTGGACTGTGAAGAAAGCTGAGCGCCAAAGAATTGATGCTTTTGAACTGTGGTGTTGGAGAAGACTCTTGAGAGTCCCTTGGACTGCAAGGAGATCCAACCAGTCCATTCTGAAGGAGATCAGCCCTGGGTATTCTTTGGAAGGAATGATGCTAAAGCTGAAACTCCAGTACTTTGGCCACCTCATGCGAAGACTTGACTCATTGGAAAAGACTCTGATGCTGGGAGGAATTGGGGGCAGGAGGAGAAGGGGACGACAGAGGATGAGATGGCTGGATGGCATCACTGACTCGATGGACGTGAGTCTGAGTGAACTCTGGGAGTTGGTGATGGACAGGGAGGCCTGGCATGCTGCGATTCATGGGGACGCAAGGATTCAGACACGACTGAGCGACTGAACTGAACTGAACTGAACTGAACTAAAGGTTCATTTTAGTAGTACGAAAACCTCAGGTTACAGTTTCAAATACAGTGCTTTAACACAGCACGTTCCAATAGATCAAGGGAAAAAAAGCCATTTAGAAAACCTCCCAAAGGATTATACAGGTGTCTCGAGGAGAATTGAGGGTGTGGGGGGCTAGAAATTGGGGTACCTGGCAATTTTTCGCAGAGTTTTGTATAGTACTTTTTTGTGTTGAGAATCCAAATAGATGCCTTACATATCTCTGTATTTCCTTTCATCACCTCCCTCCCAGAGCTATGTTTCTTTCCAGATAGATAGGTTATCCTGCTTAAGATTTAGTCATTGTAGATTTGCATATCCATATTGTAAAAATTTTTCCCTAAACAAATCCTGTTTTCTTTTCTTTGTGAACTCGAGTAGTTTTAATACTACTTTTTCTAAAGAATATATAGGTTTTATTCACAAGGTTAATTTCATTCATGAATTTTTACTGCTTCACATTATTTTATTCAAAAGCAATTATTACTAATCCTACTTAAGGAAAGTAGAAACAGCTGAGTGAATTTAAATATCTTGCCCCAAATCATGCAGCATTTAAAAATGAATTCACTTGTTGTTAGAGGGTTTGAGCACTCATTCTCTTAGTTTTCATATTTTAACTATATTTCTCTACATTTAGCTCTGTTCCGCTTATAAAGGACTTTGTCATCAATTCGTCTTCCTAGTGTAACTTGAACGTGTCATCTATGCCATGCTAGATGCTAGACAAGAGCTGGGATTGGGGTGCCAGAAACCCCACAACTGGGTAATGTGTGGGGTGGTTGCCAGGATTATTCTTGGTCCAAACTGAATACATTACCATGGGTAGTGGCATACAGAGAAATTAGAATCTGAAACAGATTGAACATGTTTCACAACTGGAAAATTTTAAAACCATGGATTATATTCTTGCTTCAGCATTTGTATAGCTCTTTGGATCATTGTTGGCCGTTCCTGTGCTATGCTTGATTTAGGTCATTTTCTCTTTATACTTGGCTTGGGAGTAATGAAGGGTGCATTTTAGAGGCTCTGGTAAAATTACAATCAGAACTGCAACTTTCCTCATCCTATATGGAGTCAGATTTAAATGGAGGAAGGAAGCCTTGACATATCCTGTTAAAATGGAAAGCTAGGGAATTCCCTGGTGGTCCAGTGGTGAGGACTCTGTGCTGTCACTGCCAACGGCCTGAGTTCAATCCCTGGTTGGGGAACTAAAATCTCACAAACTACACAACACAGAAATAGCAAACACCCAAATGGAAAGTCAGACGATACCGTTCCTTTGCTTAAACCTCTCCTCTCTACCCATCTCTTTCCGGGTAGAACCCAACCTCTCACGATCTGCCCTCAGCCCCTGTATAAAGGTAAAAGGTAAAGTGAAGTTGCTCAGTCGTGTCCAACTCTTTGTGACCCCCACAGACTGTAGCTTACCAGGCTCCTCCATCCATGGGATTTTCCAGGCAAGAGTACTGGAGTGGGTTGTCATTTCCTTCTCCAGAGGATCTTCCTAACCCAGGGACCAAACCCAGGTATCCCGCTATACCTCCTGATATTTTTTATTATAAACATTATCATGCATAAAGAAAGGTTGAGGAATAGTATAATGAACACCCACTTAGCTACCACCTAGATCTAACCATTCAAAACTGAAATTATAAAGGGCTGGGAGAGATGGGGTCCTGAGAGGGTTGGCAATGAGAGAGAACCCACTGGGTCAGGCTGTTAAAGATGTAATGGAGGATGGGCGAGCTGCCTATGAAGCCGAGGTCCTCACACAGGGAGTGGGAGGTAGGGACGGGGAGGTAGGTGAGGAAGAAGCCACGTCTGGACTGTGGTTGGGCTCATTCCTAGGGCAGCACTTGGTTTCATTTGTTTGTTTGCCAGCTTTATAGAGATATATCAGTAACTGGCATATAACGTTGTGTAAATTTAAGGTATACCATGTGTTGATTTGATATAGATTGTAAAATGATGGCCACCATAGTGTTAACTAACACCTCCATTACATCACATAATTACAATCTCCTTTTTTTGTGATAAGAACAGTTAAGATTTACTCTCAGCAACTTGCAAGTATTTAATATAGAGTCATTAATTATAATCACCATGTTTTACATTAAATCTCCAGAACTTGTCTTATAACCAGGAATTTGTACCCTTTGAGCAACATCTCCCATTTTTCCCACTCCCAACCCCTAGCAACCACCCTGTACCCTCTGTTTTTCTGAACTCAACTTTTTTAGTTTCCACATGTAAGTGAGATCATACAGTATCCATCTTTCTCTGTTTGACTTACTTTGCTTAGCTTAATTCCCTCAAGGTCAATCCACATTGTCATGAATGGCAGAAATTTTTTTTTCTCATGGCTAGTAATAGTCTAATATGAATATGATATATATATATATATATATATAACACATATATAGCTATTTTAATATGTATATATATATATCACATCTCTTTTCCAGCTTCATTGAGATATAATTGACATATAACATTGTGTGAATTTAAGGTATGCAATGTAATGATTTTTTATATGTTTATACTGCAAAATAATTACCACAATAAAGTTGGTTAACACACCTATACCTCATATAGTTACAATTTTTCTTTTTGTGATGAGAACTTATAAAATCTACTCTCTTACCAACTTTCAAATATACAATACAGTATTGTTAACTATGGTCACCATACTGTACACTACATTTCCAGAACTTCTTTATCCATTCGTACACTGACAGACACTTCAGATGTTTCCGTATCCTGCCTATTGTGACTAATGCCGCAATAGACACAGGAGTGCTAATATCTCTGAGAACCTGTTTTCATTTTCTTTGGATATATACCCAGAAGTGCGGTTGCTGGACCATATGGTAGCTGTGTTTTTTAATTTTTTGAGGAACCTCCATATTGATTTCCATAGTGGTTGTACCAATCTACATTCCCAGCAACAGTGGGCAAGGGTCCCTTTTCTTCATCCTCAGCAGTACCACCTTTTGCCTTTTGATGATACCCATTTAAAAAGGTGTGAGGTGATATCCCATAGTGGTTGTGGTTTGCCTTTTCCTGATGGTTAGTGATGTTGAGAACCTTTTCATGTACCTGTTGGCCATTTGTATGTTCTTTTTTGGTGGGGTGGGGAATGTCTTTTAGAAGAGAATGATGTGTTGTGTTTCCATTGTCATTTGTTTCAAGATTTTTTTTTTTTCTATTTTTATGTATTTGACTTATTGGTTGTTCAGGAGTGTTGTTTAGTTCCCACATAGTTATGACTTTTCCATAAATTGAATTTATTTGTGGAATGATAAATTCTGTAAACTGTTGTTGAATTCTAGTTTAATACCACTGTTGTTGGAAAAGATACGTTGGTATGATTTCCATCTTCTAAAGCTTGCCAAGACTTGTTATATGACCTATCATATGATATATCCTGGAGAGTGATCCACGTGTGCTTGAGAAGAATGTGTATTCTGCTTCTGCTGGATGGAATTTTTTATACGTCTACTAGATTCACTTGGTCTAAAGTATGGTTCAAGTCTAATGTTTCCGTATTGACTTTCTGCCTGGATGATCTATCATTGCTGCAAGTGGGGTATTGAAGTCCCTACTATAATTACATTGTTGTCTTTCTTCAGATCTGTATTTGCTTAATATATTTAGATATTCCAATGTTGGGTGCACTTATATTTACAATCGTCATATCTTCTTGATTAATTGACTCTTACTATTATATAATGACTTTCTTTGTCTGTTGTTACCATTTTTTACTTAAAGTCAATTTTTTTCTAATAGAAGTATAGCCACCCTTACTCTCTTTTGGCTTCCACTTGAGTGAATTATCTCTTTTCATCCCTTTGTTTTGTGTGCCCTTGAAGCTGAAGTGCATTTCTTGTAGGCAGCATATAGTTGGGTCTTGTTTTTAGCTGTTCTGTGTCTTTTGATTGGAGCATTCAATTTATTTACATTTAAAGTAATTATTGATAGGTAAGACTTACTAATGCCATCTTTTTAGTGGCATCTTATTCATTGTTTTCTACCTGTTTTGTGGTTCTCTTGTTCCTTTCTTCCACTCTTGCTGTTTTCCATTATGAACTGATATGCTTTGACTCCCTTCACTTTATCTTCTGTGGATCTACTGTAGGTTTTTGTTATATGGTTACCACGAGGCTCACATAAAACACGATATGGCTATAACAGAATATTTTACACTGATAGCAATTTAACTTTGATCACATGTAAAAACTTTCCCCTTTTATGGTTTTGATGTCAGAATTTGCATCTTTTTATATTGTGTATACATAACCAAATTATTATAGCTATTTTAACTAATTTTGTCCTTTAAACTTTATGCTAGAGTTAAGTGTTAACACACCACTGTATTACAGTATTAGAGCATTCTAAATTCTTTACCAGTGTGTTATATATTATGCTACTAATTAGCACTCATACCTTTCAGCTTGAGGAGTTCCTTTCAGCATTTCCTGTAAGACAGGTCTAGTGGTAAATGAACTCCTTCAACTTTTGTTTGTTAGAGAATATGTATCTCAATTTCATTTTTTCCTCTACTTTTTTCACCTCCATTTTTGAAGGACAGCTTTGCTAGTTATGGTATTCTTGGCTAATAGTTTTTTTTTTCCTTTTAGCCCTTTGAATACATCATCCCATTTTCTCTCTAAGCTTACAAGGTTTTTGCTGAAAAATATGGTTATACCCGTATGGGGCGGGGGTTCCCTTGTATAAGAGAAAATTTTTCTCCTTGCTGTTTAAAAAATTCTCTCTTTGGCTTTGATTTAGTTTTATTATAATGTGTCTTGGAAAAGACTGTTTTGGATTGAAATTTTAGGGGTAACCTATTAGCTTTGAGAACTTGGATGTCCAAATCTTTCCCCAGTTTTGGGAAGTTCTCAGCCATTATTTCTTTAAAAAGTCTTTCTAACATTTTGCCCCTCTCTTCTCCTTCTGGAATTTCAATGATATAGACATTATTTCTCTTAATGATGTCCCATTAGTCCCATAGGCATTCTTCATTCCCTTTCTTTCTTTTTTGTTTTTCCCAGAGCAGCATTTGACTGGAGCTCTGACCATCCAGCTTTGACCTCTGTCAAGGTCAAATTTAAACCCTCTTAAACCTTCCTCAGCCTATGAAACCTTCCAGAGACAAAGATTCGATAGTCTATGTCAGTGTTGACAACTGTCAAGTGATTCTCCCTTAGGACTAAACTTGAACTCTTGCCATCATGTCCTCTCAACCCATTTCCTCCTATCATTTTCTTGGGAGTAACAGAACTGTCTGGATTATATCTCCTACACATTGACGTCAACAAATTTCAAGGCAGAAGTACAGCATCATTTTCATCTATTTTTAAAAATTGTAATTATCTTCTTCAATAATCTTACTGGCGCTTTTGAACTGAACATCCCATGGAAAGAGACAGGAATTGAAATGGAAAACACACTGGCAGATTTACCCTGGTTCTCTTACTGGGTCGTATAGAGCTAGTTACTGATCATGCTGAGTGTTTAGAAGTAACAGTTTCCACAAACGTAGATTGTGAACACTCTGCAAGGTAATCTATAGTAAATGCTTTAAGTGTTAATTTCTCCCCTGTCATTTTAAACTCAGGGCTAATTATTTGTACTGATATTTTATTTTTTCCTGCTTTCTCCTATTTGTTATTGCTGCTGCTAAGTTGCTGCTAAGTTGCTTCAGTCATGTCCGACTCTGTGCGACCCCATAGACGGCAGCTCACCAGGCTCCCCCGTCCCTGGGATTCTCCAGGCAAGAACACTGGACTGGGCTGCCATTTCCTTCTCCAATGCATGAAAGTGAAAAGTGAAAGTGAAGTCGCTCAGTCGTGTCCGACTCTTAGCGACCCCATGGACTGCAGCCTACCAGGCTCCTCCGTCCATGGGATTTTCCAGGCAAGAGTATTGAAGTGGGGTGCTCAATTTGTTATTGAGACCAGTGCAAATGCAGACATATAAATGTCTAACAGGGTTAGTTATTGCTCAAATGTCTTAGCAGCTTTGCTATTGGGATTAGGTAATTTACTATTCTGCTTGGCCCTGATTGAGATGTAGGGAGGTGGAATCATGCATGCATGATTCTTGAGAGTACTGTGTTCATAGCATTTTAATAGGTCAGGGTCCCTTAGCCTCAGCACTTGACACTGGGGCCAAATAATTCTTATTTGTAGGGGAGCTGTCTTAGGTGCTGTACAATGTTTAGCAGCATCCCTGAGCTCTACCCACTAGATGCAGTAGCACCGTCTCCCAAGTGGTGACAACTCCAAATGTCTCTAGGCATTGTCATCCATCCCCTGGGAGACAAAATCATCCTGGTTGAGAACCACTGTTCTCTATTACAGACATAGATTTGCTTTTAGGAGAACAAAATGACTGCTGTGCCATCTGAGGTTGTTGTCTGTGAATCTATGATCTCTAATTACTCTCCATTCCTGAACATTCTCACTGTACTGAGAAAAACATAGCTTTTCACCAAAAGAGGTAGAGCACCAATGGTCTCCCTTCAGTGAAAATTGTGAAGATGAATGCAGTAAAAGGAGTGTAAGGAAGGAACTGTGTTTGTGACTTGTGCAAATTTGCTGTCATCCTGGGACCATTTTTCCAGCTGTCCAGGTATACATGTTACGCTTCTTTATGCCTTGACTGTCCTTCTCGTCCATGCTTGCAACAGGAATTCTTTCAAAAAGCCCTTTCTAACCACAGTCTGGGCATGCGTTTGAACTGCTGAGGTTCCAACCCCAGTTCCATTGCTTCCCAGCTTTGTGATCTGGATGGCGTGCCTTCGGTTTCCTCATCTAGAAAATATGGATGGTGCTCTCACTTACCTCATGGGGCCATTGTGAGGATTAAATGCAGGGGCACATGCAAAGTAGTACATTCTGCCTGGCACATAATAAGCACTCATCAGAATTTGCATATTATTGTTTTTATTGTTAGCATTATTGTAGTATTAGTTTCTAACATTTAGAGTCTCATCTGCTTTTTCAAGCATTTCTGGCTGAGTCCTTGGGTTCATTCTGACTTCATATTTCTCTGAAATCATGAAAAGTTTTATATTCTTACAAATCAGAGTTTATTCCATCATCTTTTATCTGTGTCTTCTGAGTAAAATTTCCCAGAAACACAGGATGTAATGAGCCAGAGTTTATGTGTTCTACATGATTTGCATTCTCTCACCCATCTCGTTTATTGGATAAGTAGTTAACACTGTTGTTAACGCTGTTGTGGGGATCTATATCCCTGGAAAAAATTAGGTAGTCATTTGGGAAAATACCTTTTCTTTCCTATTAGGACTTTCTCCTCCTCTTGCCCACTCTTATTGCTTATATCATATATAGTCACTGGGTAGAGACATCAGGATGATATTGATACTAAGATGGAAACTCCCTCCAGACCAAAGCACAATTCAGGAAGATCTCACAAGCTCTGTCTTCTTTCCTGATATTCATAAGAACCCACACTCATGGTTAGAGTGAAATCTCTACAGAAAATGTCCCAGAAATAGCATGACCTAGATTAAGTATGTGAAAGGCATGCCCTCCTACTCTCTTAAGACATAGCTGTGTTGAGCTGGAGGTCTACCATTTTCCAGCATGAATCAGATGTAAACCTTGATTAGTCTAAGCCAGTTACGCTAGTCCTCTGAGAAAGCTTTCCTTAGTCTTAAAAAAGTCATTAAAAAAACAGAGATTCACAAGAAGAAACTGTTCTTCTTTTTCCATATTGTCATTTCTGGATGTGACACTTGAAATGAGTGTAGCCATCTTGTGACCCCAAGGGGAGCTTTAATCGGAACGGAGGCCAACATGCCGAGGGTGCACAGTGGAAAGATGGAAGAAACCTGGGTCTTTGATGATATCAATAAGGCACTAAATTAACTAACTCTGGATTTAACACATCATAGTCTTTCATTTGCATGAAAGTTAATATGGTTTCCTTGTTGTTTAAAGCCAGTTGAGTAAGAGTGTCTTCTTACTTGCAATCCAAGAGCATCATAACTGAATAGATAATTTGGAAAGACCTTTGTGAAGTTATTGAGAGGTCGTGTGGGTTAGCTTTTGCTACACAAAAAGCCACCCTAAAACTCCATGGCTTGAAACAGTAGCCGTTTGTTTAGTTCGTGATTCTATGGGCTGATATTTTTTTCTGGGCTCACCTGAGAAGTTCTGGTTTTAGTTGCTCTCATTCATTCATGCATCTGCAGTCAGTTGCCAGGGAGGCTGGGGGCTGGCTGGTCTAGGATGGCCTCAGCTTGGTTGTCTTATCTGCTCCATTGGGCCCTCGCTCTGCAGGACTTTCGGTCAGGCTGTTCACTTGGTAAGCTACTCAGCCTTCAGAAAGAGAGAGAGAGAAAAAATGGAGTGGCCCACTTTCACTTCTACCACATTCTATTGGCCAAAGCAGGGAAGAAGAAGAAGGGAAGAAGGGAAATAGACTATATATCTTGTTGGGAGAAATTGCACAGCCACATTATAAAGGGTGTTGAAGAAGTTTTGCAGACCACTGCAAATATCTTGCAGTGAATATTTACAAAGCCCTCTCCCTGATTAGTTGAGCATCATGGTAAATAAATGGGTTAAAATGTGGGCACCTCTACTTGTTAAACAGACTTGGGCTCTTTAGTTAACCTCTTTAAATCTTCATTCACAATCCTATTAGGTGGAAATCATCATGATTCCTTACCCATAGGGTAACAGTGAGGATTCAAGAAGATACTTCTAAAGTGCTTAACACAGTCCCTGGCATATGAATATTAATCATGATTTGTAATCTGCAAAGACAGGCCTGTGTGCTAGCTAGTTAATGCCCTAGCATTCTCTCTCCCTCTCGCTCATTTTCCTCATTCTCTTCTCCTCTCTTAGTTAAATAAAACTCTGAGTAATTTCTTGTCTGTTCTGCCACTACCTTTGCCCTATGGCTGTTCTAGTTGGCAGCTGGATCACAGCATCTCCATATCTGTCAGAGGCTCGTGCCCCCTGTGAAGCTCTTTAGGACACTGGCTTGCCAATGCCTAATGCTCACTGATGGGTGCACTGGGGCCTGGCCTAAGGCCTTACCTTGTCTTGGGCCTTGTTACTTCTGGGTTTTGATTACCAGCAGCTTCCTCTTTAGGAGAGTGCGAGGTTGAAATCCCAATTGAGTAATACATGGAGATTTTGGCCCTCCCCTACCACTTCTCCAAGTTTTCCAAGGAGTGTGTTACTTGTAGGCATAGATCTAGACTACGAAAAATGTCTCTCAAGTGCCCCATGCTCCCGGGCACCCTGGATCATCCAGAAACATTGTATGGAAGAATTGGAGCTGTCCCCAAATTTCAGGTTCATGTTGAATTTGTATGGAACTTGGGCATAAAGACTTCTTGACCAAATAAATTCAGAGAGGATTCTGAATCAGCTTTGAAAGAAGATCAAGCATCCCAGCAAGCTATAACTGACTCCTGCTCCCCAGCTAATTTTAGGGAAATTCCAGTTTTACAAAGCTGCTGCTGCTGCTAAGTCGCTTCAGTCGTGTCCGACTCTGTGCGACCCCATAGACGTCAGCCCACCATGCTTCCCTGTCCCTGGGATTCTCCAGGCAAGAACACTGGAGTGGGTTGCCATTTCCTTCTCCAATAGTTTTACAATAGGAGGGGCAAAAAAGCTTGTGACAATACCAATCAGAAAATCCAGGGGAAAGACTGAACAGAGAAAGATACTCTACGAGAGTTCCTCCAAGTGTATTCTCAAATTTTCAATATTCACAATTGCTTGGTGATTTTATCCTTGCACAGATCACTGAGGCTTTGCCTAACCTCATATAAAGCAATGTCAAAATATCAGGAATATCTGAGATCCAAAATTAACATCTTATAACATAATGGTGTGATCCAAGTTCCAAGGTCCTAAGGCCTTGATTCTTTTCTGGGTGGAATCCAAATGAATATTATTAATATCTACCACATTCTGACTCTCCTAGAAAAAATGCAAGGCTGTCCTGGGATTTATGTTACATAGTTTCTGGTTTCTAGGCATATTTCATCTGACATATTTCTCCAGCCAAAGAAGATTCCTAATGAAACATAACAGGCCGGCAAACCTTGGGAGGGTCTTTAATGACAAAGAATGAGATAGTTGTCTCTTACCCAGCTGAGCTTCCAGCCTTTATGTATTTGTGGTGACATTTCATCAAAAGCCAAGATATTTTTATTTAAAAAACGGTAGATTCTGAAGTCTCAGAAAAGTTCTTATAATTTCAAGTGCTTGTATCCATGTGGGCAAGAGATTGAAGCTTTTACCATTCAACTTTTGACTTCCAGACTGATCCTCCTTGAACCTCAGATGTTAGGCCCTTGAGGATTTATAATGTGATTTATCTACTCCACATGTCTCTGATCTGGCCAAGGTAACTAGCCCTGGCCAAGCCACACTGATGACCCAGACCAGATACATCCCTTAGAAGAGGAGGTAGGAAGGGTACAATGTGTCTCCAAGATAAACCTACTAGACTTCAAAAAGACGACTACTGTTGGACATTTCTAGCTGGATCAGAAAATATGGCTCTTATACTCAATCAACAGACTACAGTAGAGGTCAGTAGGGATGAAGGCTTATCCTAAGATATTTAGTTGGTGATGGACAGGGAAGCCTGGCATGCTGGAGTCCATGGGGTCACAAAGAGTCGGACACGACCGAGCGACTGAACTGAACTGAAGAAATATTAACCAAAGTGTATTATTATTATTATTTTTTTTACTTTACAATATTGTATTGGTTTTGCCATGCATCCGCCATGGGTGTACACGTATTGCCCATCCTGAACCCCCCTCCCACCGCCCTCCCCATACCATCCCTCTGGGTCATCCCAGTGCACTAGCCCCAAGCTTCCTGTATCCTGCATCAAAAGGTCTTCAGTCACCCTCAGATTCCAGCTGACAGGTAGGAGCTAGCTGCAAATGGAGTCTTCTATGCTTTGAATGCCCATCAGTGTTTCAGCGTTGACCTGGACTGGGTTTAAGCTACTTGGCTTCAACTATGTATCATGTCAGCTGCCTTCTCTGCACCTGCATCTTGCTTCAACTCAACCATCCTGTGCTCCTGAGATGAGTCTACTCGTCTATAAGCCAGTTGAGAAATGTGATGCTCTGGTCAAGTTCCTAAAACTCCCTTCTATCACTTCCCTGTGCAGTCCACAGATGGCTCCCCTAGGGAGGGTTATTTGAAATAACTTTTTTCCTTCTTATTCCATCCTATTTTCCTCCTGAGGTCTGGACTAAGTCATACTTGCCAGCACACCAGAATCCTGAATAAGTAAGACCCTTTCCTCTTTGTCTTAACTGGAAAGACCTATTTGACTAACCATCTCTAGATAACAACTCTCAAATTTTCTATCTTCATCCCCGACTTCACTGCCAACCTGCAGGTTTGCATATCTAGTTGCCTCTTCAGCACCCTCACTTGGATTTCTCATGACCTCAACTAAACTCCTAGTCTTCCCTCCAAACCATTTTACCTGCAACCATCCCATTTTAATTGACGTCAGTCTCATCCTTCTAGTTGTTCAGTCCAAAAACCCTGGGATAATCTTTGACTCTCTTGATCTTTCACAGCCTACAGCTAATTCCCCAGAGAATCCTGCTGGTTTTGTTTTCAAATTGTATTCAAAATCTAGCCACCTGTTCTCCATAATGCAGCCAGAGTGATTCTTTCATATATAAATGACATGGTATCACTCCTCTGTTCAAACTCTACCATAGATTCCCATTTCATTTAGGATAAAGGTTCAAGTTTTGCTTCTAAGGCCCTAGATATAAGTTTATATTAGTGGCTCTAGTGTTACCTGCTATTTTGTACAGTTTGGGTTACATGACAAGCACTGTACTATCATAAATTCAGACAAATAATCAGTATAACCTTCCTGGAATCCACAGTTTGACTTTTACAACTTGAACTCTGTCTGTTGAAAACATTTGTCAATTGGTTAATGAAGATTATCTTTGCTCTATCTGTAAGAAAAAGGGACAGCTATGCAACTAGAAATGTAAACAGGAAAGAGCTTTAGCTTTTCCTTTGGGTTAAAGAGTCAACTTATTTATTTTAAGTAAAGTACTTATAAATTCACTTTGTGTGATAAATATGTGGTTTAAACCAATTGGACTAAAGGCAAATCATTCTTGATCATGTACAGTTTTAAATTCACTCTGTTTTATATTCCTGATATCCTTTCTTATTTCTTAGAAGCATTACTCTATCAATTTTAAGATAAGAAATTATGCAAAACATCCTTTTTTCTCTGACCAAAGTTATCTTCTCAACTTGGAGAACTAGAGGAAGTTTATGCTATAGCTATTTAGAGACCTCACCGTTTATTACTCAGTTGGAAGTGGATAGAAAGCTGAGCAGTAAGGGAAATAGGGATCTCAAAGTCTATGCACTTTGCTCGAGCAGGATGAAGACCCACCCTCAGGTCCAAGCCTATGAAGAGGGAGCGTTCTAATTGAACTCCATGGTTGTCTGGTTCTTGCTTAGTTCTCAGCATACAGCACATCAAACACAGGGAGGGAATTTGCAATGGGCAGGGCCACTCAAAGTGCAATCTTCAAGAAGTGGCACCGAATTAAGAGCCTGCAGAGACAGCAAAGTTAATAGCAATAAAGCTGTTTGGAGCCATTTAATGTGCAGCCCCAAAGATGTTGTCATGTTGGAGCCTAGTCAGTGAATGCTGTCCAAGATGATGACACTGAGTCACCTGGAAAGAAAAAAGGGCACATAAAGTAATGTTCAGGCAGCACTCTGATTAGGATGGAATATATTGTAGGAAAATACCTACTTTAAATGGTTAAAAATGCACAACTAGTAAGAATCAGAGTAGTACCTTTTCATTTTGCCTACATGTGCACACTCATTCTCAGAATAAGTTTTCCTTCAGAACTCTTACGGTTGAATCTCCCATCTCCCTCACTTCTCAGTGTCCCCTAATTATTACATAGCTTTGCACACTTTGAGTGACTTTTATTCCTAGGCATTTTTCTCTGTGTTCTCATGTATTCATTGATAGAACACGTATAATGTCCCTGTGAGATGGCTATACTATTATTATCAGCTTTGAAATAAGGAAATTAAGTATGAGGGAAATACTAAGTATTATCTGCCCAAAGTCATACAGCTAATTAGTGGCAGAGTCAATCCGTTAAGCTACCCAAGTCTTCTTCTAAATGAGTCCTGTGACAGAGGAGAGCAGTCTTTGCTGGGTCTCCTTTCTCACATATGCACCATGCTTCAGATGATGTTATTTTAGTCCTACTTATTGCAGAATCTCATGGACAGAGGAGCCTGGTGGGTTACCCTTCCCATAGGGTCACAAAAAATCAGGCCCAGCTGAGCAGTTAACAGGTTTCTTGCTTTCACTCTCTTCTTTATTTTCCTCTGGATGCTCTCCTCTCTCTCTCTAAAATTGTAGGCCTCAGAAATTAGCACAGTGCTCTGAATTGTTTTGTATCGAATACTTCTAGTAACAAAGACTAAGTCCAAGATGGGTTTACCTTCTGGTGGCAGCCATGTTGGACTGATAGCTCATGTTAAGCTTTTATTCAGCCTAGCTTGACAAGGCATCTATAGTAGCTCCCTGCCTGACCTCCTTGCTTCTGCCGTACTCCCTCAGTGTCTGTTCTCTAACTAGCAGTGAGAGTGATCCTGTTTAAACAGCTGCCAGATCACTTCTCTGCTGGAGGCCCTCCAATGTCTTCCCACATTTCTCAAGAGTAGAAGCCAAAGTCCTACAATTGTCTTTAAGGCCCTCCTTACAGCTTCCTATCCATCTTCACCTCCTGCCACATCCCCGTGCACTTTGGGCTCCAGCCACAAAGGCCTCTGATGTTCTTGAGACCTTTGCACTCGCAGTTCCCTCTGCCTACAACAGACTCCACTCAGATATCCATGTGGCTTTCATCTCTTTCTTCAGGTCTTTGCTCAGATGTCATCCTCTCATCCCCACCCCATCATTTACCACCCTCCTTTCCTGCTTATTATAAAGCCATGGCATTTACCACCAGCTATTTGTTTCTTCCTGCTACCTCACCTCATATATTATCCACAGAACTTTTCTTGTCTTATTCATTAGTGTGTATCCAGTACTTAGAATAGTGCCTTGCATATAGCACATAACCAATAAATAATTGTTAAATCAAGATTCTTTTTTAAAAATTGAAGTGTAGTTAATTTACAATGTTGTGTTAGTTTCTAGTGTACAGCACAGTGATTCAGTTTTATACACACACACACACACACACACCTGGGCTTCCCTGGTGGCTCAGATGGTGAAGAATCCACCTGCAATGTGGGAGACCTGGGCTCAATCCCTGAATTGGGAAGATCCCCTGGAGGAGGGCATGGCTACCCACTCCAGTATTCTTTCCTGGAGAATCCCCGTGGACAGAGCAGCCTAGTGGGCTGCAATCCATGGGGTAGAAAAGAGTCAGACACAAGTGAGCAACTAAGCACAGTGTGCGCACACACACGCGCGCACACACACACACATATTCTTCTTCAGATTCTTTTTCATTATAGGTTATTTTAAGATATTGAATATACATCCCTATACTATACAATACATCCTTGTTGCTTATCCATTTTATATCTGTGACTCAAGACTTTTGTTGTCTTCAACATGAACTGTTGTTGATCAGAGGACTGCTTAATTCTGTGCTATGTGGTTCTTTTGGGGACATTTAGATCTAGTTGTAGAACTTCACATTTTGTTAAATCTCTTATTGAAATGAAAGATACAAAGGTAATAAGTCGGGCAGCGTCTGATTTGTTCCTAGTGAATCCCTAGATATATATTTGAGATTAAAGATATATATTTTCCAAGTACAAACCACAGTCTAAAAAATGATATTTTATAGTTTTGTCAGGTGTCACAACCAAACTCTCCCTCTCTCCTTTTGAAAAGAAGAGTAAGTTTCCTCAATCTCCAGTCTACTTTTTTTCTAGTGCTTCATTCTTTAACAAAGAATCTGTTCGTCTGGCAAGTTGTTTTCCTGGGTCCCATCCTCTGGGTCTTCAGTGGATTCTTTCCATTTTCAGAATGGGCTGAGAGAACACTTCTGCAGAGCTAAAAGAACATGAGTATCTTCTCAGTAGGGAGTCAACAAAAATTTCAATAATTAGTCACTGCTTATAGTTGGCCATTGCAAGCTAGTTTTCCTACAGAATTATTGTGACAAAATTCTCCCATTTCCCTCACTCCTCAAAATTTCTTGGCTGCCAGAATTTTCCTGCTTCAGTGTTATCTTAGGCTCCTTGTTCATCTATTTTTAGCTTTCTGATTTCATATCCTGCTTTCTCTACTTCAACTCGATTGCATTCACCTGACTTTCTGCCTCAATGTGTTGAAGTTGGACTACTCACATTTTTTTTTTTTTTTCTGAATCTAAGAGCTTCATTCAGGAAGCAACCTGAGTAGACTTGTATTTCAGCTTTTATTAAAGTGACATCCCGCCTCTTTGTTCAGAGCCTCACGCACTGCCCCCTTTTCTCTTGACCGGTTTTTCTCTTAATGCTGTGAGAAGCGAGTGGATCTCAGCTTCCTTGAATGTGGGAGGAGCTTGACTGAAACTGCACTGATCCCTGTCAGCTCACTTTGTTTTAACCTTCTTGATCATAATTGCTTAAATGTGTCAATTACTTTATGTCTTAGAAAGATGATGTCTTTTGATTCATATCAAGGGTAGTAAGAATCCACCTCTCGGGACTTGCCTGTTGGTCCAGTGGCTAAGAGTCTGGGCTTCCAATGCAGAGGGCGCAGGTTTGATCCCAGGTCGGGGAACTAAGATCCCACATGTCGTGCAGTGTGGCCAATAAATAAATAAAAAGAAAGAAAGAATCCACCTCTTTTTGATGTGACCGAACCAGATCCGTCACATCCTTGAAGGCCCACGTCCCTGTGCTGCTCCCAATCCGTCCCGACATCATTGCTCTTAGACCACTGACAGCACTAAAGGCCTATACCATACACTCAGATGGCATGCTTTCATATCCTGGCTCTGCCACTCCCTGTGTGAGTGAGGTTTGGACATTTATTTAAGTTCTCTGAGCCTCAATTTCATAATCTGTATAATGGCAATAAAAATGTTTGCCTCTAGGTTTGCTTCAACGAGATATTATAATGCAAAGCACTTTAAACAATTATTATTTTTTGCTCTTCAACAATAATATGTACAATGTTAGAATAAGGGGAAGTAGTGGAAAGTTTGATTTAAAGGCCTAGTTACTGCCATTTCACCTGGACCTGGAAGACTTGTTTTTCTGGGTGAAGAAATGTTTTCCCTGTGTGAAAGTTTCATAATCACAGCCAAGCAGGCCAACGAGCCCTACCACTTAAAGCGGCTCGTCTCTTTTATCTGTAACACTTATATCTATAGCCTGGGAATGAGGATACTGGTCCAACTTCTGATATTCTACAGGATAACCACTGAAATCTCTCTGAATTCGATGCCATGATCCATGGCAATGGATGACTAGGACTGACATGGACACTCTGAATTTCATTCCATGTGGTGGCATTCTGATTTCCCTGTGAGCCTGACTGAGTTTTAAACAGGTAAGTGAAAGGGATGGAGGCACAGTGACCATCTGGGAGAGAAAAGAGGACCCTTTTAAAGTTTTTCCAAGTTAAATCAGGAGAGTCAACTTGTGGAGTGAAGGGTAGTTTTATAATTCAAAAAAATGGCCCTGGAAGTGAAAATTTACCAGAAAAAAATGAATTCTATAAAGACAAGGGCAAAGTTGTTTACTTGGGAAAGTATTATCCAAGTGGAGATTTTTTGTGAATATGAGTTTAAAATAAAAAGGAAGGAAAGATAAGTGATTATTAATGGACTTGTCTGTAAAACATCTAAGTCCCCAAACATTAGCCCCAAGATTCCTAATACAAGAGCTCATTGGTCACTGTAAAATCCTAATATCTTCAGTGTATCTTTAACAGATTTTAAGGAACATATTAACCAAATGTACAAGTTTTGATTTGGCCATAAAAATGCAAGAAGAGCTGTGATTCTCTAGGATTAATGAATAACATTTGTTTATTTGATTTGCTCTAAGAAATCATTCTAAAATCTGTTTACATATCTGGCCTCTCCAGGATGAATTTTATGTTGGTTCAGCAGATTGTTTACAGTTTTTTCTTCTTCTTCCTTTTTTTTTTCATCTTCCCTGCTCAGTGCCCAACCCAAGGTCAAAGGCTGATAGAGAGTAAATCTCATGAGGAGGTTTTACTCTAGGGAAGTTGTTCAGTGGATGGGATCTTGGCGTACAGAGAAAGATGACAGGCTCTTTCTGGCTCCTTCTCAGCCTTGTTGCTGTAACTGCTGCTCAATCCACCACTGAAGAACAGGCCAAGACATTTTTGGAGAAGTTTAACCATGAAGCTGAAGACCTGTCTTATCAAAGTTCACTTGCTTCTTGGAATTATAACACCAATATTACCGATGAGAATGTCCAAAAGATGGTGAGTCCTCATGGCTACAGAGGGGTATTGGTTGCTTCTTAAAAATCAGCTTACTGCCCAGGAAACTGAAAAGGGAAATCAAACAAATGCTCTGAGCTATGAGATTGGATGTTTGCCTCAGTATTTCTGATTCTGGAGTCCCAGATGACTGAAAAATTGACCTTTGAGTTTACTTGAAAAAATGTTACAAAATAATTCACTGGTCTCAGTCCAGATTCTTGGTGAATATGCTTTAGAAATTTGCCACCATAATTCTTATCATAGTCAGGCTTTCAAAGCATGTCACAGAAATGCCATAAGTTATTCAGTTAATAATTTCCTCAAGCCTACAATGTCAACAGGAATATCTAAAGACTCTCTACAAATCATCTATTAACTGAAAAAATATGCAGCTGAAGGCTTAGTGAAAGAGCTCGCTAGTAATTAAGATTACCAGGGGTCGGGTGAGGCTGGACTTGGGAATTCCTTCCTTAATTGTCACGGAGTTCTGAGGGACTTTCAGAGCATACAGGATCCACAGAGCCCTCCAAGAAAACCCATAATCAAACCAGTTCTGACAAATCTCAGAATGCTCTGGGAAAGCAAGATGTACTCTTTGACAAGTGCAAGGATTTAGGAAGTTTCTTCCCTCACATATCTCAAAGCAGTGCTGGAAATGGAGTGACATTATTTAAGCAAAGTTTTTGTGACACTTGTCCAGCAATGCATTCTTTCAAAAATGTAGTTCAAATCTTATTTTTTCAAATAGTGGATTACAGGTTTAAGTTAAATCACTGCCACTCACTGGACAGATTCTATATTCTGGACAGATTCAGTCTGAGATCTGCTGCTTCATGTGAATTCCCCAGGAGATTCCCCCCCACCCCCAGTTTTTCTAAAGAGATTTGGACAGCCCAGTGTTGTCATAGGAGACCATTTTTTTCCTTGTCTCGTATTTTGGTCTTACCTTTCTTCACTCTTCATGGTTGCTTTTTTCTCACATTTTATTTGGTCTTGATGAGCACTGTGCATTTGTTTTCATTCTCAAATAGTCCGTAGGTGGTGTTGAAGGGAGACCAGCATTGTGCCTAAGAGCTCTGGAGTCAAGCTGCCGAGGTCCAAATCCTGGCTCCACTGCTTTCTACCTGGGTGAACTTGAGCTACTTAATGAACCTTTCTGCGCCTTAGTTTTTCTGCCTGTGAAAAGCCACGTAATACCATATTTGCTTCATAGGGTTGCTGTGACAACAGCTAATACACAAAGCCACCAGAATTGTGCTCAATGCTTGTGAGCCTGGGAGAACAATACAGTACCATTGGTGTGAATGTGAGAGGGTATTCTAATTGCTGAAAAAATGTGTAACAGTTCTGTTCAGTGTCCAGATACTGAGAAGGCATTTTACAGAAGGAGATGCAGTGATGTTTGTTGAAATCATCTCTGGATCATTAAGTGCTATCACTTTTGAATTGCACTGGTTGATTAGAGGAAAGGCAGAAATGAAAGGGCATAAGTCCACGAAGGGTAGTCAAAGTGCAGACAGTATGGGCCCTTTAAAGAAAAGTGAAAATATGCAAACACAAGAAGCAAGCAGGGGGCCCAGTATCTCCTTCCTCCAGCAGTGGTGAAGGGTGAGTTAGCGCATTAGTGCATCTGTGTGGATTTACCTGGGGAGGAGGCAATAGACAGGGAGGACAGTGGCTCATCTGTTCTCTTATCACATTTATTGAGATCCCCTAATGAAATGGGAACTGCAGCTGGTGCTACACGAGGTACCAAGATGAATAGGAAGCTGAGATAATGGTCCACTGCTGATGGCCATGCTTATAGAAAGAATTGGAGAAATGGAGAATGTTTTCCAAGGAAAGAGCCACTGGAGTGATTTACGGGGATGAGAGAGAGTTAGAAGGGAAAACAGAATTAGCTCTACAAAGCCTAACTCAAAAAGAAAAAAAAAACATGAGTCTGAGATGGAAGAAGAAAGACTAGAATGTTCCCAGTTGTATTGGCCAACTCTCTTCAGATTAGAAAGGTGGTGCCTTTGAAAGCTCAAAAGAGATAAATTTACAATAAATAGGAGGAGGTGCTGTTTCTATTACAGGTAGTGAAACTGGTAAGACTTGTAAATCTAGACCATTCTTTAATCTGAAAAAGTGAGACATTGAAAACTATAAATAGGTTTTGGAAATATTTAAGCGAATGTAAGGATTGTAGATGCACTGTGGGTGAGACATGCATTTATGAACCCAGTTCTTTACCTTCCTCAGTATCAAGGCCCAAGGCTATGTCACTTTACAGTGCCATCTCACTGAAGGTGACGTGACTGTGTCCTTTGCCATGTGACTTACATCTGCTGTTAGCAGATGTCTTACAAGTAGAGGCATGGAAGGACTTGAACGATGGGACTTTTCCTTTGCACCTTTGCCTTTACCATGAGGACATGCCTGGATTGACCAGGTAAAGAGTGAGAGATGTGTGGAATAGTTGTCCTAGCAGAAACTAATCCCCCAGAGTTTTAAGAAGATCCAGTTAAGATTAGCAGAGTTGCCTGGCAACACTCAGTGATTCTAGGCACACAAACAATGAACACTTATGCCGTTGAGATTTTGGGTTGTCTGTTATGTAGTACTATTGTAGCAGTCTTCTTCCCTTCGCTCAGTCGTGTCTGACTCTTTGTGACCCCATGGACAGTAGCCTACCAGGCTCTGCCGTCCATGGGATTTTCCAGGCAAGAATACTGGAGTGGGCTGCCATTTCCTTCTCCAGGGAATCTTCCCAACCCACGGATCGAACCTGGGTCTCCTGCAATGCAGACAGACGCTTTACCATCTGAGCCACCAGGGAAGCCCCATTGTAGCGATAGATAACTAATATAAGAAGAGAAATTTGGGCTGTATGACATGTGTATGTTCATATCCTATCATGATTGAGGGCAATCTGTCATTTCATAATTATTCCTTGGTATAACGTTCAGAGTCAGAATATTGGGCTTATCAGCCAATCGACCTAGTGTGGCAATTCTTAGATAAAGTCATGAGAAGAGTTTAAAATAATAGAGGGCACTAGAATTTGATCAGTATAGTGTCCCCAAAGCTCGCTGTTTAGGAGAGGTCCATCAGATAGATATAAGAAAAAAAACTTTGTTCAAAACAGATTTCCACATAGTTCAGAAATTCAATGAAAAAAAATTACCAGACACTTGCTTTAGAGCAAATACAATTCTCATGTTTGAGATCAAACATTCACCAATTAAACTGTAATTCTCTTCTCAGTAAAATGACATTACTTTTTTGTATTTATTGTTGGTTTGATTTTTGAAAGAGTCCTTTGTAAGTCAAAGGATTTTTGTTTCTTTTTTTGCAAAGTCAGAAGCTCTTTGGCAACATGGGAGGTCCCTGGACAATTTTTTTCCCCTGGAAGAGAGTGAAAGGATCCTGCCACTGGCAGGGGCATCCTGGTTCTCTGTTCCAGTATTTGGCAGTAGCTACTACAGCTGCCCCCAATTCCTGTGGGCACAACTGTGAAGGGAGCATTGAAGACTGCCCTGTTGGAGCCCCAGAGGTCTCAGAACACTTCATAAATATTTCTTGTTGAGTTATCAGAAGCTGTGAAGAGACAGCAGAAGGCCCACACTTACCCTTTGGGTGGGCAGGGCCCCTAGAGCCCTTGGGCACACCTGCTTCCTGGACCTTTTCCTCTGTCTTTAGGGCGGGGTCACAGTGAACCCAGAGCAGGGTCATTTTAAACTGCTATTCTGTACCCAAGGAGAGAACGCAGACTTCAACCCTGTCTGCAATGAGTCTGTCCCACACTCCCCAAGATATGTAAGCACCTACACATAGGTACAGGGGTGGGGAAAGGTCAGTGTGATGCAGATACGATGGAATTCAGGAAATCTGATGCTATCGTGATTCTGCTAAGCTGGCTGTGATGCCTTGGGCAAGTCACTTACTTTTTATCTCATAAATGTAAGATAGTAGATGGGCCCAGTCAAGATTTTTCGGTGGATAACAGTGGTGAGTGGACAAGTTCCACCTGTGGAGGATTAACAGGAGTCAAGTGCATTGGAGGTATTGTTCATGCTAGTTTTCCTTTGTCATGAAAACTTTATAATGTCCCAGTTGAGTGATGTAATTTGGTAAAATTGAACTTGAGCAATTCAAAATGACATGTTTCATGCCATCCAGATTTGACACACTCATTGATCTGAGCACTCTGACAGAACACCAGGCGGCCACCAGCTACACCCAGGGAGGGCAGCCTAATGGTCAGGAACTACTGCTGCTTCTCAGTGTGTGCCAGGTAACTGGGCAAAAGACAAAACATTTAATTTTGGCTAAATCCTTTGGTTTGGAGCAGTTCCATGGAGGTTTAAGATCTAGTTATAGGATCTAGGGAATAAAATGAGTTTCCTTTTTCTTTACTTTTACTATTGAGGGCTTTTATAACAACAGCTTTATTGAGATAAAATTGCGTGCTAAGTCGCTTCAGTCATGTCCAACTCTTTGTGACTCCATGGACTGTAGCCTGTCAGGCTCCTCTGTCCGTAGGATTTCCCAGGCAAGAATACTGGAGTGGGTTGCCATTCCCTTCTCCAGGGGATCTTCCTGACCCAGGGATTGAACCTGTGTCTCTTACATCTCCTGCATGGGCATTGGCAGGCAGGTTCTTTACCACTATCACCACCTGGGTTATGTACCATAAAATTCACCAATTTAAAGTATACAATTCAATGTTTTTTAGTATATTTACAGAATTATGCAAATATCATCACTATCTCATCTTAGAACATTTTCATCACTGCAAAAAGAAAGCAATCTCTTCTTCCCCTAACCCCCCAGCTCTCAGCAACCACTAATCTACTTTCTGTCTATAGATTTGCCTATTCTGGACATTTCATATAAATGGAATTATACACTAGATGGTCTTTTGTGATTGGCTTCTTTCACTTTGCATGCCATAGCATGTATCATTATTTTGTCCCATTTTACTGCCAAATAGTATTCCATTTGGAGAAGGCAATGGCACCCCACTCCAGTACTCTTGCCTGGAGAATCCCATGGACGGAGGAGCCTGGTAGGCTGCAGTCCATGGGGTCGCTAGAGTTGGACACGACTGAGCGACTTCACTTTCACTTTTTACTTTCATGCATTGGAGAAGGAAATGGCAACCCACTCTACTATTCTTGCCTGGAGAATCCCAGGGACGGGGGAGCCTGGTGGGCTGCTGTCTATGGGGTCGCACAGAGTCGGACACAACTGAAGCGACTTAGCAGCAGCAGCAGCAGTATTCCATTATATGGATTTTACTTTACTTGTTATTGTAAAAATTTTCAAGCACATATACAAGAAGAAAGACTAATATGTTGAATCTCCTTATACCCATCACCCAGCTTCAGCAATTATCAACACTTCAGCCAATCTTGTTTTATTTTTCTACCCAACGCCATGTTTATTGGATTATTTTGAAGGAATAACTATATGTTTTATGTAATAAATGTTTCACCTTGTAGCTCTCAATGTAAGAATTTTTAAATAACCTTAATAGCAGTTTCATGTCAAAGACTTAACAATAATTCCTCAGTATAATCAACTATCTAGGCAATATACAAATGTACCCTAATATCTCATTTTAAAAATTCAGCTGGTTTGTTTTAATCAGGATCTAGCAAAGTCCTCTCTTGATCATTTTGGCAGATGTACTTTAAGTCTCTTTCAGTCTATAGAGCCCTTCCTCATTTTTTTTTTTTTTGTAATTTATTTGCAGAAAAATTGAGTTGTTGCTCCTAGAGAAACTCCCACATTCTGGATTGGCTGACTGTGTTCCCATAATGTTGCTTAACATGCTCTTTTGACCCTTGTATTTGCTACAAATGTATAGATCTGGTACAGAGGTCAGCACACTTTTTTCTGTAAAAGGCCAAGTAGTAAATATTTCAGGCTTTTTGCCCTATTCAACCCTGCCATTGTAGACCAGTCAACTCTGCCACTGTAACACAAAAGCAGGTATAGACAGTACATAAATAGGTGTGAATATGCAAACTTTATTTATAAAAACAGATGGTAGGCAGAGTCCTGCTCTAGAGACTTGATCAAAATCAGGTTTCCCCTGTGAGGTTTTTTAATAGGTATGGAAATTGAATCTATACTACTAGCAGGGTGCAGGAATATTGAGCCAAAAAATTAGCCAAAAATTAATTCAGGTTCCTAGAGCTCTGGAAAAAAGAAGCAAATTAAAAAATCTGTAGGGACCCTTTTTAGATCCAAAGCTCAAGGCATTTCTACTTTATGCAATAGATACAAATAAATTTAAGACAGACCAAAAATTAAATAGGAAAAGCAAGTCAAGCTTTTATAAGAAAATATAGGTGACTTTTGGTTAGGAATGGTTTATTAAGTGAGTCTTGGTTGGGAATGGTTTATTAAATGAGTTTTACTTGAGAATGGTTTATTAAATAAAAGACAAAAAGATCAATCTATAAAGGAAAAGGCTGAGCAAATAAATTTCATTAGAATTAAAAACAAACTTTTGTGCACCAAAAGACATCATAACTGCACACACACACAAGACAAGAAGCAGAGCCCACCCGCGGTGTCCATGGATACAGGTTGAGATGGCCGCCCTCCAGCCCTAGACACTGGGGCGGCAGGATGGCGAGGATGTCGGCTTCGTTAGTCCGGGCCACTGTCCGGGCTGTGAGCAAGAGGAAGCTGCAGCTCACCCGGGCCACCCTCACCCTGACACTTTCAGCAGTAAACAAGATAAAACAACTTCTTAAAGATAAGCCTGAACATGTTGGTGTGAAAGTTGGTGTCCGAACCAGGGGTTGTAATGGCCTTTCCTACACTTTAGAATTTACAAAGACAAAAGGAGACTCTGATGAAGAAGTTATTCAAGATGGAGTCAGAGTGTTCATGGAGAAGAAAGCACAGCTAACAACTGTTAGGAACAGAAATGGACTATGTTGACAAATTATCCAGTGAGTTTGTGTTCAATAACCCAAACACATCAAAGGAACATGTGGCTGTGGAGAAAGCTTTAACATTTGACTCCTCAGGACTGCTCTGGCTGTAGGCCACCAGAGACCTGTGGAAGCTCTGGGGCTTATTGACGAAACCATGTGACTGTCACATACATGCTTAAGGTGTGTAATGTATGGCTGCCTTCCAAGGAAAATAAAGTGATGCATTTGAAAATGAAAAAAAAAAAACCCACAAGAAACAGAGCTTGAGAAAACATTTTGATACATATAATTAACAAAAGATTGACAGCCAAGATATATAAAGAAATTTTACTAAATGATAAAGACAAAAATTCACTAGAAAAATGGGGGAAAGATATGAGCAACAAATGCATAGAAGAAGAAATTCAAATAAATATATATATATATACATATATATGTTTAACCTGACTAATAATCAGGATAACATTATTTTAATAGTGAAATACCAAATTGACATAAAATCGTATTTGCCAAAATATGATATCTGTAGAAGTTGAAACTTGCTTTTTAACCCATCAGTTCCACTTCCAAAAATTCCACCTGGAGAGCCTCACCTGTGTACTCAAGAAACTTTATATATTTGCAGATTTAAATTAAATATTAGCAATTTTATATGATTTAACCTAATACAAGGATGTATATGGTAAAAAAAAAAAAAGTATTACTTAAAGACAGGAAACGTTCATAGATGAGAAATTATTAAATAAATTTGAATTTGGTCATATACTTAAATATTATACAGCAGTTAAGATCAATAAGGAATATATACTTGAAAAACTAGAAAAAATAAGTAATGCTAAGTGAAAAAAGCAGAGAGATTTTCTTTTTTTCTCAACTTTATTGAGATATAATTGACATATAACATTGTGTAAGTTTAAGGTGTACAAACTGTTGATTTGATACACTGATATATTGCAAAATATATGGTAGCAGTAGTAGCAGTCTTAACTAACACCTGCATTACATCACATGATTACCATTTGAGAACATTTAAGATGTATTCTCTTAGCAACTTTTGAGTATATAATATTATATTATTGACTCTAACCACTAAATAAATATGCCTGAAGCAACTATTATAAAGTGTTAACATTTTAAATACCTGAGTACAGGTTTTTGTGACATTTGCTATGTTATTTATACTATATTATATTTTTATTATGAAATATATCAAATATATATCTGGTGGGCCACTTTCTGGCAGGACCCAATTTCAGGAGTGAGTTTCTTTTTCCCTATAAATTAAAAAAAATTGAAATGTTTGAAAGCCACATTGCTTCCTCCCATCTGGAAAAAGAAAAAATAAAATTTTGATTCTCAAGACAAAGCAATAGAATTCATATTCTTATAATTTAGATTCCTTACTTTGTTGAATAGAATAAGTGTTTTTAAAAATATGCACATATCTGGGCCTATTTGACAGAGAAGGCAATGGCACCACACTCCAGTACTCTTGCCTGGAAAATCCCATGGACAGAGGAGCTGGTAGGCTCCAGTCCATGGGGTCGCTAAGAGTCGGGCATGACTGAGCGACTTTACTTTCACTTTTCACTTTCATGCATTGGAGAAGGAAATGGCAACCCACTCCAGTGTTCTTGCCTGGAGACTCCCAGGGACGGGGGAGCCTGGTGGCCTGCGGTCTATGGGGTCACACAGAGTCGGACACGACTGAAGCGACTTAGCAGCAGCAGCAGGGCCTATTTGAAAAGTAATCAAGGCAGTTTTCATCTTTAAATCTGATGTGGTTTGGAGAGCTATGTCTGGATACTGGGTCAACACATGGGGCCTGAGAGTGGAGGGTTCCCTGGGAACTTGTTGGGTGCCAAGTCACTGCCTAGATGTTAAGATTCCTTTGAGTTTTTCATCTTCTATCTTCAGGAGACTCTCATACCTACAGGGAAAGAAGTGGTTTAGAGACTGCTGAAAGAATAGCCTAGCAGTTGATAGTGAGGCATAGAAAAAAAGAAGATGAAATTTTAATTTTTTGCATTTCAAATAACTTATCACAAAAGCATTTTAATTGTTTAAATAAAACTATCATAATTTGGGAAGAGACCACAAGACCTATGACTTAAAACAAAGCTCATATGAAAACATCTAAAAGCATAATGAGATCATATTTAACTTGCATATCATTAGGGCCAAAAAGAACAGGATATCTTATGGAACGGAAGGAAATGGCAACCTGCTTCAGTATTCTTGCCTGGAGAATCCCACGGACAGAGTAGCCTAGTGGGCTACAGTCCATGTGGTAGCAAAGAGTTGAACACAACTAAGCAACTAACAGACACACAAAGTGTAATTTAGTATTTTATATTTTCAGTCCTTGAAATGACAAAGAATCTCTCAATAGGATGAGAATATGGTATCCACTACAGTTATACATAGCGGGTCAGACAGGGTTTTAACTTCCTGTGATTATACTGAGTTATGTGTGTCTTGACCCCAAGCCCCCATCAATGGCTGCAGAAACGTTTGCTGTGTTAATTGCTTCTCTTCTGCCTTTGCACAGAGGCAGTATGGGATGCTGTTTATTTGACCTGTAATAGTTCTTTTTGAGGAGAAGGCAATGGTACCCCACTCCAGTACTCTTGCCTGGAAAATCCCATGGACAGAGGAGCCTGGTAGGCTGCAGTCCATGGGGTTGCACAGAGTCGGACACGACTGAGCGACTTCACTTTCACTTTTCACTTTCCTGCATTGGAGAAGGAAATGGCAACCCACTCTACTATTCTTGCCTGGAGAATCCCAGGGACAGAGGAGCCTGGTGGGCTGCCATCTATGGGGTCGCACAGAGTTGGACACGACTGAAGCGACTTAGCAGCAGCAGCAGCAGCAGTTCTTTTTGAACCCTGTAGCAATGTAAGTAACTGTATATGCTTCAATTCATTCATCATTCAAGTGCAAAAATTACATATAGCTGTCAAGCAGTATCTAAGTGACTTGGTTGGTATGTATGAACTGACTTTGATTCTCTGTGTAACTGCTTAGCTGTCAGTTTTATTTAGGCATAGGAACCTTATAGTATGAATATGGAATAAATTGTAAATAAGATTAAAAAGAACAGCTTGAGATGGAACAGTGTATCCTCAGGGGCCAAAATTCAAGACAACATAATGTTTTTGTGATACAAAGTATAACACTTCTAGTATGATAATGATAAATAAAACAGATATCTTCAAAGTTCCCACATACATTATCATTTTTAAAAATATTTTAAGACTGAGGCCTTTTGGGGATTCTGGGTTGTCTCCAAGGGAGATTGAAAATAAAAGAATGCTCTTAATTTGGGATCAAATTTTACCAGAAATTTTGCTGTAAATCATCCTAGATTAGATGAAAAAGGGAAGGGGCTGAGAGGTGGGTGGTGGATTATGTAAATGAATCTGTGCTGTAGAACAAACTCCTTTTTCCATAGCTCATTCCTTCTCATTCAGACATGGTACAAAGAAGACTAGAATATGTTGAATCCAATCTACAGCCAGTGGTTAAGAGCATTTAGCTTTAGAGGCAAACATATCTGTGTTGATTCCCTGATTCTTCCAGTTAATAGCTGTGTGACCTAGTCAAAATTACTTACCTGCTCTGTGCTTCATTTGCCTCGTTTGTTAATTGGAGACAGTCACAACCACCTCACAAGATTGTGCAGACTCATTGAACAGTAGTTCATAAGGGGTTGTGTGTGCTCAGTAAAGAGAAATCATTTTCCATTTCACTGTGACTCTTCTACTCATCTCTTGTATGATCCATTGCTGCACCTTTCATGAACCACTCTCATCATGTCACACACCTGCTTGAAACCCCTAAGTGACTCCCTAGTATTCACAGGATAAAAGTACAATTTCTTGATCTAGAAAATGCAGTCATGCCTGGAGTCCTGCTTTGGAATCTCTACTATTTATCTATTGTGTAAAAGATTACCACAAAAGATTATCTATTGAGTAAAAGATTACCAGATCAAAACAACACACATTTATTATCTCCTGGCATAATTTAGCTGGATCTGCTTCTGAGTCTTGCAAGATTACAGTCAAGGTCCTGGCTAGAGCTGTGGTCTCATCTGCGACTTGACTGGAGATGAATCCACTTCCAAGCTAATGTTAGTGGTAGCATTGAGCTCCTCGTATGTTCCTTAGGATGTCAGTCGGAGGCCATCTTGAACTCCTCACCATGTGGCCCTAGCCATGGGACAGCTTACAACATAGCATCTTGCTGCATCAGTATTAGCAAGGGAGATTCTTCTAACAGGATAAAAATGATAGCCTTGGAAGTTCCCTGGCTGTCCAGTGGTTAGGGCTCTGTGCTTCCACTGCAGGAGGGAACGAGTTTGATCTCTGGTTAGGGAACTAAGATCCCACAAGCTGTGTGGCTAAAAACAAACAAACAAAACAATCTTATCTAACATAAACATGTATATCCTTCACTTCTGCTGTATTCTCCTTTTGGAAATGAGTCATAGGTCCTGCTCACACTCAAGGGAGACACAGGAGGGTGTGCCACCAGGAAGTAGGGGTCCTGGGAACCATCTTAGAGTCTGCCCGCCTCAGGATCCAGGATTCAGATGCTGGCAATTAGTTGACAGCTCTACCGTTTATTTTTCTTAGCCCCTTTCTTCACATACGAAAAATGGAAATAGAGTAATCTTCTATCTCTTGGGATTGTTAAGAAAATCAAATGAGGTAAATTATTTTGCAAAGTACTCTACAGTGATCTATTTTCTGCCTACTTTAAGATCTATCTTAAGTTCCGCCTCCTCCAGGAGTCCTTGCCAAATCTGGTCCCTATAACAGGAACTGCTTGGCCCCACTCGTAGTTTATATGGAATCATAGGCTTTTATGTTTCAGTAATGAAACATTCATGATGTGTATCTTATCTCCTTGATAAAACAATAAGCAGCTTAAGGACAAGGACTTTTTTTCTGTAAGTGATAAAGTAGCTACCATTTTTTAGTGCTTAGGATGTATCAGGGACTCTGAGAGGCATTTTATTATTTGCTAAATTTTCTTGTCCTTTCAACAACCCTTTGAGGTAAGTTCTGCTATTACTCTCATTTTATGGATAAGGTAACATGACTCAGGCTAAGTAATTTGCTCAAGGTCACACAGCTAGTTAGAGGTGTCTGACTCGAGGAATGGAGTTCTTACGTGCCTCATTTGCTACCTCTTTTTTATAGTCTAGAAAAGTACAGTGTAGAAAGTGGTTGCTCGTTTTAGCCTTTGATAAATGGAAGTGAGCTTGTACACTGAGAGAAGACTGCTGCTGCTGCTGCTAAGTCGAGTCAGTCGTGTCCGACTCTGTGCGACCCCATAGACGGCAGCCCGCCAGGCTTCCCCGTCCCTGGGATTCTCCAGGCGAGAACACTGGAGTGGGTTGCCATTTCCTTCTCCAGTGCATGAAAGTGAAAAGTGAAAGTAAAGTCGCTCAGTCATGCCTGACTCTTCTCGACCCCATGGACTGCAGCCTACTAGGCTCCTCCGTCCATGGGATTTTCTAGGCAAAAGTACTGGAGTGGGGTGCCGTTGCCTTCTCCGAGAGAAGACTGCATTGGATACATATGGAGAAGTCAAGATGGGGGGCAAGTGAACCCTGGTATCACTACCTGCTTCTTGGTTTCTCTGGTGAGTGGGTAATCACATTGGCTACCAAATGGTCATGTTCAGGGCAGTCTTGAACTGGAGATCAAAATTCAAGATTAGAATCTCTGGTAAATCACCATACTATGAAGCTTCCTGCAAACTGGTTCTTTCTCATGGTTCTCATCACCATGAGAAGCTGTATTCTCAGGAGGTCCGCTCCAAGCTCTGCTGGGCTTTCCCTTTAGAGTGTTTATCATTGAATCCTTGAGTGACTCACCCACGTCACAATGCTAAGGCCATACATCCCAGGACCCCACAACATAAATCATCTGTGAGAATTCACTTCCAGTTCTGTGGACAGGACCCTTGGGAAAATGAAGCAAAAGGCCAGGAAGAGAGAGTGACCAAGAGTGGCTTGATCACGCTTAACCTAAACCTTGACCTTCAGCAAAGTAGAGAATTAAATAACTCAGGAAATATTAGATGTTCCACCAGATGTTCTTTGGCCTGTATCTTCTGTCTATTTGAATAGTCCCATTCTAACTTCAACTTCATTTTTTGTTGTCATTTCAGAATGAAGCCAGAGCCAAATGGTCTGCCTTTTATGAAGAACAGTCCCGGATGGCCAAAACTTACTCACTCGAAGAAATTCAGAATCTCACACTCAAGCGTCAATTGAAGGCCCTTCAGCATAGCGGGACCTCAGCGCTCTCGGCAGAGAAGAGCAAACGAGTATGTGACGTGCTAGCACTGATCCCAAGAATGGAAATACTGGGGAAATCTTAAACATTAGTATCACTCAGGGCTGCTTACTTTATCTGCAAACCTAGCAATGCTCACAATAGAAAGAGCACTGTGCCTTGGTGGGGTGGTCACGTAATTTATCCTCCAAATTGGGATCCTTTGAGAGTGAAGGGGGACGCTGGTATGTTAGGACACATTGTTAAACTAGGATTGTCAGGGCTTTGTGGTCCATAGATACAGTGACAGAGATCGCCTTCCTGAGGACCAGGCACTTAGCCCATGTCTGTGCTTCTCAACTGCAAGTGATTTTGCCTACCAGGGCCATTTGACAATGTCTGGAGTTAGTTTTGGTTGTCACAACAGTTGAAGGGTGTTATTGGCCTCTAGTGAGGAGGGATGTTGCTAAACACTCTGCAAAGCGCTAGGAAGTCTCCAGTGACAGTTGTCTGGTCTAAAACATCAGCAGTCCTAAGCTCGAGAAGCCCGATCTGTCATCTCATCCTCCCCCACCCCTTTCATTCTTGACTGTCTTCTGCAACTTCTTTAAAATGTTGCTAAACCACTGCAGCTCAGACCACTTTAGGGATAGGCGAGTCACTTCTTTCTAAAACATCATTTCCATATGTGGGTCCCTCTAAGTAATGGCAAGATTCTTCCTCCATTAAGCATAAAGCGATTTACCTCCACTTTCTACCATCTTCTGGGGCCAAATGGCTGTCTCCTATAATAGTCTTCAAATAAAGGAAGGCAGGTTTTTTTTTTTTTTTAACTATTTAAGGCTTTTTTCTCTAGCCTAAAACATCCTTCCATCTGTTGATTTTTTCTTATACGATGGTTTCAAGTTCCCTAACCAGTCCTGGTTGCTGGCTTCATTTTGTCAGTATCCTTGGACTGAATGCAGCCCTCCAAATGGGTTCATCTCTGCGTGAAAGTGAGCAGAGGTATGACATCCTGCTCTTCCAAGACATAGCTCTCAGGTGCCCCCTCTTTGAAGCCATTCCTGAATTTCCAAGTTACTAATTCAACCATTCCCCCCATATTGCCACATCACTTTTTGGTGACAGTTGTAGCATCTGTCACTCTGTTATGTAATCATTGATTTCATGACTCGCTGTGGCATGTTTGTGGGGCTCTTAAAGACCAGTGACTCGTTCATGTCATAATTATCAGAGTGTAGGACGTAGTAGATGTTCAGTAACTGTGCACTCAGTGAAGCCTAAAAGGAACAATAAACACACTACTCTTTGCATGTGTAGGTGAGAAACATTCTTGGCATTTGGGCAGATCTGTTTTTTTTTTTTTTCCGGTCACTCCACATGTATTTATCATATGCTTATAAAGGCAGTCTGTGCTAGTTGATGATGGGAAAATTTAGCTGAGATATTCCAACCCTACATAAAAGAAGATACTTGGCCAAGAAGATGTGAACTTCTGTATTTTGAGGCATAAAAAAATTGCATGATTGAAAAGACATCTCTACATTAGCATTCTCTTTTGTATATCTTCCATTTTTAACATTGTTTATTATCTTTAATTTGTAGTTGAACACGATTCTAAATAAAATGAGCACCATCTACAGTACTGGGAAAGTTTTGGACCCAAATACACAGGAGTGCTTAGCACTTGAACCAGGTGGGCTATTCATTTTGAGCAGTGATTATAAAATTTACTTTTTTTTATTCCAAGCTTTAAAAATGAGATTAACATCAGATGATGATGTTGTGCCTTTCAGATGGACAATCCAAAGAGGGAAAAATTCCAAATGTGTGTGTTTTAGCACACGGATGTTCTTTTAAGTTTTAACAGAACTTCACTATAAATCCTGTCACACTCAAGTAGTTTAATTAAGTTAGTAATTCAATGATCTCAGTGGTTTATTTTCTCTGCAGAATTATTTTGAAGCTCAGATAAGGGTGAGGACACAAAATGGATTAAAGATCTAAACGTAAGACCAGAAACTATAAAACTCCTAGAGGAAAACATAGGCAAAACACTCTCCAACATAAATCACAGCAGGATCCTCTATGACCCATCTCCCAGAGTAGTGGAAATAAAAGCAAAAATAAACAAATGGGACCTCATTAAACTTAAAAGCTTTTGCACAACAAAGGAAACTATAAGCAAGGTGAAAAGACAGCCTTCAGAATGGGAGAAAATAATAGTAAACGAAGCAACTGACAAAGGATTAATCTCAAAATTATACAAGCAACTCCTGCAGCTGAATTCCAGAAAAATAAATGACCCAATCAAAAAATGGGCCAGAGAACTAAGCAGACATTTCTCCAAAGACATATAGATAGCTAACAAATACATGAAAAGATGCTCAACATCACTCATTATCAGAGAAATACAAATCAAAACCACAGTGAGATACCATTTCACGCCAGTCAGAATGGCTACAATCCAAAAGTCTACAAACAATAAATGCTGAAGAGGGTGTGGAGAAAAGGGAACCCTCTTACACTGTTGGTGGGAATGCAAACTAGTACAGTCACTATGGAGAACAGTGTGGAGATTCCTTAAAAAACTGGAAATAGAACTTCCTTATGATCCAGCAATCCCACTGCTGGGCATACACACTGAGAAAACCAGAATTGAGAGACACGTGTACCCCAATGTTCATCATAGCACTGTTTACAATAGCCAGGACATGGAAGCAACCTAGATGCCCATCAGCAGATGAATGGATAAGAAAGCTGTGGTACATATACACAATGGAGTGTTACTCAGCCATTAAAAAGAATACATTTGATCAATTCTAATGAGGTGGGTGAAACTGGAGCCTATTATACAGAGTGAAGTAAGCCAGAAAGGAAAACACCAATACAGTATACTAATGCATGTATATGGAATTTAGAAAGATGGTAACGATAACTCCGTATGCGAGACAGCAAAAGAGACACAAATGTATAGGACAGTCTTTTGGACTCTGTGAGAGAGGGCAAGGGTGGGATGATTTGGGAGAATGGCATTGAAACATGTATATTATCACATGTGAAATGAACCACCAGTCCAGGTTTGATGCATGATACAGGATGCTCGGGGCTGGTGCACTGGGATGACCCAGAGGGATGGGATGGGGAGGGAGATGGGAGGGGGGTTCAGGATGGGGAACACATGTACACTCATGGTGGATTCATGTCAATGTATGGCAAAACCACTACAATATTGTAAAGTAGTTAGCCTCCAATTAAAATAAATAAAAAAAAAATAAGGGTGCGGACATGAATGAATCATGAGATTTCATTGAACAACTTTATGACCTTGATATTTGCCAGCCTTTCAATTCTTTACAAATGAAAATTTCTAAAAATTCTAAAAAAATTTTTTTTCCCTTTGGGTGCTTTGTGATAATAGGTTTAGATGACATAATGGAAAACAGCAGAGACTACAATCGGAGGCTCTGGGCTTGGGAAGGCTGGAGGGCTGAAGTTGGCAAGCAACTAAGGCCATTGTATGAAGAGTATGTGGTCCTAGAAAATGAGATGGCAAGAGCCAACAGTAAGTTTGCTGGGCTGTGGCGGTTCTGAAGCTCCCTATAGGGCTGTGGGGCTATTTCTCATGAATTACCAAGCCTGCCCTTTGATATAAGGGGTATCCCTAAATTAATCACCTGCTGAACAATTCAGGTTACATGTCTCCAAGAGGAGACCACTAGGGAATAAGGAAAGGTGAATTGACATTCTACAGTTTAAAGGGCTTGAGAGCAAGACTAAGTTACCAGGCCTCAAACAAATCAGTAGTCTGGGAAGGGCTCAGGCTCCTGAGGGTTCCTAAGGTAGTCTGCGGATGGACAGAGTCTATTTACCAGAAAGGATGAGAAACAGAGATACCGTCTCTCCTTTAAACTCCCATGTGGCCACAGTTCATTCTCGAAGGTCATTTGTGTGATTATCTCAGAGTGGTGTCCCAGAAAGAAACAAATCAGAGTACTTTAGGCTGGGAACTGTGGTCATCAAAATCTTAACATGCGGAGGAATTTCCGTATCTCTCAAGTTATCCTCCTGCCTGAAAGATGAGCTCAAGCGTGGCGTTGTGAGGAAATTTCTGTTTTGGTCGTTTACTGCCTCCTGGGGTTGAGGAAGGGAAAGCAGTTTTCATCTGTCTTTCTGTGTTCCACTGCCGCTTAAACTCATGTTCTCAGGCCAGAGGCGCACTAGAGACTGGAACCCATCGTCACATCCTTCCATCCAAATATTTACTTCTCTCCTCATCTTCCTGATCATTCATCGCCAATGAGCATGTAAACAGTAAAACGACTAAAATACATTTACAGAGTTTATTAGCGGTTATCCTGACCCAAGCTCGTGTTTCTTGGCAACAAGACACTGCATGAAGCACAGAGATGGGCTGTGTATGTTAGAATTTGCCAACAATCACAGGTCCACTGTGGCCGTGTCCAAGATGGGTTGGGTTACAGTTGAAAATATAAGGCCCTAAACAAAATGAGAATTTAAAGACCCAATCACATGTTTTAAAGCTAAAGATGCTAACTGACCTATGGAGAGAGTAGAGACCTGGGGTTAGGAGACTAGGAGTCTGCCTCTCACCCTCACCAGTTGTGTGACCTTGGACAAATCCTTTGATCAGCCAAGAGCCAGCTGTTACCCAGCACCACGGGGACTGTAATACTGACCATCTTGTAGAGTTTTTGTGCTCATTAGATGAGATAATGAATTAAATTTCAGACACATTAGCTAGTGTTATTCATTTGTATCCCTTTGAGTTGAAGGCCAATAAAAATGTGACAGGTTTTTGGATTTTTTTAAACCTCCCAGGAAGGCTAGTCTATGTATACTGTGCTTTATCTCTTTCTTTCCAGATGTTCTCATTTTCTTCTTTTTAAAACAGATTATGAGGACTACGGGGACTATTGGAGAGGGGATTATGAGGTGACTGGGGCAGGGGACTATGACTACAGCCGTGACCAGTTGATGAAAGATGTGGAACGCACCTTTGCAGAGGTAACGAGACACAGAAGTTCACATATTGTATGATTTCATTTATATTAAATGTGCATAATCGGCCAAACTATAGAGAAAGAGATCAGTGATCACCTGGGGCTGGAGGTGGGAATGGAGTTGACTGCAGGCGGGTACAAGAAAACTTTTGGGAGTATTGGAAATGTTCTACAACTGGGCAGTAGTGATGGTTGTCCAATAGTATACTTTTATTAAAACTCACAAAACTGTATACTTTAAAATGGGTAAATTGTATGATATATAAATGATACTTCAATTTAAAAATGAAAGAAGTAGGTAGCATCTTAAAATGAATATATATATTTTTCGCATTTGCCTTCCAACTGGGGCTTCCAAAGTGGTGCTAATGGTAAAGAACCCGCCTGCCAATGCAGGAGACATAAGAGATACGGGTTTGATCTCTGAGTCGGGAAGATCCCCCAGAGGAGGGCATGGCAACCCACTCCAGTATTCTTGCCTAGAGAATCCCATGGACAGAGGAGCCTGGCGGGCTACAGTCCATGGGGTCGCAGAGTCAGACACGATTGAAGGAACTTAGCATGCACACCCTCCATGCGGTATTTGTATCCCTCCAGACGTGTTCACCGCTTTATGCAGTGGAACTAGTCAGCATCTATATCTGGTAAGAAGGAATGCATTCAAACTCTTCAGAATATTTCAGAGGAGAAGAAATTAGAATTTAGGGTAATTCTACTGTCTAAAGAAGCCTCTATTTTTAGTGTTGGGGATTGGAAATTGGAATAGGCTATTCTTGGTCTTAAACTGTCTTCCTGGGCTTTTCAGATTAAACCATTATATGAACAACTTCATGCTTATGTGAGGGCAAAGTTGATGCATACCTACCCTTCCTATATCAGCCCTACTGGATGCCTCCCTGCGCATTTGCTTGGTAAGAAGCTCGGGGAATTCTTTGTCTACTTTGCTCTTTGCTGTTTCCACCAATAAGGTAGTTATTTTGGGGTGAGGCCCAACTTTTGAAAAATTCTGTGAATGAAGTTAGTAACATTCTAGAAATCATATTTTGAAAGCACTGTCTTCACCAGAAAAGTCATTTTAAATTGTCCTCTATTGCATTACTTTATGCACAGAGAGTTGTTTTGTTTGGCCTCAATCCATAGATAAAGGGATTATTTAAGATCACCAGAGAATGAGAGTGAAAATGGGGAAAATAAGTTTTTGTTTTGTTTTTAAGATCCTCAGGTTTATTTTTATTTTTTAATTTTTGGGCTGTTCTGGGTCTTCCTTGCTGTGGACGGGCTTTCTCTAGCTGTGCTGCACAGGCTTCTCTTGTTACACAGCGTGGGCTCCAGGCACATGGGCTTCAGTAACTAAAGCTCATGAGCTCTAGAGCGTGGGCTCAGTAGTTGGGGCACACAGGCTTGCTTGCCCTCTGGCATGTGGAATCTTCCTGGACCAGGCATCAAATCTGTGTCCCCTCCATTGGAAGGTGGATTTTTAACCACTGGACCACCAGGGAGGTCTGAAACTAAATTGTATGATTCAACTTGATTGGCTGACCCTTGAGGTGAGATTTTAGCATCATGTTGTCAGAGGAAAGAAGCTTAGTTGGTTGGGAGTGGTCAGGGGTGAGAGAAAAGCTATCTAGAATTAAGGTATAGCCTGAGTGAAAGCTCTGTAAGTTGATTGTTCAACTGCAACAATATCTTTTGCTGCAAAGTACTTGGTTTGGAATCACATGGGTAGTCAATGAAATCCTCCTCATGAAGAAAGCTGCCTAGCTTAAGAGGAGAAACAGTCTTCAGAGAACTCCGGATCCTGCTGTAGAGCTTTAGTAGACCAGGCAAGACCTGGAGCCCTTTACTGAACTCCCTTATTCCTCGCCAGAGAGTGGTCACCCTCCCTCCCCTCTCCCTCACCCTCAAAGCCTTGGCCAAAGAAATATCTGTGTTGGCAAAGTTTACATCCTGCATACACAGCAAGCCTACTACAGCAAGCTAAGTTGCTAGTAGCTGATTCTTTACAGGCAAGCTTCTTTCTTAGCAGGAGGAAATCTGGACAAAGGAGCAGTGGAGACTTTTTCCTCTAAAGCAATATATAAATACTCTCTACAGTGTCTTTGGCAGGCATCCTTTGGCAATTCATTTTCTGCTTAAACCTGTCCGGCATGAGGTGGCTCTTGCTTCCTTCCAAAATAGACTCATCTATCACTACACTGTACCAGTTATAAGAAAGTCCTACGTTATGTGGAGGTGAACCAACACCCCTCTCATGCCTTCCATTCATTCTGCCTAATTCTGTGCTCTGAGGTTACCCAGACTACGTCCACTCTTCTTGCACAAGATGGCCTTCTAGAGAGTTGTAAACAACCATTGTCAAGGTACAGCACAGTTCCTGACACAAGAGTATGTACGCAGTATATTTTACTATTATTCTTGTCATCGTGTATACACTATTTTTTCTCATATGTTAAATATCCTACATAGACTTTCAGCCATTCTTTAAAAATCTCACTTTTCTACTTGTTCTCATTTGGACAAGCAAATAAATAAAATCAACCTTTATTGATGTCCCTCTTCAAATACCATGCTTAGAACTGAGCAGTTACTCCAGCTGAGGCTTGCCCGGCATAGAATAAAGATGGTGCTGTGACTTCCTTTGTTCTAGACACTGTAATTCTATTCTTTTACCTTAAGGTGATATTTGCATTTTGGAAGCCACGTCATACTATTGTTGGATCCCTTTTGGTCTTTTACATGTGCGCTGTGTTTCAACCTGATGTCATATATCACATATTTCCATAATAGCTATTTCTTTACAGTTGAAGCATAGGACTTTGCATCTATCTCTATTGAATTTTATCTTTTAAAACATGAATTTGTTGGCATATTCTTCAGGTAGTTATTTTGCTCCATTCCTTTGGTGCCAGAATTCTGGTCCTGCTGTTACATTGATTTTTTTTTTTCCAGATCCATTTTCTCTTTTAGGGTTTCTGGCCTTGGAATCCAGTTTAACATTTGTTTGAGATCTTTGAAAAGTCACCCAGTTAAGTAGATTACTATAGTATAGTAATAAAAGTGGAACTTAGTTACTAGTTATTAGCAGAGTGTCCTGAATGATCATCCTATATGCGCTCAGTTTTCTTTTCCATTATAGTTTATTACAGGATCTTGAATATAATTTCCCATGCTATTCAGTAGGACCTTGTTGTTTATTCATTCTATATATAAAAGCTTGCATCTGTTAACCCCAAACTCCTAATCCATCCTTCCCCCACTCCCTCTTCCCCTTAGCAACAGCAAATCTGTCTATATACTCTCTGTTAAATTCAATATCATAGATTACTAGCAGTTTAATTTGTAGTATTTTGTCCCATGGATGAGGGACTATATAAACCTATTTCTAACCTATAGTAGCTATGATGTCCTGTATATTTAATACATTGTGCCTTTGAATTGTGATTTGAAATGAAAGAAACAGGGATGATTCCTTAACAAGCTTTGCCTCACCACATCACCTCTTGGCATTTTAACCTTTTAGAGGAGACAGTAAAAGAAGGGAATGTTGAAAATATAAAATAAGAGAAGAGGAAAAGAGGTAGTGAAAGGAAGCGCAGAAACTATTGAGTTGGCAAAAAAGTTCATTCAAGTTTTTCTGTAACATCACTTTTTGGCCAACCCAATAAATTAAATCTAGAATACTCTATGGCCTGTTTACCAGTCCCACCTCATGTGCTATGTAAAATCATGTCTATACTTCTACTATATTTATCACATATTAACAAACCTTTTTTTTAATAGGTGATATGTGGGGGAGATTTTGGACAAATCTGTACTCTTTGACAGTCCCCTTTGAACACAAACCAAGCATAGATGTTACTGAAAAAATGGAGAACCAGGTAGGAAGAAGACACCTTGAAAACTAAATCCTCAACCTCGTTCCTTTTTATGCTACCCTTCTCTTCTTATGTTATAAAGTCATGTAAATGAGAAAAATTTCAAGCTATTTTAAATTTATTTATGTAGGTGTTCTTTCATAGAAAAGTGGTTTATAATGACAGTGACGTCTAGTACCTAGAATAAGAATGGCATTGATCTTGCTGAGAGTAACTAAAAGTGGAGATGACCTGGTTTTCCATTAAGCAATAAGATGTGGAACTGTGAACTTAACAATTCTTTCTAAAGTTAGTCATTACTATGTAGTCAGTAACCTCTATGAATAGGGGAAAAAAAGGATATCTTTAGATTTTTGCATATTAAAAATCATTATTGTTAAAGATACCATAAGAGTCTGCAATGGTTTGCAAATAAACTTTTTGTTACCATCTTGGAATAATTGTTTTAATTCTCTGTGTTCCCTTCTATTGATGAAAGCATATTATAGTTGTAATTGTGTGTTTTTCTTTATTGAGCTAATACTCTACAATTCTGGGTAGAATCTATAATCATACATCTATTAGCTGTGTAAAATTTTTCCAAATCATTGCACTGTGATTTACATTAGTATTTATGCATTGCTTGTGAAGTTTTAAATCTGTAAGCAACTACGCAATGAACACCTTCACTTGCATAACATATTCCTGAGGTAAGTCCACAGCAGAATGAAAACATGAAGCTTCAAGAGCCCCCAAACTCCTGCAGCTGTTCTAGCCCCATTTTGCAATTGAGTAGCAGCAGGGGCTCATTTTTATGTACCTCCGTAGCCTGTCTACGGTGTTTTCACACCCACCATCTCTCCTAATGTTATGTTTACAACAAATCTATGGGACTATCAGAGCAGGTCGGAGAAGGCAATGGCAAGCCGCTCCAGTACTCTTGCCTAGCAAATCCCATGGATGGAGGAGCCTGGTGGGCTGCAGTCCATGGGGTCCCTACGAGTTGGTCGCAATTGAGCGACTTCACTTTCACTTTTCACTTTCACACAATGGAGAGGAAATGGCAACCCACTCCAGTGTTCTTGCCTGGAGAATCCCAGAGATGGGGGAGCCTGGTGGGCTGCTGTCTATGGGGTCGTATAGAGTCGGACACGACTGAAGCGCCTTAGCAGCAGCAGCAGCATCAGGGCAGGTATTGTGATAGTTCCATGTCATAGGTGAGGAAACTGAGGCTTGGGTAAATGATTCACCCAAAGTCACAAAGACAGTCAGTCAGTGGCAATTAAGGTTGGAACACAGAATTTGCAGTCGGTTTTTTACCCATTCATTCTTCATTCAACAGATATTAACTGTGCTTGTCAGTCTGCACTCTTGATATACATTCATTTTCCTTAAGAACACCATAGTCACCAATAGCAACATTGTCTGACGTTAAGCCTTTGAAGGTAAAAAAACAATCCATAGTGTCTCTTATATCCAGTTACATATTTTCAAGGCAGACATGGGAGAAGAAATTAACTTGACTGGTTTTTAAAATCAGAGGAAGTTTTCTGTGTCACTAAAAAGTGATTCGTTAACTATCTGCCAACTGTACAAATTTAGTTTGACTGATGTATGGGCCTTATCTCCAGAGAAGTCTTGGTCAGCTCCAGGGACACTGGTTCCCAGAAAGATTTGCTGAATGACAGACACCTTCTGCTGTCCTTCTGCAGTTCCAGAATATTCTGAAAGTTTACTCTTGCCTGGAAAATCCCATGGACGGAGGAGCCTGGTAGGCAGCAGTCCATGAGGTCGCTAGGAGTCGGACACGACTGAGCGACTTCACTTTCACTTTCACTTTTCACTTTCATGCATTGGAGAAGGCAATGGCACCCCACTCTAGTATTCTTGCCTGGAGAATCCCAGGGACAGGGGAGCCTGGTGAGCTGCCGTCTATGGAGTCGCACAGAGTTGGACACGACTGAAGCGACTTAGCAGCAGCAGCAGGTTCCTATACAGACTATGAAGCCTAGGCCCAGCTACCCATTGGCTGCTGGGTCTCTTGTGGGCCTTTTTGACTTCGAAAGCATGTGACTTCATGTTTGCTTTATTGTTTGTGTCTTCCTCGGACACAGACACTAATAATCCCCAGCCTAATACTGGGGCCTTGTTCACTGAACGAACTCAATCAAGGGTTGTTGTCTTGAGTTGAACAGTTTTTAGCAAAGAGAAGGTCATTAGTACTTGTCTTTATACCTGGAGCATAAAGAATAAAGGCAAAAAAATTCATACATAATCACAGTCTACTCCTGACATTTTAATGCACTTCTTCATTAAAATTATACTATATATGTGTTTTACATATTTTATCTTCTCACTATTATTTTTAAAAATCAATAAAAATTCTTTATAAATCCAATTTATTTAGGTTTTCTATTCCACAAAGGCATCATTATTTAGCCATTCTGGAGGCTGTTTCCACTTTTCCCTCTATTAAAAATCATTTTGTAACACATACAATTTGTCAAATATATTTTAGTTGAAAAATAGTAATAAAAATCATTTAAAATGTAATTCTTTGACCTAATTTCGGAAAATTTCCTAGGTTAGTTCCCTAGAGACTGGATTACTGAGACAAAGAGTATAAACACTGTGAAAGCTGTCTGTACATGTTGCCAAATTGCCTTTCAGAAAGGCTATGCCTTTGTACATACCCAACAAAAGGAATGCTGTGATTTTAATGCTACAATTAAATGCTGTTCTTTTTTTCCCCCAGTCCTGGGATGCAGAAAGGATATTCAAGGAGGCTGAGAAGTTCTTTGTGTCTATCAGCCTTCCTTACATGACTCAAGGATTCTGGGACAACTCCATGCTGACTGAGCCAGGCGATGGCCGGAAGGTGGTCTGCCACCCCACAGCGTGGGACTTGGGGAAGGGTGACTTCAGGTAGTGAGACTGACGTTCACACTGCCAGTACTTGAACAGGAGACAATGGAGGGATGAGGATGAGTTTGGATTCCTTGTCTGCTTCTCTGAGCGCTGAAGAGAGGAGTGAATTTTCCTTGAATAGAGGCTGGGAGTCCATGAGACCATATCTGGGTTTCCGAGGAAAAGGGGGTTGTCCTCAGGCCCTCAGCTGCACCTTTAGACAGTTTAGCTCATCTGAAATAATATGCATTCATTAGAGTTTCATGGTCACAAGTATCGTGGTGCCCCCATTAGGAAGGGCTTGGTGCAAAGATGTATGGAAGATGAAATATATGAAGCAGACATTAATCCCCCCTCCCCGTTTCTTTCTTCTGAGTGAACTAGGACAGGTGGGTAGAAAATCTGCTATGTATCATAGGAGAAACACAGAGAGTACTTAAATCGTTTCTTTAGGCTTTGCAGGTCTCTGTTGCAGCTACTCGTCTCTGCCCTTGTGGCATGAAAGCAGCCAGAGACAATACAGAAACAAGTGGTTGGGGCTGTCACAGTAAAGTCTAATTTATCACAACAAGTGGCCAGCTGCAGGCCAGAGCTTACTGACTCCAGTACTAGGGTAAGGCTGAAACATGAGGAAGTGTGTATAAGCTTCCAGCACAGGATCTTACACACAGTAGACATTAAGTAAGTACCTGTTCTTATAATTGTGTCAAAGAGAATAGAGGAAAACCAAAATTAGAAAAAGAGGTCATATTGGGTGTATAGAGGAGATTGAGTTTGTTCCTGAGCAGTAGGAGTCCTTAAAGGGTATTTATTGGGGGATGGTGTGCTCAGAGTGGTGGGAAAATGACAACACCTACTGAAATATGACCCCTCCACTCACCTACCTGAAACTGCTCTTGCCAAGTTGAAAAGGACTAGTATCTAATCACCAAATGCAGTCTTTGGGCCACAGCAGCATGAGACAGTGTTGGTTGGTTGTCTTTGACGTGTTTTTTTCACTAGTGTCTGCATTGTCCTCCCTTCCAGACTTCTTTGACTTCTCTCTCTGTCCCCTTTTCCTCTCTCCACCCTGTACATCCTGGGACCTCCTGGAGCTTTGTCCTTGGCCCTCCTTCCTTGCCATCCTACACTAGCTTCATGGGCCATCACATCCACTCCCCTACTTACATGCTAATGATTCCCAAATGTCAATTTCTAGTTCCCACCTGCCCCCCCCCCCACTTTTTTTTGTTTTTTACTGCTTCTCTGTCCTAGCTGTCCCAAACTGCTGTCTGTGTTCCCATTCTTTTCTCAAGCCATCCTCATTGAGCACTTCTAGGAAGGTCAGTCTCTTGACCCTTCCTGCCATCTACCTGGCAAACTGCTGTGCTTTAATCAAGGTCAAGATTGCTCATTGCATCTTGAGTCATGCCATTCCTGGTGCTTCTAGGAGACTAGGCCTGCATTTACTCATCATTATGGCCAAGGCCGTGTCTGCTGATCACTTGTAGAGCACTTGCCTCAGAGTTGTCGTAGTAGAAGACTCTGTCTTCCTTTCTATTAGTCTGTGAGTAGGAGGACAGGATTCAGCCCTGCCCATCACTTTATATTGAGCACCTAGAACAGTTTCTAGAACATATGAGGTAGGTCCTCAAGATTCATTGGTCAATAAATCTTGGAAATGTGATGCATGCTATAGAAATCCCATATAACTATTATGATGAATAAATGAAATTCAGTGAGGTTCACGTTAATCTTGCCCATTTTTGTTCAGGATCAAGATGTGCACGAAGGTCACAATGGATGATTTCCTGACAGCCCATCATGAGATGGGCCACATCCAGTATGACATGGCGTATGCCGCACAGCCCTACCTGCTCAGGAATGGCGCTAATGAAGGTTTCCATGAGGCTGTCGGGGAAATCATGTCACTGTCCGCAGCCACACCTCACTATTTGAAAGCGCTTGGTCTTCTGGCACCTGATTTTCATGAAGACAATGGTATGAACATTTTTCTCATGGCTTCTTTTGGGTATTCTTTATTCTGACATGGGCAAAGGTATTTCTTGTCATGCATAAGATATATTTAATTTTTGCCATGTAAAATATAATGTATTTATGGGTAACTGGGAATTGCTTCTGGTTAAAGAAAAAACAGTATATAACATAACATGCCAACTTTTGTTTTTGTGTCTCTGAGAAGAGATAACTAAGTAAATGATCTTGGGACTCTAAGAATCATCTAGCAGAAAACTTTTATTTTATTTTACTTGTTGTTTAGTTACTCAGTCATATCTGACTCTTTGCGACACCATGGACTGTAGCCCACCAGGGTCCTCTGTCCATGGAATTTTCTAGGCAAGAATACTGGAGTGGGTTGCTGTTTTCTTCTCCAGAGGATCTTCCCCACCCAGGGACTGAACCTGTGTCTTCTGTATTGGCAGGGGGATTTTTTATCTCTCAGCCACCAGGAAAACCCAGAAGATTTTTAAAAAGATGTTAAAACAGACCCACAGAACTGAAATGGCTTATCCAAGGTCACCTAGCTAATTAGTGTCAGAGTTCAGATTGAATTCCCCCAGTTCTAGGTAAAAACCTCAATGATGGAGCTGGGAAAGATTCTAAAAATCACTTTGCAGAGGAAGCAAGCTAAAGGCATGAGAGGGAAAATAACTAGCCCAAGGTCCAAAAGCAGCATGGCAGAACCAGAACCAAAGACCCAATCCACAACTTCCCCACAATATTATGGGAATATTATGGGAGTTCTTAAGGAGCAGGTGGTAGAATACGAAGATTGGAAGAGACTGAAACTTTTTTTTTCATCTAGCTGAAACATGAATTTGCCCCATAACATCCCCTCAGATCCAGGGCATCCTTCAGCACCTTTGTTTGAGGCAGCCTTTTTCTCTTTGGATGGCCTGGACTTGATGGAACCCAACAAATATTCACAAGATCCAGATTTTTTTCTGTGAGGATTCTTTCTTGTAAAAGGACACTTAGAACCAAATATGTTCTTTCCCATGTTTTTTTCTCCCCTCATAACACCAGCTCTGCTGACTGGTGCATTTAGTCAATGAGGTCAAGGTCATAAGCTCCATCTTTGTGTGGACAGTTCACTTTGCCTTGACTTCTGACTCCAGACCTTGATGATCTCACAAGTACTTGGGAGTAGGTCACTGTAAAGCCATCATCATGTCTGAGAAAATGTAAGCACAGACCCAGTGGGTAATAGACAAGTAGCAGTATCCTTCCAGAAGTGAGCAACAAAGGAAAGGGGTTTCACAGTAACCACACCTGTTGCCTGATTTTAAATTATTCTCAAGTCAATTCACAGAAAAGGGTTTTATCATTTTTTAATATTCCTTTACAGCAGGCAAAGATGATTGAATCACTGGTTTGAAAAACTCCTGCTTCTTTCCTTGGCTCTGCTCCTGATCTGTGAATTATATTTGACAAAATAAAGTCCTTCATTCCTTCTTTTCCTCTTTCTTTCTCCCTCTCTTCCTTTCTTCTTCCAAAAGTGTAAATCATTTTTAAAGACACTAGAAAGATACAGTGATAATAGCCCCCTGGCTACATTCCAGTAAGCTGCATTTATACAACAGATATGAGCTCCACGGCCCGTTTACACCACTGCTGCTGCTGCTGCTGCTGCCAAGTCGCTTCAGTCGTGTCCTACTCTGTGCGACCCCATGGACAGCAGCCCACCAGGCTCCTCTGTCCACGGGATCCTCTAGGCAAGGATACCGGAGTGGGTTGCCATTTCCTTTTCCATTTACACCACTAATAAAGGATAAATGAAATAATATAATTTGTTAAAGCATTATAAACTCTGGTAAGGAAGATATTTGTAAGGCCTGAGGAAGCCTTACAAATAGCTGTGAAAAGAAGAGAAGCGAAAAGCAAAGGAGAAAAGGAAAGGTATGCCTATTTGAATGCAGAATTCCAAAGAATAGCAAGGAGAGATAAGAAAGCCTTCCTCAGTGATCAGTGCAAAGAAATAGAGGAAAACAACAGAATGGGAAAGACTAGAGATCTCTTCAAGAAAACGAGATATCAAGGGAACATTTCATGCAAAGATGGGCTCAATAAAGGACAGAAATGGTATGGAAGGAGAAGATATTAAGAAGAAGTGGCAAGAATACACAGAAGAACAATACAAAAAAGATCTTCACAACCCAGATAATCACGATGGTGTGATCACTCACCTAGAGCCAGACATCCTGGAATGTGAAGTCAAGTGGCCTTAGGAAGTATCACTACGAACAAAGTTAGTGGAGGTGATGGAATTCCAGTTGAGCTATTTCAAATCCTAAAAGATGATGCTGTGAAAGTGCTGCACTCAATATGCCAGCACATTTGGAAAACTCAGCAGTGGCCACAGGACTGGAAAAGGTCAGTTTTCATTCCAATCCCAAAGATAGGCAATGCCAAATTGCCTCAATTCTCACACGTTAGTAAAGTAATGCTCAAAATTCTCCAAGCCAGGCTTCAGCAATAGGTGAACCATGAAGTTCCAGATGTTCAAGCTGGATTTAGAAAAGGCAGAGGAACCAGAGATCAAATTGCCAACATCCACTGGATCATCGAAAAAGCAAGAGAATTCCAGAAAAACATCTATTTCTGCTTTATTGACTATGCCAAAGCCTTTGACTGTGTGGATCACAATAAACTGTGGAAAATTCTGAAAGAGATGGGAATACCAGACCACCTGACCTGCGTCTTGAGAAACCTATATGCAGATCAGGAAGCAACAGTTAGAACTGGACATGGAACAACAGCTTGGTTCCAAATAGGAAAAGGAGTACGTCAAGGCTGTATATTGTCACCCTGCTTATTTAACTTATATGCAGAGTACATCATGAGAAATGCTGGGCTGGAGGAAGCATAAGCTGGAATCAAGATTGCCGGGAGAAATATCAATAACCTCAGATATGCAGATGACACCACCCTTATGGCAGAAAGTGAAGAAGAACTAAAGAGCCTCTTGATGAGAGTGAAAGAGGAGAGTGAAAAAGTTAGCTTAAAGCTCAGCATTCAGAAAACGAAGATCGTGGCATCTGGTCCCATCACTTCATGGGAAATAGATGGGGAAACAGTGGAAACAGTGACTGACTTTATTTTTTTGGACTCCAAAATCACTGCAGATGGTGATTGCAGCCATGAAATTAAAAGATGCTTACTCCTTGGAAGGAAAGTTATGACCAACCTAGACAGCATATTAAAAAGCAGAGACATTACTTTGCCAACAAAGGTCCGTCTAGTCAAGGCTATGATGTTTCCAGTAGTCATGTATGGATGTGAGAGTTGGACTGTGAAGAAATTGAGCACCGAAGAATTGATGCTTTTGAACTGTGGTGTTGAAGAAGACCGTTGAGAGTCCCTTGGACTGCAAGGAGATCCAACCAGTCCATCCTAAAGGAGATCAGTCCTGAGTGTTCATTGGAAGGACTGATGTTGAAGCTGAAACTCCAGTACTTTGGCTACCTGATGTGAAGAGCTGACTCATTTGAAAAACCCTGATTCTGGGAAAGATTGAAGGCGGGAGGAGAAGGGGACGACAGAGGATGAGATGGTTGGATGGCATCACCGACTCAATGGACATGGATTTGGGTGAACTCTGGAAATTGGTGATGGACAGGGAGGCCTGGAGTGCTGCGGTCCATGGTGTCCCAGAGTTGGACACAACTGAGCCACTCAACTGAACTGAACTGAAGGTATCAGTAAATTTAAAGTTCATGGTACTTCTGATTATCTATTGGATAATTAGAGGAAGGAGGCTGTTTTTTCTTTGTATCTTTTTCCTCCCTGGTTTACTGGCTTTTGGCCACATCTATTTAATATCCATTTATTTAGCAAAGACTCACACAGGGCCTCATGTAGCAGACACCAGTTTAGATATAGTCTTGAATGAGACATTGACAGTCACTGCCTTCATGGAGCTTACAAGAATAAATAGTATGACTAGGAAAGCAGGCGAAATAGCCCTACTTAGCTCTGACAAGAGGTAGTTAAGGAAGGCAACTGAAACTAATGCAAAAAAGAGGGTTACTTGTGGATTTATTTAACCTGTTCTATCCAAGGCTTCACCCTACTTCAAATCCCTCAGCTGAGAAAATGAATAAATACATATTATTATGTCCACTGTCAATATTTCTCATGTGATCATGCTTATAGTAAGTATATCTTGAGGAATAATATCTTGAGATTAGGAAATCATTGAACACGAAATGTCTACTGTCATCCTCATCTTAATATTTATCCTTTCCCATTTTCCTTTCAGAAACAGAAATAAACTTCCTGCTCAAACAAGCACTTACAATTGTTGGAACTCTACCATTTACTTACATGTTAGAAAAGTGGAGGTGGATGGTCTTTAAGGGTGAAATTCCCAAACAGCAGTGGATGGAAAAGTGGTGGGAGATGAAGTAAGTCAGTGAATGTGCACGCAATCAGTAAAATGTTTTCTCATGAATTTGCTGTTTATTTAAAAGCATCTAATTGGCCTATATAGACACACACACACTCACATAACTACTTGCTTTTTATTAAGTCTCCATTTGGGTGCCTTCTCAGATAACATTTCCTTGGCTTTGCCCACTCACTCAAAAGCAGGGTCAAGTGATGAAATTTCTCATGCTCTATCTTCTTGCATGTTGAGGCACCCGTTAAACTCTGATATTATTTAGGAAGTAATCAATGTGTTCATTTCCATTTTTTATTTTGTCCATTCTTTGAAACAAAAATTAATAACCCCATATTTTAGGTAAAGCACCAGGGATCCAAGACTGATCGTTTGCACCAGCGTCATTAAAGCGTCTGCCTGCAATGTGGGAGACCAGGGTTCGATCCCTGGGTAGGGAAGATTCCCCTGGAGAAGGAAATGGCACCCCACTCCAGTATTCTTGCCTGGAGAATCCCATGGACGGAGGAGCCTGGTGGGCTACAGTCCACGGGGTTGCAACGAGTCAGACACGACTGAGCGACTTCACTTTCACTTTCACTTTTCTTTCAGCAGGGATCCAAGACTGATCGTTTGCACCAGGGATCTGAGGCTGATCGTTTTTGATGTTCTCTTTGACTTCCAAGAGCTTTTAGTTTATGGAGGGATGTGGAAAATGAAACCACTGCAGTGTGTTGAATTGTGATGGAGGGTGTGGGGATCCGTGAGCATCCAAGGGGGGATCCAAAGCCCTGGCCAGTGAGTCAGATGAGGAGAGGCATCCAAGCTGAGGTTTGAGAACAGTGTGGGAGTTAACCAGGTGTACATAGAAGGGAAGGGAGAGAATTCCAAGCCAGTGAAAGCCTGTCACATTTGGGCCACAGATGGTGATGCCTTTCTGTAGTTTTAGTGCTGCGGCATTCATCACTATATCCCAAGTGCTTTGCACAGGGCCTGGCTCAGACATGGATGAAATAATGATGAAAGTACTACTGAGGAAGATGGAAGGAAGAAAAGAGATCTCCCCACCATGTTAGTCAGACTTCTGTTAATGATTTTTCTTTATTTTTCCTTTTTGGAGTGAAGATCTACAATTATAACATTTAGCCCCATGTCCATAAGTTGAAGTCAGTGCCACTGCTAAGATTCTTTCTGTTGACATAAATCCTCCTTGGGAGGAAGGAGACAGCATCTCTAATAACTGTCTCTAGCATTTAAGTATTACCAAAATTATGTCTATCACGATCCCACAATCAGAAAGGACAAATGTATTCAAACAATGCCAAATACATGGTTTCTGTACCTTTTTATCCTGATTAAATTTTGACCCCTTTTAGTTTATTTCCAAAGGTACATGGAATCAGGCCATTAAAATGGTTCATTGTACTCTATTCATGTAATAAGTCCACATGAAGTCTTTTTTTAGCGTTGGGCATTGCGGCTGGCCCTGGAACTATAAAGATGACCAGAACACAGCCCTGCCCGCTAGGTGCTCAAGTCTCCAGGGCAAGAAGGAGCTGTATGTGAATAATTATAAAACAGAGAGAGAAATGGCAAAGGAGGCAGAGCTAGAGAAGGCCTAGGGAGCTGGAGGGCTTGCTGTGGTGGCAGGTGCTTGGGGTCAGGGGCAGGACTCACAGATGAGGGGGCATTTGAGCTGACCTTGAAGAATCAGATCAATCAGAAGAATCAGTGATGTTTCAATTTTAGAAAATTCTGCCTACCAGGAGCCCATAAAATATGGTGCAGGAGAGGAATTTTTAGGACTTTCACTGTATGGTTTTGGTCACATAATACACTTTATGAATTGGTGTTTTGATGATACAGCTATTTTTCAATGTTATATACTGGCTGAAGTAACAAAAAACAGAGATGATTACATGATGGGCTTTATTCTGTAATTCTTTACACTGTTTCAATTTCACCTGACCACAGATTCCAATAGAAATGCCATTGACTGATGGCACTGCACAATGGCACCATCTATACCTTCTCTCAATTCGTGACCCACAGCTAATATACCTTCTTTTTCCTCCAAAGGCGAGAGATAGTCGGAGTGGTGGAGCCTCTGCCCCATGATGAGACATACTGTGATCCTGCGTGTCTGTTCCATGTGGCTGAAGATTACTCATTCATCCGGTAAGTGACAGTTTTCTTCTGTTTCACTTCTAGAATTTGTAGACAGAATGACAACTTTAATTTCTCTATCTCCATTCACCTCCCCCTTAGAACCTCAGTTTCAATTCTATGTAACTGAACATGATATATTGAGTTCAACAAAAGTTATATGAGCTCCTTTTCTCCACCAACAGGGAATTTATCGTCTCCTTGGGAGCAATAGAAATGTTTCTGTTTGTCTCCTTGTTACTGGCAGAGTTCAGGGTGATTGTAATAGAGCATTTTTAACTTGAAGTCCCCAAATCTATGTTCTTCACCTATTAGCTCCAGATCTTGAATTTGTTGAGTCTCAAAGTTTCTTTATTTGTAAAGTAGAAATAATATTGATGATTTGCCAGAAGGATTGATTGGCATCAGTTATGTGAAAAGGCTGTAAATCAGTAAAACAATACAAATGTGAGCTCACATTTAACAAGATAATGCGGCCTTTTTATCAGCTGACACATAAATGCAAGTATGATGAGTCTATAGGGTTTGTGTTTGGGTCTTTCTTGAGTGAAAAGAGGTTTAACTGACATTTCTTTGCTTGCTGGGGCCTCGAAATTTAAATATATGTCCCAATCTATGACTTTACCACAGAAACTACACACGGGACAACTCTTTTTTTTTCTTTGTCTCTTTTACAGGTATTACACAAGGACCATTTATCAATTCCAGTTTCATGAAGCCCTTTGTAAAACAGCTAAACATGAAGGTGCCCTGTTCAAATGTGATATCTCAAATTCCACGGAAGCTGGGCAGAGGCTGCTGTAAGAGATGCTTCAAAAATACTGAACCTGTCATCCTATTTAATGTTACTCATTTCCATGCCTAGGTTTGAATTTGATTTCTTTGTTCCAAAAAAAGAAAATTTGGGGACTCAAAACGTCTTCATCCATGAATTCAATGTTTGTTCTGTGATCACACAGGAACCTGGATCCTGTGATGGCTAGACAGGCCACCTCCTCTCCCCATGTCGTAACTAGAGAGCTCTCTAGGGAAGAGAGATTAAAAGATGAATACATCTTTTACCATGCCTTCTTGTCTTATTTGCCAGGAGCAAACTTAGTCAAACCAAAGAGGAGTAACCATAGATTGAACATGTAAACAGATGTACATCTGGAATCCTTCCAAAGGCCCTGAACCCACCTTCCCCCGCTTTTTTTTTTTTTTTTTGTAGCCAAATGCTGCGCCTTGGAAAATCAGAACCCTGGACCTTAGCATTGGAAAATATTGTGGGCATAAAGACTATGGATGTAAAACCCCTGCTCAACTACTTTGAGCCCTTGTTTACCTGGCTGAAAGAGCAGAACAGGAATTCATTCGTGGGATGGAGCACGGAATGGACTCCATGTGAGTAGATGGCATTGACACATTTCGAATGGCCCTTTTTCTGCTTCCCTAGTCCTCTCTGGCCCTACTCTCATGGGACTTACACAGTTGAGTGTGTTCTCCCTCTACCTACCCCCTGTACTATGGTGGCAGATGCCATTTTCTCTGGGAGGAAACACATTTGTTGAGCACCTACTGTGTACCCGACCCAGTGAAAACTCCCCTCCTCTTGTTTTCAATCTGCTTTACTAGCCCCATATTTAAAATAAGAGTCTAACAGTTTCCAACCCACTGTATGTGAACCCTGCTCTTCAAAGGCAAATACGTTTAACAATTTTAATGCAGTCCCCTCTTCTTTCTGGCAGCTACATCCATATTTCTAAACAGTTTGTTTATATTGTCATTTCCCCATTGCTCAGTTTTAGACATGCACTTCTGCCTACTCTTCTGCCTCCATTTCCCATTCTCCCAATGAAATTTAACATAATTTTTAGTAAAGAAATTACCAATATTTGCATCATTATACCTGCAGAACCGAGTAATATACTATTTTATATCTTTTTTAATGTAGCTTTTTGTTTGTCCTGAAGTTTCTATTGCCTCACTTTTTTGCATGCCTAATTTGCTGTCTATGCTATATTCTTCTCCAACTATTCCAACGTATCTATTCTTTTCAGTCTCATTTTTTCCTAAAGAACTCCCTCTCAGAGTCCTCCGGTCTCAATCTGGACCGCAGTTTTCATCCTGAGTCATGCCTTTGCTGCTGTCCTGGGTTGAATCCACCCCTTCCTGACGCCATGTCTTCTTTCATGAATTACCTCCCATTTTGCTGCAGCACAGCCTCCAAGTGACTTTCTAAGCAAGAGCTCATGGGGTAGGAGCATCAACTGTTCCCCTAAGTGGCTATAACCAGACCTAGACTTTCATTTTCCCTGTTTTCAGTCCAGTATCTTCTTCCTAGCCTCTGCTGTACCTGAATCCCAGGCCTCTCCTGGATTCTCTGGGGGGTCTCTACTGCTCATGTGTACACATTACACCATGGCTTTCTGACCCTTGAGAAAGCATTTACCACTCCTCCATACCTTCTCATTTTCCAAAGGAGTGTTTATACCTTTAAAAAATTCCTTTACTATCACTTTAGTGGGATCTTGGGAAAGGAAGGAAATAAACACACATGGTTAATCTGCTGTCTTTAACAACAGTCTGTTATTTCTCTTTAATCAGATTCTGACCAAAGCATCAAAGTGAGGATAAGCCTAAAATCAGCTCTTGGAGAAAATGCTGTGAGTATTCTAGATAGCGCATCTATGACTTTTCAGTGCATTCCCTTATTTAGGGCACAACAAGCCCATTTCAGTGCAGTTGAAAAGATGAAAGGGCACGTGGTTCTCTTAAAAAGCCCTAGATTCTGGCCTCTGGCATTTGAGTTGGTTTTTTCAGTAATACATTTCTTGTTGAATTAGCTATGCCTCTGTTTTCCTTGTGACTCTGAAGGTATTATGAAGATCAGTGAGAAAACATATAAAGTATCAAATACCTACCCTCCCAATTCACTCTAATCACAATTACTTGTATTTTTAAAAAATATATTTATTTGGCTGTGCCGGGTCTTAGTTGTGGCGTGTGGGATCTTTAGCTGCAGCGTGCAAACTCTTAGTTGTAGCATGTGGGATCCAGTTCCTTGACCAGAAATTGAACCCAGGCCCTCTGCTTTGGGAGCCTGGAGTCTTAGCCACTGGGTCACCAGGGAAGTCCCCATTACTTGTATTTGAGGAAGAGGACATGTTTATATTTTTAGAGACTGCTTTTAGAAGTATTGTAGGCAGTTTGGCTTTGTTTTGTCTTAGTCAATCATCTAGGTACTAGAAGCTTGTTTTAATCTTAGACCCCAGCCTTGGACCTGCTTTATCAGAATCTGCGCTTTAACAACCCCCCAGGTGGTTTGTAGACACAATAAAGACTGCTGCTGCTGCTAAGTCGCTTCAGTCGTGTCCGACTCTGTGAGACCCCATAGACGGCAGCCCATCAGACTCCAACGTCCCTGGGATTCTCCAGGCAAGAACACTAGAGTGGGTTGCTATTTCCTTCTCCAATGCATGAAAGTGAAAAGTGAAAATGAAGTTGCTCAGTCGTGTCCGACTCTTCTCGACCCCATGGACTGCAGCCTACCAGGCTCCTCCATCCATGGGATTTTCCAGGCAAGAGTACTGGAGTGGGTTGCCATTGCCTTCTCCGAACAATAAAGACTGGGAAGCAACAATTCAGACCACTGTTTCTCAAGCTTGACTGCACACTGGAGTCATTCAAGATGTTTTTAAAAATATTAATGCTTCAGCCCCATTCCCAGAGATTCTGACTTACTGCTCTGAGGTGTGGCATCAAAACCCACTCCAGTATTCTTCCCTGGAGAATTCCATGGACAGAGGAGCCTGGCAGGCTACAATCCATAGGGTCACAAAGAGTTGGACATCACCGAAGCGACTTAGCACGCATGCATCTGGCATCAAGTCATCAAAGTTCCCCAGGTGATTTTGATTACAGCACAGCTTGAGAACCACTGAGGCAGAGATGCATTTCTGGAAAACAAAAAGTTTTACAGAAAATCAGATTACTTACACCTTCATGTGAATTACTTTAATCAGCTATTGCTTTCTCCTAAACACCTGTCTCAGGTTATCCAGTTTGAAGCATTTTGTTTCAGGGAAAAAGAGGAGAGGGTTGCCTCAGGCAGATGGAGATCAAAGGCATGCATGGAAGTGTGGCACCCAGGAGGCTTTGCAGGATTAGAGAGCAACCTGGCATTATTGGATAAAACAGTCCAAGGTGCTACAGAAAATTGTTCTTTTCACTGGATAGAGTCAAAGATGGCATTTCTACCCCCACACTTTTCTTGGGAAGTTAACTATTGTCCAAGGCTCCACAGGAGTTGTAGTGTAATTTTCATATATAAGCAAAACATCTAAATATAAATAACATGTCATTGCTGTTGTTTAGTCACTAAGTGATGTCCAACTATTTGCGACCCCATGGACTGTAGCCTCCAGGCTCCTGTGTCCATGGATTCTCCAGGCAAGAATACTGGGGTGGGTTGCCATTCTGTTCTCCAGGGGATCTTCCCAACCCAGGAATCACACCTGGTTTCCTGCATTGGCAGGCAGATTTATTACCACTGAGCACCCAAGGAAGCCCATAGTAGGAGTAAAAAATGAAGATTTCAGAAACAAGTATAAAATGGAGGTGTATCACTTCTCAAATCTGAAAGTTCAAGTTCCTATTTCTTAGAAATCATTGTCTCTGGGGTTATTTCTCCTTCTGTCCTATTTTTATTAACTCTTCCTTGGACTGATAAAATTTAATTTTAATTTAAAGTATCCAGTAGATCAGGATTCTTTTCAATTATCTTCTTTTTTCTTGACATGTTTTTTCCCCTGTTCTCTTTCCATGCAGTGAGGGATTAGTAAATAGTCTTCAAAGGGTTAGATGGTGTAATATTCTGAGGCCCATTCACAGAGCAACAGGCTGCTTTGATGACAGTGGAGTTATACTTTTAGCCAGAATAACTGTCCAGTTCAAGCTACTTCATAGCAAAGTCCACCTGGATTTTTGATACTATATTGAGAACTTAGCCTTTACTTTTTAAATATAGAAATAATAACCAGAATATTAGTGGCCATGTTCAGTTCAGTCGCTCAGTCGTGTCCGACTCTTTGTGACCCCATGGACTGCAGCACGCCAGGCTTCCCTGTCCATCCCCAATGCCTGGAGCTTGCTCAAACTCATGTCCATTGACTTGGTGATGCCATCCAACCATCTGTTGTTCCCTTCTCCTCCTGCCCTCAATCTTTCCCAGCATCAGGGGTCTTTTCCAATGAGTCAGTTCTTCGCATCAGGTGGCCAAAGTATTGGAGTTTCAGCATCAGTCCTTCCAATGAATATTCAGGACTGATTTCCTTTAGGATGGACTGGTTGGATCTCCTTGCAGTCCAAGGGACTCTCAAGAGTCTTCTCCAACACCACAGCCATATTAATAATATTATTACTATTAAAGCAACTTTCCCAATAAATGAGTGGTATCAAGCTGGATTCAATGTAGCAATCCTTTGAATTTTTTTTTTATATACAGCTAAAATTTTCTTTTGAAAATGTAACATTTTCAAATTGAAGTATAGTTGATTTAAAATGTGTTTGTTTCAGAGGCCCAGAATCCGTTCAGTTATACACATACATATATATATATTTTCAGATTATTTTCCCTTATAGGTTATTAAAAAATATTAAGTATAGTTCTCTGTGCTATACAGTATGTCCTTGTTGATTATTTTATATATGGTAGTGTCTGTCTGTTAATCCTAAATTCCTAATGTTTTCCTCCCCCCTTTCCCATCGGGTAATCTTAATTAGGTTTGTTTTCTATGTCTGTGGGTCTATTTGTTTTATAAATAAGTTTCTTTGTATCGTTTTTTTAGATTCCACATATAAGCAATATCTTAACAATATTTGTCTTTGTCTGGCTTGCTTCATTTAGTACGATTATCTCCTGTAATTGTTTTTCCTAAAAGAGGGAAGAGAGGCAAGCTTTGTGCTATTCATGATCTCTACTGCCATCTACTGGAGGAAAGGGTGAATTTTTTTTTCTCTTTGAACAGGTTTTTCCTGGACTACACAAATTTTACACAAGCCATTGGTTTAGCACTGGAAAACAAGAATTACCTTGTCTACAAAAAGCTATTTTTTCCTTTGAACTTGAAGTTTCTTTTTCTTTTACACTTACACATGTCTGAGAACTTGCTATAAAAATAGTAAAAGGTCAGCATACTTGTCTACAGTATATGGATGTTTTAACCAAAACCAATGGCACACATAACTCCCATCTATAAACCTGCCCTAGAGTGCTTATTTCAGCTTACTTTAAGTTAAATTCAAGGGACCAGTGAGCCCTGTGGTTCTTAAAGCATTGGTGCTGGACCAGCAGCATTGCCACCATGTGGGAGCTTGTTGCTGCTGCTGCTAAGTCGCTTCAGTCGTGTCCGACTCTGTGTGACCCCATAGACCGCAGCCCACCAGGCTCCCCCGTCCCTGGGATTCTCCAGGCAAGAGTACTGGAGTGGGTTGCCATTTCCTTCTCCAGTGCATGAAAGTGAAAAGTGAAAGTGAAGTCGCTCAGTCGTGCCCGACTCTTAGCAACCCCATGGACTGCAGCCCACCAGGCCCCTCCGTCCATGGGATTTTCCAGGCAAGAGTACTGGAGTAGGGTGCCATTGCCTTCTCCGTGGGAGCTTGTTAGAGACGCAGAATTCCAGGTCTTCTCTGAGGCTTTCCAGAATTCAGTGATTTGACAAGCCCTCCAGGTGATGCCAGTGCACACTCAAGTTGGGGGTCACTGACCTTATGCAGAGCTAGAATCTTTGGCATATTAGACAATTTAAAATTAACACATGGCGGGAAGTCCCTGGTGGTCCAGTGGTTAGAACTCTGAGCTCTCTCTGCTAAGGGTGTGTATTCAATCCCTGGACTGGGAACTAAGATCTCACAAGATGCGTGGCATGGCCAAAAAAAAAAAAAGCTTGTGGAATATCAGGTTTTAATGTCCCCATGATCTCTACTGAGCAGTGTTTTTGTTGTGAATTTTCAGTATGAATGGAATGACAACGAAATGTACTTGTTCCAGTCGTCTGTGGCATATGCCATGAGAAAGTATTTTTCAGAAGCCAGAAATGAGACCGTTCTTTTTGGGTGAGTTGATGTGCTGTGCTCTCAATCAGTACTTCCCTTACTCTTGGATCAGAAAGTTTTATGCTTCAACTTTTATTCACGTGAAATTGAGAAAAACCTCCTAACAACTATTAAACCTCATTGCTCTCCTGGAATTAGGGCCACCTTTTTTAAGGGATGCTTGTGACTTATTTGACTTGTAGATGGAAGAGCTTTGTTATTATTAAATGGCCCTCTCCTCACCTCTTCCCCCCCACCTTCTCTCCTCTCCCTTTCTTTTCCCCAAATGCTCTCATGCACCCTCAGCACTGAAAACAAAAGGCAGAAATCTCTGCTCTCATTGACCTTGTATTCTAATGTATCTATTTTGTGTGTGTGTGTGTGTGTGTGTGTGTGTGTTATAGACAGTCAACAAAATATATAAATGAAATATAGTAGAATTTGATGGTGATAAGTCCTAGGGAGAACAGTGCAATAGGAAATGGGCAAGGGAGTGCTTGCTGGTTGTGTGTGTGGGCGGGGGGGTTACATTTTAACTAAAATGGTCAGGGAAGACCTTGGTAGTATTTGAACAAATAGCTGAAACAGGAGAGGGAGTCAGAGGTGCAGACCATGGGGAAAAATGTTGCAGCTTGAAAAATAGCAAGTAGAAAGATCCCGAGGAACAAGCATCCTTCACCTATTGAAGGAACAGCAAAGAGGCCACTGTGGCTGGAGCAGAGTGAGCTAATAGAAGACAAGTAGGAGATGCGGTCAGGGGCAGACTGGGGCATGGGGATGGGAAGGTGAGAAGAAAGTGTGTGTGCACCGCCAAAGCCATTCTAAGGCCATTGGCTTTCCTTCTGCATGAGAAACGCTCTGAACCACATGATCTGCCTTGGGTTTTTTTTTTTTTTTTTAAACTTTACAAATTGTATTAGTTTTGCCAAATATCAAAATGAATCCGCCACAGGTATACATGTGTTCCCCATCCTGAACCCTCCTCCCTCCTCCCTCCCCATACCATCCCTCTGGGTCGTCCCAGCGCACTAGCCCCAAGCATCCAGTATCGTGCATCGAAGCTGGACTGGCAACTCGTTTCATACATGATATTATACATGTTTCAATGCCATTCTCCCAAATCTCCCCACCCTCTCCCTCTCCAACAGAGTCCATAAGACTGTTCTATACATCAGTGTCTCTTTTGCTGTCTTGTACACAGGGTTATCGTTACCATCTTTCTAAATTCCATATATATGTGTTAGTATACTGTATTGGTGTTTTTCTTTCTGGCTTACTTCACTCTGTATAATAGGCTCCAGTTTCATCCACCTCATTAGAACTGATTCAAATGATTTCTTTTTAATGGCTGAGTAATACTCCATTGTGTATATGTACCATAGCTTTCTTATCCATTCATCTGCTGATGGGCATCTAGGTTGCTTCCATGTCCTGGCTATTATAAACAGTGCTGCGATGAACATTGGGGTACACGTGTCTCTTTCCCTTCTGGTTTCCTCAGTGTGTATGCCCGGCAGTGGGATTGCTGGGTCATAAGGCAGTTCTATTTCCAGTTTTTTAAGGAATCTCCACACTGTTCTCCATAGTGGCTGTACTAGTTTGCATTCCCACCAACAGTGTAAGAGGGTTCCCTTTTCTCCACACCCTCTCCAGCATTTATTGCTTGTAGACTTTTGGATTGCAGCCATTCTGACTGGTGTGAAATGGTACCTCATAGTGGTTTTTAGTAAACATTCGTTGTTTTCATTTTGGCTGCGCTGGGTCTTCATTGCTGCACGTGGGCTTTCTCTAGCCGTGGCAGGTAAGGGGCTACCCTTTGTTGTGCACAGGCTTCTTATTGTGGAGGCTTCTTCTTGCAGAGCACAGTCTCTAGGCACGAGGCATGTGGGCTTAGTAGTTGGGGCTGGCTGGCTCTAGGGCACAGGCTCAATAGTCGTGGGTCACAGGCTTAATTGCTCTGTGGCATGTGGAATCTTCCTGGACCAGGGATCGAACCCCTGTCCCCTGCATTGGCAGACAGATTCTTATCCACTGTACCACCAGGGAAGTCCCTGCCTTGCATTTTATTAGGATCAGTCTCATCAGCTGTGAGAGCATAGTCTTGTCACATCCTACTGTAAACCCCACTCCTCACCCTCACCTGTGGGGGCAACATGCCGAGTTTTGCCAGGAGGGGCCCGGTTGGAAGATATCAGGGCACCGCCTCTGTCCATGGAAGGGAGCCATCGCTGCCCACCATGTTATCACAATCCTGGGTCACCAGTGATTCCTCGCTGATTCTTCCGCTGCTTTGTTTGAAGTATTTCTATCACTAAAAAAAACTGTGGTTCTTATATGGTAGCAGAACCAATCATGCCAAGACTTGCTCTCACACCTTAGGGAATTGAGTTCACGTGCTTTGGGCAGTGTTAAGGTTATTGGGACAGTGACATCCTTCCATGACGGGTCCTGCTCCAGGGCTCTCCACTCTACCCTGTGATTGTCCCCCCCATCTCCAGCAGCAGAAGTCTGCATTCTCTTCACAGTGTCCTCTGTGCCACCAGGGAAAATGTTTCTTTTGTTTCTCCACAGAGAAGACAACGTGTGGGTGAGTGACAAGAAACCAAGGATCTCCTTCAAGTTCTTTGTCACGTCACCTAACAACGTGTCTGACATCATTCCGAGAACTGAAGTTGAAAACGCCATCAGGTGATACTTGACTTTCAAATGCAGGATAGAAGGGTCAGGGGCCCCAGTGCAACAACAACAGTAATGAAATGATTTGTGTGTTCCTAAAGGTGCCAGGCACTGTTCTGAGTCATTTGCGTGTTTTTCCTCATCTGAAAAACTTGGGTTTTAATTCCAAAAGGATCGCATAGCAAGGGGATTGCCTTCATTGGGTTTCTCCAGATGCAGGTCCTTAGACAAGGATTTGAAAGTAAGTAGTTTAATTGGGAAGTAACCTCAGGAAGAATGGATTGAGGAGTGTGGACAGGAGACAGAATGGAAGGAAGGTAACCTGACATGTTATGAGCAAGTTACCACCGTGGGCAGCTAGAACTCCATTCTGCTGGGAATTCTGGGAGATGGTGTGGAATATGCACCTGAATTGTCCCATCAGAGCTGGGGTATTTATTCACCACTTCCCATCAGTCACTGGTTGAGAACTGCGTACTGCTGCTGCTGCTAAGTCGCTTCAGTCATGTCTGACTCTGTGCGACCCCATTAGACGGCAGCCCACCAGGCTCCACCATCCTGGGATTCTCCAGGCAAGAACACTGGAGTGGGTTGCCATTTCCTCCTCCAATGCATGAAAGTGAAAAGTGAAAGTGAAGTCGCTCAGTCGTGTCCGACTCTTAGCGACCCCATGGACTGCAGCCTACCAGGCTCCTGCGTCCATGGGATTTTCCAGGCAAGAGTACCGGAGTGGGGTGCCATCACGACAGGGGACAGTAATTCCCCAGCCTTACTGGCCTGCGGATAGGGCTGAATCTTGCAGCCTGAGAATGCTCTCAGGCAAAGGCAGCAGGTCCCGGCTGAAGGAAGTCTAACCAGCACGCCCAGAAAATGGGTAGGCAGAGGGTACCTGGGCAGGTGTCGCCATCATTGCTGTAGGGACTTTGATGCAGAATTCATTTAACCAAAGTCTGAAACAAGGCAGGCAGGGACAGGATTCCTTAGATACTAAATAAGTAAGTGTTAGTCGCTCGGTCGTGCCCGACTCTTTGTAACCCCGTGGCTTGTAGCCCACCAGGCTGGATAGATGTTGATGTTTCCCCTTGTCATTAAAAAAAGAAGAGAAGAAAAAAAAGGCTTAATATACCATTGCTATGGGAAATGCTACTAGGTGGCGCTCTTGAGCTGCTTGTCGTCTTTAGAAGCAGAACCAAAACTTGCTGGGCAGAGTTGGCCTAGAAAATCTGGCTTAGTGGGGTTTACAACCCAAGCACACCCAGACTCACTGGCTGCCTCCACAAGACTTGTCTTGAGGGAAGGTGCTAGCTGAGATCATCACGAAGGAGCCCAGCACTCCTGCAAGCTCCGAGGAGTCCTCAAACTTTGTATTTCCAGAGTGACGAGACTCTTTCAGATGGAGGTTGCTGCTTGGATCTCTCTTTCTGGCTGGACTCTGACTTCCTGACCTGCACTGTATTCAATGGCAGGAGAATGGGATGCCAGACACTTTGGTTTTCAACCTGGAACACTGAACATTTCACTGTTTTTTGTTTTAAAAGTAACCTTCATCCTTTTTCCCTCTATGAAATTCGGCCTATCCCAACACAGTGCTGGAGAATTTGGCAAAGGCTCCTCCCCCGTGTTCCTCCCCAGAGCTGCCATTTATTAGGATGTCAACACCTTTTATTTGGAAAATACAGCTGTTGAGACTTGTATATAGGGCCTGATTCATCTGTAGAAGAGGTGGATCCAATTGTCCTTTTCCATTATTTGATATAAAGTCATTGTAGACATACCTCAACAGAAGGGAAATTCTTACCAAATATGCAACTTCACCTTTACAACACAGTAGTCACAAATGAACAAATGCCAGCCATCTGCACATTTCCACACTTGCAACCTCATTTTCCAGTGAAGCTGTTTCCAAACCTAATCTAGATCACAGGGTATGAAAGAGGTATGATTGTTAAAACTCAAATCTGTCAGTGAACCTGGTTATTGACTTTGATTTCATTGCTTCTTTGGGTAAGCCTTATCAAATCTTTTTGGAGACAGTGATATAGGCAGTAAATAACTGCACTGTTTTCTTTTGCCTGAGTATTTTGCTTTTGGGAATAGGTTGTCCCGGGACCGTATCAATGATGTCTTCCAGCTGGATGACAACAGCCTGGAGTTTCTGGGGATTCAGCCGACGCTGGGACCCCCTTACGAGCCACCTGTCACCATATGGCTGATTATCTTTGGGGTCGTGATGGGAGTGGTAGTGATTGGTATTGTTGTGCTCATCTTCACTGGGATCAGAGATCGAAGGAAGTAAGTGACCTTTCTTGGACTTATTTATCCTAAAACAGAACAGTTTCAGGAAAACTAACTGGAAAATTTGCAGTAAGTGGTAGGTTGTACAAGCCAATTACATATGTGGACAGTTCCACAGCTAAATATTCTTGTGCACCCCCTAGAAGTTTACCAGATTTCATCAGCACTTCGCCACCCTAGCAGGCCCCACCATACAGATCTCCAGCCTGGAGTTTACTACCGATATGCCCCAGTAAACTCCATCCTGGCCACAGCATCATTTCTCTACTGCTAAAAGGCACTCCAAGCTCTGCAGTGGTGAGTGGGCTCGGGGGGGATTATCCTTACTGAGGAGTCCTCCTTGGTCTAGAAGTGATCCTAGAGAATGCATTAGTGATGGATTTGAACTGTGAAATGGTTCAAGAATGAGCTCTGAGATTTGCTCCAAACTGCTACGCTTGAATCCTCTGCATCCCTCCTCCCATGGCTCGGATGCCTTACTATACCCTCAGTTCATGGGTCAGGCACCCTCTAAATTGTTCTCGAGTTGAAGATCCAAGTTCACTGTGGATTTAAATCACAGAGGCCTGATGTATAGTTGTGCCCTGCCACTAGATTTGTTTTCTGATCTTGAGATAGCGTTTACTTTTGTTGAGCTTGTGTAATTGAGGTTAATCATATTTTATAACACCTAACAAAACTCTTTGCACACATTAGGTTGTTTAAATGTGTTCTTTAATTTTAATATGCACTAGTCTGTTTTGCTTAATTTTCTTCACTATATTGTTTCCACAAATAACTTCATTTTTAAAATTAGGCATTGACAAAAATATATTCATATAGTAAAAATGTTTTAAATACAAAAGGATACATAGAGTTTCCCTGTCACTTGTTTTGCTTCCAAGTTCCCTTCCTAAAGTTGACAAAAATGGTCAGTTAAAAAAAATTTTTATTAGTTGTATAGTTGATGGACAATGTTGTGTTAGTTTCAGGTATACAGCAAAGTCATTCAGTTATACATGTACACACATCTATTCTTTTTCAGACTCTTCCCGTGGAGATTATTAGAGAATACAGAGTTCCCTGTGCTATACAGTGGGCCCTTATTGGTCATCTATTTTATATACAGTAGTGTGTATCTGTTAATCCCCAAGTCCTTATTTATCCCTCCCCTCCCTTTCCCCTTTGGTAACCATAAGTCTGTGACTCTGTTTCTGAAAAATGATCAGTTTTTTGGAGACCCAGTGTATCAGAATCTGCATTTTAGTAAGGCCCTTAGGTGACTCATATGCACACTACAGTTTGAGAAGTGCTCTTCTACATAGTACAGGTTTGCATGTAGACGCTATTCCAAAGTTCATTCATCAGAGAAATTCTTTTTGGGCTCCTCCTTCATGCTATACACTGCATTAATAGAAGCTACACAGAAAAATAAGACTGCTTATGTATTTCTTACATTAATGTATTCAGCAACTGTATAATATATAACTATGTAATTATGTTCATGTATATATAAGACAGAGATTCAGAGAGGCCAAGAAACCTTCTCAAGTTTGCACAGCTAGTCAGTGACACATGAAGATATGCACTTGGTTTCTAAAGCTGGTGTCATAGTACAAAGCGGGCCCATCCTGACCTTCATACTTTGGAAATCGGTAATTTAGTAGGGAAGTTTTTTATAATGAAGTGATTGGCTAAATGACCACTGAGTTCCTAAAAATAATAATAATGGTTAATATTTATTGGGGATTATATGCCGGATACTGTGAGTACTCTGCCAGCATTATTTCACTGAGTTTACATATTTGCCATCATTTTCTGAATAGTTAGACTGAGGCACAGAGGCCTCCACTCTCAGACTTCAGAGCTTATACCCTAACCAGTCTCCTACTCTGCCAACCATCGTGCCAACTGATCATCGGGCTAAAGAAGTGAATTCAATGCACTCTGGGTGCCCACAGTCCATTAAAAGGGGACTGGTATGCAAATGAGTACAGGTGGTAAGATGCTGAGATGGAAAAGATACCTGGGCCATTGGAGTCCAAGGGAGGCCGTGTCACTCTAAGATCATGATATTAAGGTGAGTTCACTTTATTTAACAGGAAAAATCAAGCAAGCAGTGAAGAAAATCCTTATGGCTCTGTGGACTTGAATAAAGGAGAAAATAATTCAGGATTCCAAAATACTGATGATGTTCAGACTTCGCTTTAGAAAAATCTTTTTTATTTCCTCTTGAGATGAATTGATTGCATGTAAATATTAATTTCACAGTACAGAACATAGGCAATGATAAGAATGTCATTAAATGTCAAAGCTCTGGCTCTGTTCAGGAAAAGCTGTCCAAAGAATGCATGCCTGAGAAGAAGGCATCTTCCCTTGCATCACCTTTAGTACTTGTTTCCGCCTTAGGACTTGACTTCTGTTTCCTTAAAGAGATGTTTCTGTTTGAGAATAGAGACAGTATGTCTTTGGCCTCACAGGCTGTTCAGGGGTAATGGAAATGGAAATTTCCATTGTGTTGCTAGAGATGGATAAAAAGGATACAGGGCAGGAGCAAGTGTGTGGAATCTGGACGGATGGCTCTTAAGGACGTGCCTGTGAATGGATGGAGCTGCGAGGTGGAGCCTGGCATGCACTGTTCACTTGGGTTTAATTCAAGTGTAAAGGAGGACATGCTCTCTTCACGTTAACTTAATCTAGGTACTCCAGTGATTCTCCCCAGTCATGATTGGACCAGAACATGCCTTCTTCAGAGTGACAGGGCTACAGAAGAGAGAAGAATCCAGACAGCCATTGGAGGACGTTGCCTTTTTACTTTCAAGCTGCTTGGTCACCGTCTTTCTGACAATATCACACTAGCCCCAGGGGCTTCCATGAACCCCCTCCCGAGCTGCCATGATAGGAACTTGCTCCCGTTGCACTCTAACTATGAAGTGCACGGGGACCCCAACTGAATGTCACTTCTGAAGTGGGCTCCCAATTTCTTGACTCTTCTGTATTTGCCCATAATGTTTGAGTAGTGCTGAGCACAAAGCTCACAAAGACAATAAATACTTGATTCACAAACTCCTGTGGTCTCGTGTGTACTTCTGTGCTCGGCCTTCCGTGGATTATCTCTGCTTTTCACTTCCAGGGACAAAGCTGCCTGGGTCTCCCGACCTCCCACATGTCTTGAAGTGCATCCCAATATGTTCAGTTACTTTATTGTATAAAGTGATTATGTTCAATAAAATCTGTTGAAAAGAGTTGTATTAAGAGCGTCTACACTCAGGTTAGGAGCCAAACCTGGTAATGCTTTTACAAATCTCAGAGCCCCTAGCCCAGTTCTGAGCACAGAATCCAATACAGACCTGAAAACGTATAAAATGGATTATGTAGATTAAAATATCCAAACTCTACCTATCGGTTCACTTTATGTGGTGACCAGCATACTGTAGAGTAACTTAGTCAAGTAAGAAGAACTAGCAGCTTGTGCTCAAAAGACTGGAACTTCATGCTCGCTTTTAGGAAAGGGCTTTTAAAGGCAGCATTAGAGCTGAGGGTTGTAGGGTGCCTGATCAGCTTGAGGACATTCTTCTGATCAGCTGATGGTGAGGTAGCTTGGGTGGTATTTCAAGAGTCAGCATCATCAACCTTCTGGTTGTAACCGGTTTGGGGTCCATGTGCTGGTGGTCAGGATGCAGTTAAGTTCTTCCACCTGGTAGGGATTTTGCTGCTGCTGCTAAGTCACTTCAGTCGTGTCCGACTCTGTGCGACCCCATAGACAGCAGCCCACCAGGCTCCCCCGTCCCTGGGATTCTCCAGGCAAGAACACTGGAGTGGGTTGCCATTTCCTTCTCCAATGCATGAAAGTGAAAAGTGAAAGTGAAGTATCTCAGTCGTGTCCAACTCCTAGCGACCCCATGGACTACAGCCTACCAGGCTCCTCCGTCCATGGGATTTTCCAGGCAAGAGTACTGGAGTGGGTTGCCATTGCCTTCTCCGGTAGGGATTTTAGTATCTGCCAAACAGCTCAAGCACATGGCTCAGGATATTATCTGTAACCCTTGAGGAGGAACTAAAGTTCCTTTACTTTGCTTTATAGCTAAACTATGATCATTTTGTCTTGATTGACTGTTTTTCTTTGTTTCTGCATTTTCTCTTTTCTCTTATGAAATTTGCTCTATAGAATGCAGGGAAGGTCTAGGAAGCTAAAGATTTTCTACAAACAAGAGGCAGGGTGATGGGAAAAGAGGGGTCATCCCCGGGAAGGTCCCATAGAGTCCTGCTCAGTTTCATCTTTAGATCAAGTATATAAAAATAAGGAGAAGAAAGAAAAACGCCCTTTGGTGGGGGGGGGGGACCAGGAAGACCTAGTTTGGGCATGAGAAATCTTTCTCACGGAGGCATTAAGTCTGTAGTGCAAGTCTCTGGTGGATGGAATCAGAGCCGCAAAGACTGGTACCCACTCCTGACGATGGGCCTGTTGAGAGGGAGGGGCTGTGTTATTTGTTCCTTTTCTCTTGGGGAGAAGGGAACCTGGCACACAGTACCTGCTAAATAAATGCTCACTGAACATATAAATGCCCTAGTGGCTGTTTCAAAAGTTCCAAGAGATTTGTGTGCTTCTGTAAAGAAAAAAAAAAAAAGGAACAAATAACCAAGAACAATCATTCGCAATAGCTTAGGGGGAGTGAGATGAGGAAGGGTGTGAACGTCCCTTAAGGGAGATTGTTCTATCTAGAAAACAGTAGCGTCTTTTCACTGTAATGCAGCCCTTCACATAACCTCTCTCTCTCCCTTCTTGACATTACAGACATGACAGTGACGGACTCCAAAATGATGAAAACCTAAGGGTTCAGCAGCAGGCCGTGAAGGTGGACATTCCCAGGAACAGTCTGAAAGCTACAGTACCTTTTAGTAATAGTCATGAGAAGCTAAAATAGGACGCGTGTACTTCTGTGTCAAGATAGAAGACGGAAAGAGAAAGTTCGGTTACCAAACTAGCCACAAGTCCCAGGGCTCCAGACGCGAGGATTTTAAATGGTTACAGTAGGGCTCTCTTATCCCCAGTTTCACTTTTGGTGGTTTCAGTTACCCGCGGTCAACCACTATATGAAAATATTTAGTAGAAAACTTCAGAAATAAACAATTCATGAGTTTTAAAGTGATGAACTCTCGTGACGTCAACTCTGCTCCCCCAGGCTGCGAACCGTCCCTTTGTCTGCTGTGTCCCGCCCGTTAGTCACTTAGCGGCCATAGTTATCAGGTCTGCTGTCACAGCCTCAGTGCTGTGTTCAAGGGACTCTTGTTTTACTTACTCCTGGCCCCAAAGTGCCAGAGGAGTGATGCTGGTGATTCGGAAATGCCAGAGAGAAGCCCTAAAGTTTTAGTTTCCTTTAAGCGAAAGGGTGAAAGTTCTCAATATGGAAAGAAAAAAATGAATGCTGAGGTGGCTGAGATCTACGGTAACAATGAATCTTTTATCGGTGAAATTGTGAAGAAAGAAGAAATTCATACTAGTTTTGCCGTCTCACATCAAACTGCAAAAGTTACAGCCGCAGTGCATTAAGTGCTTAGTTAAGATGCAAAAGGCATTCAATTTGTACAGTTAGATATTTTGACAGAGAGACTACATTCACATAACTTTTATTACAGTGTAATTATTCAGTTTTATTATTAGTTATTGCTTTTAACCTCTTACTGTGCCTAACTTATAAATTAAACTTGATCATAGGTATGTATGTATAGGAAAAACATATTATATATGGGGTTTGGTACTATCCTTGGTTTCAGGTATCCACTAGGGGTCTTGGAATGTATCCCCTGCAAGTAAGGGCAGAGTACTATAGAAAGCAACAATCTGATACAAGACCATGGTTATAATTGAGTTGAAATTGATAATAGTTTGAGCAAAAGGAAAAAGGCATCCAGTTTTACCTTAGCATCTTTAAAAGTTGTCTCTGTGACACATAGTTAACATATTATTGAATAACGTTGTTTAACTTCAGTTGTATATTTGTGTAGATGATGACATAAATCCGTTGTTCTGATTTGGATATCAGATGAGAACTGTATCATTCGAATTGAATTATGGAACACCTAATGGTGCCCACCACATAATGAGGTCTCCTAGGGCAGTTCGGAATGACTGCACAGAAATATCTGGGAGGTTATTAAAAGTACAAATTCTCAGGCTGCATTCAGACCTGCTGTACCAGAATCTCTGGGGTAGTTCCTAATGAACCTGTGTTTTCATAAACTCTCCATTTGATTCTCATGCATGCTAAAACTGAAACCATTGAGACATGAAGGCAGGTGTCACCATTTCTATACTTGTTAATAGCATATTTAATTATCATGATAGTGGTGATATTAAGAAAAACAACAAATATCCAAAAAGTAATTTTTCATTTCTGCTCAATCTTTACACATAATATACATCCTCTCTATTTTGCTATCAGAAAATGTGCTTCTGCTATAGGCTGGAAGGTATAATACTAAGAGAAGCATAAACAAAATTACTAACTTGACCTAAATATCAAGGAAATCTTTTGTTTCCTACCTTGTTTTTTTCTAGATAATAGAACAGACAAAACAGCACACAGACTACCGATAAGAAAAACTAGCTAAATTACAACATCTGTGCTATGCTACTTTCCTTAAAAAGAATGAAAATGTTGGTCAAAATTTATACTCATTCTCATCAGATCTTCTCACGTATTCTTCAAGGCTTGTCTTTTTCCCGAAGTGGTTCAATGGATGATAGGAGCTGCTGAAATGTGGGACGCTTTTCTGGAAGCTAGATAAAAGAAAAACCCAATGGTTTAGTTTATGAAGGTTCCCATTTAAAATAAACTATGTAAAATATTTATACCTCAGTCCTAAAACTAGCAATTCTTAAAATGTGGAAATGCTATAGATATTTCTTCTAAAGAGAAAACAAATAGAGCCCTAAGAATTGAGAAAGAAAAATAAGAGTATCTTTATTTGAGTAAGATATGACTGCATACCTTGAAAACCCAAGAGAATTAATAATAGAACAAACCCAAATAACAAAGGAATTCATCAGGAGAGCAGTATATAAAATTAACTGACAAAATCAATAGTCTTCCTGTATATATACAATAACCAATTAGAAGATATACTGGAAGAGAAAACTCAATTTACAATAGCAACAAACCCCAATAAAATACTAAAAAAAAGTACTCCCCAAATGAGGAAAACTTTAAAATGCTGCTGAAAAAACACAAATGTAGAATTGAGCACGTAGAAAATAACACTGGTTGTCTTTGAATAGGACACATCAATAACATAGAGATGATGGATCTCCCAAGTTAAAATACAAACTCCTCCAAATATGAACAAGCTTGTTTTAAGCTGAACAAATTGATTATCTAGTTTGTGGATTTTAAATATGCAAAATAGCTAAGAAAACTATTCAGAAAGAGTCAGACACAACTTAGCAACTAAACCACCACCAAGAGAAAAGGAAGTAGGTCTGACTTACAGGTGTCTGTTTCTGAGTGGGAAAATAAAATTATGACTACAAAAAGTGATAAAGAGTTTTGTGGAAAGTGGACACCGGGAAAAGAGTTTTGTGCATGGTCAAGATTGACTAAGTTTAAAATAAAATCTGACCAAATGAATTTAAAAGTAAGCTGGGCTTCTCAGGTGGTGCAGTGGTAAAGAATCCTCCTGCCAATACAGGAGACGCAGAAGACACAGTTCGATCCCTGAGTGGGGAGGATTCCCTGGAGAAGGAAGTGGTCACCCACTCCAGTATTCTTGTCTGGAAAATTTCATGGACAGAAAGGAGCCTGGCGGGCTACAGTCCATGGGTTCACAAAGAGTCAGACATGACAGAGTAACTAAAAGATCATAGCCACAACTAAGACTCGACACAGCCATAAAGAAATATGAACAAAATTGTTGGCACCTACAGTGCTGGTTTCAGATCACAAACACCTGAGAGCAGGGGCCCAGGGCCATCGTCACCGGCTCTGTAGCAAGTGTGCGCATGCTCAGTCGCTTCAGTCCTGTCAGACTCTTTTGTGACTCCACGGACTTGTAGCCCGCCAGGCTCCTCTGTCCATGGGATTCTCCAGGCAAGAATATTGGAGTGGGTTGCCATTTCCTTCTCCAGGGGATCTTCCAAATTTAAGGACTGAACCACATCTCCTGTGTCTCCTGTATTGCGACCAACTCTTCACCACTGAGCCACTTGGAAAGCCCCTGGAGCAAGTGCCTCCGCTCAGAAGCGCTCCTTCCGGTGGTGGTGACGCAACAACCAGCCAGATGCACCTGCGCCCCTGCCCGCTGCCCTCCCCTCGTGGGGCACTCGCCTCGTGCCAGCAGCTGTACATGATGTGGTAGACGGTGTCCGACGCCAGCTGGGGCCGGTAGAGCCGGTGGCCCTGGGAGACCTTCACGACCACCTGCGAGTTGTCGTACAAGTCGTAGGGCTGCTTCCCCAGGCTGAACACTTCCCACATCAGGATCCCTGCCCCGCGACGAGGGCGGCCAGCCGACAGAGGAAAGAGAGCCCACGTCAGAATGTACAGTTTGTTACGTGAGCTTCACGCGCCCGGCAGGAAGGCTCTGGGTCGGAGCCTGGGTCCCTGGGGGATGAGTCCCAGCAAGAAGGGCAGGTTAGGGAGGACAGACTGGGCTAGCCCTTCTGGAGCCCCAGCTCTCTTATTCCTGCTCCCCGAGGCCCCGACGCCCATTCTTGCTGGGAAACGGGGAGGCGGCCTGGGTCGCTGCAGGGGGAGGTCCCTGGGGCCAGGGCCCCTGGGCTGCTTCAGAGAGGCGGCGGCCCCGTCGAAGCCACAGTGACAGCCCCAGCTTCAAGCCTTAGAGCGAGGCGTGGAAGTCCCCGCCCTTTCTCTCTGCCTTGGCAATAATTTCCTGGCACTCACACATTACCTTTGGGTGGAAATTTAAGATAAAGTCGTGGACAACTTTCCGGCTTTTCTATTGCCTCAGTGCTCTAGAACAGTGGTTCTCCACCTTCTTGGCACCAGGGACCCATTTCGTGGAAGATAATTTTTCCCCGAGACCGGAGAGGGGGCAGGATGGTTTGGGGATGTTTCAAACGCATTACATTTATCATGCACTTTATTTCTAAGATAATGCTGCCACTGATCTGACAGGAGGCACCGGGTCTCTGCCCTAGAGGCTGGGGACCTTTGTTCTAGAATACTTTGTGGGTCAGGTGTCCTTTTCAGAATCTGCTTAAAACCATTGGCTTCCCCTCAAAACAGTGAATGCACAGAATTTTCTGACTCATTTTCTGGAAGTTCACAGAGTGTTTTCTGGAAGTATCCAGAGTATGGCAGACTCCAGATTAAGGAACTGAGCTCTGGTCATGGTGGGCAAGAGGGTGGCGTCTCGGGCCAGTCAGACATGGCTTTTGAGGCACAGGTTTGCCACTTACAAGGTGGGCAGGCTTCTTAGCCCTTCTCAGTTCTGCTTCCCCGTCTGTAATATGTGGATATTTGCATGCCACAAAGTTGTCATGAGGATTGAATAGGATGAAACACTCGGAGCACTTAAAGGACGCTGGGGACATTTTAAGTTCTCTAAATGGTGGCCATTATGCTGTCATACTAGCCACGCAAGAGAATTCCAGCAGGGAACCAACCTCAAAACCTTGGAAACCCAGACATATGTAAGAAGGGAGAAAATTGTTCTGGAACCATAACTGAAGTACTAACTTCAAAACTTTGACTTTTAGGGCTACAGATTTTATGTAAAATATTTATAGTCAGGCATTATTACAATTTGTGGGGACTGTGTGTGTGTGTGTTTTAAACGTTCTAAAAGAACCATCCAAAAATTTGTTGACTCCTTCACAACTCCTTGGAAGTGGGTCCACTTATCTCATGAATAATATCGTTGCTTAAAATGTCTGTGGGGCTCCTCTTTGAGAATTGCTTTCAGAGGTTCTGGTTTATTTTGAGTATCCTTACTAGGGTCAGATTATTTAAGAAAGAATTTAGTTTTTGGAAACGGCCAGAAAATATTTGCAGCCAAATTCTGGCACATAAAAGATAAGCAATTGACCTGGGTAATACAATTTTTGGTCAAAAAGCAGTTGTGACTATTACGAACTCTGATTTTTTTTTCTAAGAAATTTTTGTTAACTTGAAAACAAAGTATTTTCAGAGTGTTATGGGTATGCAAATTAACCTTATTAATTGCCCTTTACACTCCGGAAATATCTTTGTACTGTATTCAGTCAGGGCTCTGGGGCCACCTTTAAGGGGCAGAGTAGTGGCTTGGCTGCCTGGGGTCTAAACTCTTTCTTGGTCTACTGGAGACATTCTGATTTCATCTATTTGTACACTGGGACTTTGACTAAGATATATTTTAAATAACACAATTTTCTGATAGTTGGAGTAGGGCGGGCCTAGAGTCTTATTTTTTTAAAATATCTTTTATAAGGCATATGAATTGATACAAAGAGATTGAAACTAATTTTGACAAGTTCATCAGCACAAAATGACATTAAGTATTCACTAAAATGCTCTTTGTAGTTTTTCCTTTTTCTGTATATTTCTTGGAATTTTTTTACAGTGAACAATACCAGTTTTATAAAAGGAAGAATTATTTTAAAAAATTATCACATAGAAAAATAAATGGCTAACTAAATTTTCCTTTGTTCAGACAGTCTCAGTTGTCATGTAGAAAGTCAAATTATACTTATGGACTAAGACAGGCATGAAATAGTTCTCAGTTGTATTTAATACATTCCATAACCTTATGATAATTTGTAATACTTATCCTGAGCCCATCTGACAGTGATTTTAAACAAGCCTGACATTCCTACTGATGTGGAAAAATACCAGAATATCTACAGAAGCACAATTTAAGAATTATTTCTGTTTTCTAATTGCTGCTGCTGTTTATTGGCTAAGTTGTGTCCAGCTCTTTGCGACCCCATGGACCGTAGCCCGCTAGGCTCCTCTGTCCAAGGGATTTCCCAGGAAAGAATATTGGATTGGGTTGCCATTTCCTCCTCCAGGGGCTCTTCCTGATCTAGGGATCAAACCTGTGTCTCCTGTTTGGCAGGCAGATTCTTTACCACTGAGCCACCAGGGAAGCAATTTTGTAATTATGTTTACTTAATTTCAATGCAGATCTTTTAATAAAATAGGGAAGGCCACACAGTAAGTTTGCTAGGTTTGAGGGTCATGCAGTCTCTGTGGCAGTTACTGCTGCAAGCACAAAATCAACCACAGACAATACATAAACCATATGTGCAGAGGACACGGCAGCACTCCAATAAAACTTCCCTTATAGAAACAGGCCACTGGAATTGGTTCTGTGTCATGGTTTGCTGACCCCTGATCTAAATGATGAATTTTAACAAAGACACTAGCTGAAATTGGGATGGGCCAAAGAAAGTGCTAACTCATGTTTGGTGTTTACACCAGGCATGCCCCCCGAAATTGATCAACTCAGAATAATGGTTATCATGCCACTTTCATGCAGAAAGTTGATGACTTCATTTTAAGCCCTTTGACGTTTTATACCTCATGCAAACTGGGTTTTAATTTTCAGTGACTCCTTTTTGAAAACGTAAAATCTTCAATGCAAAAAAGCTTTTAGCCCTTTGGATTTTTATGAGGAGGTGTTAGCAACACGCCAATTATACAGTAAGTGGCAGACATCCTAACACCGACCCAAGAAAGGGTCACCATCATCGTCTTCAATCCCTTGCTTATCTCTGGGTATACAGATCATTTTGTAAGTGCTCAGAGGATTTGCTGAAAATGGATGTTGCTGCTATGTGGTTTCCTGTTGTGGAAGCCAGCTTGTGAAATGGGTCTCATGTGGCCACATTCTTACCGAACGCCCATACGTCTGACTTGCTGCTGTATTTGAAGTAGTGAAACACCTCTGGGGCTGACCACTTGACTGGAAACTTTGTTCCTACGGAACTGACATATTGGTCATCAAGAACATACCTGCAGGGGAAAACATCAACACAGCCCTTACACCGCTTGGCTGTATCAAGTGGGAAGCCCTCTGCTGGCCGACGCAGGGCTTGCAGCCATCCAGTCTCCGCCGAGGGCCTTGATTTTCTGGATCTTTCAGTTTTTGAGCTTAGCTACAGGCTGCTTATGACTTGTAAGCATTTTTTAAAAATGGTATCTAGTTTTGAAAATACCAAAATATGAATGCCACGTATTTGGTAAATATAAAATTTTAAAAAAACACATAAAAGTGAAATCACTCTGAATCCCACCCCAAGGATAGTCATTCTACCACTTAAGATACATTTTTGCTTGTACTTTCCAATCTTTTTTCTATATATAATTTGAACAAAATTGGGTTTCTGTTGTACTGAGGTTTGCTTTCATTTTTCCTTTAATGACATATCAAGAACATTTCCCCCATGGTTACGTTTTCTTCTGCAGCATCATGTTTAATGGCTGAATAGTCTTCCCTCTTATGGATTAATCTTATTTGTTTAACTGTGTAAGTTGCTTCTAACCTGCTGTTGTAAGCAATGATGGACAACAATATCTTATGAAAATATCAAGATGATAAAAATATATGTTCAAGGATATGCAGTACACTTTTGTTTATAATATTTAGGGGTTCTGGAAGAGGAGCAGCTTTTCATAATGAATTTTGAAGAAAACTTAAAAAAAAAATACAGATCTCCCTATGGTGTTTTTAGGGACATGTTTGCTAAATATAGGGCTGGATTTGGTCAACTCTTCAGAATTTGAAACTATATTATCCCTCCTCAGAATTACATGTGGTTATGTTGAATTGGCACAACTTTATAGCTGTATTTTGTCTCAATGGCAGGGACATCTGCTTGCCCTCTAGACTCAACTGTGGGCATTTTGAGGGCAGAGATTAACTCATTTATATCAGTATCTCCCACAGGGCCTAGGCATTAGGCACTCAATAAATGTTTGTTGAATGGAAAGGCTACCAGATATGTCTTCATTTCCTGTATAAAACCATGAAAATTGGCTCTAAGGCTTAAATAAATAGTAAGAGGATTCAGAATTCAGGAAATGGAAGATTCTTCTTAAACTGCTATCACAATCAAACTAATTTTTCAAATCCTAAAGTGTTGCTAGAATGCCAAGAGAATGAGTCTACGGCCTTACCTGATGCTACAGAAAATTTAATAAATGACAAGAAAATTTTTCCTAGTGTTAATGCTGTGCCCATTTGAGCATATAGTATTAAGAAAAAACCAGAACGGGCTAAAGGAGCCATCATACACACACAGAAACACACACACGCATTCTCTCTCTCTCCCTACCCCACCCCAATCAAGGCTTTTTAAACTTTTCTTGTTTTTTCCTGGCTGTAACAGGTTATATACGAATATTTAGGATCTTTTGTGGATTTATTTGCATTTAGAAAATATTTATCAAAGTTTTGAAAGAATTAAGAGAGCTTTGGGATAATTTCTGAAGAACAATCCTATTTTTATCAGTGAAGAAATGAGTGTTCAGAGGTAGTGTGAGTGAGGAGATCCAGGTTTCTAAGCCCCCAATTCAGAGCATGTTTTGTACCCCCGTTTAGATGTGAATGGAAATCCCTCTTTCACGCGTTGCCCTTTTGGAACTGGCTTACCTCGTCATCCCAAAGTCAGAAACCTTCACAGAGAGATCACTGTCTACCAAGCAGTTCCGAGCAGCCTTTAGAGGGAAAACAAAATTACCAACAGTGAAAATGACCAAGGATCCCCTGACATCAAAATCACACATTTTCCTTCTCTTTGGGACATTTGTCAGCAAAATCTAAGATATCACAACCCCAAATGCTGTATTTAAAAGAAAATATCTAGAGTATAGATGTTGTCTTTTTTCCTTTGCAATTTTCAATCTTTCAAAATGAAAATGTGCTCACAGAAGTATCTTCCGTCAAGCATCCATCCTTGTCAAACGGTATGAGAGGTATTAGACATGAAACACAGAACCTGAGCTCGTCAACGAGAAGGGAAAAATCACGTCTAGGGGTTCCCTCTCCATTGCTAGGACCCTGTGTGTTAACAGGTGCTTTGAAGGTGTAAATGCAGCACTGAGAATCCGGAATGCACTGGCCTAGCATGCGTGGCATGTTTGCTGTTTAGCACCAGAAAATCTCTAAAGATCAATCAATACCAGTACAAATCAAGAAGAATACTCTCCACATCCACCCTGACTCAAAGATGTACGCATTTCATTTCTTGTGTTTTCAGTTATCGTATTAAATGATTGCTTTAGCACTAAATCCTTCCTGGAGTAAAGGTAAGCTTGGGTTAAATGATTCTGGGAACCACTAAATTGACCAAAGTCTTTCCTTTGCATCTGTTTTCCATTATACCACGACCTAACTACATAGACCTGGATGGCTTCTTTAGAAATTCCTTCTATACTTAAGTGTTTTATTTTGAGTTGTGATTTTTATCACAAAAGTGTCATGTGCTTAAGCAAATGGGCAAAATATTGGTTGGTCAAAAAGTTCATTTGGGGTTTTTTGTAACATCTTATGGGAAAACCCAAATGAACTTTTTGGCCAATGCAATGTAAGTGAAGATGCTCTCTTTGCCATCCCTCCCAATGGCCCCATTGCTGAAGATGGGAGCTGGAGATGGCTTTCTTTCCTTACCAAGTCCCGATGTATGAATTGGTGGCTCTCCAAGAAGGCCATGCCTTCACAAACATCATAGCACATTTCTAAGAGCTGGGAGGGTTCAAGTCTTTTTCCATGACTCTTCAGGTAACTCAGTAAGCAGCCATTGGTTATATATTCAGTCACTATGTATATAGGGTATCTCTTTGAACACACTCCGTAGAATTTCACCAGCTTGGGATGGTTGAGTTTCCTGGAAACAACAGATATTCAAAGTTCAATACTGAATTTCCAAACTCCATTTTCCAGATGTCCTGAAAAAGAATCACTGTCAGATTTTTGTTTGTTTTAATTTCTGCCCTTATACTGGAACAGAAGAGAGGGGAAAGTTTAGGATCTGATTCTGGGAGCATTAGCCTTTGGAGGCAGAAAAAAGCTGCCTCCTATTGGACACTGACAACCTCAGCATCCATTAAGCTGCTTTGGGTGCTTATTCAACTTTCCTGCAGAGAATCAGGGAAGCAGTGGTCTGTCTAATACCTCAGAAATCCTGCTTAGTCTTGTAGCATCTTGAGAACTTCTATGACTGATTTGGAGGAAGCTATATCCTAAGAGCCGGAGAAGGCAATGGCACCCCACTCCAGTACTCTTGCCTGGAAAATCCCATGGACGGAGGAGCCTGGTGGGCTGCAGTCCATGGGGTCGCTAAGAGTCAGACATGACTGAGTGACTTCACTTTCACTTTTCACTTTCACGCATTGGAGAAGGAAATGGCAACCCACTCCAGTGTTCTTGCCTGGAGAATCCCAGGGACGGGGAAGCCTGGTAGGCTGCCGTCTCTGGGGTCGCACAGAGTCGGACACGACTAAAGCGACTTAGCAGCAGCAGCAGCAGCAGCATATCCTAAGAGCAGTCACTTCTATTTTAAAGCATCTAACTGATGTCTAAACATTTCATTAGTAAAATGAAAACAGTTGTCATATTAGAGAAGTGAGATTAGTTGTGATTTTCTTTTCTTTTAAAAAAGCTTCATTTTGAGTTAGGATGTCATTTTTTGTTAATAGATTAGAAAATAGTAACTACATGACATGGGCTTCCCAGGTGACTCAGTGGTAAAGAGATCTGCCTGCCAAGCAGGAAACATGGGTTCCATCCCTGGGTCAGGAAGATCCCCTGGAGGAGGGCATGGTAACCCACTCCAGTTTTCTTGCCTGGAGAAGTCCATGGACAGAGGAGCCTGGCGGGCTATAGTCCACGGGGTCACAAAAGAGTTGGACATGACTTAGCAACCAAACAACCACCACAACCACATGACATGGCACTTCTAGTAGGTCCCCACAGCTATTAGGATGTTCATCAATTACTCCTTATGTAATTGACCTACTTTTATCGATTAACAGGATGATTCTTTTTTCTTTTCCATTATGGTTTATTACAGGATATAGAATATAGTTCCCTGTGCTATACAGTAAGACCTTGTTGTTTATCCATTCTGTATATAATAATTTGCATTTGCATTTTGCACCCCAAACTCCCACTCCATCCCTCCTACTTCCCCTCCCCCCTGGCAGCCACAAGTCTGTTCTGTATGTCTGTGAGTCTGTTTCTTTTTCACAGATAAGTTCATTTGAGTCCCATTTTAGATTCCGCATATAAGTGTTATCATATGATATTTGTCTTTTTGTGTCTTCACTTAATATGCTAATATCTAGGTCTATCCATATTGCTGCAAATGACATTTTTCATTTTTATGGCTAATATTCCATTATATATTCTATGATATGTGGACTCTTGGTTCAGGCCTTACAGATGTTAGGGACAGTCCTGTTAGCATGAATGTCCTCTCATGATGAGGGCTAAACAACAGTTCCTCAGAAGAAACTTACGTCATGGTCTGGGCCTCCTGGAAGAATTCATCTTCTGACATGGAGCCCTCCTTGATCATCTTAACAGCAACATCATACTTCCCCTTCCACTTGCCCAGATGGACCACTCCAAACTGGCCACTTCCCAGCTCCTTCAACAGGGTAATCTCTTCACGTTTCAGTTCCCAGATTCCTAATAAAGCAAGACAGGCACTCTTCAGGATAAGAATAGAAGAGTTTGAGGCTAACAGCTTCTCAAGTGACTTCCTCTCCAGTGAGACTTTAATATTGACAACATGAAGAACAGCAAGACTTTTTTAAAAAGTTGCTCACTTAAAAAGAAAACTGTTAGTTATGTGATCTTATGACCTGTTAAACCACATGACAATGCCACCAGAACAGTATTGTTCCTGAAGTAGCTTCAATTAGTGACAAGAAAGATTAGAGTTAAAAAACCTTTAGCAACCAGAGGTATGTTGGAAAGACTTGATGTGTTTAGTGCTCTTAGCTTGGTGAAATAACATTACATTTTCTTATAAAACAAATTAAACTCTGATCCGGGAGGGTGTCATTATTGTAAATTTACTGGGGGAAAAAAAGGAAGACAGGAAGCAGATCCCTGTTCAGATAGGGCCAGGGAGGGCCTCAGCTGTAATATATTCATTAATTTTCTTGAACAAACTAAAATCTTTTCTATCCTACCAACCTAATTTTGTAATCTCCCGAGCATACCAAAAAGATGGATCCACTGCCTGTCCTTTCTCATTCTGGGAGTCTGTGCCTGATCATGGGGCTAGTTTGCAACCTTGTGTACTTATGATAATGACACTCTCCCAGATCAGAGTTTAATTTGCTTTATAAGAAAATGTAATGTTATTTTACCAAACTAAGGGTACTAAGCACACTAAGGATTCTTTACCGCTGAGCCACCAGATGTATAATATATAAAAATGTATGTATATATACATATAAATATATGTATATTTTTAAACCACAAAAGATAGGAGTTTAGGAGCACAAGGGCATGTCCATACCGCTTCCCAAGGACACAGAGGTGGGAACCTTATTGGCCTTGGTCGACACAGGGTGGCGGAGTCGTGTGATCATGCCTGCAATGAAATCAGCAACATTATCATCACATGATCACATTGTATCACATCACATTACATTACATTGGTTCACATCTCTGCTTCTGCTGTGTCTAGAGGAGCTGAAAAAGCACAGAGTTCAGGATGTTCTCATGCAGAAAGAATCTATTTTGACCATATTCGTCCTGTAAAATTAATTTGCTGGACTTGACTAATTAGTTCTATTAAAGCAAAAATTAAAAGTGTAAAACTACTTTATATGATTTTTTAAAATCTCATCAAAATTAGTTTCTTGATGGAATCTATTTAAAAATTTTCCCCATTTTTTCTAACTTTTCTCCTTTTTTATTATTGTGTTATTAGCTAGCCATCTGGAGAAGGCAATGGCACCCCACTCCAGTACTCTTGCCTGGAAAATCCCATGGACGGAGGAGCCTGTTAGGCTGCAGTCCATGGGGTCGCTAAGAGTCGGACACGACTGAGCGACTTCACTTTCACTTTTCACTTTCATGCATTGGAAGAGGAAATGGCAACCCACTCCATAATTCTTACCTGGAGAATCCCAGGGACGGGGGAGCCTGGTGGGCTGCCATCTATGGGGTCGCTAAGAGTTGGACACAACTGCAGTGACTTAGCAGCAGCAGCAGCAGCACAGTGGATTTACAATACTATATTAGTTTTGGGTGTACAACCTAGTGATTCAGTATTTTTATAGATTATACTCCATTTAAAGGTATTAGAAAATAATGGCTATATTTCCCTGTGCTGTATAATATATCCTTATAACTTGTTAATTTTATACATAGTAGTTTGTATCGCTTAATCCCCTACCCCTGTCTTGCCCCTTCCCTGTCTCTCCCCCAGTAACCGCTAGTTTGTCCTCTGTATCTGTGAGTATGGTTAGTTATATTCTTACTTTTGTTTTATGTTTTAGATTCCACATATGTGATAACAAAGTATTTGTCTTTGTATGACATTTCACTGAACATAAACCTTCTAGTCCACTGACTTGTTGCAAATGATAGAATTTCATTCTCTTTTATGACTGAGTAATGTTCCATTGTATATATGTACCACATCTTCTTTATCTGTTCATCTGGTGATGGATACTTAAGTTGCTTCCATATCTCGGCTATTATAAATAATGTGTCTATGAACATGGGGTTCATATATCTTTTCAAGTGAATGTTTTTATTTTCTTTGGATATATACCCAGGAATGGAATTCCTGGATCATATGGCAATTTCTGTATATATATTTCAGCAGTCAATCAGGCAGAATTAAAAAGAGTGATAGTACCCAGAGTCAGTGAGAATGAAGTGTTGCTCTTGGTGGGAGTGTACATTTCTGAAAAGCATTTGACAGTGCCTCAATTTTAAATGTTCTTAACCATTATCTCAAATTCTTTTAGGGAGTTTGGCTACAGAAACACCCATACAGGTGCACAAAGCTATATTTACTGAAACAGCCAGTATTATGGGAAAATATTGTATATACTCCAACTGCTTATCAGTGTAGGATTAGGTGAAAAATGATGGAGTCATTCTACACTAGAATTCTCTTTTAACAGAACAGACTCAACTGTATGCACGTGCGTGGAAAGACCTCTAAGATGCTGAGGAAAGAAAGTAAGCTGAAAAGTAGTATGTGTAGAATGATCTCATCTCTGTAAACATATAATGTGTATACATACACACATATATAATATATATACATATATAATGAGTGTTAGTATCAGCGTAGAAAAAAATTTCAGAATAGACACTGACTTGTTCATGGAGGTTATGTCTCCAATGATGCACATTTCTATCTTATTTGAATTTTGCAATCATCTTCTATAGGCAGAAAAAAACCCTGCAAATATTTTAAAAGGGAATCTCTACTTCTAAGTCATTGAACTCACTCAGCTTTATTTTTTTCTGGCATTGTAGAGTGTATAATGTTATATTCCAGGAAATGTAGGGTAAAAACTACACAGCAGGGCTTCCCTGGTGGCTCAGTGGTAAAGAATCCACCTGTGAATGCTGGAGAAACGAGTTCGATCCCTGATCCAGGAGGATCCCACATGTCGCAGAGCAAGTAAGCCTGTGCCCCACAATTACTGAGCCTGTGCTCTAGAGCCCAGGAGCCACAACTGCTGAAGCCTGCACAGCCTAGAGCCCATGCTCCACAACAAGAGAAGTCACTGCAGTGACTGCCCACGCACTGCAACTAGGGAAAGCCAGTGCAGCAACAAAGACCCAGCAGAGCCCAAAGTAAATGAATAAATAAAATTGTGTGTGTATATACACATACACATACACACAAAACCCCGCACAGCAGGCATAGGGCTTGTGAGCATTTTCCCCCTACTTTCATGGTTCCTTATATAATTGAGAGTATTGGGGGAGGGGGAGGGATAAATTAGGAGTTTGAGTTTAGCAGATACACACTACTACATGTAAAACAAACAAGGTCCTACTGTAATGCACAGAGAATTATATTTAGTATCTTATAATAACCCAAAATGGGAAGAATCTGAAAAAGAATATATATATACATATAACTGAATCACTTTGCTGTACACCTGAAACACTGTAAATCAACTATTCTTCAGTTTTAAAAAAGAATTTGGAGGGTCAGTAATGTCCAAGAAAATTTATATTTATCAGCATAAGAGAAAAACTGAACCAAGTTACCTGCTGAATTGTGTTGATGATAGTGAATAAGCTTTGGAATGGAATCAAAACAGTAGTTTTCTGCCAGGTACAATTTGTTCTCAGCATTTGTATGCACATGGTAATGTTTGACAGTTCCTTTTTTATCACTAGTAAGGAAGAAAGAATGTTAGGATGTTTTAAATCAACAACTGAAGCTTGATTAAAGAATGATTAAATCATTTTCTTAGGTACATTTGCAAATTTTGGAGAGGAAAGTCAGAGACGGTTTCTCAGTCTCGACATCCAGTGTTTTTTCTGAAGGTATACATGACAAGCCATAATTATGTAAGAGAGCTCCTCTCTGAACTCAGTGGATCCTTTGTGCTCATACAGAATTCACCTATCATAAAATTCCCCCTTTCTGTACGGTTCTTCCCTTAGTAAGTATAAAGCAGCCATCTTCCTTTGATGATTGAGAGCCCTGCAGTTTTTAGGATCATTATTCTGAAATATCAGTTCTCTTTTAGGATAATAATGGAGATTAAAATGTGGGAAAAAATGGTCACTAGACTGTGGGTGGAGGCTCTTTTGGGAGTGGAGTGTACAGGATGGAGTGGGTGGGAACAGCCTTTAATTCCTCTTGTGAACTTGTACCTTTTCCACATAAAACATTCTTTTTCTTTTGCTCTACTTGTAGAAAATCGTGGTGAATTGATGCATGTTGATTTAGGCTAACCAGCAATGATGTGCCTGTCTTAGATTTTAGAGTATGGCATGGCAGTCCAGGCTTCCCTGTGCCTCAGACAGTAAAAAATCCACCTGCAATGAAGGAGATGCAGGAGACAAGGGTTCAGCCTGAGTTGGGAACATCCCCTGGAGAAAGGAATGGCTACCACTCCAGTATTCTGGAGAATCCCATGAACAAAGGAGTCTGGCAGGCTATAGTCCATGGAGTTGCAAACAGTCGGACATGACTGAGTGACTAAGTGCATGTGTGCGCGCGCGTGCACACACACACACACACACCAGTCTAGAACTGGGTTTTGAGTAGAGTTCTGTTGCTGGCTAGTTACCTCATCCAGTTATTTCAAAGTTCAGTTGAGATTATGACCATATCAGTTTGCACTATACTTGGCACATAAAAAACTATTAATATATTCTTATTGCTATAATACCACCCTTACTAGAATTGTAATTATAAAAAGAGAAAGGATGCTTTCTTGTTGCAAATGGCTCATTGGCTCTTGGTCTTAGAATCAAATTCAGCCCACTGATGGTGTTTCATAAAAGAAGCCTTCTGTAGTCATTCACTGGGATTCTTTTCATTTGATTTCTCATCTGTTTGCTGATTTTTTTCTCCCTAGCCACCTTCAAAAATGAATCTGGTGTCAAGAAGCTTAACTAAGAGGACTTTTGACATCAGATTTGGCTGAAACTGGAGGGCCTGAGGGCCGCAGAGATTTTGATATTCAGTGATCCAGGCCTTCTCTGCCTCCTTACTGGGTTGGCTTGAGTCACCACCCACATTTGCAACTTTGTGCATGAGGTGCACCGGGAATGTGGCTTCTAGCAGTGAAAGATGCCATGCGGATGTTTATGGTGCATGCTGTTATCTCAAATTGGAAGTCGGCACTCTGTGAAAACATTCCTGAAATAAAATAACTTTTACATTAATTATTTTAAAAATACATATATGCAGCATGAGACAGGGCATATCGAGAAGCCATCAAGGCCCTTCAGTCATTCAAGGTCATTCAATCCAACCATTAAGAAAGGGTCGCAAACGTAGACTTTTTTTTTCAAATGGTCCTAATCAAGATCTGACCAGATTTCAGCAAAGACACAGGGATATGGTTGAGAGAACATGAACATGAACTCAGCTGTTGAAGATCTGGGTTCAAGTGGGTCATTTATTAGTTTTGAGGGTGGGTCTTTGTAAGCTCTGTTTGAACCACAATCCTCTCATGTAAAATGGTGCAAGTAAAAACAGCTTTCCTGTTTGCTTCACAGGATGTTTAGAAGGAACAAAAAGGCTAACAACCAATGGGAAAGTGGCTTATAAAACTCTGGAGGGGAATCCTGATGTTGATGACAGCTTGCTTGAGATGACTGTGGGGGCCTTATATACACCTAAGTGTTGGGATAGAAGTAGTGAGGCAGCTCATATTACTTTTTCCAAACAACAATAATAATAGTAAACACATTACTATGTGCCAGGCACTGTTCTGCTCCAATATGTGAATTAATCCATTTCATCCATAGAACATAATAATTGTTATTATGTCCACTTTTCAGATGAGGAAGTTGAGGCACAGAAATTAAGTAACTTGCTTAATGTCCTAATGTTTTGGAATGGCAGAGTCAGGATTTGGACTCAGAGGTGCAGCTTCACACCGGAACTCTTAACCCCACCAATAGGACAGCATCCTAGAAAGGAGCCATCAGTGAAAACACTGCTACACTGAATCAACCTCCTGCTCCCACTGGAAAGACTTACTAAAAACCAGACGTTGGGGTAGGTTTCTCAGTTCGGCTGGTGGCTAGAACCAAGAGTGGAGAGGTGCCATTGCTATTTTTCTCTCTTTCTAGGCTCAGGATGAATCAAGGGGGAATAATGCAGGATTCCTTTAACAAGCGTTTCCTGAGGCAGTCCGTATACTGGGCAATACTCTGCTGCCTGCAATGGGTAGGAGCGAATCACCTAGAAAACAGCCTCTTGAAAGTAGTGGGGGTGGGGGAAGGCAACTACAAATAGTCACATTCAACAGAAATACTTTGATTCCAAATTCCAGAGTTGAAAGATGGGGTCTTATCGCAAAATGTGACCCAATGACCAGGATATTCAAAGAACATACACAAGAAGATAAAGAAATCCACATCATACTTACTTCATAGCCTTACTAAACAAGGACACTGTGTACATTCCCGCCTGGCTGGAGTTTCTAACCATAAATGCTCCTTCTTTCCCCTAAATAGAAAGGCGAATATGGAAGGGACAGAAAACATTTTCATTATTCTTGAAAATGACTTGTGCTGGTAGGTGGTAGGAAAATAGATCTTTTAGATCCACTTTAAATGTCATTGACAGCACAGATTGCCCACTAGTTGGCACGGAAAGAACTCCCAGTTTAGCTTCCCTCTTTCTCTCATCCATTGTCTTTATAGGTTTACCCTGTGAAGGGGACGACAGAGGATGAGATGGCTGGATGGCATCACTGAGTCGATGGACGTGAGTCTGAGTGGACTCCGGGAGTTGGTGATGGACAGGGAGGCCTGGCATGCTGCGATTCATGGGGTCACAAAGAGTCGGACAAGACTGAGCGACTGAACTGAACTGAACTATGTGCCTCAACTCTTCCTCTCCAGTTAATTTTTAACCTGTGATAGTTTTCCCTGTTTGGTGTTTGTGCAAGCCTAACATTTTAATCTTTCAGAAATAAAATTTAAAGCCAGCTATCCAGATGGTAAACAATCTGCTGGCAATGCAGGAGACCTGAGTTTGATCCCTGGGTTGGAAAGATCCCCTGGAGAAGGAAATGGCAACCCACTCCAGTATTCTTGCCTGGAGAATTCCATGGATAGACCATGGGGTCTCAAAGAGTCAGACATGACTGAGTGACTAACACTTCTATCACCATATCATGCCCCTGGACCACCAAAGATACAGAACAAATCATTTGTTAAATTTATGCTCAACTTGCTTTGCTTAATGTTCTGATTCTAAGCAAGTTTAGATTGAGACAAAGTGGATTTTAAAACTGTGAATGTGAAAAAATACTGAGTTCGATAGTGGTCACCACCTTCTCGTTATTAACCCCTCAAAGAAATAATTGGTGTGCTGTATTACGTTGAACTATAGCAAAGTATTATTTTTGTAGGTCAAAAGAGTTTGCCATTGGTAAGTCCATTACCAACTAGTAACAAAATCCGATAGATTTACTCCCCATTACATCTGCTGTATTCTGGTTTAGGTGCTAATGGTTTTTGTGACAGAATTGAAGTATGAGGTGCAGATGGCCCCCAGTAAGTCTTCTCTTTGTATATTCCTGCTCTGGGTAGTCCCCTCCCACATTGACTCTGGGCTGGGCCATGTGATTTGCTTTGGCCAGTGGGACATTAGCAAACATGACAAAAGCTGAGACTCCGTATTTACTTGCCCTGAACTGTGAGGCTTGGCCTCTTCAACCACTGCCTTGAGATCACCATGCTGTGAGGAAGCCCAAGTTAGCCACATGGAGATGGAACATGGCACCCACCCTGGTTGACTACCCCAGCTAACCCCACTGTTAGTCAGTCCACCAGCTAAAGGCAGCTACGTGAGTGAATCTAAGCAAAACCTGCAGAAAAACTGCTGGCCCAGCTGCCTCCAGAATGGTGAGGAATCATAGATCTTGCTTCAACCACTAAATTTTTGAATGGTTTATTATAGAGCAAAGGGAATAGAGGAAGGCTAGATGTGAAGGACCTGGTAACCCATAAGCTGAACAATTAGCACTATGATGTCTGGACTGTATAATTAACGATAGGGTTTCTGTGAGCAGTGCGGTACCCTCTGAGCCCAACAACAGAAAGACATTCTTAGAGGCTATTTTAAAGATGAAACTACTTACCTTTTGTCTCAGTAACTGCTCAGATTGTGACCTGGAGATGTTACCTGCAAACCAGCTGCAATAGAAAAGAATTCCATTTTGAGAATGAATAGTTTTTAATTGCATAACTTGTCACTTAACTTTCTCATCTGTAAAATGATGCATTGGCTTAGATCAGGGGTTTCCAAACTTGGCTGCTGAAGAGAATCACTTGAAGAGCTATTTAAAAAACTCAGATTCCTGAGTCTCCACCACCCAGTTGTGATTCTGGGGGTGGGGCCTACATATCTTTCCTGATTGTTTCCCCAAGGCACACCTCTCACCCCACTTTGGAATCTAGAAATGATGGAGACAGAGACTGTCTGTATGGTCACAGCTGGGCTTTCTGAATCAAAGGAAGCCTTCCAGTTCATCTAAATACTAAAGACTAAAATCCATGATGAGAGGTTCACTCCCATTGGTTTAAATCTTTGTCAATTGTTAAAGTACAATTATCTTTGGATAATTTTTGTGCTGGTCTTTCTCAGTCATTTTTATCTTAGTTTGAATGATTCCAGCAGGTGCCTTCTGGAGGGTAAAAGTAGGGGAAGTGGAGGCAGTGACATGTACTTTGAAAAAGCTCTCACTACACTTGTAGCCAATGAAACAATAACAGAACTCATACAAAAACAAAGCTAGTAATATGTGTTCTCCTAGTGTCCAACTGACTTAGTCACTGTCAGGTAGCAGGTTGTCTGAGAGATGCAGTGTGCCTTGTTATTCCCACTTCTCCTTAATGCCAGCCTCTTAGTCCCTGGTGGCTCAGATGCTAAAGAATCTGCCTGAAATGCGGGAGACCTGGGTTCAGTCCCCAGGTCAAGACGATCCCCTGGAGAAGGGAATGGCAACCCACTCCAGTATTCTTGCCTGGGAAATTCCATGGACAGAGGAGCCTGGCGGGCTACAGTCCATGGGCTCACAAAGAGTCAGACAGGACTGAGCAACTACACTACAACTAAATCCAGGAGATGATTATTTGTGCCTAATTGTTGTCCAATGATAGAATCTTAGATTTTGGAAAGGACCTTAACAGCCACTTAAGACCACTCTGTCTCTGTGTAATTGAGGTGAGCACACATTCTTACTTGCCCAGAGGAGTCCACTTTATGTCTGTATGGTCCTGTGTCTTTGTCCTATGTCCAGGTGTAACACTGAACAGTACATTCTTCCTCTTCTTAAAGTATCCTAGTTTGGATGTTCAATGATAAGGTCACCCTTGAAATAGGAATCTCCCAACATAAAAATGCTCTGATATTCAAGGCTCAGTTGTGCTACTATGTGAAATTACTGCATCATAACTAACTTCAAAATTGGACTTAAAGCTAATAAGAGCCTTCAAAAATCATCCTGATGAGGGCCTCCAGGAAAGAAATAATCAGCAGAAATGTCATAGGCTGTATCTATGAAGACAAAGCAAAATAAAGGGATGGGGGTCAGCTAGGTAATAAATCCCAAGAATTTGTGCAGCCAGTTTAGATCATCTAGATTGGGGGGAAGTATATTGATGAGGATGAAAGAGGAGAATGAAAAAGCTGGCTTAAAACTCAACATTCAAAACACTAAGATCATGGCATCTGGTTCCATCACTTCATGACAAATAGAAGGAGAAAAAGTGGAAGCAGTGACCAATTTTATTTTCTTGGGCTCCAAAATCACTGCTGACAGTAAATGCAGCCATTAAATTAAAAGATGCTTGGTCCTTGGAAGAAAAGCTATGACAAACCTAGACAGTGTATTAAAAGGCAGAGGTATCACTTTTCCTACAAAGGTCTGTCTAGTCAAAGCTGTGGTTTTTCCAGTAGTCATGTACAGATGTGAGAATCGGACCCTAAAGAAGGCTGAGCGCCAAAGAATTGATGCTTTCGAATTGTGGTGCTGGAGAAGACTCTTGAGAGTCCCTTGGACGGCAGGGAGATCAAAACCAGTCGATCCTAAAGGAAATTAACCCTGAATATTCATTGGAAGGACTGACGCTGAAGCTGAAGCTCCAGTACTTTGGCCACCTGATATGAAGAGCCAACTCACTGGAAAAGACCCTGATGCCGGGAAAAATTTGAAGGCAAAAGCAAAAGGGGATGGCAGAGGATAAGGTGGTTGGAAGGCATCACTGACTCAATGGAGATGAGTTTGAGCAAACTCCAGGAGATAGTGAAGTACAGGGGAGCCTGGCATGCTGCAGTCCATGGGGTCACAAAGAATAGGACACGACTTAGCAACTGAACAACAATTTCATTAGTAACAGCCCAGTTTATTGTCACCCATCCTCCAGTTTCATGGCCCAGAACCTCACAGGAGTTTCTCCATGTAAATACAGCCTTTTCAGAAGAATAGAATAGAAATATCTATGTCTAGTTTTAGAGGAACACAGAGGACTTTCAAAACTCACTCATAATCATCAAGGTTTTCCTCTTCTTCAGATGAACTTGATTCAGGGGAGCCCCTTAAGAAGAGAGGAAACGTAGTTAATACACACACACACACACAATACCAAGAAATAATCCAAGTGCCTCACAGTGCCATGTCAAATCCCACCCTGCTTTTATCCACATAAATAAAATCTGCACTGTTAGATTTCCCTTTTTTGCACTTGGGAAGGGGTCAGCAAAGTGAAGAGAAGGTTGCTCACAAGTTGAGCTCATGCTCAGCCTCATAAGACATTGGCTCCTTGATACAGGAGGATCCCAGGAATGTAGATTTCTTTGACTCTGTCAGAAGAGCAGACTCATGAAATAGATGAAATGCTTCAGGGGCAGCTGTGATATGAAGTTAGAGAAAGTCTTGGGTAGTGTATAGAGGTATTCTCAAAGAAGAGTTCCTCAACACCACGTTGTTTTCCCTCTGGCTCACATAGGTAGGTTCGTGTTCATGCTGACACCTGTGTATATCATGTATGATGGGTAGGAAATATCAGTGTAACCTCGGAAGTTATCCATTCAGACCACTGTCAGGATTCAAAGAAGCAAACTCCATGTATTTGTTTGTTTTATAGTCACCTTAAAATTAAAGGCTAGTTGCAAAATTTTTACACCTGTGGTTAGTTTTCCTGCAGATGAAAGAAATCCTGGCTGCAACAGAATATCTGAAGTTGATTTACCATGACATCTTTGAGGTGTTGTGATTTACAACATTTCTTTCCCTTTGATTACTGCATGCCAAATCTTCACTGCTACAAAAAAGAGAGATACAGTTCATAAATTTATATTTATTTGTAAATGTTAAATGACAAAAGTAATTGTTTGGATATGTTTTAGCTTTATTTAATATTGTGACCCATATATGTCACTTGGTTTGGAAATTGAAGCTGATGAGTCATTTTCACATTTTCATCCTTGCAGTGAGCCCACTAAAAAGCAGTCATTTGATAGGATGCCTAAACAAAAGAGAGTTTTTAATAATGGCTCATAATAACCCCAAACAATAGAAAACTTGGGTTAATAAATCATCCTGACTGGGTTTGCTCTGATTTTCTTGTATGTGTGCAAGCATTCTGTCATTAATATATTTTAATATGTCATTTTCCTCTTTGCTGTTATGCTTGCAAAGGAAAGTCCTGAAAATACTGAACCTTTTAACTCCATGTGTACACACACAGATCTGCAGGGTTCTCTTCATCCTCTCCACCCATCATTTTATCTCTTTTACTTGGTGTGTGAAGCAGCCCATGAGGCAGTGCCGACTTCTCCAAGTCCAAAGGCTGTTTTAGTTGGAAGGTAGGACCTATTTCCTGTTTGCCTTCACAACCCAGGCTCTTTTTCAAAATCACACTTCAGAGTGACAAGCTTCCTTAACAAGGAAGTGCTCCTCTGGCTGCAGTTCAAGGAAAGCCTGGAAAGCCCCAGCTTCCCAAAGAGCCTTGCTCACTAGCAAAGCTTTTTCCCTTCAGCTCTTCATAAGAAAGCTCTTATTTAAAAATACCAAGCAATTTATTTAGCCTTTTTGTGGTTTTTAAGAACATGTGGAGAGTGTCCATCAGTTGTGCATCACTTAGGTTTATCCACATGATGGAATACAATACAGACATTCACAATAATCAGGTAGCTTACACAACAGTGGGAATGTCATGAACACTACTGAACTCTACGCTGCAAAATGACAAAGGTGGTAAATTTTGTGCTGTTTTACCACAGCTAAAACATTAAAAAATTAAAAGTGTAGTATATCCTCATGTCTTCAAATAGGAAAAATGTCCCAGATGTGAAGTGAAAAGTGTAAGTGGCAAAGAAGACTATAGGTGAAGGTGTACATCCTGAGAAGGCAGCCACAGCCTCGTTTGAATACTTGGCATTGGCCAGTGATGCCAAAGCACGTTGCAAAAACCTACCCACTCTAAGCTCTCTCAGATAAAGGATATATTTTAAAGATTTGGTGTTCTGGAATGTGGGGTTATTTGGAGGAAGAAGGAAAGAAAAGAAAGGGAATAAAGTGCTCAAGTATTGTACACATCATTAGATTCAATCATCTAAATGGCAAGTCTGTGGTGCTGAGTCCCAGTGGGGCCACCACTACTCTGGGCTTCTGGCTCAGGCACAGGATTTTCTGAGAGGGCAGCCCTGTCTCATGCATGGCCTGTGCAGGCTGTGCTGAGGCTCAGCTCTGAGGCAGTGCGGTAATACCTACTTGACGCGCTGTGCAGCTGGACTGAAAGCTGGGACTTACCTTCTCAGTTTTCTTACTTGCCACCAGTCAGGGAAGTCTTCTTTTGAAATATACTTCATGTTGATGTTTGACTGGGAGCCATAGTTTTTCTTGGAATCACTGTCATACTGGGCTAGAGTGGTACTTGAAGATGGTTCATCTACTTTGAGAATAGGAACTGCTCTAGGAATCTTCAGCTTTGGAGGACAAGAGATTCAAGTACATCACAGTGAGGCACAGATTCATGAGCTGGGAACTGACAATCAAAGTATATCAGCTCTTAAATTTAAAAAAAATAGGAAAGAAAGGGGCAGTAACTAGTAGTCACAAGACATGGAGCAGCTGGAACTCTCATACTTTCTTGGTTGGAGTATGAAGTGCATGACCACACTGGAAAGTTGTTTGCACATATCCTAGGACCCATATATGCCCAATAGTGAAACCAAAAGACATATAAAAGAATGTTCCATAGCAGAATTATTTCAATTAGGTAAAAACTGGAAATGACCTAAATGCCCAATAATAACCTTATTGTGGCTGTAGTCGGTTAAATCATGCCCTTTCCCCAAAGATGTTTATGTCCCAGTCCCTGCAACCTGTGAGTATGTCACCTTACATAGTAAACATACTTTGCAGATACGACTTAAGTTAAGGATCTTGAAATGGGGTGATTATCCTGTATTACTGGGATGAGCCAGATATAATCACAAGGGCACAAGGGCACAAGTGAGATGCAAGAAGGTCAGAGATTAAGGAACAGGTATAAAGATGGAAACAAAGATCAGAGAGGAAAGCAGATGCTACCAATCTGGCCCTAAAGATGGAAAAAGGGGCCAGGAGCCAGGGAATGTAGGCAGCCCCCAGAAACTAGAAAAAGTAAGTAAATAGATTTTCTTAAAGCCTCCTAAAGGAATACAGCTTTGTAGACCCGATTCTAGACTTCTGACTTTAGAATTATGAAAAAAACTTTGTGTTGCTTTAAGCCACTAAATTTGTGGTAATTTGTTACAGCAGCAATAAGAAACTCATACAGCATTATATTCACACAATGGAATTCTGTACAGCAATTGAGGATAAACTGCAACCACATACTAAACTATGAGTGAATCTCATGATAAAATAGGCAATAAACAACTATATACTTTATAATTCCATCTGTGTAAAGATCAAAACTAGGCAAATAATCTGTGCTATTATATGTCAGCCTAGTGATTACTTTTGGTGGAATGTAGTGACCCAAAGGGAAGATAAGGGTGGTCCTGGGGTTCTGAGATGTTCTCAACCCATCTGAGTGTGAGTTATTACAGATATGTTTGGTTTGTGAAAATTCATGAAGTTGTCCACTTAGGACTTGTATACTTGTCTAAGTGCATGTTATACTTCATTAAAAATTCATATAGATATATAATCTGAATTTAATTTTTTTCACATATTTTACTTTTTTCCAGGGATTGGCATCCTAGATATTTTAGCTATGCTATTTATGAGCTGTGAGGTGCTTCTTTCCAAAGATAAATGCAGTAGAAATTTCCCAAAACAGAAATCTAAACAGAATGACTAGAGAGCAGATTTTAATTTTCCTCATCTCAGTAAAACAAGTCCTTTACTGAATGATCTGGTGAAAACAAGCAGAGGAAAACAGGCTTTTCACAGTATCTTCTATGATCCTTGATCACTTACGGCAGCTTATAATCAAAACAGACTTGGGAACCCTTGGCCAATGATTTGCCCAACTGATCATTTTCAGCACATTTCACAAAGAATTCCTCACCAGAGACTAGATGCCTCGTTTGGGCTCCTAAATTTTCCTCTGCTCTTAGATTTGTTTAAAATAAACTTTACTGGAGCACAGTTTATATACCACATGCCACCCTTTGTGGTATTCACCCTTTGTAAGTATAGGATTCAGTGACTTTTAGTAAATTTATCAAGTTGAGCAATCATCACCACCATCCAGTTTTACCATTTTCCATTACTCCTATAAGATCTCTTGGGCCAATTTCTAGTCAATCCCCATTCCCATACTGACCCTAGGTAACCACCAGTTGACCTTTGCTTGTTGTGGACATTGCTTTTAGGTGTTTTACAGAGCCATAATTTTCAAGCTTCAGAACTGAAGCATGTATCCAAACCAAAAAACAATGTCACTGATAACAACATAAAATCCCCAAACCTTAATAATTCTATCAGCTTCCTAGGACTGCCATAACAAATTTCTACACATTTAGTGGTTTAAAACAAAAGAAATTTATCCTCTTACAGTTCTGGAGACCAAAAGTCCAAAAGCAAGTTTTCATGAAAGGCTGAGGGGGAGGATCTTTGCTTGCCTCTTCCAGCTTCTGTTGGGTCTAAGCATTCTTGGCTTCTGGCATCATAAGTCCAATCTCTGCTTAGGTCTTTAAGTGGCTACCTTCTCTGTGTATCTCTCTGTGTTCCCTCCTCTTCTTATAAGGACATCAATAATTGAATTTATGATCTATCCTAATCCAGGATCTCATCTTTGTCCTTAACTAATTATATCTCAAAGACCCTCTTTCCAAATAAGGTCACATTCTGAGGTTTTGGGTGGACATGAATTTAGGGAGACAAAATTCAACCTGTGACAATAATGGATTTAGTTTTGTCTTTCATGTTGGTTTACAAAAATTATATGTTGTTTTGTTTTGGCTGTGCTCCACAGTATGTAGTTCAGGGATGTAACCCATTCCCCCTGGAATAGAAATGTAGAGTTTTAACCACTGGACCACTAGGGATGTCTCTAAAAATTATATGGTTTTTACTTTAGATAGAAAGAGAGAAGTAAGTATGCATGAATGTGTGTGAAAATAAGTACCCAAGCCACCACAGAGCTGATGGGTGGATGGAGATGCTCTCTTCATTTCAGGTGAGCTTCCAGAAAACTACTGGGAGCCCATGTTATATGTCTCAAGGCATTTGAGGAGGCTGACACCTACCTGGGAAGCCTAAAAGCAGGAAGTTACGGCTTTGAACCCAAGAAAGCAGAGCAGAAGGATAGCCTGTACTGTGAACTTGAACCACATACAATTTTACTAAGCAGAGAGATCAAGGCTCTGTTTTCCTGTAGGCCAACTCCACCCTTGAGAGAGAGTTAGCTGGAAGCCATCTTGAAAGGAACTCTGCTCAAAATGAGTGAATGGACCCAGTAAAAAGTTGGAGGGGTAGAAACCGAAGAGCTAAGGTCAAGACATTTGCTCTGTCATAAAACTACACCCCAGGGGGAGACCCGTGAAAGTCTCCCATATGATAAAGAGTCAGTGTTAGAAAACTGTCTCACCCAGAAGCCACCACTACCAAATCGTGATGGGGCCAGCCACATATGACTCTCTTTTTCATTAGACCTTCTCTTCCTGAGCCTCGATCCTGAAAGGGTCAGAAATCTTAGCCTCTCCATGACCTCTTCCCCAAAGCAGGCTGCCCTCTGATGCAGACTTGAGCTAAGGGAAGGGGGTAAGTTTTAACTTGAAATGGTGTTTGGAGTCATATGATTATAATATTGGCTGGATCACTTTAGAGGCTATTCTCATGACTACTAGTAATTGGGAAAATTTATTTCATCTGAGGTGACTGGAAAACTATGAAATGTCCAGATTCCATCCAGGAACAGAGAAGAAAGCACACTAAGTGGCTTTGAAAAGATAATGGAGGGAAAGAATTATATTCTGCTTGTGTCCTGTGTTGTCCCATTCCTTTCCCAGGGCACTTACATGAGGCAAACTTAGCCATGCTGGTGGTAGAGGAGGAATGCCAGCCAATAATAGCTGCCTGTTATATGTCATACCATCTTAAGGACTTCTCTGTCATACACCATTTTTTTGCGTTTACAGGTTAGAAATAGGCTTGGTTATCAAATGAAAAAATATAACATGATAAAAATGGTTCTATGTTTGAATTTATTATTTGCTACTGCCATAGCTATTGGCGATAGCACACATCTTCTCTCTCTTGCTGGGCATTCTGAATGAAGCCCATGTATTCTAGTCTTGAATTTGGCAACTCTCGGTTTATTTAATATACCCTGACTGTGAAAAAAAATTGAAATGTTGACGTACCACTCTGTCTGGGAAGATGGGAACCCCGTGTTTTTCTTCTTTGGGGGCAGTGTGCAGATCAGCATCTGAAGAGTAAAACCAAGTAATATCAGAAGAAAATTTAAATAAAACAAAATAAAACACCCAATGTTATGAATCAAAAGAGTGAACTAGTTAGTGTGAGCAATATTCCAGATTACACGGACTTAGACACAACATCTGGAGTGATTATGTTGCTCTCCTGTATGATATCCAACTCAAATACCACTTCACCATTGATTATCAGTATCTTCCCAAGCAGATAAGAAATTCAAGTTGCTCTAAATTCTATAAGCTGTTAATTTATACCACATTGCCACCTGGTATTTGAATAATAGATATCTAATCTCGTTGGGTAGTGTCAGTGACCCTAGGATTCAGAATCCGTGTCTGATTCTTCTTTGATTGGCCCCTACACAATGCATATAAATAGCTGATTTACAAGTGAACACATCTATCCTGAACTTTTTCCTCTCCCTGTTCTTAGTATAATTGTTGGTTTTTCTTTCTACTCACACATGTAGATAGATATCCAGTCTGTGAGTGTGAAACCAGTATATGCCTTTTAAGTGGGGTTGCCGTATGGTTTATTGACCAAGCTGGGACATTTCTGACGGTGATAGGTAGGCTTTTAATAATTATGCCAGGTCCCCAGCTGAAGAATGAGACTGTCTCAAACAAACTGGGGTGTATGGTCAACTTACTTTAGGCCATGTACTTTGGAAAGATGCCCAACTGTTTCCTTCCTCGTAGATATGCCTGTGGGCTGCCCTGTAGCTCACAGAGGAGGAGGTTGAGGGAGTAAATTACACTTAGGCAGATAGACAATATCACAACTGCCTGTGAGCCTAACACCTCTACTAAATTCTGTAGTTTTCTTCAGAAGCTGGCAGAGAGCCTGTGGCACCCAGGACACATGGCAGGTGCCATGCAGACAGAGGCCAGGAAGATGATCCCAGGGCAGTGCTCTCTCTGGCCTGTTTTCTTGCTCTTTCTCGGGAGGTTAGGGTGAGGTCAGAGCTGGAATCTGGCCTGCTGAGTAATAATGCCGACCACAGACAGAAACACTGGGGTTAATGATTAATGTTACAAGGAAACATTACTCTCTGGCCTTCACACTGGAGGGAAGATCCATGCACAGTGCATTCTGTAAAGTTCATTGAATCATTATCATTCATGAGTATAAAGAGCAATATGATCTAATTAAGATCAGTAAATATTCATTGTGTAGTTTCATTGAGATGGGAAACGCAAGGACTATTTAGTCACTGATTTTGCTGTAAAATTACAAGTAGTAACATTAACATGATTCTCAGTGAATTTGAATAATATTTCATGTCCCTGTTTGTTCTACAGTTCTTGAAGTTGTTATCATGCAGCTGATCTCACGTAATTCTTTAGTTATAATCCAAGCATATTTTGTCCAGGCTGGTAAAACTGTTACCAAAACAAGTTCTCCTTTTTATTTATCAACAGCTTAATGTTGTTAAACAATGATAAATTTCTAAAATATATGATTGTTTCATGTAAGTATCCTGGTGATAGAATGGGACTCCACAGGGCACGAGCAGAAAACAGTGTAATTCTTTCCCTCCATTAGGCCTTCAAAGTCACTCAGTGGGCTTCCTGTCCCTGGATAAAGTCTCAGATAGATTTCCCTAGAAATATAACTCTGGATAGAATCTGCACATAAAGCAAACCCTATACTACCTTCTCTGTTGTTATGAGGAAATCAACAAACATATACAGAATGGCAAGTCATTTTAAATTTATCTTTGAAAACTTGGCCATCCATCATTTTGGTATCTATGGCAATACTTATATTTTATCCTTTGACATATTTTTTAAAAGAATGTTGGTGTTTTTAGTTTATGATGTTAGTTTATGAACCATGGTGATGTATGTTCACCACATTCTCCTCTTTTGGAGTTTATCTTAAACCAGGAAGAATTTTGGAAGGAAATAAACAGCTCCTTTCTTGATTTATGATTTCCCTTTAAAAACATTTCTCGTGACATGAATGAATGGCAGATGTTTGTGTTGTTATTATTTTATGGAACATGACTCAGTTGACTCTGGAATTATGTTTCATTTGTCAGATAGCATGTTCAAGGCTGGGTATGCACAATGCTGACCAATCTGGCACATTATGTTTTCCCGAACTGGTGAGCTGTTCTGGCATTTGCCAGTTCTGCCTAAAGGGCATTGTACCCAGGGTCCAGCCCAACAGAGGAGTCACATTACATGCTTCCCAGAGAGTACATCCTGGGGCCGCTTTGCAACTCTGCTGGCAGCACAGGAACTTCCCGTCCACGAAGAACCCACTGTGGTACTTGATCAGCAGGTGGGGGTTGCCCCTTATCTCTGGGGAGCAGGCAGGAAGAAAACACAGCATGAGCAAATGTTGACCCAAGAGAAGAAGCACATTCAGTAAGTGCTGTCATCGTAAAACAATGAAAACCTCATTTTGCCAGTAACCAGCCTAAGAGCAAATGGTTCCTAAAGGATGTAATTCTTTCACTCAGAAGTTGAAAAGCCAAAGAGAAAAGTCTAACCATGTTTATAGAGAACACACAATAACTTACATCAGTCTTAAAAAAAAATACCTACTAGAAAATACATATACACATCAGCTTGGTGTTAGGATTTTAGAGTAGGACTAGATCTTAACAAGAAGAAAAGAAATTTCCAATAAACATATACTCTCCCTTCTACTTTTTATTTTGAAACATTTCAAGTGTACAGAAAAGTTGCTAGAATAGTGAAGGAAATGTCTATATACACTTCATACTGCTGCTGCTGCTAAGTCACTTCAGTCGTGTCCGACTCTGTGCGACCCCATCAACGGCAGCCCACTAGGCTTCCCCGTCTCTGGGATTCTCCAGGCAAGAACACTGGAGTGGGTCGCCATTCCTTCCCCAGTGCATGAAAGTGAAAAGTGAAAGTGAAGTCGCTCAGTCATGTCCGACTCTTCTCGACCCCATGAACTGCAGCCTACCAGGCTCCTCCATCCGTGGGATTTTCTAGGCAAAAGTACTGGAGTGGGGTGCCATTGCCTTCTCCGACACTTCATACAGATTCACCTATTTTTAACTGTTTGTCACATTTGTTTCTTCTTAGTCTCTTTTTTTACATACATATTATTAAAATTTTATCATTATTTTGCTTAACCATTTGAGAGTAAGTTGCAGATATCATGACCTAAATAATGTCGCCCATTAATACTTTAGCATGTAACTTCTGTTAACAAGTACATTCCCTTATATAACCATAATACAATGATCGATTCAAGAAATTTAACATTGATACCATACTAGTACTTAATATACATTTTGTATTTAAAAATTTTCCAGTTTTTCCAATAATACCCTTTGTAATCATTCATTTTTTTCTGATCAAGGATCCAATCTAGAATCATACATGGCATTTAGTTATCTAGTTTTTCTTGATCTGGAACAGTTCCTTGTCCCTTCTTTGTCTTTTGTGACTTTTGACCTGTTTCCACAAAGGATTAGATGGGAATATAATACTAAGGAATATGGGATTACTTTTCTAGGAGTATGTGTGTATTTTAAAAAAATGTGGGAATAGGGCAATGTTGAATGCAAAAAAATGAAGTTCCAATATTTGAGTATAATACTGTGTCTGCAACAAATTCACGTCTCTCAAAATGCAGCAGAGAAACCTACAAGGTCTTAGTAGAGAACAGTTCAAGAAGAGTCTCCAGGTAGGGAGGGCTGGTCTAGGTGTGACTTAAACTCCTTCCTTCTTGATTTCATATTCATCTTGAGGATTCCGTATTTTGATACCAGGAGAACAATGTTCCTTCTTTACAACCCTGACTCCAGGAAGTGTCTGGGAATAATAATATCTACTTTGCTGGGTCATTGGGAGGAGATGAGCCAATCTATGTAAAGCATCCAGCATAATGTGTGGCTCAGAGGAGGTGCTCAGTGAACAGTGGGCTTTAATGATATCATTTCTTTAGTGTAATTCAACTCAACTTAGCTAAAAAATTTGGCATTAAAAAGCTTTACCAAATATTAATGGGAATTAAAGGGAAATTATTACAGAAGTCACAAAAAGCAAAAGAAGTTAGGATTACAAAACACTAGTTCTTGACCTTAGTCCCTAATGGTCATTGCAATTCCTTGGGTACATTACATGCCTTTCTGCTCTGTAAGGTCCTGGTCTCTGTGTACCAGGGTTGTTATTACTTCCTATTACATGAATTTAGCTTCGGGGGTAACTAATTGTTTTCCAATCAAGTCCAGAAGTCCACACTGCAATACTCCTACCATCTAATAATGACACTAAGAGAAACTCATATATTAATATGTGTATAGGACTTCACATTTACATATTTTCCCTCACTTGCACCATTTCATTTAACCTACTCAGCAAACTGGAGGGGAGCTGCTGTTGCTACCATGGCTCTTACAGAGTCAGGTAAGCTGAGGCACAGAGAGGTGGTGTCGCCTGATCGAGTTCATTATCTAGCACATTTGAGACTCAGACCCAAGCTCGATCTACTATATTACAATGCTCACATGCCCACTTCCCTGCCAAACTCCCTTCAGTTTTAATTTTTGAGAAGAAAGGAACACTTTATTCACATCTGGTCAGCTGAAGTCAAAGCCATGGTAGCCGACACTCTTGAATCAGCCCAAACCCAATGTAGGTTACCATCTGGGAAATTTCGTGTCTCTGATGTCCACCTCAGTTTATAATACCTGAGCCAAATAATAGACACAAAAACGTTGGGACACGGGTAGGGGGGTGGTGTCATTCTAGATCAGGGAAACTTCATAGGAGAAAGGATTTGAGTGAGGGAACCGTTTTGTTTTCCTGTAGCAGATTGGTTGGCCACACTGACAGCTGATCTCACCCACCTTCTCTCTTGCTATAATCCATCACGGAGGCTGGAAAAGCCAGATGCTGTCTTCCAGCCTCCTTCTCACACAGAGATGGCCATGAGACACAGTTTTGGCCAATGAGACACAAGCAAGAGTTTGCAGAGAAAGGTTTCTGGGAAAGCTCAGAGCCTTTCTGGAAGTCCCTAAGGGTAGCAAAGCAGAGCTCTAGAAGGAGCCAGTGTTCCTGCTGACTCCATTGAGCTGCTGCACCAGCCCTGGGCTTGTTTACTTCTGGATTTGGAAGAGGAACAAACATGTATTTGAGCAGCTGTGTGGTGTCTTTTTACCTGTGTCCCAAAGCATCACTAACTGGTACAAAGGGCTTACTGTGCACAGGGCAGCCCTAGCGATAGGGGCTCTCTCTCAGTTTAGAGGCTACGAGAGTTACTTCTTCTCTCTCTTCTCCTTTTATGTTCCATTTGCCTTCACATGAGCTGCCCAGGCAGAGAAGGCAACAGCACCCCACTCCAGTACTCTTGCCTGGAAAATCCCATGGGCAGAGGAGCCTGGTAGGCTCCATGGGGTTAGGAGCCTACCAGGTAGGCTCCTAGTAGGCTCTTGGTAGGCTCCTGGCAGTCCATGGGGTCATGAAGAGTCAGACATGACTGAGCAACTTCACTTTCCCTTTTCACTTTCCTGCATTGGAGAAGGAAATGGCAACCCACTCCAGTGTTCTTGCCTGGAGAATCCCAGGGATGGGGGAGCCTGGTGGGCTGCCGTCTATGGGGTCGCACAGAGTCGGACACGACTGAAGCGACTTAGCGGCAGCAGCAGCAGAGTAGGTGGATGTCTAAGTGTTGTAATTTGAGGTGTAGTAAAAAAGAACCTGAATCTAAAACTTAAATAAAATTATCCCCATCTGGGAGCTTAATATCTTAAATTCTACCAGTAGAGCCATTCGTTTGAGTTACGTATTGTTCTTACACCTTTACCCACCTTTAAAATAAAAATATCGTACGGAGAAACATCATAGTGCCAAGTTACTATTAATTTTCTCTCTTCTGCCAAAGGATGTTACCAGGGCAGCCTAAGAATCACTAAATAAATGTTTCATCAAATTCCCAGTTTTGCCTGGCATTTATACTGTACTCTTAAAAAGTTGGATTTGGGTAATTGAGTTATACGTTCTTTGTAATTAGGTATTTGATGTCGGCCATGTCTGTTTAACTTCACTTATCTAGAAAACAGAGAATAATATTACTCCTTGCCATAGAGTTGTCAAGAGGATTACCTAAGAGAGTGTTTTACAGCTATTCAACCTAGTAGCTGGCAAACGATAAATACTTTGTAAGTGTTAAGACATAAATTTCTATAAACGTCGAAAGTACAGTAGCTACGGGAGCTGCCAGAGCCCCATGAGGACCTAAACTTTGCTCTGATAAAGGCAAGCACAGTGGGTGGAGAGCAGGTGGCCTGATTTCCTCCCAGCTGCTGGATGGCACAACGCACAACACCAGCTCTGTGCTACCAGGCAGGAAAGGGAATCAGATCCCCAGGCTTCCTCTAGGTAACAAAAGAGAATGCAAAACGAGGGTGAGTGCAGCACGTTCTCTGAGGCTGGTAGGAAAATCAACAGATTCTGTCTTGGTGGTAGGCCCTTTTATTGCCACAACTTTCTCCACCAAGTCTCAAAGAACTCAGTCAGCAACTCCCTTTAATGACTTTTTAAAAAGTACCTTTTTGTAATGCTTTCAGCCACTGACTTCGGCTCTCTTCATTTGATGCATACACATAGAGAAGCCCATCTTTATAGACAATCTGGAAAGGAAAATATTTGGTGTGTTTCGATGTAACTGTGTTATAGTTCACTCTGGTGCAACTACAAAATTTTTGTTATTCAAAAGAAACATTGAGTTTTATTACATGATATACATTAGCTCTGAATTAGATTTTTAAAATTTAGTTATTTTTATCCTCTACCCTTCAATATATTTTATCCCAGATATGTTTATACTTCAGAAAACCACAGCAACGATGCATCTAGCAGCAAATATGGAGGTCTCAGCAGGAATCCCCGAGCCATGGAGAATTATAAAAGTATAAGACCTTAGACATTACAGATGTCTTAGGAGTGTTCTGGTCCATCCACCAACCCAGTGCATGACTCTCTTTGTAGCCTACTGCAAAGTGTTTATCTGCTCTATTCTGGAAAATATCTTCAGGGATGGGATGTCCTTTCCTTTTATTATACCATCCTGGTCAATATCCTTTCATTCTGATCGTTATATAGCTCATGCTTATGCTGGGTTAAAATGTGACTCCCTACGGTCATGTCCCATGTTGGGAGTCCCCAGGATAAACAGTTTTCTATTTTTTAAGACGTTTGGTGAGATGTGTGAACATTCTAATGTCTTCCCCAGATCCTTCTCTAGTTTATTCAGCTTTTGTGGGTAAACAATGCATTGCATTTATGCTCTTTTCTAGACAGTTTAACATTTTTATTCCCTTTCAACTCTACAAAAATATGAGATTATGCCCACTGTAAATGAGGAAACAAACTCAGAGGTTGAGAATATTTGTGGGGCATCAAAGCCAGTGTACTTTTGAGTATTCCATGCCATGCTGATATTCATTTCAAAGCTTCTGCCATGAGCACATACTCCCTTGGTTTCTCCCAACTGAGTAATGTTCTTTTTTTTTTTTTTAAGTTGTAAGTATGGGTTGTTCACTGACTGGATTATTTTATTTTATTTCATTTTTGGCCACTGTTCCCTCATACTAGTACAGGGTAATCTGACCATTGGAAGGACAGTCCGTCTGTCTTTAGAGCAGATAGATAAATATTCCTAATATAATAAAAGTAGGGAAGCTGTTAGATCAGGCCATTTCCACCTGTACTGTAGGCACAGTCTTCACAGCAAGCCAGTGTTTGAAATACTTGAGGGTAAAATTCTAACTCCTTAGCATGCCGTGCAATGCCATTCATGATATGGCCCAGCCCACCTTTCCAGACTCTTCTGTCACTCTTTCACTGGGCTGCTTAATTCTAAGCACCATCTGGGTCTCTCTAAATATGCCATACTGTTCCACCTACCAGTGCCTTGACATCTGCTATTTCTTTGGCTTTGCTGCCCTCCTGTTTTTGCCGAGCTAAACCCCATTGTTTTTCCCAACCCAAGTGTCACCTCCAACAGGAAGTCTCCCTGACTTCTTAGAGTGAGGAGTGCAGCTTCTGCTTTCTGGGACACCATGGGTACGCTGACGTTTTCATCTTAACGCTCTGTAAATGCCTTGGGGACAGGGATGGCATTTTATTCCTGACATTGTGCCTAGTACCTTGCAGTGTAATGGAAATGCTCTGCAATTTTGGATAAAAGAGATCATCAGACCCCAAGGCAAGTCAGACCACTGAGGCTTACACACTTAGTAAACTGCACAACTCCCATCTGGGGATGTTACAAATTCAGAGAGAGAGGTTGAGAATGCTGTCTATGGTTACATAAATATAAGCACATGCCATCATCTTAATGAACCATTTTGCAATGTCTTTATTTATCGCCCCAATACTGAGTTCGTAGTAGAAAATACTAAAAGAACAGCTATCCATCCAATGGATGTTACCTTTCCCCTTACCTGAAATGGGTACTGTCTCTCCACAGGGGTCTGCTCCTCAAGATTAACTTTCTCCACACATCTGATTTTCTTAATCTCAATCGATCCTTTTCTGCTGCCTCTTTTCTGAATTAAAAGGAAAATATAAGATGCCTCATGTGATATACAGTGGTACACAAAGAAATGCATAAAGTTAAGGTTATGCTTAGGAGAGAGAGATTGTGAGATGACATGAGCATGTGAAAATCATTCCAATTATTCCATAATAGTAAAAATTCAATGACAACATAATATATTTTTCGAGTGTGGACATAAACTTAATTAAATTCCCCCAAAGCAAGTTATTTGATAATCTTGAAACACATTTCAAATCTCCTACCATATGGTTAATCTACTCAGTAACATCAAGGTTTAACTCCACAACGCATTTTCATTTTTCAATTTTATGACAGTATTTCAGTATTTCTACCATGATAGATTTCTCAGCTGCATATAAATACTCTTATTTCCACCCATGAGACGCCAATAGCAAACTGTCTTCCACCTTCAGTGATGACAACCAACCAAAAATGGTCCCAGCCATTGCTGAGTGTCCTTTAGGGGGCAAAATCACCCTCAGTTGAGAATCAGTCTTCTAAAGTTACACTTTTCCTTAGTAAAGTTAACCAATGTTTGAAAAATCCTTTATCTTGAATTATGGGCTTCACTGGTGGCTCAGATGGTAAAGAATCTGCCTGCAATGCAGGAGACCTGGGTTCGATCCCTGGGTGGGAAAGATCCCCTGGTTGTTCAGTCACTAAGTCATGTCCAACTCTTTGCGACCCCATGGACTCCAGCACACCAGGCTACACACTCCAGTACTCTTGACTGGAAAATTCCATGGACGGAGGAGGCTGGCGGGCTACAGTCCATGGGGTCACAAAGAGTCAGACACTGAGTGACTAACACTGGTATCTTGAATTAATTATAACTTGGTTAAGAAAAGACAATGGGATAAGAGAGTACAAGTTGGTTTTTACTGTGTAAGCTGAGAATTCTGTTTCCTTATATTAAGCACTAAGGCAATGGCACCCCACTCCAGTACTCTTGCCTGGAAAATTCCATGGATGGAGGAGCCTGGTGGGGCAGTCCATGGGGTCGCTAAGAGTCAGACACGACTGAGCGACTTCACTTTCATTTTTCACTTTCCTGCATTGGAGAAGGAAATGGCAACCCACTCCACTATTCTTGCCTGGAGAATCCCAGGGACAGTGGAGCCTGGTGGGCTGCCGTCTATGGGGTCGCACAGAGTCGGACACGACTGAAGTGACTTAGCAGTAGCAGTAGCAGCAGTGGAGACTTAAAAATAAGTAGTATAAAAACAATGGAACAAATAAGAGTCTTACCATTTTGTCATATTCATAGTAGGAGAGATTTGTTTTGGTTAAAACAAAAAGCCGCTCCTTGTAATTATTGGGTGACATTTTCTTCTTTTGCTGTGACCTTTTGAGAAGAAGTTCTTCTAGAATGGATTTTGTGTCCATATCGTCGTCCTAAATAAAAGAAAGTGATTAAAATGCGTGTTAGCAGCATCTGGCTAGGTTCTCTTTTAGCTTTCATAATTTTTATTCAACTATTTCTCGTTAAGGGATAGTATTGTTGTTCAGTCGCTAAGTCATGTCTGACTCTTTGTGACCCCATGGACTCCAGCACACCAAGCTTCCCTGTCCTTTCATTATCTTCCAGAGTTTGCTCAGATTCGTGTCCTCTGAGTCGGTGATGCTATCTGTCTCAACCTCTGCTGCCCTCTTAATTTTAAAAAAAGTAGAACTACAGAGGAAAATGGAACAAAGCATGCTCTTAAATGCATACATACCTGCACTTTTTCCCTACTGCCTTGGCTATGACTTATATAAATATGTTGATTTTTTAATATCATTTTTATGTGTGCTCATCCCCCACTTTGGATCATACATTCACCATCTTCACACTACCCTCCAGATCACCACATCAAAATTCTCCTTTTTTCCTTAAGTATTCTATGGACATTTGTTGAATTGAATTGAATATCATCCAACTTTTAAAAATTTCAACTCCTGACAGTTCACCACGTTTGAGGTAACTGATCAACTGAAATTTCCCTCCACTAATGGGGTCAATTATTGGACCAAATTATCCAAACTACTGTGAGACTCTGATATTGTTGCTAAATGACACCACAACCCCTGAACATGATCAATCTTTAGCATAAAGGACATGGGTATAATTTTCACTATTTCTAAGTGTTAAACTTTTTCAAAAGTTAATCAAGAGAGATGTAAAAGAACTGAAAGAGTCGGTGCTTCATAAACTAAAATACTCTCGCTTTTTCTTCCAGAATTGCATAAAACATTAAAAGTTAAGCTATTTCTGGAAAATGAATGCATTTTCTGATTTCTCCTGTTGCTTCAACCCTCTGTCTGATACCAGGTCTGGTAATGAAAAGGAATGCTAAGTAGTCAGTCACAAGAGAACAACTTCCTTATGTTCTTCTTTGCTTTGTGAAATCACATGGTTCTTAGCCGTCAGACGCCCAATCATTACTATCTTTTTTGTTTACTGATAATCTGAAGGTAATTAACTTTACTCACCTTAATTTTGATAGAGCCGAAGAAGTGTGCTTCTATGTCTTTAACTCTCAAGCTCTAGGCAAAAAGTCTCTGCTCTGAGGCACCCCACTCATATTCCTTCTGGCTATGCCAGGATCATGCATTAAAAAGAAGGTATTTGCATCCAATTCATCACTTGATCAGGAAGCAGCCACACAGACATTGCTCTGTCTGGATGGAGGCAGATGCCAAGTGAACCCATCCAATCACTAACGGGCACGGCCCTGGAGTATGCTGGCCCGCTGGGGTAGGGGAGTTGAAGAAAGGGAGACTGAGAAACTCAGCTTGACATAGAATAAACTATCTCAGGCCCAGACGACTTCCCTCCTGACATAGGCCACGCCACTCTAAAAATGGGAATCAAGCAACTCAGCTTTTATCGTTTATCATACATGGATCAGGCGATTATTTATGAATCCCTCTAGCGTTCTCCAAGGGTATTGCTTTTCTCTTAGGCAGAAGTAGTAATCTTATCCATTAAATATAGTAAAGTCTTTGTAACTCTTTACTTTGAATATTGTTTTATCTGGAAGAAAAGTATAATTCCTTTGAGTGCTATTCTCCATGGTCACTGGTTTGTTTGCCTTGGACTCAAAAATGAGGCAGAGATTGGGGTGCAGTAAACCCAGCCGGATCTGGGAAGGCAGGGATCACATCTTTCTTTCACCTTTGCCTCCATGATAAAGTCTATACACACGCCTGTTCAGATAAGATTATTTTCTACACCAATAGCCTATGGCTGGAAGAGAATTCACTTGAAGACTTACTGAAACTATGAAGGGTCTACTTTTTGTTAAAGTCTGCTTTGGAGGAGCCATATCATACTGGTCAGAGGTGTAGGGAACTTTTGCCTTTTAAATTTCTCCATGAAAAAAATTAACAAAGCTGAAAGAGAACACTGTGAAAACTCCTGTCAAAGATCTTTTATATCCACACCTGAAACATTCTTCCTCAAAGCAGAGTGGTAGTTAAATAGATGTTGTGGTTAGTTGAATATAAAGTTAATGTTGCAACATTTATTTCAGATGCTGAATCAATGTGTAAAATTTAGAGCACTGTTTTAGGGAATTCCCTCGTGGTGTAGTAGTTAACATTCCATGTTCTCACTGCTGGGGACCAGAGTTCGATTCCTGATTAGGGAAATAACATCCCACAAACTCAAAAAAAAAAAAAAAAGCACTGTTTTAAAAATGCAAATTCCAATGCCCAAGGTAGTGCACAGTCCTTCCTGGTACTACGTGTGATACACATGCTTTTCTGTTTATAGAATTTGCACATTCATCACATGAAAGATTCTTTCTTGGGGAATTTTATCTAAAGAATTAGTATGATGAACCACAGAAACCACTGACAAATGAAATTCACAAAGTCTCTTCTGTATATTGAAGGGAAGAAGGACATTGACTAGAAAGGAAGGTACCAAGTCCTCCAGAACATTTTCTAATACAACTCCAAGAATTTATACACATTGTTGCATCTGATGGAATATAATTTGTCAAATTTTAACAAAAATGTTTATTCCAAATCGTAACCCTTGTGAATTTTTTGGCTTTCATTTTTAAAATCATATGGATATGCATTTATTCAGCAAAACCAAGAAGCACAGACAAGCAAAAGGAAACTTAACATTTTGGTGAATGTACCTCTAGATTTCTTTTCAAATTACATAGGCAGTTGTTTCTTTTCACAAAAATGAGTTCACATGCTGTACATATGTGTCTGTAATCCATGGTTCTCATGTCATAAACACCCGGAGCCACCTGCTTTTGATGTCCTTCAAAGTTCCACTCCCTTAAGATGGACTCCGAGCATCTTAACAAACTTAAAGAACCCTGTTTGGATGACTCACACCTTTTTTTTTTTTACCTCCTGATCACTTTCTTCTGAGACAAAACCTGATTCCTGATCAAGTTTGAACAAGCCTTTCTCCTTCTGTTTTCTTCTGTCCCTTCCTTGTACTTCCCTCTTTTCTGAGATTAGCATAGATTCTAAATTGGAGGCATATCTATGGTGAGGACTAATTTTTAGAAATAGAACGTCTCCCATCTTGTATTAGCACAATACAATAAGTCAACAGGGCTCTGGGACCACTGTTGACTCAGCTACCTCTCCAGCGACTAGCAAACTCAGGTCTGCCTACCCACATTTAAGGAAAATTCATTTGGGAAGGTTTAAAAAGAAACTAAAATTCTGAAAGTGATGGGAATACCAGACCACCTGACCTGCCTCTTGAGAAATTTGTATGCAGGTCAGGAAGCAACAGTTAGAACTGGACATGGAACAACAGACTGGTTCCAAATAGGAAAAGGAGTATGTCAAGGCTGTATATTGTCACCCTGCTTATTTAACTTATATGCAGAGTACATCATGAGAAATGCTGGACTGGAAGAAGCACAAGCTGAAATCAAGATTGCCGGGAGAAATATCAATAACCTTAGATATGCAGATGACGCCACCTTTATGGCAGAAAGTGAAGAGGAACTCAAAAGCCTCTTGATGAAAGTGAAAGAAGAGAGTGAAAAAGTTGGCTTAAAACTCAACATTTAGAAAACTAAGATCATGGCATCTGGTCCCATCATTTCATGGGAAATAGATGGGGAAACAGTGGAAACAGTGTCAGACTTTATTTTTGGGGGCTCCAAAATCACTACAGATGGTGACTGCAGCCATGAAATTAAAAGACACTTACTCCTTGGAAGAAAAGTTATGACCAACCTAGATAGCATATTGAAAAGCAGGCATTACTTTGCCAACAAAGGTCTGTCTAGTCAAGGCTATGGTTTTTCCTGTGGTCATGTATGGATGTGAGAATTGGACTGTGAAGAAAGCTAAGCGCCGAAGAATTGATGCTTTTGAACTGTGGTGTTGGAGAAGACTCTTGAGAGTCCCTTGGACTGCAAGGAGATCCAACCAGTCCATTCTGAAGGAGATCAGCCCTGGGATTTCTTTGGAAGGAATGATGCTAAAGCTGAAACTCCAGTACTTTGGCCACCTCATGCGAAGAGTTGACTCATTGGAAAAGACTCCAATGCTGGGAGGGATTGGGGGCAGGAGGAAAAGGGGACGACAGAGGATGAGATGGCTGGATGGCATCACTGACTCGATGGACGTGAGTCTCAGTGAACTCCAGGAGTTGGTGATAGACAGGGAGGCCTGGCGTGCTGCGATTCATGGGGTCGCAAAGAGTCGGACACGACTGAGTGACTGAACTGAATTGAAAAAGAAACTAAACAGAATAAAATTCGATCCTAAAGCTAGAAACCAGAGATCTATTTCCATAGAGAAGCTGGTGGGATTTGGCGGGATACTCGTATATCAGTACCTACATAGAATAGATGCATCAATTTGCTTACCAAATAGTTCAGGCTGCCTATTTCCATAAACACATGAAACTAGGAAGATTAAAGTGCAAGGGAGGCAGAAAAGAATAGCTAGAAGAAATCAGTATTTTCTGTAAGGAAGTCAGCAACCATGTGTAACCTTTAATGCATAAAAGGTGCATGCTGAATTAACCAGATATATATATATATATATATATATATATATATATATAAATATATAAAACACACATGTGCATATTGTTTTCAGATTCTTTTCCCTTAGAGGTTATTACACAGTACTGAGTAGAGTTCCCTGTGCTATACAGTAGGTCCTTGTTGGTTCTCTATTTCATATATATTAGTGTGATCTGTTAATCCCAAACCCCTAATGTATCCCTCCCCTCCCCTTTCCCCCTTTGGTAGCCAGAAGTTTGTTTTCTGTGTATATGCACAGCCCATATTCTTGAGCATAACACTGATGGTAGAGAAGAACATGCCAGCTGTGTAATCATCCTAATCAGAGAACACTCTAACCTAAATGTAGGGAGGTAGCTACAGGGTATCAAAGGTGGTAGAAACCCTGGAAGTCATTTTTCAGAAGCAACACTGAGCCCCAACAGCTTAGGTGACTCAGCCAGAATCGCAGCAGTGTGACCTGAGAGACACAGCCCAGGGAGCCAGATCACTGTTGTCATGTCTGGGACACTGCCCACCCCTTCATGGCAATAAATACACTAAAACATCTGTATGTTCAGCTAAACATATGATAGCCTTGCTTAAGCTTCAGTATGGTAGGACTCGGCATCAATTTCAGTCTTGCCAGACCCACACAAAGGACCTTTTATTGGAAATATCAGAAAGATGTGACCCGTTAAGTAATCTTTCAGCAGGAACCTCCAAAGCACTGTTAAACAGCAAAACTCTAGCCCACGTTTTGAAAATAGGTAAGAACATACAACCACAGAAGTTGGAATAAATTCTAAGTGGTGCAGAAGCAGAGCAGGAAGCAGGAAAGGAAGGGAGAAAGGTATGTCCAGTTAAAAGGGGCCATCAGATAGTTCCTGAAACCAATGTGTATATTTCCTGACTGGCTCAGGATGGAGCCTTTAAGGCTTTAGTTTTTAGAATTGAGAGGTGAGGGTAGCAGTTCCTTACCCATTTATTTGATTTAGTTATCCTCTTTTACTTTGCATGTCATTTACCTAAGGATTTTGATAGGTGTCAGGATATTAAAATAATACCTAGCATGGGAAAGCAGTGGAGGAGGGAGAGCGGGAAGGAAAGGGAAGACGCTCCAAGTGCAGACTGGGACCCAAAATGGCTAGACCTGTGACAAACTTGATCTCCCACTATTTGCCCAAGGCCAGGCCTGCTTATCTTCCTGCTAAATAACTGAAAAAAAAAATATGATGGTAAGTTAAACGGGAACAGAAAGCTTAACTCAGAATCATGTAAAGTGATTGAAAAATATAACTCTTAAGACCCTGGCCTGAGACGAATACTGGCTCCACAGAAACTACGTATCTTAACCACTGTGCCACCTGGGAAACACCCCACAGAAGCTGCCAGGTCCCCATTTATGTGACATTTTGCAGGCAAGAGAAAGTTACAACTGATCTTGGCATGACGTGGACAGAAATCCTTTAATAGTGACACTTGAATCCAGCATTTTGAAACACCATACTTTGGTTGCTCCAAAACGAATTTTTGAAAACTACACAGTTTGTGAAGCTATTTTTAGACAAAGAAGATGAGAATGCCAGTGTCTTTCCTGTTGGAGCTAATATTTGCTTTAGGTGTGAAATTCGTCTTCAGTGCCTCATAGAGCTTTGCTAAACCCTTCCTTCTTCTCAGCAACCTCTTTCCTTCTGCTCCCTCCCCTCTGCCCAGGACACCTTTCTGGGCACCTTCCTTAGGAAAAAAGCAAAAAGTGCTAAATCCACATCCTAATACCTCATGCTGAATTTATTTAACATGTTACACTGCTAAGGATACAGGTTGATGTGGACAAAAGCACCAGGCTTTGGTGGGTTCAAATCCTTGCCCTCTCTCTATGCAATGTGGCACATTACTTAACCCTGCTAAACCTCAGCTTCCCTATCTGTAAAAGGAGTAAAACAATAACCACCTCAAAGGATTGTTAGGAGTCGAGAGAAAATGGCAGTATGCTGCCTAGCACCCTAGTAGCTGTTCCAGAAACCTGTACCCCTTCTCTCATCACTCCATAGGTGAAGTTTTTCAAGAGATCATAGTGAAGTTTAAAAACTGGAGACAGTGAGATGACCTTCAACATACGTTTCAAGCCTTGCCCCTCTTCCCCCAGCGCCCCTGCCTCTGTCCCCCGGGGATAAGAGGTATTGGGAAGAAGATTCCCCATGCCTTCTCTAGTCAACAAGCACCTGCTCTGTGGGTCTGTTACAAGCTTTCAGTCCTGGGACTGGTTACCTTAAAATCAGATTGACTGTGTATTTGTGCCACCAGATTTCTAACAGATCAATATTTGGATGTTAATTCAAAGTGTGGTCCATGGACAGGTAGCATCAACATACTCTGGGAGCTTGTTTTAAATTCACACTCTTAGATCTCACCCCAGCCCCAGTACATCAGAATCTGCATTTTAGCAAGATCCCCAGAGGACTTATGTGCACAAGAGAGTTTGAAAACCACTGACCTAGACTACATTATAGTTGTACAACCTCTTCAATCCAATGAAACCATCACGGTCCATGAGAATTTTCAAAATTCTATGAATTTGGCTGCAATTGTGTGGTTCACCTCCCTCCCATCTTCTACCTCCATCTAAAATACCCCAGACGCCTGACTTAGGGGGACTTCAGGAAGCTAAGAACAAATATTCTTAGCTAAAACAACATCAAAAAACCCAGATAAATAAAAGAAGGCTTGACTAACATTTCTTTATCTTTTCAGGAGTAGTTATGAAGCCAGTATGAACAGTCATGGAAGGACCTATAAAGGAAAAGAATCTGAAAAACTACATATATATATGTGTGTGTGTATATATATATATATATCTGAATCATTTTACTGTACACCTGAAACTAATACAACATTGTAAATTAACTATAGTTCAATTAAAAAAATAAATAACTAAAGGAAGAAACAAACTCCTGGAAAGGCAAAGGCTAAAGAATGGTATGGAGAAAATCAGCAGAGGAAACGACACAAAGCCAGATCAAGCCAATGGTGATGTGCACACAACCTGACAGTTTCCATGAACGAGATGCTGAGCTAGGAGGGAATTTCCAGTGAATTTCCTGTAGCAGGCCCCTGAACGACATGGTCCTACCAAAGAGCCCCATCAGCGTCACATTCATAATTTTGCCGTACTTTTCTTAAAGCGCTCCCCCCGCCACCCCATCTGTGAACTTCAGGGTCTACAACACCCAGATGCAAACCTATTTTGTAGCCACTTGCCGCTTACACGCACCATTTTGGCTGGTCCTGCTGCTCAAGGCCACGGCTGTGAGGTTGCTCTGCTCTTGCAGGAACACAGCCCCAGCTGTCCTCCTTCCAGCAGCAGCAAATTGTCTCACATTTTCCCGGCTGCCAAGTCAGAAATGGCCACATTACTCAGTGCCCCCCAAACGTTTATTGTCCTGCAAGGCCTTACACAATCCCACAGGAAACCACGCTCAACGCTTGGCCAACACTTGTTGACCTGATTGAGTGCAACAAAAACGGAGACAAAAGCATATTTCATACAGGTTCCAACTTTGATAACTACAGCTCCTGCTTTTCCCAGGCAGCTCTCGGGTACATGTGATAACCTGTCTTTGTTTGGAGAGCTCTGTGCTGGAAAGGAGGAGAAAATATCTCGGCCAAAGCCTGCTTGTGACGCTGACTCCTCTCACACGAGTCAGGAAACCATGAGGTAACGCCAAAGTGTGCAGAGAATAAGCAATGAAAACTAAGTTCAAGAATGGACCCAGGGAGGCTAGAGAGGGTATGAGAGAGCCAGATAGTCAAATGACCAAAAAGAAGCCCATTTCCACAGCTTAAGAAATCCAGAAATGGAATAGAGATGGGTTTGGCTAATGTACCATGCACCAAGAGTGCAATGAAAGAATGTGATTATCATTTGACTGATTTATGATTATCACTGTAATGATTTATGACATTGAAACATTTAAACTTCATTTTTTTAAAAATTTTATTGTAGTATTATTGATTTACAATGTTGTGTTAGTTTCAGGTGTACAGGAGAGAGGAAGGAGGAGACAGGAGACAGGAGAATATTGCCTGAATATGGCAATAAAGAGAATTTAAAAGAAAAATGGATTATAATAATAATATTGGCAGTGTGCAAATGCCTAGGCATGGCAGAACTAGAAGACATAATGAAGTCAGATGTTTTCACCTATCCAAAGTAGGTTGTCTCCTCTCCTCAGTTATACATACATATATATATTCTTTTTCCAATTCTTTTCTATTATGGTTTATTACAGGATATTGAGTAGAGTTCTCTGTGCTATTCAGTGGGTCCTTGTTGTTTATCTATTTTATATATAGTAGTGTGTATCTGTTAATCACAAACTCCTAATTTATCCCTCCCCTGCCTCCCTTTTGGGAACCATAAGGTTGTTTTCTATGTTTGTGAGTCACAACATCATGGCTTTACTCATCTTAATATCTTCTCCTGTGCACACTGACTGTATGTAATCAGTAATCAGATCAGATCAGATCAGTCACTCAGTCGTGTCTGACTCTTTGCCACCCCATGAATCGCAGCACACCAGGCCTCCCTATCCATCACCAACTCCCGGAGTTCACTGAGACTCACGTCCATCGAGTCAGTGATGCCATCCAGCCATCTCATCCTCTGTCGTCCCCTTCTCCTCTTGCCTCCAATCCCTCCCAGCATCAGAGTCTTTTCCAATGAGTCAACTCTTCGCATGAGGTGGCCAAAGTACTGGAGTTTCAGCTTTAGCATCATTCCTTCCAAAGAAATCCCAGGGCTGATCTCCTTCAGAATGGACTGGTTGGATCTCCTTGCAGTCCAAGGGACTCTCAAGAGTCTTCTCCGACACCACAGTTCAAAAGCATCAATTCTTCGGCGGTCAGCCTTCTTCACAGTCCAACTCTCACATCCATACATGACCACATGAAAAACCATAGCCTTGACTAGATGAACCTTTGTTGGCAAAGTAATGCCTGCTTTTCAATATGCTATCTAGGTTGGTCATAACTTTTCTTCCAAGGAGTAAGCGTCTTTTAATTTCATGGCTGCAGTCACCATCTGTAGTGATTTTGGAGCCCAAAAAATAAGGTCTGACACTGTTTCCACTGTTTCCCCATCTATTTCCCATGAAATGATGGGACCGGATGCCATGATCTTCGTTTTCTGAATGTTGAGCTTTAAGCCAACTTTTTCACTCTCCTCTTTCACTTTCATCAAGAGTCTTTTTAGTTCCTCTTCACTTTCTGCCATAAGGGTGGTGTCATCTGCATATCTGAGGTTGTTGCTATTTCTCCCGGCAATCTTGATTCCAGCTTGTGCTTCTTCCAGTCCAGCGTTTCTCATGATGTATTCTGCATATAAGTTAAATAAACAGGGTGACCTAATGATTTATTTTAGGCTTAGCTATGGACAGCTGGTTCCAAATTCGGAAAGGAGTATGTCAAGGCTGTATATTGTCACCATGCTTATTTAACTTATATGCAGAGTACATCAAGCGAAATGCCAGGCTGGATGAAGCACAAGCTGGAATCAAGATTGCTGGGAGAAATATCAACAACCTCAGATATGCAGATGACACCACCCTTATGGCAGAAAGCGAAGAAGAACTAAAGAGCCTCTTGATAAAAGCGAAAGAGAAGAGTGGAAAAGCTGGCTTAAAACTCAACATTCAAAAAATGAAGATCATGGTATCGGGTCCCATCACTTCATGGCAAATAGATGGGGAAACAATGGAAACAGTGTCGGACTTTATTTTTCTGGGCTCCAAATCACTGTAGATGGTGACTGCAGCCATGAAATTAAAAGATGCTTGCTCCTTGGAAGAAAAGCTATGACCAACCTAGAGAGCATATTAAAAAGCAGAGACATTACTTTGCCAACAAAGGTCCATCTAGTCAAAGCTATGGTTTTTCCAGTAGTCATGTATGGATGTGAGAGTTGGATTATAAAGAAAGCTGAGCACCGAAAAATTGATGCTTTTGAACTATGGTGTTGGAGAAGACTCTTGAGAGTCCCTTGGACTGCAAGGAGATTCAACCAGTTAATCCTAAAGGAAATCAGTCCTGAATATTCACTAGAAGGACTGATGCTGAAGCTCCAATATTTTGGCCACCTGATGCAAAGAACTGACTCATTGGAAAAAACCCTGATGCTGGGAAAGATTGAAGGCGGGAGAATAAGGGGATGACAGAGGATGAGATGGTTGGATGGCATCACCAACTGGATGGACATGAGTTTGAGCAAGCTCAGGAAGTTGGTGATGGACAGGGAAGCCTGGCGTGCTGCAGTCTTTTGAGAACCTGTCTACTAAGCATTCTGTTAGGAGCTAGAGATGCAGCAGTAAACAGAACAGAGGCAGCCCAAACCTTCAGGGGACTTATGTCCCGTGGAGCAAGGACCACAGTAAAGTTTTAATTACCGTAGAATGTCTGAAAAATACTTCTGTTTGAAACTGGAATTTAGGGAATGACAAAGATTGTTCTAATTTTCCTTTAGAACAATTTAAAACAAGAGAACTTAACACCCTGACATCAGCAAAGAAGTCACTGATGGACTCCACACAGCTCTCCATCCTCTAGCAATCAAGTAGGCAGTCATTTGAGAAACCGAGGGTGAAGCAGGGTGACCGTGGCAAAGCAACTTAGCCAAATAAATTAATTCTACCCTCTGCTAGTTCACTTCCATTCCCATATGGTAATTTGTACTTACTCTGCTGTTTAAACATGGTAGCATGGCTGAAGATCAATTCTAGAATAAAAAGTCAATTTAGGAGTGTGAAGGAGGAAGTGGCAGAACTCTTGAAATACCTAGGCACAATCTCTTGGGATTCTCATCCCTTTTTGAGGGCTTGGAACATTCGAGGGCAGCTGGGAGGAGTGTTTTCCTATGAGTCAAAATGTCCCAGATTTATTTCTTTATTCTATTCATTCACTTCCTCTGCCACTTTTCCTGAACCTTTCTTGGGCTCTGTATTTTCCATGTCTTTAGTCCAATTCTAACTTGTTGTGGCAACCTGCTATTTCCATTACATGATTTGATTTGCTTAAATTATGGTCTGTGTTGTCACCTCTAGCCAGGGAGACCCATAGAAATTTCCTCTTAGCTTCTCTTCCTGAGCTTTTAGCAGGCAACAAGCTTGTGGGGTGATTTGACTTCATGATGTAAACAAGCTTGTTCAGTTGGGAACAGTAGTGCTCACATTTTTTACAAGAAAGAACCATTATGTGTGTTTGTATGTGTGTATGTGTGTATGAGAGAGAGACAGAGAGAGAGGGAGGGAGGGAGGGAGGGAGGAAGGGGAGAGAGGGAGACAGTCTGTCTTTCTTCTGGCTTCTGACTGACCTCTAGTTTTCTCTTTAAAAAATTCCTTTGACTTGTGGCTTTAAACACCATCTATATGTTTAGGGTTCCAAATTTCAGCCAGGCCCTCTCCCCTGAATTCCAGACTTGTATTCGACTGTTAGCTTGCCCATATATACTTGGAATATCTGATAACTATTTCAAACTTAACGTGTCCAAAAGCTGACCTCCCGACTAACCCCTCAGACCAGCTCCTCCTACAAGGCTTGCCTTCTCAGTTAATAGCAACTTTAACCTTCCAGTTGCTCAAGCCAAAGAATGTGGAATCACCCTTGACTTTTACCCTTCCTTCACAGCCAGCATCTGATCCATCATGAAATATGGTTAACCATATTTTCAAAATATATCCCAAATTTGGCCACTTTTCACCAGCTCTACTGCTACTTACTAAGTTGCCATGTATCTGTCACCTGGAGTATTGTGCTTGCCTCCTGCCTGCTCTCCCTGCTTCTGCACTTGTTGCCTGCTATCCTCCACTGACTAGCCAAAATGATGCTTTCACATGTATGTCAAAGCCCACCACTCCTCCTGTCTGAATGTTTCAATGGTCCCCCATCTTCTGGTCTCCTAATGCCATCTCTAACATCATCTTATGATTCTTCTACCTTACATTGCCACTCCTACAATATTCAGAGCACTACCCACCCCAGGGTCTTTGCACAGGCTGTTTCTTTTGCTTGCCAAACCATCACAGACATCTGCGTGGTTCATTTCCTCATCTCCAGGTTCTGTGTCAAAAGGCATCTTGCTAATGAGCCTTACTTAGACCATCTTGTTAATACTACACCTCGCTCCACCCAGCACTCCCAGACTCCCTTACTCTGCTCACTTTATCTTTTTTTCATAGCACCTAACATGTTAAAACCAACTACACAATTTACTTATCTGTCTCTCTTCCCTGAAGAGTAAGCCCACAAGAACTCTGATAGGTTCTCTCTGTAGCCTGAGCTTTTTCCACAAGAATCTCTTCATGGGGGCCATCACTCCGTGACCTCTGGCTCTTATGCCTCCTGGTGTTAAGATAATCCACTTGGAGGCTGGGTTCTGATGTGAATAGGTTACACTTACTGGAACCAAAGATGAATGTGTTATCTCTTCTAAGAATGTTTGCATATTAAACCTCAGGTTCAGTGATGGAACAAATAACCTTTTTTTCCTCATGAAAGGAGATGGTGAGTGGAGGGGGAGAGTTAGGGTGGACATAGAAAAGTTGGTTCTGTGGGGATTTTTTTTTTTGAGGGATCTTAGTTCCCCAACCAGGAATCGAATCTGAGCCCTCAGCAGTGATAGCACTGAGTCAAAACCACTGGACCACCAGGGAATTCCTTGTTGTGTGGTTTTGTTGTGCCCTTTCGTGCTACTGTGAAATATTTACATAGACTGTTGGCATTTTATCAATTTCACTCCCTATTTTTTAGTGGAAGGTAAGGACGTGGGGTCTGGATGGAGTTGGCAAGCTGTGACTATCACCTGTGTTTGGAAGCAAGATTTATTGGAGCATGGCCACAGTCATTTGTTCACGTATCGGGTGAGGCTGCTCTCCAATGGCAGAGTTGAGTTGTGACAGAGGCCATGTGCCCGCAGAGTCTCTAATATTTACTATCTGGCCTACATAGAAAAAATTTGCCAACTCATGCTCTAGAAAAATCCTGCCAGCTGTGGAAGTGACCTAGAAGCTTGGAATTTAGCTCAACAGCTCAATTCAATACATCTTCACTAAATTGTATAGTGTACGAGGTACCAGAGTTGAAAGCAAAAGAAGTAGGCAAAGGGGAGATCTTTATGGAACTTCCAGCTACGATTCCCACTTTGATTCAAATTATTTTTTCCCAAAATTTTATCATGAATATTCAAAATACAAAAAAGTTTTAAAAAAACCAATACACCGCTAGATTCTATATTTACATTTTACTGTATTTGTTTTGACATCTATTTATCAACCCTCTATCCATCTGTCAATCCACCTTATTGGTATTACTACTACTACTATTACCTGGGTTCAATCCCTGGGTTGGGAAGATCCCCTAGAGAAGGGAACAGCTACCCACTCCAGTATTCTGGCCTGGAGAATTCCATGGACTGTATAGCCCATGGGGTCGCAAAGAGTCAGACACGACTGAGCAACTTTCATTTTCACTTTTTCCCCACCACTACTGTTACTGTTATTTTTTGCTGCATTTAAAGTAAGTTGCAAACATTAGCAAACTTTATTTGTAGACACTTCAGAGTATGTAACTGAATATTAATTCAAATTAGCTTTTTATTTTAACTCCAACACTGTAATCTTGAAAGTAGCCTTCATTGGGCCAGAAGACATGGCATTATATGAGCTGAAAACTGAGAAAGGTTTTCAGGATAACTGGGTAAAAGTATCAGGGGAATCATTCACCTAAATTTCTCCATTTTCTTCGTTCAGAGATGAATCAGCCTTTCAGGGCTAAGAATGTTTTGCCTGTGGTGAATTCTAGGAAAGTTCGGTGGCTGAAAAGAGAGGGTCATAAGCTGTTCCTTTCTGGCACACTGCCAGAAACCCATGGGAAAGGCAGTTATGAGTTTCAGTGGTTGATCACATGTAGCGTCTAGGTCAGAACCCTGGCTAATGGACCAGACTGTGTCCATGCAGATTGCTCTCATGAGGGTGGACATGGGAGTCAAGTGTACACATCATTCCTGGATATTTTTAATGTCCTCGACCATGAGCATATCTATGTCCTTCATAAACAAATACTTATAAAATAATCAGTCGCTGACTTGGAGCCATTTCCTGGAGTCAGAGAGTCTGAATCCCTAATATGGAGTATTCCAGACATATTTGTCATTTAATGAACAGCAGTGACTGTGCTTTAAGGCAAATTACCGAAACCTGACCAATGTTGAAAAAAAGATTTTTTTAAGAAAGATTTTTTGAGTTGACTGCTTGAAGGAGAAAAAATGTCAAATGATGAAATGTCTAAGATGTCCATGTATTTCTATAAGGTATATTCTTGAGAAGCGTTTTGAATGAAAAAGGAAAAATGATCTCATAAAATACGTTGATAATGTGGGTGTCCTCAAAGACAGATAATGGTGCTACCTGGAATCATTTAGCAGGTGATGGCATATCTACACATTCATATATCCAGCTGCCTGCTCAGCATCGCTGACTGGATGGCAAATGACAGTGTGAAAAGTGCTCATAGCTCCATGTACGAAGTCACATTTCTCATTTCAAAAGCCGGCCCTGTTACAGTGAAATGTTACATGCTGCATATTCCATTTGTAAAAATTTGTGCTCCCCCCCACTGCCGCCACGCTTGTTTTTCCTCATTTTAAGTCTTCTAGCTTTTAAGGTCTACTCTTTTTTTTCTGTGCAACAGCCTACAAGTAGACTTCTCTGCCTTGCCCTGACAATGCATGCCTTTGAATTAGCTTCTCCCTGCGACTGCCTTCTCAAAGTTAAGAAAGAAAGGGAGCTCTTCTGCCTGTTTCAGAGGTGGAGGGGATTCTGAGTCCCAGGGGAAGCTTGGAAAATGTGGTAAACTGAAAGCATCCTCAGGAGTATGGGAAGTCCAATATGGAAGCATGTAAAAATGTAGAGCGCATCCATCTTCTCCTGTTTTCTTGTATCAGGAAGCCATCCTTCTCAATGTCACGTGTAACTGAAGAAACTTTAAGGACCCCTGCGCTTCAGAGGTTACTGCTCTGCCCAGTGGGACACAACATTTCATCTCTCAAGTCTAGTTTAATACATTTTTATCTTACTGGATGGCTGCTTGCCTTGGTAGTAACATTTAGATGAACAGATTTGCTTTCTGAAAGGGTAAATATTTGTAGAAATTTTTTTTTTACTCCAGAGAGCTTTGAAAATCCACCACATCTCTTTTCTTGCATTAAAGCATATTTTCCAGTTAACTATCATGACTAAACAAATAATCTGGAAACTGAGTGGCTTGAAACAACCATGTTTATCTGCTCACAAGTCTGTGGGGCTGGAAGTTGGGAAGAATGCAGTTAAGTGTTCATGTCTTACACATACAGAGTCAGCGATGGCAGCTGGGCCTGGAAGAGCCACTTCCCAGATGGCTTGTATATATATCTGGCGCCACAGTGTCCTTGGCCTCTGTCTCCTTCCTCGCATGGTGTTTCTTCTTCCAAGACTACTCCTCCATGTGGTGTGGGCTTCTTCCAGAATGCTGGTCTCAGAGTCATCACTCCTTTTACAAGGCAACTGACTTCCAGAAGGCAGGAAGCAGAAGCTGCCAGGCTACTTCAGAGCCACACCTAGAACTGGCACTACCCCTTCCAGTGTATTCCATCAGTCAAAGCAGCCACAGGCCCTGCCTAGACTTAGGAGGAACAGAAGTAAACTCCACTTGTGATGGTGGGGTGTGTCAAGGTCACACTGAAAAGAAGATGTGTATGTGGGAGATACTGTTGGAACCATCTTAGGAAAATAGACTCTTCCAAAGGAGGAGAACCAATGACTGATCAACAATGTGTAATCGTGGTAACAATGTGTAGTCGTCATGCTCACCAGGTCAAACATCTCACCCGGATTTGAGAGGACAGACAGGCAAGGTTTCCTAGAGGGGGTGATGTGGAAACTGAGAGCTGAAAGATGAATGGCAATGAGCCAGATCAAGGAGAAAGAAAGTTCCAGGCAGAGGCACAGCAAGTCGACAAAAGAGTGAATGCACATTCGAGAGCCTTAAAAAGTTCAGCATAAAAAGGAAAGAGGGGCCACCTCTGTGTGTGTATGTTTATCCTTGAGTAAGTATCAGCATGCTGAGGCTGAGGCTGGGTTAAAGACATCACAGGATTTTCTCTTGAGGGCAAGGAAGGTTTTAGGCGGTTGGTTCATTTCCCTGCGACTTGGAGAATGGTTTGACTACCAGAGCAGATGGATGGTGGGAAGCACTGGACATATTTAAGAGATAATAGGAGCAGAATCCACAGGATTTCAAGGTGGACAAATGATGGCTTGGGTTTCAGGCTCAGGCAATTGGCTATGCGTTGAACTATTTGGTAGGGAATGCAGAAGTATTTACCAAGGACTGCCAAGTGCCTGACAGAGAGTCCCTACTTCTGTTTTCTTTGGAGACAGTTGCAAAGGTTAAGTATAATGAAGATAAGCAGCAAGATTATTTCATGGCACTTTTAATGTTCTTGTATATTATCTCATTTAGCTTTGACTCATTGAAGTAAGGTGGCGATTTGAGCCGCGCTGACGCTGACATATAAGTAATCTGGGGAAAAGCCCTTCCTCTACATGCCTATTAGAGCAGGTCTCTAAACTAGGCCTGCAGCCAAGTGTAGCCCACTACCTTGTTTTTAGAGCTTGTGAGCTTAACAATGGTTTTTACACTTTTAAGTGCTTGAAATAAAAAATCAAGAGAGGAGTAACACTTCATGATAAGTGAAAATTCCATGAAATTCAAATGTCAGCAGCCATAATTAAAGTCTTATTGAAACGCAGCCACACCCACTTATTTTACATGCTGTCTCTGGCTGGCTTGTTGCTACAAAGGCCAACTGCCTCAGCCGTCTCAGAGAACACGTGCAAAGTTGAAAATATTTACTATCCGGCACCTTCCTTCTTCAAAAGCAGGCAATGAGCTTTCTGCTGTTTACAGAATAGAAATCCTTTGAGGCTTCTGCAACTACGCATAGCCCTGTAAAGGCGGCAACTTAATGATGTAAGCAATAATTGAGCAGTGCTTAGGGCCTGCCCCGGAGAAGGCAATGGCACCCCACCCCAGTACTCTTGCCTGGAAAATCCCATGGACGGAGGAGCCTGGTGGGCTGCAGTCCGTGGGGTCGCTAAGAGTCGGACACGACTGAGAGACTTCACTTTCATGCATTGGAGAAGGAAATGGCAATCCACTCCAGTGTTCTTGCCTGGAGAATCCCAGGGACGGCAGAGCCTGGTGGGCTGCCTGCCGTCTATGGGGTCACACAGAGTCGGACACGACTGAAGCGACTTAGCAGCAGCAGCAGCAGTAGGGCCTGCCCAGCTCCTTTAATTCTCATCACAACCCCATCAGCTTGTACTGTATTATCGTCGCCACGCCCGTTTTACAATGGAGGCACTCGAGGCACAGAGAGGCTGAGCTACCTGCCCAAGGTCACACAAGGCCCAAGAAGTGATGGAGGTAGCCGACTCCAGGCAAAGACAAGTTTTCCGAGGAGGTCCAGTTGGGACCTTTGGCCTGAACACAGCACCTGCTAGGCCCATCCATGCCTCCTAGGGCCCAGAGCGCCTCTCTCCAGTGACCTTTCCCCGCCCGCCCATCACAAGGGCAGCCGAACAGGCTGGGGCGGAGCTGTGGCGAGGGGGGGGGCGAAGGGATCCGCGCGGCGGCGGACTGTCAATCAAGGAGTATCGCCCTTGCCCAGGGCCTCCGAGACCCGTGGACTCCCGCCTCCAGCCTCCCTGCGGCCACTGGCAGCGAAGCGCTGAGTCACTGTGAGGCAGCCGCGGGGCGCCCTCCGAGCCCGCCCTCTCCACGCCCCTCGCTGCAGCCGCCGAACGGGCTGCTATAGCCGCACTTCACCGGGCTCAGTACCTGGCGCCCGCGGGGCCGACGGGGCAGACCCCGCCCTCTCTGGCCCGCTTTAGACTCCCAGGGGTCTCCTAAGAGAAATGGCCAGAGATGCTTAAGTAGTCCTCTGCAGTTTGGTGCAAGTCGCAGACGACTTTTCTTTCTGCAGAGCACTAAGATCTGGTAAGTACCTCGTCAGTGGTGCACGTGCATAGAACTTAATTGGAGGAGTCTGGAAAGATCCAGAAATAGTTCAAATTGAGGGCGGGGGCTGGACGTAAAATACTTTCTAGATGCTCATAGGTGGAGGATTGAGTTCACTAAAGGTGGCAGCCCAGGGGAGGGCACATTTAGAGTGAGCCTTGATTGGCCGGGCTTCCCCGGTGGCTCAGAGGGTAAAGCGTCTGCCTGAAATGCAGGAGACCTGGGTTCGATCCCTGGGTCAGGAAGATCCCCTGGAGAAGGAAATGGCAACCCACTCCAGTACTCTTGCCTGGAAAACCCCATGGACGGAGGAGCCTGGTAGGGAGCCTGGTAGACTACAGTCCATGGGATTGCAAAGAGTCTGACAAGAGTCAGACACAGCTGAGCGACTTCACTTTCACTTTCACTTGACTGGCTGGAGGGTTTAGCCAGTGCTAAACCCTCTGAGTGCTCTGAGTAGCAGCAGCTTGCATTCTTAGAACACTGACTACACTCCTTTGCAGAATCTACACTGTTTTATGACTCCTATTCACAGGTGGAAAGCCTGAGGAACAGGGAGGTTTAACAGTTGGCCTCAGATCACACAGCTGATACGTGGTGAACCTGGGATGCAGACTCAGACTGTGTGGCTCCAGAGTCTATGCTTCTTGCTAAAATATCTATCTTGGTTTGAGTGGGAAACTTTGAAGGAATGGATTATATGTCATTTGCAGAAGAGCTTTAGGGATTGCGTGTATTGTCTGCAAGCATTTGAAGTGGAAAATGGATTAATTATACTTGGTGTGAGACTCACAAAGAGGAAGCACTTTTGAATTGGGGGTCCTGAGTAGAATACAGATTGCATGGTCAAGGGCACCTCCTCCGTGAGTTTCCTGTGCTTTTCTGTGCTCTGGAAGACTTCAGAGAAAGCTTCAAATATTTCTTGCCACTTAAGTTGACCCTGAACTTCAGGGATAGATGAGTCTTTGAATTTGATGACCCTCAAAGATCCCTTTCAGTGCCAAGATCCTTGCACATTCAGATAAGAGATACCCAGATCTCTCTTAGCTCATGGTAGCAGCTCCCTTCTGGGGCAACGTGGGATAGAGGTAGGGGCAGAGATTTCAATCAGATGAAGCAGGTAAAGTGTTCATTAGAGGTTCTAAGTAAATGCCCAGCAGCTGTTATTACTAACTGTGGTCAACGGTGGTCCTAGGACTACACCAGATAACCATTGTAAATCGTTAGTAGGGTGCTGAGAACCTCCTTAGCACTCACAGGCGTCCACCATCATTAGTGGTGTTTGAAAGCAGAGTAAGCAATTAAAAAATTATAGCTGTTAATATTGGGCTGGCCAAAAAGTCCAAACAGTTCATTTGGGTTTTTCTGTAACATCTTGCAGAAAACCCCAAATGAACTTTTTGGCCATACAATATTTGGGGCGTGGTGGGGGGTGAACTTCCTATCCTATATTTTATAGTCCGTGGGTGGTCAGTCCCTCCTTGATGACGTCTCTGTTTTGTTGTCCCTTCTCTTATCCTGCATCCTCTACAGCTCAGCCTCAGAACACTTGCTTTTTAACCTTGGATACGATGTCCTCCAAGAAGGTTACCCTCTCAGTGCTCAGCCGGGAGCAGTCGGAAGGAGTTGGAGCACGAGTCCGCAGAAGCATCGGAAGACCCGAGGTATGCTGGTTGGATGGCTGTTTCATGCCTTTTTTTTTTTTTTTTTTTTTTTTAGCGGAAGGGACTGGTGGGACCCTGAGGGTAAGCTTGGGAAGATAGGTCATGAGACAATCATGAGCTGCCCCGTGGGGTACCTTAGGAACCAACTCTAAACTTAGCAATTGGGGTCTCCTCGAGACCAGCCCCACCCCAAGGGGATTTCTGTACTGTGGATCCAGTGATCCTGACTGAAATGTCTGTGCTGCTCTCCGAACACCCACATCCTATCCTGAGTTGATCTGTCAGCCTCCAGGTGCACGTGCCCAGGCATACCTGCTAGATCCCCTAGGTTTACATGCCCACCAGTCAAAGCACCAGGGACAGATGCTGGGGCCCAATCCCAAATTCCTAGGAGAGAGAATCCCATTGCCTCCTCTTGGGTCAGGTCTGTACCCTGAGGCAGTCAGCCATTTGCCAGGCATTTTGAGTTCTTAGAGAGATGGCTGAGACTGGACTCTTTGGACCTCCTGATGGGGGGCTAAGTGGGGGCTTCCCTCAGAGAAGGTGATTGTAGGTCAGGCAGACATCTTTCAACATCAGAGAGCAGTTTTATTTGAAAATTTGGGGAGACACGGGACTTGGAGAAAAGAAAATCTTACGTGCAAAAAAAGGAAATGATGATTCTAATCCATGGAATACAGTGCCCAGCTCCAGATTCCAAAAGCAGAAATTGAGGTATAATTGACATATATTAGTAGTTTCAGGTGAACAACACAATGCTTCAGTATTTGTATATATTGCAAAATGATCACAAGTCTAGTTAACACCTGTCACCGTAATATTTTTCTTGTCATGAGAACTTTTAAGATCTACTCTCTTAGCAACTTTCAAATATGTAATGCAGTATTAACTACAGTCACTGTGCTGTACATTACCTCCCCATGACTCATTTATTTTATCACTGAAAGTTTTAAAATACTTTCAGTTTTAAAGTTTTACCTTTTGGCCCCCTTTATCCATTTGTCACCACCCCCCCCACACACACACACACGTCTGGCGATCTCCAATCTGTTCTCTGCATCCGTGAGCTTTTTTTGTTTGATTTTGAATTCCACATATAAATGAGATCATACAGTGTCTTTGTCTAACTTATTTCACTCAGCATAATGACCTCAAGGTCCACCCATGTTGTTGCACACAGCAAGATTTCATTCTTTTTTTATAGTAGAATAATATCCCATTGTATCCCACATACACCACATTTTCTTTATCCATTTATCTGTCATTGAACACTTAGGTTCTTTCCATGATTATTGTAAATGATGCAGCAATGAACGTGGGGATGCATACAGCTTTTCAAGTTAGCATTTTCATGTTCTTTGGATAAATACCCAGAAGTAGAATTGCTGGATGACATGGTAGTTATACTTTTAATTTTTTGTGGAACTGGCATACTGTTCTCCATAGTGGCTGTACCAATTTGCATTCTAACCAGTAGTGTAGTAGGGTTCCCCTTTCTCCACATCCTCACTAACACTTGTCATTTCTTGTTTTTTTTTTTTTTTTTTTTAATAATAGCCATCCTGATAGGTGTGAGGTGATATCTCCGTGTGGTTTTGATTTGCATTTTACTACTTAGTGATGTTGAGCATCTCTCCAAAATATTTTTTGAATAAAGGAGAAGTATATTAGGGAAATGGATTATTTTTGAAAAGTGAGGCTGGTTTGTTCCTCTTCTTAAATTCTGCTCTAATATTCTCATACTTTTCCCACCATTAGCTTCCTGTTCATCTGAGAATGTCTTCTGAGGTCAGTCAGATTTTGGTTTTCAAAGGGATACAGGCAAACAAGATTATTCTAAGGACTAAATGCACAGTGGATGTTGGGAAGATGCAGATGGATGTGGTGTCATATTCTTCTAGGCCACATTGCCAGCAGAAGAATTCAAACACCTGTCAGTAAACCCAGTATTGTATGTTCAGGGTAGCTAATACTTGAATTACTCCATCAGAAACACATCTGCTGAGGGGTTCTTAATTTTTCTCGTCTTATGAACCCCTTTGGGAGTCTGCTGAAATCCATCAGTTCACTCTCAGAATGTTGTTTTATAAATTCCTTCTCAGAATAATGTTTTTAAAATGTATAAAATACATGGGATTACACACAAAGGAAAATCTTTGTATTGAAATATAGTTAGTAAAATATTGCAAAAACAAATTTGTAATTAGTAACTTAAATAACTCTAGTAACATTCAGTAAGAAGATGTAGTGGCACTTCTCATAACTACTTAATTTCAAAGCTTTGAGGAGCATGAACATAGTTCAGTACCTGCAGCAACTGTGATGTGATATGAAAAGAGCTTTGATTTCTATTGGTGACAAAGTCACAGGTCCTGGTAATTTACTGTGATTCTTTGACTGCATTCATAATTAAAGGAAATGTTACATTTCAGTCTGGAGATGGATGGTGGTGACTTGTTGCACAGCAGTGTGAGTGTACTTAATGCCACTGAACTATATGCTTTAAAATGGTTAAAATGGTAAATTTCATGTTATGTTTGTTTTACTACAAAAAAAAAATTCAGAAGAAGAAAAAATTTAGTTGGAAGTTAGTAAAAATAATGATGTGTTTTTTGTTCCCAGCCAAGTTTACAGTCACCCTGAATTCTATCTATAGATAGAGATATATAAAATATAGAATTTACCCAGTTAAAAGTCCCTGGCTGAAAAACCTGTGCTATAGAGACCCCCACATTCTACTAATTCAGAGGGTCTACCATGCCCCAGGTGTGTCTCTACTCTAAGGGAAAACGTGAATAGGAATCATTCCTAGTGCCACATGGCATCCGGTCCCATCACTTCATGGGAAATACATGGGGAAACAATGGAAACAGTGTCGGACTTAATTTTTCTGGGCTCCAAAATCACTGCAGATGGTGACTGCAGCCATGAAATTCAAAGACGCTTACTCCTTGGAAGAAAAGTTATGACCAACCTAGACAGCATATTCAAAAGCAGAGACATTACTTTGTCAACAAAGGTCTGTCTAGTGAAGGCTATGGTTTTTCCTGTGGTCATGTATGGATGTGAGAGTTGGACTGTGAAGAAGGCTGACCGCCGAAGAATTGATGCTTTTGAACTGTGGTGTTGGAGAAGACTCTTGAGAGCCCCTTGGACTGCAAGGAGATCCAACCAGTCCATTCTGAAGGAGATCAGCCCTGGGATTTCTTTGGAAGGAATGATGCTAAAGCTGGAACTCCAGTATTTTTGGCTACCTCATGCGAAGAGTTGACTCATTGGAAAAGACTGTTATGCTGGGAGGGATTGGGGCCAGGAGGAGAAGGGAATGACAGAGGATGAGATGGCTGGATGGCATCACCGACTCGATGGACGTGAGTCTCAGTGAACTCCGGGAGTTGGTGATGGACAGGGAGGCCTGACGTGCTGCGATTCATGGGGTTTCAAAGAGTCGGACATGACTGAGCGACTGAACTGAACTGAACTGAAGACAGAGCATGTTTTCTTTTACCTCTGTTTAGTTATATGTTTTAGTTGCACAGTGTAAAGAATTTTGTGTCCTTACTTTTTCATTTAACAGGGTAGCCAAGCACCTCCCACATTCTTATAAATTCTTCATAAATACCATTTAAGTAGTTATGACATACTCTAGTGAAAGAGCATACCATTATTCCCATTATTTTCTTATTCTTAGCCCAACTTTTTTACTTTTTGTTTAAATATTTGAAAGATTTTTATTGACATATAGTTGACTTACAATGTTGTGTTAATTACTCTTATACAGCAAAGTGATTCAGTTATAATATATATATATACATTCTTTTAAAAATATTCTTTTCCATTATGGTTTATCATAGGGTATTGAATATAGTTCCCTGTGCTCTACAGGAGGCCCTTGTTGTTTATCCATCCTATATGTAGAAGCTTATATCTGCTAACCCCAACCTCCTCCTCCATTTCTCCCCCAACCCATTCTCTGTCAGCAGCCACCAGTCTGTTCTCAATGTACATGATTCTGTTTTTGTTTTGTAGATAAGTTCATTTGTGTCATATTTTAGATTCCACATGCAAGTGATACCATACAGTGTTTTTCTTTCTGACTTATTTCACTTAGTATAATTATCTCTAGGTCCATCCATGTTGTTGCAAGTGGCATTATTTCGTTCTTTTTTTTAATGGTTGAGTAATACTCCATTGTATGTATATGTGTGTGTGTGTGTGTCTGTACCACATCTTCTTTATCCATTTCTCTGTTGATGGATATTTAGGTTGTTTCCATGTCTTGGCTATTGTGAATAGTGCTACAATGAACATAGGGATGCATGTATCTTTTTGGACTGTAGTTTTGTCCAGATATATTCCTAGGAGATTGCTGGATCGTATGTTAGCTCTATCTTTGGTTTTCTAAGGAACCTCTACACTGTTCTCCATAGTGACTGTATCAATTTACATTCCCTCAAACAGTGTAGGAGGGTTCCCTTTTCTCTACACCCTCTCCAGTATTTATTATTTTGTAGACATTTTGCTGATGAAGGCTCTACTTCTAAACATTTAGATTGTTACCATACTTGTTAGCACTCCACACACTGCCAACTTGCCAAAAGATGGACCCCAGCCCTCCCATCAGAAGAGAGGAAAACATCACTCTCACTTCAAGGTGGTTACTTTTCAAACTTTTTGCACCAAGACTGTATCAGTGGAAAATAAAATCTCATAAAAAAACTAGAGCACAGAGCTATTGTAGGGTAGAATTTACAACAGTGTTTAACATTAGTGGCTCTAGGTGACACGTTCCTTGTTGCTGTAAATATGGAGGTAGAGGAGTTTATAATGTTGTTTTGGTGATGAATGGTGAACAAGAGATGGAACTGGGCCGACTGGTACCATCCATTATACTGTATATGGACAGTGTAGCCAGGCTATAATTGGAATGATTGCATATCATGATGTTGGCGGGTGTGCTCCCAACAGGAAGGAAACCCATCACTCATCTGCATTTGCTTCTATGCCCCACTCCTCTTTCGGCCAGGCAGTCCTTTCTGCTGTGATTTTCCTTGGGCCACTCTCATGCAGGTATACCTCAGGGATGTTGGGGGTTCAATTCCACACCATTGCAATAAAGCAAATATTGCAATCAAGTAGTTCACACAATTATCTCGGTTTCTCAGTGCCTATAGAAATTACTTATGTTTATACACACTTAGTCTACAAGTATGCAGTAGTATTGTGTCTTAAAAAATGTACATACTTCTTTGGACTGCAAGGAGATCCAACCAGTCAATCCTAAAGGAAATCAGTCCTGAATATTCATTGGAGGGACTGATGCTGGAGCTACAATATTTTGGCCACCTGATGCGAAGAACTGACTCATTGGAAAAGACCCCGATGCTGGGAAAGATTGAAGGCAGAAGGAGAAGGGGACAACAGAGGATGAGGTGGTTGGATGGCACCACCAACTCTATAGACATGAGTCTGAGCAAGTTCTGGGAGTTGATGATGGGCAGGGAAGCCTGGTGGGCTGCCATCTATGGGGCCACACAGAGTTGGACATGACTGAACCGACTTAGCAGCAGCAGCAGCAGCAGCAGCAGCAAGTGACTTAGCAGCAGCAGCTAGCGACTGAACTGAACTGAAAAAAATGCTAATGGTCACCTGAGCCTTCAGTGAGTTGTAGTGGTAAGATCTTCTGAGAACTTCCAGATGTTCAAGCTGGATTTAGAAAAGGCAGAGGAACCAGAGATCAAATTGCCAACATCCGTTGGATCATCGAAAAAGCAAGAGAGTTCCAGAAAAATATCTACTTCTGCTTTATTGACTATGTCAAAGCTTTTGACTGTGTGGATCACCATAAATTCTGGAAAATTCTTAAAAAGATGGGAATACCAGACCACCTTACCTGCCTCTTGAGAAATCTGTGTTCAGATCAAGAAGCAACAGTTAGAACCAGACATTGAACAACAGACTGGTTTCAGATTGGGAAAGGAGCACGTCAAGGCTATATATTGTCACCTTGCTTATTTACCTTATATGCAGAGTATGTCATGCAAAATGCCAGGCTGGATGAAGCACAAGCTGGAATCAAGATTGCCAGGAGAAATATCAACAACCTCATGTATGCAGATGACACCACCCTTATGGCAGAAAGCAAAGAAGAACTAAAGAGCCTCTTGATGAAAGTGAAAGAGGAGAGTGAAAAAGTTGGCTTAAAACTCAACATTCAAAAAACTAAGATCATGGCATCTGGTCCCATCACTTCATGGGAAATAGATGGGGAAACAATGGAAACAGTGAGAGACTTGTATTTTCTTGGGCTCCAAAATCACTGCAGATGGTGACTGTAGCCGTGAAATTAAAAGATGCTTGGTCCCTGGAAGAAAAGCTATGACCAACCTAGACAGCATTATTAAAAAGCAGAGACATTACTTTGCCAACAAAGGTCCATCTAGTCAAAGCTATGGTTTTTCCCGTGGTCATTTATGGATGTGAGAGTTGGACCATAAAGAAAGCTGAGTGCTGAAGAATCAATGCTTTTGAACTGTGGTGTTGAAGAATCTTGAGAGTCCTTTGGACTGCAGGGACATCAAACCAGTCAATCCTGAAGGAAATCAGTACTGAATACTCATTGGAAGGACTGATGCTGAGACTGCAATATTTTGGCCACCTGATGTGAAGAACTGACTCATTGGAAAAGACCCTGATGCTGAGAAAGATTTGAAGTCAGGAGGAGAATGGGACAACAGAGGATGAGATGGTTGGATGGATCACCAACTGGATGGACATGAGTTTGAGTAAGCTCCAGGAGTTGGTGATAGGGAAGCCTGGTGTGTTACAGTCCATGGGGTTGCAAAGAGTTGGACACTACCAAGTCACTGAACTGAGTGGTAAGATGGTGTGGAAAACACCGAAAGAACTTTTTGGCCAACCCAAATACTTTGTAAACTGTTGGCCAAAAGCTTATTGATAAAAATATACTGGTGAAATGTTCATTGCAGCACTGTTTACAATAGCCAGGACATGAAAGCAACCTAGATGTCCATCGACAGACGAATGGATAAGAAAGCTGTGGTACATACACACAATGGAATATTACTCAGCCATTAAAAAGAATGTATTTGAATCAGTTCTAATGAGGTGGATGAAACTGGAGCCTATTATAGAGTGAAGTAAGTCAGAAAGAAAAACACCAATACAGTATATTAACACATATATATGGAATTTGGAAAGACGGTAACAATGACCCTATATGCGAGACAGCAAAAGAGACACAGATGTAAAGAAGACTTTTGGACTCTGTGGGAGAAGGCGAGGGTGGGATGATTTGAGAGAATAGCATTGAAACATGTATATTATCATATGTGAAATAGATTGCGAGTCCAGGTTCAATGCATGAGACCGGGCGCTCAGGGCTGATGCACTTGGATGACCCTGAGGGATGGGATAGGGAGGGAGGTGGGGGGGACGGTTCAGGATGGGGAACACATGTACACCCATGGCTGATTCATGTGAATGTATGGCAAAAACCACCACAATATTGTAAAGTAATTAGCCTCCAATTAAAATAAATAAAAATAAGTAAATAAAACCCAAAAAATATACTGGTGATATGAATGTCTGCAAAGAAAATCCAACAGAAGCTACAGATAAATTATTAAAATCAATAAGAGCTTAGCAGTGTTCAAAATCACCTTTCTAGTCACACTTCTTTTTAAATTTTTTTTATTTTTCGCCATGCCATATGGCATGTAGGATCTTAGTTTACGACAAGGAATTGAACCTGTGTCTCCTGTGGTAGAAGCGTGAACTCTTAAACACTAGACCCCAGGGAAGTCCTTCCATTCACATTTTTGATCCCTAGCAGCAGACTGTTAAAAAATATTCATTTTTTCATACTTTTTTATAGGGACAGATGGTAGTGTGTGATCATTTCACAGTATTTACAAATATCAAATCATTACCTTGTACATCTAAAACTAATATGTCAATTATATCTCAAATATATTATTTATAACACCATAAAATGCATGTTAGTCGAAAAAAGTTTCATATATGCAAAATCTGTATGGAGAAAATTATAAATCCCATTGAAAGACATTTCCAAAACCTAAATAAATGGAAGTAACCATGTTTATGAATAGGAAAACTCAATACTACGTAAATATCATTTCTCCCCAAATTGATCCATACATTCAAAGCAGTTCCAACCAAAAGTCCAACATTTTTGTTTGTAGATGTTTTCTAAAATTTGTGTAGAATAGCAAATGGCCAAGGATAACCAAGGTGACCATAAAGATATGCTGATGACAGCCAGCTCTGCTTTTGCCTCTCACATGGGCTCAAGATCTATCTTCATTTGCTGTCTAGTTTTTGCACAGTATACTAGACACTGAATATTCATAGTACTGTTTATATATATATATATATCATTTATATACATATCTCAAACTCAGCGTGACCTAGAATGAAGTCACCATGCCTACTTCAAGGCTCCTTCTGTTATGTTTCTTGTATTTCTGGATGGCCTTACCACCCTCCCAGGCCCCAAAGCTAGAAAGTTGGAAGTGATCTAATGCTCTTCTTTTTTCCCATTCTCCATCACTACTGCCATTGCCTTAGACCTGGCCTTCGTTGTTGCCCAGACTGTTGAAAACTGAAAGTGAAAGTCGCTCAGTCATGTCTGACTCTTTGAGACCCCATGGACTATGCAGCCCATGGAATTCTCCAGGCCAGAATACTGGAGTGGGTAGCCTTTCCCTTCTTCAGGGGATCTTCCCAACCCAGGGATCAAACCCAGGTCTCCTGCATTGTGGGCATATTCTTTACCAACTGAGCCACCAGGGAAGCCTAAGAATACTGGAGTGGGTAGCCTATCCCTTCTGTAGCGGATCTTCCTGACCCAGGAATTGAACTGGGGGTCTTTTGCATTGCAGGCGAATTCTTTACCAACTGAGCTAGACTGTTGAAAGCACCTTCTAAATACTCTTTGCCTCCCATCTCTTTCTTTTCCAGACCATCTTCCACATATATGCTAGAATGCTCTTTCTCGATCTTATCATCTCAACCTGATTAAACCCATCACCTTCAGGATAAAACCCAAACTCCTTTATGATTTGACCTCTGTCCTCAGCCCATCTCTCACCATAGTTCCATGTGCATTTTTTTGCTTCACAAGAGTAGTTTCCTCACAGGTTTTCAATCTTACAAAGCTGCTTCTCTGCTCTTTTATTTAGAATATTCCTCTTTCTCCTGCTGCTTTTTGATTAACTTCTACATATATATACTTCAAGACTCAGCTCAAGTAACACCTCCCTGGTTGAACCTGCCCTAATGTCTCCCCATTCTCCTATATGCTAACTTCGTCCAGAGCATTTATCATCATAGCACAGTAACTGATGTTCTAGTGTGTTCCCCCATGAGATTATGAATCTTTTTGGACTGTATCTTGTTTGTGCTTGACTACTTAGATCTTAGACGATCATGAATCATTTGTCCACTTCTCATAAAATGTCAACTGATTAACTTAGTGACCGTGTGTGTGTGTGTGTGTGTGTGTATAAGGAGTTCTTTCCTGAAAGCATTTTGTATTGCAAAAAATTGCTTATTAGCCAAGTCGTTTTTAATGAGATTCATTAGATCTGTTTATGAATATAGCCCCAAGTAGTGTGACTTAAAAGGCACATCTAATCTGCTGGGTTTTATTTTTATTTCAGTTAAAAAATCTGGATCCATTTTTACTATTTGATGAATTTAAAGGCGGTAGACCAGGTGGATTTCCTGATCACCCACACCGAGGTTTTGAAACAGTAAGTAAAACAATTTGACTGCAAAAGTGTGTATTTTAAAATTTACCTCTGTTCTTTAATACTCTCTTTTAATAGAAAATTAAAATTTAGAAGCAATAAATAATAGGCCATAGTTAATTTATAAGTTCCTGGCTATAGACTGGCTGTTAGTAGAATTTTATTAATAATATCTGTTTTATATTGTCCATGCAATTCTCCAGGCAAGGATACTGGAGTGAGTTGCCATTCCCTTCTCCAGGGAATCTTCCTGACACATGTATTGCAGGGAAAATGTAGGGACAGTTCCTAACAAAGTTTAGTCACGTCCTCCCTGAGGAAAACAGACCAGGGCTTAGTGTGTTTATCAAATCCATTACTGAATGAATAAATATTTATTGATGTGTGGTGACATGAAGCCATGGTTCAGGTCATCTTTTGTATGTTAGGGTGTGTGTGTGTGTATGTATTAGGGAGAGAGGACAGAGGCAGAGGGAGAGAAGCTAAGGAAGAATGAGGCATGACCGCTGCTTGAAAGTGAAAGTCACTCAGTTATGTCCGACTCTTTGCGACCCCATGGACTATACAGTCCATGGAATTCTTCAGGCCAGAATACTGGAGTGGGTAGCCATTCCCTTCTTCAAGGAATCTTCCCAACCCAGGGATTGAACCAGGTCTCCCACATTGCAGGCAGAATGTTTACCAGCTGAGCCACCAGGGAGGCTTACATGTAGGATGTTGTCTAGTTAAGGAGGTGAAAGATGAACAGGTAAAGAGTTAACCACTGCAGTGTGAAAATAGAATAAACCTAGAAGCTTCTGAAAACAGTATGAAGGATTAAGATCATTGGATGGATTTCCCTTCCTCACAGCCATTTGCCTTCCTCTTCTCTTCCCTGTGATCACTTCAGGGCCACTGTGCCTTGCTTTACAGCAAAAATGGAAACCATGCCTTCCTCCTCCCCTACATGCATGCTGAGTTCTGACCCAGATCCCAGAGCAGGTCTCCCTGCTGTGCTCTTCTGCTTCTGGTATCAAGACATTCTCAACACCCCATCCCACAGCTCCAGCTGCCATTTTACTAATCCTTCAAGATCGTTTCAGATCTTACCATCTCCTTCATATCTTCCAGACAGTCCCAGGAGGATACCCTTTCTCCTTCATTTGGCCTCCATAGCATTAGATTTTTTCCAGTCTCATACATGTTAGATATTTATGGTGGCCTTGATCATATTCCACTTGTATTAAAATGAATTTTCTGAACCTCCCTCCCGCACCCAAGAGGACTGTAAGTTTCTTTATCTCATATCATCCCGCCCATCTCCATGTTCTCCTGGTGGAGATTCTGTCTTGCTTGGCTGAATTTAATTGAATAATAAAAAGAGATGGATTTTGCTAAAGATGATAAATATATTAAATAAAATGAATGATGAAACCCATCACTTTCTTATCCATTATGGAAAGGAGATTTAATTTCCTTTCTAAATGACAGTTTATAAGTTGTAAGGCGCTCAATGTTACACTACTCTGGGAAAGGGTTCAGTGGTAGAATATTGGTATTTGACTCTTCTGAGTAAGAATTTTCCATAAAAGCGTATTTGTTATTACAGGCAGTCCTCATCATCTGTGGATTCTGGATCAGTGAATTCACCTACTCCTAAATTTATTTATAGCTGTGGTGCTCAGACCATCATTTGTGGGTATGCACGTGCTCCCAGCTGAGGGTGAACAAGGCAACGCTCTGCCTTCTTGCTTTAACTCTCCTACTGCAAACAAGTGTCCTTCCTGAGGCCAATTTAGTGCCACATTTTGTGCTTTTTGTTGGTGACCTTGCTGTTTTAAATGCCCCCAGGCATAGTGAAGTGCTGTTCAGTGTTCCTAAGCGCAGGCTGTAAGGTGCCTTTTGGAGAAAGTATGTGTTGGAGAAGCTTCCTCAGGCCTGAGATGTAGTGCTGTTGGCCCTGAGTTCAGTGTTAATCAGTCAACAATGTATAGTCAATAAGGTGTCTTTAAACAGAAGCACACGTAACAGAAGGTTATGTATTGATTCTTGGTTGTGACTGGAGGCTTGCGGGAACCTAACCTTGTATTTCCCCCAGAGCAATGGTTCAGTGTTGGCTCACTCTGTGATCACGGCAACTTAATAGAATATCACTTCAGTTCAGTTCAGTTGCTCAGTCGTGTCTGACTCTGCAACCCCATGGGCTGCAGCATTCCAGGCCTCCCTGTCCATTGCCAACTCCCGGAGTTTACTCAAACTCATGTCCATTGAGTCAGTGATGCCATCCAACCATCTCATGCTCTGTTGTCCCCTTTTCCTCCTGCTCTCAATTTTTCCCAGCATCAGGATCTTTTCCAATGAGTCAGTTCTTTACATCAGGTGGCCAAAGTATTGGAGTTTCAGCTTCAGCATCTGTCCTTCCAGTGAATATTCAGGACTGATTTCCTTTAGGATGGACTGGTTGGATCTCCTTGCAGTCCAAGGGACTCTCAAGAGTCTTCTCCAACACCACAGTTCAAAAGCATCAATTCTTTGGTGCTTAGCTTTCTTTATAGTCCAACTCTCACGTCCATACATGACCACTGGAAAAACCATAGCTTTGACTAGACGGACCTTTGTTGGCAAGTAATATCTCTGCTTTTTAATATGCTGTCTAGGTTGCTCATACCTTTTCTTCCAAGGAGCAAGCATCTTTTAATTTCATGGCTGCAGTCACCATCTGCAGTGATTTTGGAGCCCAAGAAAACAAAGTCTCTCACTGGTTTGCACTGTTTCCCCATCTATTTGCCGTGAAGTGATGGGACCAGATGCCATGATCTTAGTTTTCTGAATGTTGAGTTTTAAGCCAACTTTTTCACTGTCTTCTTTCATCAAGAGGCTCTTTAGTTCTTCTTTACTTCCTGGTGTCATCTGCATATCTGAGGTTATTGATATTTCTCCTGGCAATCTTGATTCCAGCTTGTGCTTCATCCAGCCCAGTGTTTCTCACGATGTACTCTGCATGTATTTTTTTTTTTTTTGATGAAAAAGATTCATTTATGTAACATATCTACAGTTTACAGAGGGCTTTCATTTACACGATCTTCTTTTACTCTCAGAACGATTTGCAAGGTAGAACACTTGTCACATTTCACAAGTAAGGAACTGCTGCCTAGAAACAACGCTATCACCTGTGGCCATACTTCGTTTGTGGGTTCTGGGAACACCACCTTCTTCAGCGGATTTTTCCCTCCTCCTCTCTTTTTTTCTCTCTTGGGAAAGGCTTTTTCTTTGGTGAAAGTGAAAGTGTTCAGTTGCTCAGTCGCATCCGACTCAGGTACTCCCATGGAAATCTCCAGGCAAGAAACTGGAGTGGGTACCTCCCCTTAAAATAAATGCTAACGGGCCTTTCCTCTTCTCCTGCTGGTACCCTCTCATTAGGTGGCCTCATCCACTCTCATGTTTAGCCATCACACGTAACTGACAGCTGCCAAATCTACAATGCAGAGTCCGGAATCCTCCACGGAGCACTTGACCTATACACACAACTTCTGCTTCATGGCCAAGGCCTGCAGAGGCGGCCAGTAGGGACTGTGAGGAGGGAGGAGGCTGGTGTTCAGCTGAGGGACAGGACTGCAAAAGCCACTGGAGCTCGGAGGTGTGCAAATCCTAAATACTCGGCATGATTTTATAGCATGTTGATTTTTGATTCCTAAGCTAAGGCTTTTATACATGGTCCTAATCTCACATTGCCTCAATCCTTTCTTTGAAAGTGAGAGAAGTTTAAAATATGAATCTGAACAATATAAGAATCTTGTATGGTATGAGCCAAGTATTATCAGTCTAATTCTACCATTCACTCACTCACTCACCTGATTTGTTCAAACATTTATCGAGCGCTTTTCAATTGCCAGGAGTGGTGCAAGGTGCTGGGCTTAACAATGATTAAGACAAAGTCCCTCAAGGAGCTCACAGTCTAATGGTAAACTATTGAGTAAACCGAGGCACAGAGTGATAATGACTTACCTGATGAGGTAGAAAGAGCGAGGTGCTTGGGAACGTGGGACTAGAGCTGGAGAGAGGGCAGGGGACCACTGACTGATCGTAAATAAACCCCTCTGGTTGAAGAGCAAGACTGCATACAGAAACATATTACGAAATCTTGCAAAAAAGGTTAATAGTTTCAACTGTCACCATGACTGCATTCATGTCTTGCAAGAAATTCAGTCATGAGCTGATGGCATTTCTACACTTGTCCCCAAAGCTTGGGGCATGTCACCAGTCTACTTGGACACAATGACTCTGTAAGGAGCCTAAAGTCCAATTTTAGCACTGGGAAACCATACTGAAATACTTACATTAAATCCACAAACTTTAACTGCACACAGTTTTATGATACTTCTACATGTAGAAGTTAGGGAAAAAACTCTCCTCAGAGTTGGACTGTAAAGAAAGCTGAGTGCCGAAGAATTGATGCTTTGGAACTGTGGTGTTGGAGAAGACTCTTGAGAGTCCCTTGGACTGCAAGGAGATACAACCAGTCCATCCTAAAAGAGATCAGTCCTGGGTGTTCCTTGGAAGGACTGATGCTGAAGCTGAAACTCCAGTACTTTGGCTACCTCATGCGAAGAGTTGACTCATTGGAAAAGACTCTGATGCTGGGAGGGATTGGGGGCAGGAGGAGAAGGGGACGACAGAGGATGAGATGGCTGGATGGCATCACCGACTCCATGGACGTGGGTTTGGGTGAACTCCGGGAGTTGGTGATGGACAGGGAGGCCTGGCGTGCTGCGATTCGTGGGGTCACAAAGAGTCGGACACGACTGAGCGACTGAACTGAACTGACTAACTGAACCCTCATTCAGAGGATTCTAATAAGTCATAGATACCATGGAAATTAGAGAATATATTTACATTATTTTGGCTGTACAGGGTGAACAGTCTCACTCAGACATATTTCACAAGTGATATAGACATTATACAAATATGTACAAAGATGTCAGGTTCATGTGCACACCCATCCACGCAGACATAAAACCGTGTAAAGCAACTTCTTTTGTGACGACATGTGTTACACATGGCAAAGGGCAGAGTCCACGAGGAGCTGTCCACCCAGCCTGCCCGTCTGTTTCAGTTATATTCATGTGATTCAGTAATTTCTGTAGGCAAGATGACTGCTTCACTGGCAAAAAAGCAGTGAATAATTATAAAAAGAGATGTTTTCAAATGCAAAAACTGTCATTATCCAGGAATCTAAGGAGCAAAGTGCTTGGATGCACTCCTGGCCTTGCGGCTACCAAGAATGAGAAGATGGCAGGGACCATTTATTGCTCTGAGGATCTTCGTCCACACAGGAGTCCAAGAGACTCAATGCCCGGTACCTCAAACACCATCAGTTGGCCACTTGAAGCACTTCTTGATTTTGCTGGGGAGGATTTTTTTCTTTATCAGGTTGAGGGTGCTCCGGAGGCTTGCTTTTGGATGAAGAGGTCCCTATGCTGTCTGACGTTTTATCACTTGAGTGGGAACCCTGGTCCACTTCACATAAATAAACGTCAATGAGTCCTTTGGTGCTCCTGATATGTACTGTGATTGAGTCCTATCTGGGAGCTGGACCATCCAGTCTGATTTCTGCCGGCGCTTTAACTGCAATTACAGTCTGTTCATGGAAGGCTTGGATGCTGTGAATGTCTTGATACGTCACATATGCTAGTCTTTCATTTTCTTTGTCATCTGTTAAACAGTTGCTGAGCACAGTCCTTAATTAACTAATCTAGGGCATCTTCCATTACTGATAAGTCAGACAGCTTCTCCTGCAGCTTCTTCTGTTGGGGCACTGCTCCAAAATTGCTAAGATCAGATCCGATCCTATCCATCGAACATGGTTCTTAGACTTCTTTTCAACCAGGTCAATTCCATCTAAGACGTTGGTGATGTCATACACCATTTGTTTTTGTACTCCCAGTTTTGTTGCAAACTTGTTTAAGAATGCTCCCAGGAGCAGATCTGACAAGATCCATAAATTTTCGAGTTAAATAAACCAGTGATACATCAAAACGAGGTCTGTTCACTTTTAGTGCTTTTCTCATGGACACATATTGTACATTACCTTCTAAATTAATCCTTATTTTTGATGGCAGCAGGCCCTCCACGTTGATGGGGTTGCGGTAGCGGCGGCACACTGCCTCCGCCAGGTCCACAAGCAGGCTCAGTGGCTTCCACGCTGGCCGCTGCTGACTCATGCTGCCCAGCCGTTCGCTCCTCGCCTTGCACCCCCAAGAGCTCTCCTGCGTTCTCCCGCCCTGCTTGGGTGCTGCTCCCCGCAACACAACACGCGGGGCCCTGGGGGATAAGGGAGCGGTGGGGGGATGGATCGGGCGCAACCCCGGGAGGTGGGACGCAGGTGGGCTAAAGAGCGCCGTGACCTGTGCACCTCAGGATGCCAGGCCCGCCATCTTCCCACATCTGTACTCTGCATATAAGTTAAATAAGCAGAAATAGAATATCACTACTGTGAGTAACTAGAATCAACTGTTTCCCTCAAGAGTTTCCCTCAGGAGTGTAGGTAACCCAAGTTTCAGCTGTCTTTTAATATGAACTTCAAAAATATACAGGGAATTCCATGGCAGTCTGGTGGTTAGGACTCCATGGTCCCACTGCAGGAGTAGATACGTTCATTGGTGGCATATTTTAGATCCCACCTAAAAGTGATATCATACGGTATTTGTCTTTCTCTTCTTGACTTGACTTAGTATGATAATCTCTAGTCGCATCTGTGTTGCTGCAAAACTGGCATTTTTATTCCTTTTTTATTACTGAGTAGTATTCCATTGTGTATTTTATATATGTGTGTGTATACCACATCTTCTTTATTTAAGAAGTATAACTGTGAGCCAAGAGCAAGAACCTGGTTTTATTGAGTTAATGACTAATTATTTTCTAAAATGTATCTCTTCACTTTGGATAGTGAGGTATTTTCTGTTAAAAACTTGCAGAAAACTTTAGGAAGAAGGAAGACCCTGGAGGAGAAGGCACAGCTGGTGGTCCCAAGATAAAGGGGAAAACGTCCACAGTATTTCCTGCCTGGAGTTTGTACTCCGGGAAGCATTGTTGTGAAAAGGCTTGTGGTAAAGGGCGGGATGATTTTCCAGCTACCTATCTCTGGTCTGGCCTGATATCTTGATTTGTTTAGGGCAACTCTAAATGGTCAGAAACAAAGAACCGTCTGACAAAATGCACAGCACTCTTCCTTTTGAATCCACACCCTGCCCAATTTAGTTTTGCCTGAAAGAGAAGTACTTCAAGTTCACTCACCGTTGATGAACCCTTCACCTGCCCTGAGAAGAAACACATTTTGTGCCTTTTAAATTCATCCTTTATAGCCTTGGGACTTTTCCAGGTTTTAGCACTGACAGACCTGTGTTCCTGGGAACCCCTTGGTCCTGGAGAAACCAATGCTGTTGGTCACTCCTGCTTCAATTGAAGGATGGTTAGGAGTAATTGTCCTGCCTGCTTCGCAGGGCTGTTTTAGGATGGTCTGGTCCATTTTTTCCTTAGCTGGGCTTAGAAATGTTTTATCACATTTTTTACTACAAGCCTCAGCAGGTTCTTTAATCTTGTACAGGAGAACAGACCTGCTGTATTTCCAGGGGTGTGCCCATCAGAAAAGCCACACTTAGCGTTTACTGGTTGGCAGCCAGTGGCGTTTGCATGCAACCCCTGAACAATATCCCAAGAGGAAGGGTAGGGTTCTGGTGATTCATACCTAAAACTTACAGCTGGATCCAAACCTCCTGTCTCCCACGCAACCTGTTTTTACTAACTCATTGTACTTTCAAACCCAAAGCGTACCATTGTTGAATCAAAGCTGGAAAAAAAAAAAAAAAGAGTTCAGTTGAATTCAATTCTGGAAAGAAAAAAATGGAAAACTAGGAAAGAAGGATATTTTCTGAACATCAGAAAGACTCTATTGTTCAAGGAACATCCTCTGTCATCTCTTAACAGGGAGGTATTGACAAGTTCCTGACACTGTGAGGAAAAAGATGAGAATGTGTACCAGCACTGTTGTGATTGAATATGGTTCTGGAAGCTTTGAGGCCATTAATAAGAGTTACACTTCTTGGAAAGGAGGAGGAAGCAAATTCTTGTGGGAACCCTAACCCTAACCCATGGTGGCTGCATCCAGCTTTGGGTGGTGATGTGATTGGAGGAGGAAATTCTGGTCACAGCTCAGCACATGGATGGATGTTAGTGCATATATTTACTTGGCATGCATTGAGAGTGACACTAACAGATTATAGAAAGGATACTAAAGTCTCCCTCATTCCAAGGATACCCCTTGGCACCGCCATGCTAAGAACATCAACCAAAAGTGTCTTACTTAAATGGCCAGATAGGTACTTCCCTGGTGATCCAGTGGTTAAGACTCTGCCTTCCAGTGCAGGGTGCACAGGCTCAAACCCTGTTTGGGGAACTGAGGTCCCACATGCCACGTGGTACAGACAAAGAGAAAAAAAAAAGTAAATGGCTGGATGGAAAATAACTGCGAAAGTCACCTACTTTCCTGCACAAAGGCAATAACCAGATATAATGTGGGGGAATCCCATTCATAATAACAATAGGAGCCCCATACAATTCCAGGGCAAAACATTCTCCTTTAACCCAGTTACCTTAGTTATAGCAATCTAATAATTTCCTGAAAAAAAAAAAAAGCCCAATATGAGAACAGTGGCTTGGAACACAAGTGTTTCTTCCAGTGCAATATTAAAAAGTTAAAAAAAGGAACGAAGTATCTAAAATAAAGGGGAGTGATTAAATATGTGGAGATTATATATCAGGAAATTATTATATACCTGAAAGTTGGAGTATTATGCAATATTGTAAAGGCAGATGTTATAAATAATTTACATTTTCATGAATCATGGTCTGTTTAAATGGAGGTTCATCACCCTTGGTACTACTGATAGTTTGGGTGGATCATTCTTTGTTGTGGGAGGGAGGGGGAGCTGTGCATTTTTGGATGTTTAGCAGCATCCCCATCCTCCTCTTACCAGATACTAATAGTACCTGTTTACCCCCTGTGGTGACAACAAAACATGTTTCTAGATACTGCCAACTGTCTGCTTTGGGCAGGGGGGCTGCCACATTGTCCCCAGTTGAGAATTAGTGGTCCACTTGGATGTGTCCATACAGTGACATACAACCCAGCTGTTAGAAGAATGCCGCAGCTTGATAGGTCCTGATAAAGAAGAATCTCTGTGATAGTTGGAAAGCGGCAGAGGCAAAGTACAAAATTGTTATGGGATGATGTAGGACTTGTATAAAGAGCAAAGACTATACCTTTATTCTTTTTTACAAAGTGGTTTATTATTTATTGTGTGGAAGATGGATTATTTGAATGGATGGTGACTTCCACAGACTACACTGATGCGAAGAAAACAAAATCACAAAATTCACATAGCAATAATAGAAGATGCTTGTTAGAAAATGAACACACAACAACAGATACAAATGTACATTCACAAAGCTTTTTTGAAAATTTAGTGACTTTTATGTATTCCTAAGCTTCCCAGGTGGCTCAGAAGTAAAGAATCCTGCCAATGCAAGAGACCCAGTTTTGATCCTTGGGTCGGGAAGATCTCCTGGAGAAGGAAATGGCAACCCACTCCAGTATCCTTGCCTGGGAAATCCCATGGACAGAGGCGCCTGGTGGGCTGTAGTCCGTGGGGTCGCAAAGAATTGGACACGACTGAGTGACGCAGCAGCAGTAGCAGCATATTCCTAAGATTGTATGGGTGTTGCCACTGACTCCAGCTGTTTCCATCATCCCCCAGAAGACAGCCCTTACCCACTTGCAGTCACTCCACATTACCACTTCCCAAACCTCTGGCAACCACACTGTGTTCCTATGAATTTGCCTATTCTAGACACTTCATATAAAAGGAATTATACAGTCCGTGGTCTTTTGTGACTGGCTTCTTTCACTCAGCATAATATTTTCAAAGTTCATCTATTGTAGTCCATATCAGAACCTTATTCTTTTTAATGGCTGTCTAATAGTCCACTATATGGCTATATCACGTTTTGTTTATCCACTCATCTCTTGATGGACAACATATAAGTGGTTTCCACTTATACTTTGATTCTTGGGTATGCCTAGATTATCTCTGAAAGAATAACCAAGAAGCTGGTAATGTACCTTCCAGAGAAGATTACTGGTGGTGAGGGAGAGTGGGAAAGAATGAATTTTCATTCTAACCTTCTTTTTCTCTTTGTGCCATTAGAATTTTGAACCATGTGTATTGGTTATTTCAAATATTGATATTTTTGAAATTCCCTGTTCACTTGCTATATTTGAAGATTAAACAGTGCTCTTGTGGTTAGTGAAGGACCTGATGCTCACTTGCTCTCCGGGAACTCTTGTGGGTCTGCCCCTGCCACATAAAATCAACCTGGTTTATGTTCTATTTTGGTCAATCAGATAAGCTAATAATATATGCCAAAATGGAAGGGAGGGTATGATCTTAGGGCAGCTTTTTCTAGGAAATATTTGTGTACCATTAGAGGTGCCCATGAAATTTAGAATAGGGGTTCAAATTAAAAAACATAACTTTCTCCTCTACAGTATGTTCCCTGTCCAAAAGGAAATTAAAATTGTGTTTATGTGTACATGGAAGCACACAAATGAGTTTAGAAGTGGGGGCAGAGGACTCCCAGTTTGCAAGAAAGTGAGAAAATAATTAAGGAGGAACAAGAGTGGTCCAGGGCCTGAAGTTTCATGTTCAGGGGGAGAAGCTAGCGTTTCTAACAGGTCTGGGAGGGCTTCAGGAAAAGTTTGGCCATTTAGTAAAACTGTAAAGGATAAGTTAGATGACTGCCTGGACAGTAGAGGAAAAAGTACAGGGTGTAGTATGGGGATAAACTAAAACCAGGGATTAGTTTAGGTAGAATTAAAAATTGGATGTGTAGGGCAGGGCACGATCTAAAGCTGTAGGTTGGGCCATCATTGGAGAAGGTCTTCAAAGGCAAACTGGATCTCTAGTTATGAACGAAAGGCCAATATTTATATCCTGAAGCTCCCGGGTTAATGCAGTCATTTTGAAATTAGAACCATCTTTAGTCTAAAAGTCTGGTTTTTAGACTGTGCCAGTGGTTCTCAAACTAGGGGTGATTTTGCTTACCCAGAGTCTTGTGGCAATTTCTGGAGACCATGCTGGTCATACCAACTGAATGGTGCTACTGCCATCTAGTGGTAGAAGCTGGGAATGCCGCTGAATATCCTGCAGCGCCCCGTTTCCCAGCATAGGTCATAGGAGGGAAAGTGGCAGTTTAATGGAAATGATCTTCGAAAGTAGTCCAAATAAATTCCCAACAAATTTCCCCATCTGCTCCACTTGTACCCAATTACAGTTATAGACAGAAACCATTCGTGTTTGAAAGACTACATTCCTAGAGTTCGTAAGTAGACAAATTCAAGGGGATATAATAAAGACTATAGTCTTTAAACATTCTTTTATGTTACCAAATATAAAATAATGCTTCTTCATTGAGACTAAAAATAAGTCTAGAGTAAATTAGCATAGACCATTATAGGACAAAAAGCTTTTTCCAAATGTTCAACACTAGAGCAAAGAAAGATTCTTTGAAGTTATCCATCAGTAGATTCCAAATGAAATGCCTGACCACACAAGATTAAACGCATAGGAAATTTGTCATGCAGTAATATTAGCTACATGTTTTATGAGAAGCTTCACGTGCTTTCTCTACATTACCTCTAAACCTCCCAGCAACCCTGAAAGCAGGAATTGTTAGCTCCCCATTTTACGGATGAGGAAACAAGAGGCCAAAGAAATGGTGACTTGTCAAACACACACATAGTCCATACAAGGCAGGCAGGCTCATCTAATCCAGGCCCACACCTGTCCCCTCTTCCATGCTGCTACTTCTGGAACAAAGTTTCCATTCTGTACCTCTGATAGTATTTCTGTACAGTGACACATTAATACCATTAGAAGTAAGATTGCGCAGGTGACGCAGATCCTCAGACTGTGACTACCTCATACTACCTCTGTTACTTAGTGTGGGACCCAGTGCTCTCATGGTTCAGGGACCTGATTTTCCTGCCTGTAAGTGCAAAGTAATACTGTCACTTCTCTGAACTTCGGGTATAATGAGGAAGTAGATTGGGTTGGTTGACTGTCTGAATACTTGGCCAGTCATTTAACTTCTCGTAGCAACAAGGAGCAGAGAAGGCCATGGCACCCCACTCCAGTACTCTTGCCTGGAAAATCCCATGGATGGAGGAGCCTGGTAGGCTGCAGTCCATGGGGTCGCGAAGAGTCGGACACAACTGAGTGACTTCACTTTCACTTTTCACTTTCATGCATTGGAGAAGGAAATGGCAACCCACTCCAGTGTTCTTGCCTGGAGGATCCCAGGGACGGGGAGCCTGGTGGGCTGCTGTCTATGAGGTCGCACGGAGTCGGACACGACTGAAGCGACTTAGCAGCAGCAGGGAGGTGTTCATGATCTAGGAGTAATGTGATAGTTAACAAAATGGTGCTTTATTTGTTTGTGACCTTTTACTACAACCTAAAGATTCTTTTCCTCATCCTGTACACTGTTTTGTCCCAGCCACACCAGCTTTTCACCAATATTTCAGACTTTTAAAAAATTTTATTTATTTTTAATTGAAGGATAATCGCTTTACAGTATAGTGTTGGTTTCTACCAAACATCAACGTGACCGATATTTCAGTCTTTTAAGGACTAGCTGGGGGTGGGGGCTGCCTCCATGAATTACTCCCCTGTTCCTCTAGATTCTTCATCATCAAAATTGATCTTTATTCTCTCTTTCCAGTGGGGCTAATTGTACTTCTGTTTAGCATTTGTTCCTCTAAGCTGCCTATTTTGGTAGTGTTTCCCCTGCTGGAACTGCCAGTTGTTCCCTGAAAGTAGGGAAGGGATAATCATTGCGTTCCTTCTGGGTGCTTTCTAACTTCCCATTAATGAGTTTGTGATGACATTTTCTCTTCGGCAGGCTGCAATGAAATAAAAAGATTTTAAAATATTTCAAAATTAAAAATTTAAAAAGACAAAAAAAAGACAAAGTCCCTCTATCAGACCCCCTTATTATAAAGTGTTTTATTGCTTCTTGAAGGCCAAAATCGTGAGAACTGTGTCTCAGTAGCATCAAGTGCAATGAACACATTCACAGGGAGTTTCAGAAATTAAATCCTTACAATGAATTGAATCCGGAATAATAAGAAATCACCCATCAAAAAGTGTCAGCTGCTTAATTAAAGATTTTTTTTAAATTTTATTTTATTTTTAAACTTTACAATATTGTATTAGTTTTGCCAAATATCGAAATGAATCCACCACAGGTATACCTGTGTTTCCCATCCTGAACCCTCCTCCCTCCTCCCTCCCCATACCCTCCCTCTGGGTCGTCCCAGTGCACCAGCCCCAAGCATCCAGTATTGTGCATCGAACCTGGACTGGCGACTCGTTTCATACATGATATTATACATGTTTCAATGCCATTCTCCCAAATCTCCCCACCCTCTCCCTCTCCCACAGAGTCCATAAGACTGTTCTATACATCAGTGTCTCTTTTGCTGTCTCGTACACAGGGTTATTGTTACCATCTTTCTAAATTCCATATATATGCGTTATTATACTGTATTGGTGTTTTTCTTTCTGGCTTACTTCACTCTGTTTAATAGGTTCCAGTTTCATCCATCTCATTAGAACTGATTCAAATGTATTCTTTTTAATGGCTGAGTAATACTCCATTGTGTATATGTACCACAGCTTTCTTATCCATTCATCTGCTGATGGACATCTAGGTTGCTTCCATGTCCTGGCTATTATAAACAGTGCTGCGATGAACATTGGGGTACACGTGTCTCTTTCCCTTCTGGTTTCCTCAGTGTGTATGCCCAGCAGTGGATTGCTGGATCATAAGGCAGTTCTATTTCCAGTTTTTTAAGGATTAATTAAATATTATAATGAAATTTTAACAAAATATTAAAACAAGAGGGAAATTGACAGGATTCCTTTAAATCTGTCTCTGTAAGAGCCTTGTGCACCCAGGCCTGCCTAGGACCACGTGTGTGGAGGAGTGTTTCCAGGTCCTTCTTTCTTCTGCGTCGGCCTTAACAACTTTTAACTAGAGGCTGCTGGGCAGAAAAACTCCCTTCTACCCCACAACACAGCCCCTATCTTAATGACTAGAGGGCAGCCTGCTATGTGGACATGTGATCTTTGAGCAGAGATAATGTGCTCAGGCTAGAAGACAGTCTTAGTTACCAGTGGATCTTTTCACCACACATCTCTGGTTTGGTGAGAACTGATTTTAGAAAAACAGCACACATCACAAAGACCAGCAGAGGGCACTGTTGAGCAACAATGCTTTGAATGACCCACTTTACCGGCTGGGTGCAGGCACCATGCTTTTATATGTGGGAAACTGGGGTCATCCTAGAAGCTGGCACACCGTTCCCGTGAGCCCCTTTCAGTATAACATGGGAGATGACACAGTGGATGTGAATGCCTTGACTACAGTTTTACAGAGCGGAGGTGACATCAATTAAGAGGTTGGCAAGATGATGGCGTGGGGAGCCTAGGGTACTTTGTCTGAAGAGATTCCCCCAGAGGGTTGAGTGGGGTTTGAAGAGGAAAGGTGTTTCTGAATCTGGGCTCCTCGAAGCAGCTGGAAGATTCTCAAAGAGTTTGCAGTTCAACCTGAGTAGATTTGGGAATGTGATCATCATAGAACCTCGACGTGCATGTCTGAAATTTTATTCAGAGTGAAAGAAAAATTAGTGGATTTGGGAGACTTACAGATGGGAGCAACAGAAAATAGAAAAGGAAGATTGCTCTCAAGTCAGTTGTGGGAGCACTGGCTGCCCTTGCAGCTCCCGTCAGCTCTCCTCCAAGGCAGGCACGATGCTTTCAACACCTCCGTTAGTGCCGAGATGACGCCAGCATTTGTGGCACACCGTGGGAGAGAGAAATGGTTTTATTCTCAGAGACAGAAAATGTTAAATCCTTGCTCTGCTACTGTTAATTGTGTAACCTTAATCACATTAAGACACAGTTTTTTCATCAGTAACATGTAGGTAATATATTTGCAGGATCATATGCTTTGTGAATGCCAAAATACAAATTCAAGATGCTGCCCCTCCTTCCTTCCACAAATCTTCAGTGTCAGCTATATGTTCTAACCTTCAGGAAGTATTATTTTCTTAGGGAAGACAGACAATGAATGAATAACCAAATTATTATATGTTAATTATATAGTGCCCTTCATGGAAAAGCTAGGAAGAAGAAATGATCAGAATAGAAGGATTGAGACTAGATTGACCAGTTAGATTGGCTGGTTGGGGGGTGGCCTCTCTTAGGGAGTGACATTTAAATGGAGGCCTGAACGAAGTGAGGACACAAACCATGAGAATATTGAGGGAAATACATTCCTGAGGTCAAGAGAGGACTCAGTGAACGGGATCTTGGCTTGAGGAAATGTGGCAAACGTGTTGATTCTAGAACTTACTGAACACTTGTGTGTTTTGCACACATCACCTGGGTTAGTCCTCACCACACTTGGTGAGCTCATGGCCTAGGTCTCTGTTTTAAACGAAGAAACCGAGCCTCGGAGAAGTTAAGGATTTCACCCCACATCTCACACCTGGTGAATAACTAACAAAGCCCAGACTCCACCCAGGGTCTCAGTACCTGAGCGGTTCTTGAGGCAGGGCCGTGCCAGCAGGGGGCAGTGTTGGCAGGATCCCAGAAGCACTGGCGCCTCTGGGCTTGTAACAGGGAATTTCAAGGCAGGACCCAGCAGAGCTTTTAAACGTTTGGGTTTGCCACTTGGCTGAATACCTAAAGAGTGTCGCTCATCTGTTCCTCTTTTGTGCAATGACCTTTTGGCACTTGAGAAGGTATTTTTGTGAGGTTGGGACTGGATGAGCCAACTAAGGGGTGGCGTGCGATTTCCAGGTTTCCCAGTGATTGCTCAAGAAATTAAAACATTTTTGTAAAATAACTCAGGTCCTGAATTGTATGGATTCAAACATTCTATTTCTGTCCTTGAAAATCAGTTAGCCGCCCCAGTTACGCAAGATGTTCCTTGCTGGCCTCTCTCTTCAGCCATGACCTTAACCCATGTTTTTGTTTTGTTTTTCTCTTTTTCCTACTCAGCTACCAGTAGGGAATATAAAAGCACCATTTTAGGGCAAATGGAAATTAAAACAGAGTTTAATCTAGAATATAAACTTTTTCTTTTAAAGAATACATTTTGTATCTGTAGCAGTGAATGAAGTCATGATACTCTCCTTCCTAAATACCATCCACAAAGACACAGAAAACTATTTGGTGCTGTAATTCTTCAGAATTAATTTATAACTCCTTGAGGTACACCTTCTCTAAGCTTCATACTGCAGGTGACACTTTTCTTTCCTTACTGTTGTGGGTTTTTTGTCTTTCTGTTTGCAAATACAAACACAAACAAGTAAGAACTGACAAGGAAGCATAAATATTTAGTAAAAACCCATAGAAAGTTTAGGATCAGAAGGAGGAAAGGACGCAGCAGGACCAGGATGCACCTCAAGTCCTTTAAGAAAACACCTGTTTCAAATTACAGATTTCTTTCTTAATTAGACATTCACAATTCTTGAGTTTAAACATAACACTCCCAATTCCGTCAACCACCCACGGCAATTCTCCAGGTGTTCACGATTATGTAATGTCCTAAAAAATCATCTGGATTGTGTCAATTCTCAAAGTACTGCCTGAGCTTTTTTTAAAATCCGCCATGGACGTTATTTTATCATCTAGTGTAGCAATTACAGCACTTAGCAAAAGTAAATAAATAAAAAATAGTAAAGTTTTCTCGGTTTCTGATTTTTCTTTCCCCAAAGGCTAAAAGTGTGTTTTTTCCTTTAAGTAGTGAAAGGTAGGCATTATGGACTCAGTAAAGTGTCATTGCCTAGACTTCTCTAATTTTATGGTATTTAGGATAGGTGAAATGCTGTTTACTTTGGTATTACCAGAGAACATTTCCGTAGTGGCTCAATTGGTAAAGAATCCGCCTGCAATGCGGGAGACCTCAGTTTGATCCCTGGGTTGGGAAGATCCCCTGGAGAAGAGAAAGGCTACCCACTCCAGTATTTTGACCTGGAGAATTCCATGGACTGTATAGTCTCTGGGGTCACAAAGAGTCAAACATGACTGACTTTCACACTCACACCACAAAAGTAAAGAAAATGGGGAGATAATGGTTTTTTCATTGTTTTAGAAACAGTGTTGGAATTGCTCTCTAAAATAAAATTTGGAAAACAAACAAAAAAAACTCTTTAGATATCCATGTAAATTTTCATCTTTAAATGAGTCATGCTTCCCACAATTTACTTTTGAAAGTTGCCTGACATATTTTTAGATGCTTAACAACTTCAAAGCCCCTAGATTTGGATAATTAAAAAATCTTGCAGGACGGAAAGAACATGATTTGAAGAGACTCCTTTGAGAATCCAAAGGGGAGCTTCAGTACAAGTGGAATGAAAATTGCCTTTATTATGCAGTTATTTTAATTAAAAATGCATGCATATCAGGAAAAGGAAAGCAATTCTAGACACCACACCATGTAGTTGGGCTGGTTGTTTGAAATTTGGAAGCTTTTTATTTGTCCTCTGAAATTTTTAAGCTTGTATGGAGTCCTAAGTGTCTAAGTCTTATTTTGATACGAGTACCCTCTATAATAATTCCAGATCTTTTCCACCTAGTAACATACTAAAGTCAGAGCTACCTGTGTTGTCCTCACAGCTAATAGGGAGTTATTCTTCTGATTCTTAGTGTTTTGCTTTGTGTCTCATGCCTTCCTGTCCAGCCCCAGGTCATCTACACAGGGAACCAGTATTCAACAGCATCTATGTAGAATAAAGCATATCATTACTGCCATTCACTGATTAGTGGCAGCACCTTTTATTTCCTCCAAGTAAAAATAGTTTCCATTGTAAAAAAAGTACTCATTGCAGAGAACTCAGACTATCAGAAAAGAAAGTAGATAATAAAATATACCTGCAGTTCCACCCTTTGGAGATGACCTTTAATCGCATTTTGGTGCATGTACATCTGGGCACTTACAGGCATACACAGCATGACTGGGTATAGTTTTATTTAAATAAACCCATTTCAATGCATCTTTGCATTTGATCCCTTTAACTACAATTGCTGTTCTGTAGCCTGCTTTTCTGATTAAATAATATTTCATTTGTCTGTGACAGTGAATAAAGATCTGTATTACTTTTTAACAGTTTGCATAATAATATTCTCTTGTATGGCTGTACCATCATTTATCCGAGAGGAATATTAACCACCTCATATATGCCGATGATACCACTCTAATGACAGAAAGCGAAGCCTCTTGATGAGAGTGAAAGAGGAGAGTGAAAAGGCTGGCTTAAAACTCAACATTAAAAAAACTAAGATCACGGTATCTGGTCCTATCACTTCATGACAAATAGATAGGGAAAAAGTGGAAACAGTGACAGATTTTCTTTTCTTGGGCTCCAAAATCACTGCTGACAGTGACTGCAGCCATGAAATTAAAAGACGCTTGCTTCTTGGAAGAAAAACTGACAAACCTAGACAGCATATTAAAAAGCAGAGACATTACTTTCTGACAAAGGTTCATATAGTCAAAGCTGTGGTTTTCCAATAGTCATGTATGTATGTGAGAGTTGCCAATAAAGAAGGCTGAGCACCAAAGAATTGATACTTTCAAGTTGTGGTGCTGGAGAAGACTCTTGAGAGTCCCTTGGACAACAGAGAGATCAAACCAGTCAATCCTAAAGGAAACCAACCCTGAATATTCATTGGAAGGACTGATGCTGAAGCTGAAGCTTCAACGTTTTGGCCTCCTTATGCAAAGAGCCAACTCATTGGAAAAGACCCTGAATGCTGGGAAAGATTGAAGGCAGGAGGAGAAGGGGGTGACAGAGGATGAGATGGTTGGATGGCATCACAGACTCAATTGGACATGAATTTGAGCAAACTCTGGGAGATGGTGAAGGACAGGGAAGTCTGGCATGCTGCAGTCCATGGAGTGGCAAAGAATCAGACATGACTTAGTGACTGAACAACAACAAGAACCCTGTTAACCCGTCATCCAGATTGTTGCTGTTTTTTTGCTACCATAATAAACATTTCAAGATAGATATGTGCAGACATTTCGTATTCTTGTTGTCTCCTTAGGTTAAAATCTTTGAAGTATAGTTTTTAAATTCTTAATCCATTTGGAACACATTTCTGTACTGGAGTGGGTAGCCATTCCCTTCTCCAAGGGATCTTCCCAACCCAGGGATCAAACCAAGGTCTCCCACATTGCAGGTGGATTCTTTACCAGCTGAGCCACAAGGGAAGCCCAAGAATACTGGAGTGGGTAGCCTACCCCTTCTCCAGCAGATCTTCCCAACCCAGGAATCAAACTGGGGTCTCCTGCATTGCAGGTAGATTCTTTACCAACTGAGCTATCAGAGAGTCCCTTTCTGTATATAGTGGGGGCTTACTCTCTTTTTGCTGAGAAATAAAATACTGCCTGCCGTATCCATAAACAAAGGATGTCACAGTCATCAGGATTGTGGCTATCTCTGCTGGTGAGCTGGTGAACCCTGAGGAAACTCAAGAAGTAAAGAATATATGCCATCTAGCAGCCATCAGGGGGCTTCCCATGTGGCTCAGTGGTAAAGAACCCACCTGCCAATGCAGGAGATGCATGTTGGATCCCTAGATCAGGAAGATCACCTGGAGAAGGAAATGACAACCCACTCCAGTATTCTTGCTTGGGAAATCCCATGGACAGAGGAGTCTGATGGGCTACAGTCCATGAGATTCCAAGAGTCAGACACGACTTAGTGACTAAACCACTACCACCACCAGCAGCCGTCAGACTGCAGCCACTCCCTATGGTGAGCCCTGAGGAAACTCAGGATACGAAAACATAGGATACTGGCCCCGAATAGCTGAGGTGCATATCAAAGGAATGATTTCAGTGAACTTAGACTCTTGCATCTTCCCATACACAAAAAAACACTAAATTCCTTAAGTTGAGATATCTAGTTTTCTTTGATTGATGGTTATCTTTTGTTCCTACTACCTGCGCTTTGTTGCACAGCTCCTATAACTAGCTCCCCCTTTGCTGCCTCAGAGCAGTTCTCTTAGGGTTCCTTGAGATGCTGCTTCCCAGGCTGGAAGTCCTAAAAATGTCTGCCAAATAAAACATAACTCTCAACTTGTAGCTTGTGAATATTTTTTTAGTTGACATTTCATATAGTCAGTCTCTTGTTCCAACAATACGATTTATTGGAAAATGCATCCCTTGGCCCCCTGATTTGAAATTGCTGTGATTATATGTTGATTTCTCCTACAGATGAGTCTCCTTTATTCCTGCGTCAGTGTTGCATTGTTGCCATTATGATCGCAAGTTCCCAAGCAGGGGTTTTAGACTTAAAATCTAATCAGAGTTCTCCCGAGAAATAGAACCAATTGGATACACAAAGACCATGTAAGAGGCAATTTATTATAGGAATTGGCTCACATGATTAAGGAAGGTGGGCAAATCTCACAGTCTGCCATCTACAAGCTGGCCCTGGTCCAAGGGACTGACTGCTGATGTAAGTCCCAGAATTCAAAGACTGAGAACCTGGAGTTTTGATGTCTGAGGGCAGGAGAAGATAGGCATCTCAGCTGAATGAGAGAGAGCATGAACTCACCCTCCCTCCACCTTTTGTTCTGTTCGAGCCCTCAAAGCATTGGATGTACCCACCCACACTGGTGATGGTGGAACATGTGTCTTCAGTCTGCTGAGTCAAATGCTAATCTCATCCAGAAGCACCTTCACAGACGCTCCCGGACATAATGTTTTACCTACTATCTGAGCATCCCTTAGCCCAGTCAAGTTGACAACATAAAATTAACCACCACAGTCTAGATCCTCTAGTTTCTGTAGCCATCTCCCTGTCGCCTGCTGAGATAAAGGTCACTGCCAAGGCAGTCCTGTACACAGTATATACCCAATGACATTGTTCTGCAGGATGACACGTGAAGAGTCCTCATGTCACCCAGCTTGATTTTCACTGTTGTAAGTGCTCTACAAATACTTGTTTTCAAGATCCAGCACTCAATAAAATTTACTCCAGAAGAGCTGGGTTTATTATAAGGCTGCAGTGTAAGATTTCAACAGCATGACAGTAGCAGGTCTTAAATTGCCCTTAAATTGCCCTTAAATTGGGAGTTTGAAGAGACAGAATAAATAATGGCCTGTTTTCCCAGCCTGGATTCTGAACGATTTCAGATGAAAGAGTAAGAAAGATAGATAGCAGAAAAAAATAGACCTTTATTTCCAATAAAGATGATCCTGTCAAATGAGGCTTATGTCTGCAGGCAGCTGGGCTTCCGAGTGAAGTGAAGTGAAGTGAAGTGAAGTCGCTCAGTCGTGTCCGACTCTTTGCGACCCCATGGCCTGTACCAGGCTCCTCTGTCAATGGGATTTTCCAGGCAGTAGTCCTGGAGTGGATTGCTATTTCCTTCTCCAGGGGATCTTCCCAACCCAGGGATCGAACCCAGGTCTCCTGCATTGTAGACAGATGCTTTACTGTCTGAGCCACCAGGGAAGCTTCCAAATACCACACGTGAAACTGAGGCAAACTCTGTTCCGATCTCACTGGATGTGCTGGAGCTGGTCCTTCTCATAGAGGTGAAGAGCGAAAGAGGACCCTGGCCTTCTGTGGGCAGGCTGATTCCCAAAGAGGAAGGGGAGAGGCAGGGTTCAGTATAGGAGAGCAGTTTCTTTTAAGTTGACCAATCAGATCAAGCTGTTCCCTTCCAACCTTGGAGGGGTGGGCGAGCTGCAGCAAGAATTAAGGAGTGTTAAGTCCATGGGTGGAGAAGGCAATGGCACCCCACTCCAGTACTCTTGCCTGGAAAATCCCATGGATTGAGGAGCCTGGAAGGCTGCAGTCCATGGGGTAGCTAGGAGTTGGACACGACTGAGCGACTTCACTATCACTTTTCTCTTTCATGCATTGGAGAGGGAAATGGCAACCCACTCCAGTGTTCTTGCCTGGAGAATCCCAGGGACAGGGGAGCCTGGTGGGTTGCTGTCCATGGGGTCGCACAGAGTCGGACACGACTGAAGCGACTTAGCAGCAGCAGCAGCAGCAGCAAGTCCATGGGGTCACAAAGAGTCGGACACCATTGAGCGACTGAGTAACTGAACTGAATTGAATATTAATGGAGTACCCTCCGTGGGGAGGGAGATACATCACAAAGGGCAGTGGAGGTTTTCCCTAACACTTTGTGGAAGGCCCTGCCTTGCTTATGGAGCAGGGATTGCATGATAAAGGAGGCCAAGATCGTGGCTGAACTAAACATTCGTTAAGTGCTGTACTTGGTTTTATTTTGTGGCCCCCTTCTTGTCTCTCTAGGCTTATCTCTTGCCATTCCTGTTCCTTGAACGAGAGATGATCTTCTTTACTTCTTGTTCTTCACGTATGCTGGAACACACTCCTGGCCCATCTTCACTGTCATCTTTTTTGTCTGGCTTACTCCCATCCCTCCTTAGGCTTCACTTCCTCTGAGAAACTTTGTCTGGCACCCAAATGTGAGCTAAATCCTTCCTGTGCTCCTCACAGTAAATCCTTCCAATGATTACTCAGGACTGATTTCCTTTAGGATTGACTGGTTGAATCTCCTTGCAGTCCAAGGGACTCTCAAGAGTCTTCTCCAACACCACAGTTCAAAAGCATCAATTCTTCAGCACTCAGCCTTCTTTATGGCCCAACTCTCACATCCATACATGACTACTGGAAAAACCACAGCTTTGACTCTACGGATCTTTGTTGGTAAAGTGATATCTCTGCTTTTTAATACACCCTCTAAGTTTGTCATAGCTTTTCTTTCAAGGAAGTGTCTTTTAATTTCATGGCTGCAGTCACCATCTGCAGTAATTTTGGAGCCCAAGAAAATACAAGTCTCTCACTGTTTCCATTGTTTCCCCATCTATTTGCCATGAAGTGATGGGACCAGATGCCATGATCTTCATTTTTTTGAATGTTGAGTTTTAAGCCAACTTTTTCACTCTCCTCTTTCACTTTCATCATGAGGCTCTTTAGTTCCTCTTTACTTTCTGCCATAAGGGTGGTATCATCTGCATATCTGAGGTTATTGATATTTCTCCTGGCAATCTTAATTCCAGCTTGTGCTTCATCTAGCCCAACATTTCACATGATGTACTCTGTGTATAAGTTAAATAGCAGGGTGACAATATACAGCCTTGACATACTCCTTTCCCAGTTTGAAACCAATCCATTGTTCCATGTCTGGTTCTGACTGTTGCTTCTTGATGTGCATACAGATTTCTCAGGAGGCAGGTCAGGTGGTCTGGTATTCCTATCTCTTGAAGAATTTCCCACAGTTTGTTGTGATCCACACAGTCAAAAGTTTTAGCATAGTCAATGAAGCAGAAACAAAAAGAATTCTCTTGCTTTTTTTTTTATGATCCAATGGATGTTGGCTATTTGATCTCTTGATTCCTCTGCCTTTTCTAAATCCAGCTGGAACATCTAGAAGTTCTCAGTTTATGTACTGTTGAAGATTAGGTCTACTTTTTATGCCTTAGGATAAAGCAAAAACATAGACTACAAAAAAAAAAAACCTGGCCTAGATATGTATAATGGGTTCTTGTATGGAAGAGGAAATAATTTTTGTGTAAAATAGTGGTGTCTGATGTATATGCTGAGACCTTTATAAATATTTTTCTTCTCTTACCTCTTGGGTATATTTTTTTTTGTTTTTCTTCTTAAAATGTAGTATTTTTACTCTGTTTCTTTTTGTAGTTTTAGAGAGTTGTAATTTGTTGGTAAAAAGTATTATCTGTTTTTAAGTACTGGTTCAAATTGCTGTATTTTGTGGACTGGGTCTTTGAGCAAAAATTAGATCTGGGTTACATAATTACAAGAGATGTTGGGATTTTAATTGCAGATGACATTTTTGGTTTCGTTTGTTTAAATAATGGTTAAAGAGAATTTTGAAATAAAACTTCCAACATTAAAAGGATAAACACATTGAACTTTAAAACAAGTGTTCAGTTTAGTTCAGTTCAGTTGCTCAGTTGTGTCCGACTCTTTGCGACCCCATGAACCGCAGCACGCCAGGCCTCCCTGTCCATCACCATCTCCCGGAGTTCACTCAAACTCACATCCATCGAGTCGGTGATGCCATCCAGCCATCTCATCCTCTGATGTCTCCTTTTCCTCCTGCCCCCAATCCCTCCCAGCATCAGAGTCTTTTCCAATGAGTCAACTTTTCGCATGAGGTGGCTAAAGTACTGGAGTTTCAGCTTTAGCATCATTCCCTCCAAAGAAATCCCAGGGCTGATCTCCTTCAGAATGGACTGGTTGGTTCTCCTTGCAGTCCAAGGGACTCTCAAGAGTCTTCTCCAACACCACAGTTCAAAAGCATCAATTCTTCGGCACTCAGCTTTCTTCACAGTCCAACTCTCACATCCATACATGACCACTGGAAAAACCATAGCCTTGACTAGACGGACCTTTGTTGGCAAAGTAATATCTCTGCTTTTCAATATGCTATCTAGGTTGGTCATAACTTTTCTTCCAAGGAGTAAGCGTCTTTTAATTTCATGGCTGCAGTCACCATCTGCAGTGATTTTGGAGCCCCAAAAAATAAAGTCTGACACTGTTTCCCCATCTGTTTCCCATGAAGTGATGGGATCAGATGCCATGCATAGCTATAATATGAAAACTTTGTCCAGTAATACAAATGATCAGAGTTTCATCCATAAGCCAGAAGCAGGAGCCACACGTGGTTTGCAGATAAACATGGTTTGACAGATACCTTTAAGAACTGTTGAGGCTCATTGGTATTTCTTGTTGGCATTACAGGTGAATTTCATAAGTGTATACAAAATAAGCAAAATGGAAAGTTGAATCTAAATAGAGTTGTACAGAGAGGGCCCCAACCTCAACATACACATGATGTTTTAAGCTTTTAGTATTAAATTGTATATTTCAAATGTTACCATGTCCTTGGGGTAGTGTAAAATCCTTTCTAAGTATTTGGTGCCTTTTTCATCTTTGTTAGTTAGGATAATCACAGTAGTTTTTTAAATACGAATTTTAGAGATGCTTGATTTTTTCCTTTTAGTGAAATCATGAACTAAGACGGACTTGATTTTCTTGTGCAGTTTAAAATTGGTGCCATCTCATTTTGCCCAGAGATACCATGATTGCAGAGGCTCCCAGGAAGGTTTTGCTCTCCACACAAAATGCCTACCATAGATGGATGCCGATATCCAGGTTTATTTATCAAGATCAGTGTTATCAAGTGAAACTTTCTATAAAGATGGAAATGCCTTATCATCTGCACTGTCCTACTATGGTGGCCACTAGTAGGGCTGTTGTATGACTCAAATTGTGACTAGTACAGTTGAGGACCTGAATCTTACATTTTGTTTAATTTTAATTACTTTAAACTTAGCCACTTGTGGCTAGTGGCTCCCCTGACGGACAATTCAGAATTTCAGCATGGACAGTGCTTTTAGATTTAATACAGACACGCCTCTGGAAAGTCAACTTGCATTTCTGTGAAATCATTTGACATATCTTGCCAGCATGTATTGAACAATTTTGTGGGTGTGCGTGCCTGGTCCTCTGGATTTCTCCAGTCACCTTGTAGAGGAAGGTGTGGAGGTCTGATATCTGTCCTCCCACACACCTCTGTCAGCATGGTCTTGGTAACAGGGTTCCTGCTGTCTCAGTGGGAGCTTCCTCTCTTCACTCTGAGCGCTGGAGCCCCTCTCACTCAGCCAGGGGCTCTGCTTGCTCACGGCTGCTTCTGCCTGGAGGAAGGGGCTCCCAATTGAAATTCTCTCAAAGATGTTGCCTGGCCTAGCAGGGCCCTGTCAACTGAGGTCCATCCACTCAGCTCACCTGGCAAGTTTTCCTAAACACATTTTTAATGGAAAAAGTGAACAACTCTTCACAGCTCTCCAACACCTACTTTTTCTTCTGTTCCACCCCGCCAAAGGTATCTTACCTCCTGGAAGGGGGCAGCATGGCCCATGAAGACTTCTGCGGACACGCTGGTCAGTTGAACCCAGGAGACCTGCAGGTATGGCCAAGACGAGGAATGGCCGATGGTTCATAGTCTTTGGCTGTTACTGATGACCCCACCCACATCTGGTACCTTCTCACGTCCCTGCTCTGTCTGTTATGTCCTGGACTTCTCCCTTCCTATGGCTCCTTGCACTCCACCTGAAAACTTGTGCAGGGCTCTTGTGTTCTTCTCTCATGCTTCCCTAAACCCCCCACAGTCATTTTTTAGCTCTTACCTAAGTCTTTCTTATGTTTCTCAAAAGAGTAATCATGAGTCACGGTCTCAGCTGCCTTCTCTTCCACCCTATCCTCCACTCATTGAAGTCAAGGTTGGCCTCTCAGCACTGCCCCCAAACCTTTCCTGAAGCTGTCCAGGTCCTGGTCACTCACAATGTCCCAGTTGCCACATTCACTGCTCCAGTTTCTGTCCTCATCTTTCTAGATTTCTCTGCTGTCTTTGAGACAGTTTTCTATCTTCCAGTTCATTTTCAGTGTAGGTATTGTCACTTAAGAATATGACCCAAGCCCTGCCACCATACAAGTCCTGTCGGACACATGTTACAGGTAAAATTCCCAGGGAATGTTTGGGTCATTTTTGCCAGTTTTTATAAGCCTGGACTCTATATCGGGTACTTTCTGGGATTATTTACATATTTTGTGGGATGACAGCTGAAAATATTTGAATTGTGGCATTTCAGTGAACACGAGATTGAAAGTGAAAGTCGTTCAGTCCTGTCCGACTCTTTGTGACCCCATTGACTATACAGTGCTTGGAGTTCTCCAGGCCAGAATACTGGAGTGGATAGCTCTTTCCCTTCTCAAGCAGATCTTCTCAACCCAGGAATCGAACTGGGGTTTCCTGCATTGCAGGAGGATTCTTTACCAACTGAGCTATCAGGGAATTAGATGTGAGAGTTGGAGTATAAAGAAAGCTGAGCACCAAAGAATTGAGGCTTTTGAAATATGGTGTTGGAGAAGACTCTTTGACAGTCCCTTGGACTGCAAGGAGATCCAACCAGTCCATCCTAAAGGAAATCAGTCCTGAATATTCACTGGAAGGACTGATGCTGAAGCTGAAACTCCAATACTTTGGCCCCCTGATGCGAAGAACTGACTCATTGGAAAAGACCCTGATGCTGGGAAAGATTAAAGGCAGGAGGAGAAGGGGACGACAGAGGATGAGATAGTTGGATGGCATCACTGATGCGATGGACAGGAGTTTGAGTAGGCTCTGGGACTTGGTGATGGACAGAGGAGCCTGGCGTGCTGCAGTCCATGGGGTCACAAAGAGTCAGACATGACTGAGCGACTGAACTGAACTGAACTGAGATTGAAAGTCAGAAAAGCAAAAGAGCAAAGAGTCATGGCCCAAAAGTCAACAGTAACATCTCACCAGAGCAGAACATAAAGTGTAGCTCTGACTGGCTGTGACCCCAGAAGTGGGTTCTTCCACCCCCCATGCAGGAGTTCTAACGTACCTTGGCATGGATCCCAGCAGGATTGAGCCTCAGGTGCCCACAGATGCAACCTGCTCATTAACCCCCTTTTTGGGTTTCTCCCTTGTCTGGCTTGCTCTTCCTTTCTTTCTGCAACACTTTCTAGATGAAGTCCCTGCACTGGAGACCTGTCTCAGGATCTTCTGCGGGAGAAGCCAAGCTGAGACAGACAGGAGACCTACCTGTTGTTTTCTAGCTCTTCATCTCCAGATCCTGAGCTTGGCATCTGGGGCTGGCCCCTCATATGCTCCTACTAACTAAGAAGGAAATGAATGCATGCAAGATCTGCACAGCAGTGGAGGCAGTAAATTTCTCCAGGTAGTGATGACTCCGTTAACAGAGTCGAGCCAACTGACTCAAGTCAGCTGTCTGGGGTGTGGTGGAGTCTGTGGGCCTCCACATGTACCATGCGCCCGTCCTCCATCCTGCCCTGGGCATGGCCCTCTGCCCAGGGAAGGGCCTCTCCCAAGGTGGTGCTCCCTCCTGCTGCATGGCCCACACTTGAGGGTTTGTTGATGTGGGGATAGAAGAGCCTCCACCTGGGACAGTTCTAAAGTTTCATCCAATTCCAGAGCTCCCTGCTGGATCAGCTGAGGCTTCCACTGTAGCTGCATTGGTGATTGGCTTCTCTTCGTGCCCCTTCCTCTTTTCTCACTGATTAAGATGCATCTCCTGAGAGCCCTCCCCAGTTTACCCTCTGCCTGCAACTTCCCATCTCAGAGGGCAACCTGAGACTCAGAGATGCCAAAGAGGGGGTTCTTCCGCCTCTGTGAATGCCCGAGCTGATGCTTTGATTTCACACTCCGAGGCATGGGATGCGTTTGGAAAACCAGAAAGGGCCCCAGCAGTTGTCACTGTCGTTTTGTTATTCCTCATGGTGCCTGGGGACTTGGAAAGCAGCACTTGTAAGGTGCCTGGCTTAGTTACTGGGGTGTAATCGTCCCACCTGCCGGCTCACTACAGGCCAGGTCACACTTCCTTCTTGTCGCTCTGGTATTTGCAGTGGATGACCGCGGGCCAGGGCATCATGCACGCCGAGATGCCTTGCTCAGAGGAGCCAGTCCACGGCCTACAACTCTGGGTTAATTTGAGGAGCTCACAGAAGATGGTGAAGCCTCGGTACCAGGAACTGAAAAGTGACGAAATCCCTAAACCCAGTCAAGATGGCGTGACCGTTGCTGTTATTTCTGGAGAAGCCCTGGGAATCAAGGTAAGCCACGCCATGGGGTGTTTGTGAAAGCTGAGGTGCGTGGCGACACGACACTGGACCACTCTGGGTCTGCAACTCTCACTGAGTTTTTCACAGTTCCCGTCTCATGGAATGGACTTGCTTCAGAGGTGTCAGAGTAAGTGCATTCTAAGGGAACCTGGAAGTTTTTTGCCATGTGCTAACCCTTAGAGTTAGGAAAATTATAGGAAAGCAAGCTCATGTAAAAAATTCAGTAAAAAAGCAGTTTTCAAGATTCATCTTAACATGTGTGCAGATTGGGTCTGTTTCCTTTCATTTATAGTATAGTCTTAGATTAGAACAGTGCGTTTCAGAAACTAAATCCAAAACTGACTCTACTCCCTGAAGATATATTTAAATTATTTGTGCTCAACTTAGTAAGGACATATATTGCTACATCATAGAAAGGGTTTTTTTAAATTGACTTGAACATTTATTTAATCCATTTATGTCTTATTGTTGTTGTTCAGTCCCTCAGTTGTGTCCAGCTCTTTGTGACCCCACGGACCACAGCACACCAGGCTTCCCTGTCCCTCACTATCTCCCGGAGTTTGCTCAAACTTATGTCCATTGAGTTGGTGATGCCATCCAACTCATCTCATTCTCTGTCATCCCCTTCTCCTCCTGCAAAGCCCTTTATGTCTTATACATTCTTCTTAACTGAGACTTTATATTTCGCTTCTGGGTCCCACCTTTTAATCAAATGAGATCAATTTCAGCTAAATTTCATGGACAGATGTTGGTACAGAAAGGGTATGGTCAGGACTGCGTTAGTCGCATACCGGCTTCCCGGGAGCCTGGGTTCCTAGGTACTGAGCTAGGTCGTGTGGTCTCTTAGGTGAGGTTCCACAGAGGCAGACCCAGAGGTGAGCACTCCTCCGGCAGTGGTTTTAAAGGGAGTGTCCCTTGGGGAACAGAAACAGGAACCCGGACAGGAAAGGGAAGGTAGCCGAGCAAGGGTGTCAGCTCAGGCAGAGTCCCAAAGAGGACTCGGACTCGGGAGGATCAGTCTGCCCCACCCTGGGCAAGGGAGCCGGGCTTTCGTGCTCCCTTTCCCCAAGTTATTACTTACGGCCATTGGTTTGGGGTGGGTGGCACAGAAATGGTTAAAAAGGATGGAAAGGGGGATCTGGGAGAGGCTGAGACCTCCAGTTCCCCGCTTGCTACCTGTTGTCTATTTTCAGTTGTCTGTTAACCTGTTCAGTTGGCATCAACATATGGGGACCCACTTTGCAATTCTTTGTGCAACCAGCCCTTAAAGCTATTTTAAATGCTAATTTAAATAAATTTTGTTTATATGCACCCACAGGGATGGCGGCTGGGCAGTGGGATGCACCTCGTGGTTAGCAAGTTGGTCGTGATTATTGGTGAGGACTTACTGGTTTTTATATTTCCTGCGCTGCAACCGCAGTTCTTTCCTGTCCTGCGTCCTTACCATGTTTCCAGTGCAAATAGAAGTGATTGAGGAAAAGCATATCAAATTTCACTCCCTATGAAGCATTGATAACTGACTGCTGCCTGTGCCCTGGCAGGCCTCTGGCTTCACTTTGCAGTTGAAAAAGTTGCCCTTCATTGTGTTTCTGTGACCCATTTGTACGTTGCCAAGCATTTGGGCAGCACCCTTCTCAGCTGTGCATCCAGGGTTTCCTTCTCTTCAGCTCTACAGAGAGATCTTTACAGGTACAAGGCAGAGCACATGGAGGGTCTAAGAGAGCCGAATTGGTGCAGAGGAGATGCCCTTCACTCCATTTCCCAAAGTTTTCATTCTGTGTTTTCAGGACTCCAGGGATGGGCCTTCTGGGGATCCTGAGGCCGATGGTAAAGGTCAAAGGATTTCCCTCTCTCTGTTTCAACCAAAGCACAAGGCTTTGCCCAGTCACGTGTATTGGAATTGTCTTTAAGGTTTCTCTTACCAAAAAAGTGGAGCTATCTGAAGCTGAAAAGAGAAGTTAGACAACTGATTTAATAGATAATCAAAGCTAGAAACATCATGAATCCTTAGTGTTTACAACTGCTTCTCATTTACAGAAAATATAATGCAGTTTTAATGTCAGAGCTGGTTCCAGTTATAGGCAGAAGGACATTTTAAAGCACTTCCAAGCAGCAGACCGCCTGGTCTTGCAATCCCAACCAAGAATTAGAGACCAGAAGTAATGTTTTAACTTAGTGAAATAATGTCTTGGTAGCTGCTGGCCTCTCTTTTTCCCTTTGTCAAGAAAAATCTCTGAAGTGAATTACATTCTCCTAAATAAGTGATCAATCTTTATTATGAGAACATTTGAATAAAGGAGTCTTGAAAGCCTGGGCAGCATTCATCTGGACTCTGAGAGGCAGTGTGGTGCTATGGTTAGTGGCGTGGACTCTGGAGACATAGACGACCTGGATTAGAATCCCCACCATGAACCAGCTGTGTGGCTTATGGCAAACTGCTGAACTTCTGTGTGCTCCATTGTTCTCACCTGTAACACATGGTTGCTGTGAGGATTAAGTGATTTTTTAATACTCAAAAGTTTCATACTGAAAAGTTTAAAAGTGAGTTTTAATACTCAAAGTGTCAAAATGGCATCAGACGTGTTGTAAGCACCACGTAAATGGTAGCTGTTTTATTATTATTTTGATTACTTTGTGTTAACTTGGGCAGAAGCTTGGCTGAGGTTTCTGTGTGTGGTCTATGCTAAAAGGACTTGCTGGGATTTGGGAAAAGTCTTTAACCTGCTCTGAGGAAAAGACACTAGCATGAATCCATGTACACACGGAAGGCTCTTGACCATTTCATTCTGGGTCTCATAAGAAATGTCGTTTTGCACACTTGAAGCCTTAGTATCTGCTTACAAAGGAATGATTGGATCTTTAAAAGCCTAGATCTACCATAAAAACAAACTGAAGGTTGTTTTGCATCAGGAAGATAATTTGAAGTTAGATCATGAGATGAGGCTGAGAACATACCTTTCAGGAGACTGATATGCTTATAACCAACCAAGAGTCACCAACAGTTCCCTTCCCAACAACTTAAATATCTAGAAAATGGAATTAGTGACCATTTCAGTGCTTCTCCAGTTTTAATATTCACCTGGGTTTCTCAGGGCTCTTGTTAAAATGCAGATTCTGATTTAGCAGAGCTGGGTGATGCCTGAGAATCTCCATTTCTAACTGGCTCCCAGGTGATGCTGATGCTGTGGTCTGGGGACCATGGTTTGTAACATGTGTGACACCCCCTGAGATCCAAGACACAGGAGTTTACTTATCAAAAGGGACAGTTTGGTTAGGTGCCTATAGAAGATATTATGGTCCAGCTCTGTGGCTTTTGGCAAATCTTTTAACCTTTCTGGACTTCAGTTCCCACAGCCACAGAAGCCATGAGGGAGTCTGTTGCAGAATGCTGGAAGCTTTTGCAAGCAGTACAACTGACCTTGTCCTAATCCCAAAGGTAGATGTGTCCCTGTTTTCCCAGTTATATGTGTCTGAGCATTTCCTCAGCTCTTGAGAAGCCATGGCCAATTTGGAGGAAGATTCTGCCAGGAGAGCATCATCTAAAGTGAAGGCTGAAAGGGGGAAAAGATAAAAATGGGATACTTTGAATAGTTTCTGTCGCTTCTGGAAGGTCAAAAATCACATGTTCATTTCATGAGAGTATGAAATTCTCCAAACTCCATTCCATCTGTATCAGGCAGCCAATCAGGAATATTTATTGCCAGTTCTCTCTGGAACGTGATTCTTTCCCCAACAAATGCCTCTTCTTGCCTCCTGCTGTTTAAAATTCTGTTGTGTCAGAAGCAAATGTTAAGGAGGCCTCAGCCCCACCAGGGTCAGAAAAAGGCGATCTGGAGCCAGGCTACTGAGTTCAAGGCCAATTCCACCACTGACTGCCTTTAGTGAAGTCATGTAAGCTTGCTGCGCCTCTGTTTTCTTATCTGTAAAATGGAGATTGTTATAATGACTCAGAGGGTCCTTGGGAGGATTAACTTGGTTAATACGGGTAAAAAACTTAAACCAATCCCTGGTGTAGAGTAAGGCCTCTAGAAGTGGTTGCTGCTTTTACTTCTTTGCAGAAGCTTTGTGTAGCATTCACGTGGCCTACAGACATAACAAGAAGCAGCTTCCTTCTGATGAGCAGACTGTATATTCATGTATTGGATAACCAGACCTTTTAAAAATTCACTTTTCAAAAGAATTTGCCAAACATCTCATGTAATTTGCTCAAATTTTGTTTACCACTGTGCCCCCAGCACCTGAAACAGTGCCTGATACATACAAGGCAATCAGTAAATACTTGCCGGGTGCAGAAGTGAAATTAAAATGTAAATGAACACTGGATTGCGAGAAACAAGGGTAAAGTAGTAAGATCGACAATGTAGGGATTAAGAATGACTGCAGTAAGCTTAATTCAAGCTAACTAAAAAAGTTGAGAGAACAATAAAAGTAGCTAAATTCTAGTTTCCAATGAAATAAACTATTTAAGGAGTTCGGAAGCAGGGAAGTAAAAACCAGATTGATTTTTTCCCCTTTAAATATGAATTTTGGGCTGTTCTGCAAGACAAAGATTGTTTCCTGCAGGTTTCTTAAATTCAAGCAGTGATAATGATCAATGAGCAGAGGTTTGGAGGTTCATGGTTCCCTTTGGGGGTCCACAGACAGGTGTTTCATTGCTTGCAGTAACATCTCTCCTTTGTGTTTCAGGGCATGGCTTGACACGGAGTTGTGATGTACTTACTGGGTTTCAGTGCATCCCTGTGGGCTCTCTGACTTCTGGGCCCCAGTTTAGCCCTGGCCGGCACTGGGAGACCTCATGTCCCTTGGGCCAAAAAACAGCCTGCTCACTAATTAGCCCATGTTATGGGCTGGCACGTGATCTGTAACCAAGCCTGTGATTGTCACCTCTGATTCGAAGAGCTGAGGGTGTCCCCAGGCTGTGGCAGTCCGCTGGTGACCACACATGCCTTTTCCTAGACCAGAACTAGAGAGAAACCGCTGCCCACCATACTACTTGCCAGCTTTTGTTTTCATCTGGGAAACTCCAAGGGCACAAAGTTATTTGCAACACTTTATCATCAATCTAGAATTTCACCAGTCTCCCCTTTACCTTAATTTGATTAAAAAATATCTAGTTTATGTACCTTTCGAGGAAATAATTTTATAGCTTGTCCAAATGTCAGTGGGTTTTGGGCGATAACACTGGGCAGTAAACTTAGAACATTTTTACATTGTTTCCATTTAGCTCTTTCAGGGGAAATGTGAATTTTTAAAAATTGGATTGGCAGTGTGAAATAGATCTTGCCGACTTCAGAGTTGGCACCAGATTCTCAGCTCGCCTCCCCCCTAGCCTTTGTGAGCTACCTTCTGTTCCCTTGGTGATGAGGGGAAAGCTGACCCCCTCCCACGGGAGGCCTCTCTTTCCCAAGCCCAGAACAACAACTTCTCAAGGCAGCATTTAAAAATCAATAAATCTTGTAAGCAGGTAGCACAGGAATTCTTCTTTTTTTCTTTGAAGTATTCCAGCAAGTTCATGACAAAGAAGACTGGCTAATCTCCCAGTAGGGGAGGTTGCAAGTGGGGTGGTGGGTTTTTGACAAAGGGATCTGGGTAACAGGGTCCAGCTGCAAACAGGGAAAACAACACTTGCTCAGAAAGGACTCCTCTCTTCCAAAGGCCTCTCTGTTAATTGCTTTTATTTCTACATCAGCAGAGCACTCTGTGATAGACTTAAAAATTGGACATTAAAAAAAAATTCCCTTTGGGTTGGAGGGAGATTAAGGATGAATCTGAGACTTTTCTCAGTATGTCTTTTTATTTTTAATTTTGAAAGATGTAAATATTTACATATTTAAAACAAGTTAAACCAGAAGGAAAAAAAACCCCAAACCTTAAAACCAAGCAGAAACAAATGAAGAACCTAAAAATTTGTGTAAAGATCTCAGACCACACAGAGAAAAATACTTATTTTAAGGGATTTTAAACACAGTTTTCTGAGTGTACAGTTTGAGTGGGGTATACTCTAAAGGCAAAAGCATAAAAAGTTTTAAGCTTCATTTTGTATTTGTATTGTTAATGTTGGCATTACAATTTTAAAATGGTCCTGTACATATTAAGAAACAAAACAAATGAGTAAGTTTGTTAACATTTTTAGGAATTAGGATTTTTCAGTATAAGAAAAATAGGTACAAATATAAAAGAGCTTATAAAAATACTGTGTTATTCAATGTTATATTACATACTAAATATTTTTTTAATGGATGGCCATTATCTCTAAGAGGCAATTTATGGAAACCTAATATAATTTGATCATTGTAGGCATTTAAGATTTTTAATGGTGCGGTTTTGTCTTACTTTCTGACAACAGTTTCCTTTTCCTCTGGGTTTTATTTCCATTGCTTTCTCTTGTATGGTCCATGTTTAATTAGATGCTATGAGGAATGGTTTTTTAAAAAGTTCTTCCTAACAAATTCACAAGCACCTAAATAAATTTAGGCTGAATTTTCATTTTCAGATTTTAAATAAATATTTTAATGAGTGAGTGTGGGGAGAGTAATGAGTGAGTGTGGGGAGAGAGGAAAGGAAATACCACACCAGGCAGAGAGCCTCCTGGTCTCCCTTTGACACAGGACAAGGGGGGAACAGAGCAGTTCAGGGAAAAGTTACTGTCAAGTGTGAAGCCCCATAGAAATTTGGAGAGAAGTTTACCATTTCCATCTGCTCGCTAGTCATCATCGAGGTCCAACCCAGGTCCCCTCTACTTTAGTGAAGCCGCCTTAGCTGCCATAGGTCTATGCAGCCATCACGTCTTCATCATTCAGGGGATTTTGGGACTGACTGTTACATTTAATTCACAGGTCCCATTTTTTTATGAGTTCTGTTCATTCAGTCATCAGACGCCTGCTGTTTGTACAGTACACAGTGCCCTGGAGCTACGATGTGAATAAGATACAGCGGGTCCTCAAATAAGGTCACTGTCTAGCTGGGGGGAGAAACAGGCCAGCATCAGAAGTCGCATGTGATACAAGAAATGCTAAAACAGCAATGTGTACAACTTCCATGGTAGTCTGGAGGACAGAGAAGTAATTTTGCTTGTGTGGATGGAGAGAGAAAAGGAAAGAAAGAAAAGCGAGAGGTCAGGGGTCCTGTCTTGTAATGGCTTATAGAAAAGACTTGGATGCTAGGGGTGCACTGGTTTTGGGGGGAATCTTGATGGGAGGCTGGATAGGCAACCAGAAGCAGCCAGATCCTGGTGTAGTTGCAACAGGGCAAGAGGAGACTATGTGAGACATTGGAAGAAAGGAAATGCAAACCCAAGACCCGGATTTTACCTGAGGTTGACCTTGGTTGTATATATATTCCTGCATCCCTCTCTCCCAGGGTTTTTCAGTAGCGTAGTTTGAGGGTAAGGTCGGGTGGGGTGCTGTGTGCAGCCCTGTCTCATCTCACATTTCACAAAGCCCTTCATTCTGTAGGACCCGCCCCATCACTGGCCCAGTAGCCCAAGCAGATGACCAGCCTTGTTGCACAGACAAGTGCCAATCTTGGTTCTGATTGAGTGTTGAGACCAGGCTCAGTTAGGTCTGTTAGTCTTGTTCAGTAAATAGGAAGACACCAGAGAACTTGTCCGGAGTTGGCAGCTGTAGTTGGCATTTCACTTGCAGTTAGGAATGTTCAAATAAACAGTGGTCAGGATCTGTTCACATCAGCTCTACGGAAGGCTGCTCTTGCCTAGGGCAGCCCATTCACCCCAGAAATACCATTCTTGGTGTGCACGAAGGGTGCCAGATGTTCTTATTCCTTTAAGATGTCCCTGCCAACCTAGTCACTTAGCAAGAACATTCCAGTGGTGTCAACAAGCTCTCTTCTGCCAATAAATGAATTATGAATAAGTGTACTTTTAAACCAAAAGTTATTTCTTGAACCATCCATACATTGTTGGCCATTACTAATGAGGGTTACAAATTAGTAAGGGATTTAGACTAAGGGCATAATGAAAGCTCTAATAAGCAAGTATCACCTTCAGTAAAGGTGAGTAGACACTTTCCCTGTCATTAGAATCATTTCTCTGGCAGTCAAGGCTTGTCCTTTTGGGATATAAGAAGTCTTTTCCCAGAACAAAGTACAGAGTATTTCTAACCACAGTGAAGGAAAACAGGACAGCTTCAGAGGTTCTTGCCTATTGCATTAAAAACTGAGTTCTTGTGGATCTAAATGAAGTGGATATTGGTATTTTAAAAACTGGTACTGGCATATATAAAGCTACACCATTGAGAGCTACAAATACCATACTTTATTTTGACCAAAGCACAAATCCTTGGGATCATGTGGCTTTTGAACAGTTTGAGCAAAGTCACACTAAAATGTGATGAGTAAATTCGGTGTCAGGTAGAATTCTGATTACTTGAAGCTTCATCAAGAATTCTGTGGTCAGGTATAGGTACTCCAAGAGAAATAAGAATTAAAAGTGTTCAGCTTTAATGGGCTCTAAATCATGGATGGGGATGACTCTGTAAAAGAGGAGCATGTGTGGTCTTCAAGCCAGAGGGAATCCTCTTCATCATTCATTGCAGACCATGGGCTATTGCACATACTCTTAATAAAACAAGATAAGGAAACGGTCAGATCCCACCATTCCTGGAAGGACTCCTGTACTGGTCATTGGGAGATTAGGAGCGTTTTTCAGGAAGGTATTTATGCCACCATAGTTCAGTGTGGTACTGAGGGCCATCTTTGTGTAAGACCCTGTGAAGATGTGAGGGAAAAGAGGAAAGATATCAGGGAGCTGGAAGGGCACAGGGGAAGGACAGACATATTCACTGCTAGCATGAGTATACTCTGCTGGGTCACCAGGCTAGTACACATGACGGGTTTAGGGGAAGGCAGAACAGACAGGAGACTCGGCCCAGTCTGGAAGGGACAGAAACAGCAGGCCTGAATCTCGGAGCCAACTGGCCTGGCAAAGAAGGATGGAAAGAATCTAGATAGTACGAAGGAGATAGCGGGAGTGAAAGTAATGCTGTTCACACCTGTCAGATAGTGGGAGTGAAAGTAATGCTGTTCACACGTGTCAGTGGCCAGTGGAATAACAATGCTTTGAGGAGGCCTTCAAAACGTATGCCCATTGTTTTACGCATGAAAATGGTTAATCGTTTTTATCATGTGAAGCTTTTCTTGTAACGTGGTAATTTCTCTCTCTCTTTTTAACTTGTCAATGTCATTCTCTAATGTCTTTAACTATGAATGTATCAAAGATGTTTCACCTGGCATAATTGCTCTTCTGCCTGCTCTGCCTTTTCTCTCCCTCTCTGCATGATCAAAACCAAAACAGTGTAAAATTTCAAAGATACAGTACATTCACATCACTGTCTGTAGGAGCCATCCACGTGGAGACTGGAGGGGTTCCATTTGAAACACAGCATGGATTGAGTAAGCTCCAGGTTCAATAAAGAATAAAATAATGTTAATTTCCTTCTTTTTCATAAAACTGTAAGCCCCTCATGAAGCCCCCTTGCTCTCTTTGCTTCCATGTAGATGATTATTTTTTAACATTATGGAAGGAAACCATGATGGCCCCAAATTTTCTTTCCTGGTCCGACTATGAATAGCAATTGGAAAAATTTAAATGCTTCATTTGGAAGGAAACCATTTTGAAACCCAGAACAAGGCCCTTCTTTCCCACCACCTTCAGACCCCTGCCTCTGGCCAGTTTTCCTCACATGCCTGGCTGTGGCTGCTCAGCTTGTCAGGAGTCAGTACCCATCTACATCTTTGTCTGCCTTGGAGACTTTGAGTGTCTCTGAGTAACTGTGGGCACTTGGCTGGTGGATTTTCCCTGCATCAGGTAGTGATTTAAGGCCATATGTTACTGATTAGTCCAAAAGAAGTTTTGAGTGAGAGTTCCTGGTGACTGTGATTAAATGTTTTCATAGGTTTTAACTGACAAGAGTCCGTCAACCAGACAAAAGCAGCAGAGAGGACTTAGAATTGGGCAGAAGTAAGATGTAGGGAGTTGAGGTGCAGGAGAAGACCAGAAGATCAACCTCCTTCCCATCCCAAGCTCGGAATGAATTGCAAGGTAGACTCGGAGAAGTCGGCTGGGTGGAGGTCCAAATAGCATCTTTGTGCGTGTGTGTGTGCTCAGTCGCTTCAGTCGTGTCCAGTTTTTTGCGACCCCATGGACTGTAGCCTGCCAGGCTCCACTGTCCATGGGATTCTCCAGGCAAAAATACTGAAGTGGGTTGCCATGCCCTCCTCCACGGAATCTTTCTGACCCAGGGATTGAACCTGGATCTCCTGCATTGCAGGCGGATTCTTTACCACTGAACCACCAGGGAAACCCAATACCATCTTTATTACTGGAGAAGAGCAAGTGACCTGTGTCTGAGACCTTGGGGGCTTCCTACTACTTCCCTACCTTGTTATATGTGTCTAGGCAGAGCTGGACAATCATAGACATCCTTTTCAGAGGCAGACTTATTATCTCATGGCAGAAGGAGAGAGAGAGGAAAGAAAAAAGGAAAAGCCCAGAAGGGTGTGAGCTGAGCATGTGTACTTCCTCAAGTTACCCTCATCAAGAGGGTACCATCCTTCCCCCTCCCCTCCACCCCCACGGATGAGTAAGGAGGGCAAAGAGCAGCTGGCAGTTGCCTCCTGGGGACATCAGGGAAGGGTCTGGAGGCTCCCACCACATTCCCCAGTGTTTCATTCTGTTAGCCTATTGGATTTTACACTTAGCAATGAGTGCCCCCCTCAGGGAAGGAGAGGAGAAATTTATCAGCCTGGACCTCCTCCCACCAAAACGAACTTCTGCGTCTGGGATAAGCTGGGCTAACCAGAAAATTTTGAAATGGGCGCAGAGAGTCTTTCTTAACATCAAGGTATATCACATATTCTAGGCTGCACATTGACTCCCTATCTTATTTCCCTGTTGAAAATATATGCAGCCAGGTTGAGTGGTGTATAAGAAGCCCGAGTGACAGCATAAGAAATATCTAGATGTTAAAATGTCCCAAATTTGAACAGATCCCATCATCAAATCTCTAAGAAGAAAGTCAGATTCTGATCTAAAACTCCTTGCCTTTATAAGCCAAATCAAAAGAAATTATAATTAAAAATTCCATTCTAAATAAAATCCCAAAGGCCTTTCACCCAATTTAAATTCTGCTCTGCTTCAGTAGAACATGGATTTTCTTTTTCTTTATAAGCACAGTAGCCCGGGTTGCCCTCCTGGACTTGATGTGGCTCCATCAGGACTGCTAAACTTAAATTCATTCTGTCCAGTGCTCATTTGTTTTAAAAAATGTCCCTGAAACAATAGGACGTACATTTACTGTAACACCAGGCCTGGTTCCATGAGACCTTGTTGCACAAGCAGATCTCCAAGCTCTAGAGCAGTGACATCTGCAGAAAACGGATGTATGTGATCAGGCCAGAGCATCAGCATAGTTGGGAGAATGAAGCCATGTATCCATAGTCTTCCATTCTCCGAGGTGAGACATTTGTGCCTTCTTGAGAAGTCAGATGCTTGTGTTGGTGGCAACTCTGGACAGCAGCTCTTAAGAACATCCTCCAGCCAACTGTTGAAGTCAGAGAAGAATATGAAAAGGTAATCCTCTAACCAATGCATAGAAAAATGTCTTTTCTAATAATCTACCACTTTACACTCTATAAGTTGATAAAAATCAAGTGCTGACAAGGATAGGAAGAAACAGAAACTCATGTATGGTAGGCGAGTGTGACTATTCCTTGTGGAAGAATGTTAATAATTTGACTGAGAGCCACTGGGGTGATGGGGTTGGACCAGGGAATGATGGAGCAAAAATACAAAATAAGAGGGGTTTTCATGGCTTTGTGTGATCAGGTGCCGTGACCACTTGCATTACGTGTGCCCACAGTGCGGGTGTGGGGGTGCGTGTGATGGGGAGAGAGAGAAGGAGAGATGGATTGATTTGTGTCCAGCAACAGCTTTCAACTTGTTTAGTGTAGGTGATCTCCTGTGTGGGCGATTTAGGGATTCTAGGATGTCCTCACTCATGCCAAAACATCTCGGCTACATTATCCAGACTGTACCATTATCGAGCCAATCCTTTGACAGTATAATAGATTGAAAAGAGCATGGACTGTGGGGTCAAGCAAACCTGGGTCTGCCTTTTAGTTCCATTGTTTGATCCCCTGTGATCTTAGGAAAATTTGCTTTTGCACCTTCATTTCCTTCTCTGCCAAATAGGGACATTAAGATGTAGTCGTTGAATTATTTGCATGGTATATAATGTGCCTAACCACAGAAAGAGTAATTCATAAATATTCGTTCCCCTTTCCCTTATCTGTCTCACTTTCTGTTCTCACATTCCCTTTTTATCATTAGGCTTTTTGGACAGCAAATCTCTAGACCTTCTTGGGATGAGAAATGAAAATGGCTGACATCTTTTTCAGGCTTAAAAAGTACTATATTCAAAGTCAGAGTTGTCCAATAAAAATATAATGGAAGCCACATGTCATTTAAAATTTTCAGTAGATGCACTCAAAAAGGAAAAATAAGCAGCTGAAGTTAATTTTGGCAATATACTTTAGTCCGTTACCTAAAATATTGTCCTTTCAATATACTGCTAAGTCACTTCAGTCGTGTCCGACTCCGTGCGACCCCACAGACGGCAGCTCACCAGGCTCCCCGGTCCCTGGGATTCTCCAGGCAAGAACACTGGAGTGGCTTGCCATTTCCTTCTCCAATGCATGAAAGTGAAAAGGGAAAGTGAAGTCGCTCAGTTGTATCCGATTCTTAGCGACCCCATGGACTGCAGCCTACCAGGCTTCTCCATCCATGGCATTTTCCAGGCAAGAGTACTGGAGTGGGGTGCCATTGCCTTCTCCGTGTCCTTTCAATATATAACTAATATAAAATTATAATGAGATTTCTGTTGTGCTAACTCTTTGAAATCCCAGTTTGTCTTTTTTTTTTTTTTTTTTAACACAGCACATCTTGATTCACGCTCACCACATTTCTTGTGCTCAGTAGCCACATGTGGGTGGTGGCAACAGTGTTGCTCAGTGAGGCTCTGAGTGTTTTACATGTATTAGTTATTTTTCCTCCTGATTTTACCTGGGTTCTCTGGAAAACAGAGCCTAGGCAGGTCTCATGTGCAGACCCAGGGCGGTGGGAGTGAGGGAGACAGGAAGCAAAACAGATGCTTGGTGACACAGGAGGCCTGTTCAGAAAACTGTAGCTCAGAACTTTCTAATGAAGGAAGAAAGAGGAAGAATTGTTCCATCATCTTACATCTGTCATCCCTCTTTGGCCAAAGTCTGCCCCAGGGATGCTAATTCCCTGCCCTTCCAGACTGTCCCCAGGCCCTTCCACACACCCCATCCAGCAGCTTGGATCTTCATTCCAGTCTAGGTGTGGAGGTCTGTCAGGCCAGACTCTGTAGCTACTGTAGTTCCCACCCCTGTGGGGGCGATGGAAGCCATTCAGAACTTGACAGTCAACCAGGAGGGGCTGAGGTAGCTGGAGGTGTCAACACTGGCAGCAGCCATGGCACCCAGGGGCATCTCCGTAAGTGGCCAAGGCCTCAGAAGCCAGTGAAGCTGAGGGACTCTGAGGAGAGACATAAAATGTGTCCAGTCAAATTCTCATAACAGCCTGATGAGAGAAGGACCCAGGGCATCATGAGATGGTCAACTCACCCAGGGTTATGCATCTAGGGAGTGACAGAACTGGCCTTCTAATTGGATGTCTGGCTCCCAACCTTGTGCTCCTAACCACAGACTTACATAGATCCTTAGCAATTCAGCACAACCCAACAGAAATCAGATTTTCTCCTGAGAGTGGGTTTCTTTTCCATGGGAACTTTCAAGACAGAGAGTGCGTAAGAGGAGAGATGGATGTTAAAGAGGGAATTCTTGACTCATCCCTCATCTTGCTAAGGAGCTAACCACTTCCTCCTCACCCAGGAATTATGAACAGTCCCCTGCCCTGGATGGGGATAAGTACTGACCCCTTCCCTAGGTCTCTGGCCCTTCAGCAGCCTTGTCAACTCTTCAGGTTCTCAGAACTATTGCTGAATAGTAGGGAACTTCCTCTTTCCTTGTTTCTGGGTAGATGGGAGGCCCTATTTGATACTTTGGAGCCTTTGAAGACTTTCTTCATTCAGATGGGTTGGTGTAGTAAGTTTGGGGGTTGATCAAGGAAGAGACATGTTCCTGAGAGGTTATTGTGAGGTATTAAGATGTGAATGAAGTTCTTAGTGCAGCATGAGTCTAGAATTCCTGACAATATGCGATGCTTTTCAGAACCAGGCAAGACCTACTCTTCCTGTGGTTTCTGGCACTTGGGTTTGAGTCATAATGTCTGGCAGCAATAGATATGATAGAGCAGCTGTCCACCTCCGTCACATTGTAGATGAGGATGCAGTAACTTAACTGGGCAAAAGTCATACGGCTCCATGTGGAAGGAACCTAGACCCAAACTCAGGTCTGCCCCATTTTTTTTGCACAGTAGGTCTGCCTTTATCATACCCTTCAGCCATTATACATAAACTTGCTGAGTGTCTCTCTCTCCAGTTTGGGAATGCCTCAGCTCATTTTCATGGAGGAAAGCTTCAGAATGAGCCTCCATCTTCTATGTTCACCAGAAGGGTATCTTCAGGCACTTGTCTTCAGACACTGCGATTATGTCAGAACATCTTGCAAGCGATTATGTGGGAGAAGCGCTGTGCCATAGTTAATTCCCCCTTAGACCTACAGTCAAAGCTTCATGTCCACAATGTGGTCTGTCTCCAGAGCTCTATGAGATTGTATGTTTGCCAGATAGTTTCCCATGTCGATGTACTTTCTCAGAAGAACTCTTAAAGCCTCTTAGTAAATACCAAGCGTAACTAATAGAGACTAAAAGCATTATAAAGCTCTGTCAGGGATATTCTAGCATTGATTAATAGATTTGCTGACTTAGCCTTGAAAAACATTACCCATGGATGGGAGATAAGCAATAGGAAGTTTCCCTGTTGGCATATTTAGGGGCCATTTGTGATTTTATTGTTCTGTAGCCTTTGTAGGATTATGGATGGATTATTCATCTAAGAGATGGGCATTTGTTCTTTCTCTGTTTTTTATTTTCCAAAAAATTTTAGAATGTCTGTAACCCAATTTTGTGCAAAGATGCTGACTCAAAGAGTGAAGAAATCAAAGACTGCTTTCACAATGAACATGTCTCTGATTAAATTTTGGGACCTTGAGTCCTGTCAGCATCTTTGTTTCCTTCCTCTTTAGCTCTTCTCTCCTCATGACCCCTCTCCCAAACACAAGGTAAGAAGGGGAGGGACTCGACTGTTCCTACTGATGAAAATGCTTCTTGAAAAAGGATGCTCTTGAGACTAGACTGTAGAATAACTTGGCTATATCTACAAAGGCTGCTCAGCTGGACAGCTTGATGGTCGAGATTTTCTGTAATCCTGTATTATTGATAAAAGTTAAAAATGTGGTTTGACCCTCTCTAACTATCACCCTATACAGAGTCATTGGCATTTTGCCCACGAGTTCCTTGTCTTCTCTTTGGGTAACACTTCATGTATATGTCAAAATGTAATTAAGGGTTTTAATGCTCCCCACAATACCTTTGGCACTAAGGATAGGAACTAATCTCTCCCACTCCTTATCAGAATTCTTTAAAATAATGAAGAATTCTGAAATCAGAGTGCTTTGGATTGGAGACAGAAGACTTACCCTTTGGTTGAAGAGCATCAGCCAGTTCTCAACAACAAGAGTTGGAATTTGGCTTTAAAGAATGGGTGAATCTACTTTTCATTTCCTCAAAGCATGCTATCTCCTGATGAAAGAGGAAGGCATGGTTCTCCCACAGGGGCCGTGGATCTGGCAGTGAGTTTCTTGAGTTGTATGGAGGTGTAAGTGGTGGAGAGAACAGATCTGTGCTGGTGGGTTTCCTCCCTAGTGCAAAGCCCTGTGAGAGCAGGAGTGTCGTGACAGGAAGATGAGATGGGGAAGCCCCATGGGTGATGGGCTAGATGATGCCCAGAACTCCTGTGGAGTAGATCATCCTCTCTTAGTTGAAGCCTCTGAGCTAGTCCACCAATAAAGTTTTTTCCACTGAGGCTCTTTTTTTTGGTGACTGGCAGGAAGAGAACCTGCCTGAAACAGACCAAGTGTATGTGCAAACTTCGTGATAAAGAAGATGGTCATCTGTTGGGGAAAAGAGAAGAATAAGTCAGCGGGGACAACTGATTAAGCATTCATAGAAAGAAACCAGGTTGGCTTCTGATCTCACACCTCACAGGAAAATAAATGTGACATAGATCAAAGAATTAAATACTTAAAAAATTTTGAACTGGAAAGATAAAGGCAAACATTTCAAGTGACCTTTGCATGGGGAAAGACTTTCTGAGTTTAAAAGCATTGCAAGGAAAAGATTGGTAGAGCTGACCCATGTCAGAAATGCCATAAAAAAGCCAAAAACAAACTGGGTGACTTTTACAACTAACAGTATTAAGGGTAAATAGCCTTCATTTATTTTTTAAAAAACTGTCTCAGATAAATTGATAAGAGAAGCAACAAACTCCCTTGACCCCACGCCCTGCAACTCTATTTTTTCAGGGATTTCCAGGTTTTTTTCCCTTTTCTTTTTATTTTCCAGCAATTAATCCTTCCCTTCTATTTTTGAAGAAGAATGTATTGGGGAAAAAATTAAAATGCGTAACAATAGGGAATTTGTTGGAATGAGTTAACTTTCTAACAATAGGAGATTAGATGAATGGGGGAAAAAGCCAATATTTAGAGCACATAATGAGTTAGAAAACTGCCCTGTGGTATAGTGTAATTACAGAGACCAGGAAAACCAACAACTAGCAGTAGACAAGGGTGAAGTTGCTCAGTCGTGGCCGACTCTGCGATCCCATGGACCATCGCCTACAATGGACATAGGCTCCTCCGTCCATGGAATTTTCTAGATGAGTACTGGAGTGGGTTGCCATTTCCTTCTCCAGAGGATCTTCCCAACCCAGGGATCGAACCCAGTTCTCCCACATTGCAGGCAGACACTTTATCGTCTGAGCCACCAGGGAAGCAGTAGACAAGTTTGGGGAAATTGCTATTCAGTCACATTACCGTGTTGACCGCCTCACTTTTGGCCACATTGCATTTGGCCATAAACTTGTAGATATATCAAGAGCCGTATTGAAATGTCTAGACCTTTAGACCCACAATTTCACTGAGAAAGGCCAAAAATAGAAATGTGGTCAAAAATTTACGTGCAAAGGTATCCATCAAAAGTTAGCCATGATGCCAAAAAAACAAATGCTGAACATTAGGGTGATGATCCAACATGAGAGTGAGGGTCCAGGAATAGGTATATACACTGCTTCTTTCTTTTATAAAATACTGAAAATTTGCACGTGTTACCCTAGAGTAATTTGCCTAAGCAGCATCTAGTAAGATCGAGAATTCAAGTGCTTTTCCTAAAAAAAAAATCACTCCATCATCAAAGGTTTGAAAATAGTTCTCAAAAAGATGTGAAAACACTTATTGCAGCTCTGACATGTGACAAACTGCTGCCCCTTGGCTTTAGGGAAGGCCAGCATGGCAGTAGAATGAGTAGCATGCAGGGATAGATGGGAGGTAGTTATTTGTGGAAGGAGCAGCGGCAACATGAACGATATTTCATCTTCTTTTCATCTCATCTTCATTTCATTTCATCTCATTTCATCTCACTTATACAGAGCAAGCAACATAGCAGGCACCTTTCTTTTCCTTGGGAAGACATACTAAGCCACATGGCTTCCATGTGGAAGTAATTTCATCTCCTAATTAAGATCACATTTATGAATAAAAGCGGAGGAAGGAAACCAGCTTAACACGGGTATCATACCGAAAGCCAGGGGAAGCGGGAGGTCTTTGAAGGCTGGAAAATGAAGGTTGTTGAGTTTCTGAAGGAAGTGGTTTTGTAGAGCGTGCTTTGTCTTGGTGGTTTTGTGGTCATTATTGGAGTGGTGTCTTAGGCTCGTTTAGGGTTTAATTCCGACGTATTTATAGAGAAAGAGAGACAAGGCTGGTCTGGATTTGGTAGCACCCCTGTTGTTAGTGGTTAGCCAGAATTTACCCTTAACATCTCATAAAGAGTTCTGTTACTTCACTTCTAGAAGCTTTGCCTTCATGATATTTGAACTGTAAGACTTTAAGCTATTGGGCTTTTAAAATACAGATGGAAGCCTTTAAAGATAAGTTTCCCAAATGCTTTAAAGACAATTAAATAATGAAAAGAAAGGCGAAAGAGGAACCGTGTGGGATTTTAGTACCTGTGCAGGCAGTGTTAATCAGGACCAAAAGAGAGCAAAAGGACGACGACAATAATTCTCTGATGGAATTTAGGTGCGTTAGTTTGGTTCATGCTGAAACAGATATATGGAGAAATGTTTTATTTTAGGTTGCCTTGAACCAGTTTATTTTAATCCTAATGAAATAGATAGATTGAGAGCAAAAAAAAAAAAAAAAGAATGATTTGTGTAACTAAATTTTCATTCTATTTTGAGGATCTATTAATAGTTTAATACTGCATTTGAAAATAAACAAAACAGAACACAAGAGTATGCTGAATGGCAATATTTCTTTGTGGTTGCAAATCAGCAGTGTGTGTGATGGAAAAATTAAGTCCAGATGTGCTCAAAGTGTATTGGAGGCTGGTGTTACCATCCTTGAGTTAAATGAAGAGAAATTGTATTTGGTATTTCAACAGAGCTACCATTGAAGATCAAAATTTTAAAAAGCAAAACCTAGCTGCTTTTCAAAAACTCTGTGTGTGTGTGTGTATATTCATATATATATATATACATATACATATATGCATACACAGATTCATAGGAACAGCTTTCAAATTGAGTTTTATCTCAGTATGGATTAATTTAAATAGAATAGGGTACATACAGGTTTTGGGTAGTTGATTATTCAAGATGTGTTATGTTGAAACTGTCAATGATCTGATTTTCAGTACAGAGAGACTAGAATCAGAATCCTGTTTTAAGCTGTAGATGTTGTTAAAAAAAAGAAAAACCTTCAAAATGAATTTAAAACTTCCCTGTAGCCCTTTTCATACTGTGAGGTTGTAGGATATATTTGTGGCTTTTCTAATGGCTCTCATTGGTTGTTTTTTGTAAGTTTGTAAATTAATACATAAGTACAGAATTCTGTGTCTTATGTGTGCATACGCATATCTGTGTCCTTGCAGTATTAGAGAGAGAGGGGCTACTATTTGGAGAGGCAGTATGGATTAGGTTGAGAAGCTAGAGGCAGGAAGAAGAGAAGAGCTAACCAGGAGGGCAAAGTTGATGGCTGGGGTTCGGGGCAAGAACAGCACGAGTTAACCAGTGGCATCCACATAGTCCCCACAGCCTGAGTGGCTCTCCCTCGCCCCAGCTACCTTCTCACTTCTCTACAGCTCTAGTCTGAGAAATCAGAACAGAATTTAAAAAATTAAAAAGTGGGGGAAAAAACATTAACTTTCTGATTCAGAATTTCAGAACCAGAAATACATTTCAACATCAGTGAAGTCTCATCAGATTTTCAGATGGAGTGAACTAAGCCCAGAAGAAGATAAAGGCGTTGCTAGTCACCAGGAAAAGCAATACCAGCATCAAAGCCTCATGGATGACTTCTATGCATACATTTTGGGAGACTTCTAGTAAAAGTTAAGCCAAGAGCCTCTTTGTGATTCGCGTCTTTGCTGTTGCCAGGGATACTGCCTTGGCCAGGAGGCAGAGATCAGAAAAGATGCTTGAACCAAACAGATTCTTTTTTCTGAAAGAGAGTAAAATATTGCCTTGGAAGAGGAGTCATCTGATACTAAGTGAAGTTTTCCCTTGATCTTTTTAGGAGTAATTTTAGAAGTTTTCATTAGGCAAAACCAGATCCTTTCCAGATGGTGCCTCACACACCTCATGATGCTAGAGGATCAGATCTGTGTCCCGCGGGTGCTGCCCTTGTTTCACGTGTGCTCCAAGCTCCTCAGATTGATTGGGAATCTTTGGCCTCAGGTCACCCTTGATGTCACAGGTCTTTCTTCTTTCATTTATGTTCCCACAGGGGAATTGGCCTTTCCAGTCTTTGAAGCTGTATGGATGCAGCTTGACCTCCTAAGCCACGTAAAAGCACCTACCAGACCACTTGAAGCCCAAAGCTTCAATTCATGGGACTTTTCAGGGAATAATCTTCTAGCATTATTTACAATTCTCTATTCCAAAACTTAATGACCGGACATATACTTGGGCCATACCTAATCACCTGTCTTGAAGAGAGGCATTTTGCTACATGTTGGTAAAGATATTGATGAATATACTATGTATACTATAAATAAATTTATTATTATACATGAGATTTTTCATAATGAAACATCATTTGGTAAGTTTTATTGAACACCTACTATGTGACAGGCCCTGTGCATTGGCTCCAGGTGAAAAGGGCAGATACATGGCCATGTCCTCGTGCAGTTGACATAGTGCAAAATGATGCCCTTATTAAGGATGGTAAAGGGCTCCGGATTCTATCTTGTGGTCTATTTACACATCTGTGTTTCTATTGAGTGTAAGTATTTGTTAAAAAATACAGCACATACACAGAAAAGTACACAAATCATGTGTACGACTCAGACGATTTTCACCGAGTGAACTCATCCATGAAACCAAGAGACCAAATACTGCCAGGCTCCAGAAGCCCCCGTTTAAACCTCATTCAGTTACTACCCATCCCAGGGTAACCACTTTTCTGATTTCTGATACCATAGACTAGTTTTCCCTTGTTTTGAACTTTATAGAAATGGAAGCATATGATTTATATATTTATTTATTTGGCTGTGCCGTGTCTTAGTTGCTATATGTGGGATCTTTAGTTGCAGGATGTGGGCTCTCGTTCCCCAACCTGGGACCCAACCCGGGCTCCCTGCATGGGGAGCTGGAGTCTTAGCCACTGGACTGCAAGGGAAGTCCCCAGAAGCATATGTTATATGGTCTGTATCTGTTTTGTTTGTTCAGTACTGTGTTTGCAAGATCCATCTGAGTTGTTGCATGTAGTTGGGTTCATTCATTCTCCTTGCTGTGTCATAGTCTCTTGTATATTGCAATTTACGTATCTTTTCTCTCATTAAAGACATTGGGAATATTTCCAGCTTAGGCTATCACCAACATTGTCAGTATCAAGATTTGAGTACCTGTCTTTCAGTGAACATTTCTGTTGGGGATACACCTGTTGAGTTGGAATGCTGTGATTATTTATACATCCATGTGTAGTACATACTGCCAAGCAGTTTTCTCAAGTGTTTATATCAAGTAATAGTCCTACCAGCAATGTATAAAAGTTCCATTTACTCCACATCCTTGCCAAATTTGGCATTATGTACTTTTTCATCTTTGTGTGTTTTTTAACTTAAAAAAAATAACAGAACCACTGGGACTTTGTGACAAACAATGAAACATCATAAAGTTTATGGCAACAGTGATAATCCCTTGGATTTGGGGCTGTGTCAGTGATTCAGAATGGCAGTATATTGAATTACAAACTGCTGAACTGTTGATGGAATCAAAGCCACTGTTTGCAATGAGAAATCCTGCAAAGGTTGGCCTTTCTTACATTTTGAGTTGTGGCTTTTTTAGACCAGCAATGTTGGACCACCTTTTAATGCAAGAGAGCCAAATTAGAATAAATATTTACAGGCTGTGCTCTTTGAATTTCAAAATGGACATAGCTTTACTGAGACCTGGAAAAGAAACGTAACATTTGATATGCATTAGCCTACCTATATTCAGGAGAAGACAAGAAGTGAGAAGGTTGGAGAAGCTGTCGGCCATTGAACTATTAACATCAGATCATATTTGAGAAATGGCTGTAGGGAGACAGCTGTCATGCTAGAATAGCTTGTCAACAATATTGTCAAGTTAGGAGGGTGAACTTTTAGACTGAGACCCTCAGGAGGTGGGTATATTGGTAGCCCATCATACCCACTTTAATAGCATCTCCCAAGAAGGAGTTGTAAATATAATGGATCCAGGCCCTAGGCCCATGACAGTAGGGACCAGCTCAGGTAAAGATGAACCTTATTCTTGGAAAGATGCTGATGATTTCCTTTTTCTTTTTAGTCCAAGATTTACACTTACACACCAACCTTATATTTGGACTTTAAATTGGACCAAGGAGAGAAGCATGTGCAATCTATTCCTAAAGGTATGATGGATTCTGGGGTTTAGTTATCATTTCAGGGTGAAAAAACCATAAGGGCCACTTTCTCTGGAATGGGTTTGTTTCTGAACCTCAACACAAAGTTCTATGAACCTGTGTATGTTTAATTACGTTTAAATGAACGAAGAGTGCTTGAGCTTTTCAAGTTAAGAAAATCAGGAGGAATTCATAGAATGTTAGGGCCAATCCACTGGGGCCACCCCTCATTTCGCTGGTGTGAACACTGAGGGCCAACAGATTCATTACTTGCTCAAGGCCATGTAAGGACTTGCTGGACACGGCAGGACGTTTACCCAGGTCTCTTGACTTCCCAGCCACTTTTGACTCAATTCCTGGAGGCAATCCAACCTGTGTTACTTATGAACAAGTGCATTCTTGATTGAGATACAGCTTTTGCTATGGAGGATTTACTTATAAGTCACCATTTAAATCCAAAGAACAATTAGAAAACTCCCAAGTATTTAAAGCCAGTTTTATTTTTTAAAGGGGCCACCCCTGAAGTCATTAGGTACAGTATTAACCTTGGACCCATTGTTCTCTTTTTTGTTTTTTTCCATTCTGGCTACTTTTAAGTTCAGAAAGGTTTTTTACATGAATGCAATTAAACATGTGCCTACCTTCATACTTACTTTTTATATCAGTAAGTGTGACAGCACATGTGCTTTAAGTTTTAATGCTGTGGGTTTTTTCTTTTATTTTTTGAGTTTTCTTCCCTCACAACCCTTTCCCCCTCCTCTCATCTACCCATAGCAGTATTATCTCTGTATCCTAGATTGGGAGTAGTTCAGAGATAATCCTTGAATAAGATCTTGCAGTATTTTTCTCAACACTTACTTCTGTACACATATATGTACATGTATGTGTATACAATGGAGAAGGCAATGGCACCCCACTCCAGTACTCTTGCCTGGAAAATCCCATGGACGGAGGAGCCTGGAAGGCTGCAGTCTATGGGGTCGCTGAGAGTTGGACACGACTGAACGACTTCACTTTCACCTTTCACTTTCCTGCATTGGAGAAGGAAATGGCAACCCACTCCAGTGTTCTTGCCTGGAGAATCCCAGGGACCAGGGAGCCTGGTAGGCTTCCGTCTATGGGGTCGCACAGAGTCGGACATGACTGAAGCGACTTAGCAGCAGCAGCAGCAGCAAATGTATACAAGTATAGGGTTTTGTCCTTGTTTTACTGAAATGAAATCATAAATAAATTTTTGCATCTTGCTTTTGTGACCGAACCTCATGGAAATTCCTCAGGATCTGCTCCTTTGGCTTTGAACCCATTCTATGCCGTGGGTTGACTACAATGCATTTAGCTCTTCCCTCTTAGCAGGTGCTCCCCTTGTTTCTAGTGCTTGGCTACTGCACACTGATCTGCAGTGAACATCCTTGTAGCCATGTACTTCCTGAGGGGGGTTGTTTTGTTACAGTAGGTTTCCAGGGATGATCACAAGGCCTATGCATGTTTAATTTTAAAAGTCTGGCAGATTGCAACCCAGAAAGGCAGTCCTGTGTTCCAACAGCAGTATATGAGAAGCAGTTTCTCCATGACCCTACCAATACTTAATGTGTGTGAAAGTGAAGTGAAAGTGTTAGTTGCTCAGTCACGTCCGACTCTTTGTGACCCCATAGACTGTAGCCCACCAGGCTCCTCCGTCCAGGATTATCCAGGTAAGAATACTAGAGTGGGTTGCCATTTCCTCCTCTAGGGGATCTTCCAGACCCAGAAATCAAACCTGGGTTTTCTGCATTGCAAGTGTATTGTTTATCATCTGAGCCACCAAGGAAGCCCTCATGGTTCATGTTAATTTTGACTTTGTACTTCACCACTACTCTATATATTGCCTCATAAAAGAATATGTATCTGTCAGTTTACAAAGCCATATCTCTAGATTATTTTGTCATTATGGATTTTAAACAGAGTTGTTTCAAAGATGTTTTGGGACACATACAGGAACAAGTAGCTTAGAAATGCATGTTTACCATTGGGTCACTGTAAACTCACTTTAAACGAGTCTGTTACAAACCTAGTTAGGACGCAGACAAACGTGTCTTTTGCAGTACGTCACTTTCAGTTACAGTGTGTGCTCCACTTGCCCCCATATACACTCATCCATGCTTTCATTATGTTAGCTGACAAATCTAAAGTTTGAGGCTTCCCTGTCCAACTCCAGGCAAACAATTTAGGTATTATAAAGCAGCACTTCTTATTTAATAGTTCTGGCTGCCTGTAACCCAACATAAAAGTGAGAGTGAAAGTCATTCATTTGTATCCGACTCTTTGCGACCCCATGGACTATACAGTCCATGGAATTCTCCAGGCCAGAATGCTGGAGTGGGTAGCCTTTCCCTTCTCTAGGGGATCTTCCCAACCTTGAGACTGAACCCAGATCTCCTGCATTGCAGGCAAACTCTTTAATCCAACATATTGGTTAGTAAAATTATACTGTATAAATTTTAATATCAAATCATTCAACTCAGGGTCACCTTTTGTCTTTTTAAACCACCTTCCTGGATCAAATTCCATTATAAAATCCAAGGACTGTCTAAATTTATTTTATTTGAGAGCTGTGTTTCATCAAATATTCCTTGAAATTGTAGCCCATTGGCTACAATGGGTCTCATCATGTTTTGGGTCCTCATCATGTTTTGTTTATAATATTTTGATTGTTTTGTTGCTGCTGCTGCTGCTGCTAAGTCACTTCAGTCATGTCCGACTCTGTGCAACCCCACAGAAGGCAGCCCACCAGGCTCCCTCGTCCCTGGGATTTTCCAGGCAGGAGTACTGGAGTGGGTTGCCATTTCCTTCTCCAATGCATGAAAGTAAAAAGTGAAAGCGAAGTCGCTCAGTTGTATCCGACTCTGCGACACCATAGACTGCAGCCTACCAGGCTCCTCTATCCATGGGACTTTCCAGGCAAGAGTACTGGAGTGGGGTGCCATTGCCTTCTCCGGATTGTTTTGTTACTCATGCTAAAGGGATTTGACGTGGATGTCTGGGTTATGTTTGGCTTTTGTCATAAGCTTTGCAATCTCACTAATTTAATGTTGATTTTGTTGTACCGTTGCCAAACTAAAGGATAGAAATATAGGCATGTACTGCTGCCATCCCATTTCCAACACCAGGAAAATGCTTATGTCCTGAGGGACATCCAGTTAAGGGAGACTGGTAACATTTCTCATGAGTCAGATGAGGTTTTATCTGAATTCCTTCCCACAAATAGTATTGGAATCAATTTTTACCATGTCTTTACTTCCTTTGCGCAAGGCACGTTTCTGTAGAGTTGTGCTAATCTTGCAGAAAACAGATGTTTCACGCAATGATGATTTGGAAGGCAGTTGATATCAGGAATTGAGCTAGATGGTGCATCTCTTACAAAGAATCCAATTTGTCGAATCTCTGACAGTACCAGATTCTTCTTACATTAAGCACACATTTTTCATGTTAGTTCTTGGCTAAAATAATAAGAAGTAGTTATCTTTTTTGTTTTTTGTTTTTTTTGCAGTGACTTTTACCATCTCTTGCAAAGCAGTGTGATTTCCCTTGCTATAAACTGATGTCCAGATAACACTGTTTGTTATCATTCATTAGGAAGTTCATAAGTCTATATTTCTAGGAAAATATCAGTCTTTTCCAGAATCTTGTGCCTTCTGGTCCTCCTGTCTCCTTTGTCTTCTCACTGACTGCATCACAGTTGGGCCCTCAGGACCCACTCTGTTTATTTTTTCCATCTTCCTTCACAGTATCCCTGCTACTTGATGTTTAAAAGCATGATCTGCAATGTTAAAACTGGAGGATTGCTATGTTACAGGAAAACTTCATTTCGTAAGCCCTCTTTGCTTCCCTCAACTTTTAGCTTTTCTTTAGAGTATATGTGATTCTTCAGATTGGAAATGCAATGGGCTTCTTCCTTTGGTAGCGCTAGCTCTTAGCGGACCAGAGGGGGCTCTCTGATGGCTTTTGTCTCAACCCCTTAGATATTCTTTTGTGGAATCTTTGGAAATGAATTGGAAGGATTGGTCCTAATAGCTTAAGGACAAAAATCACTTTTTCTTCGCTGGCCAACCCTCCACCACCTCTTTTGCTATACTGGTGTGGTGACACTCAGAAGGGACATCTTGGTTGTTGCTCATCTCTTTATGAGTCACCATTTCTACTGCGGTCAGGACTATACGCAGGAATGTGCACAAGCACACATACGACGGATGCTTCCCTAGTAGTCCTAGCTTGGGAAGCATCCTGGGAAACTACTCTGGCAAATCAAACAAAGGTCTTGGTGGTAAGGAACTAGAAATCAATCCGGGATGCCATCAGGTCTACCCCTGGTGCATCTCCACCCCGCCTCAGTGGTAGAACCGGGAGGGATGAATAAGGCACCTATGTTGGTAAGGGACAGACTAAATCTGACCAAGGAAGGAAAGCTTCGGTGGAGAGTCTGTCTACACCCCCATCTAGAGCAGGGAAGGATGCTTCTGGTGGAAAAAAGCCACAGCTGTGGATGCTGCTTTTTTCTCTTTTACAGATTGGAGCTAGCAGTTCCAGAACCACTTCTTTAAAATGTATTTAAAAAATTGGAACAAGTTTGATTCCCAGAATTTAAAAAGACACGCCTGATCTTCTTCTGTGATACTGAATGGCCACAGTATCCTTTGGAAGATGGAGAACGCTGACCTGTTGAAGGATCTCAATTATTACTGTTTTACAACTAGACCAGGCTTCCCTCATAGCTCAGCTGGTGGAGAGTCTGCCTGCAATGCAGGAGACCCAGGTTTGATCCCTGGGTTGGGAAGATCCCCTGGAGAAGGAAATGGCAGCCCACTCCAGTATTCTTGCCTGGAGAATCCCATGGACAGAGGAACCTGTCAGGCTACAGTCTATGGGATCGCAAAGAGTCGGACACAACTGAGCAACTAAACACATATATACATAAGTCAACAAAATTTCTTAAGAGAACATACAGCTTATCCTATTATTCTGTAATAGCAGAATAATGGCTGCACAAAGATGTCCACATCCAAGTCTTGGAACCTTTGAATGTGTTACCTTACATGATACAGGGGGTGTTACAGCTGTGATTAAATTAAGGATCTTGAGATGGGGAGATTAGCGTAGGTAATCCAGGTGGGCTGATGTAATCATAAGGGTCTGTATAAATAAAAGAGGAAGATGGGAGTCAGAGTGAGAGAAAGATGTGACTATCGAAGCAGAAACAACAAAAACTGGTTAGAACCTACTAGGCCTAAGACGGTGGAAGACTTGACTTCCACTAGACCTTGAGCTTCATTACACGCTCATTGTAATACATCAGCGTGTGCTAACTGACACACCCACAGGTGCCATGACAGTTCAGAGGCTAAAAAGTGGGTGGTGGCCCAGTCCTGGAAATCCCTGCCCTTTCCCCAAAATAGCTTGAATAATCCTCCCACTCATTAGTGTATGAAGTTACCCAGCCCATAAAAACTAACCACGCCTTACCCCAGGGCCTCTCTCACCTTCAGGAAGGACCCACAGTCTGTCAAGGAGTGTGTATCTCCCTGAATAAATCTGCTTTCACTCTGCTTCAGCTCCCCCTTGAATTCCTTCCTGCTGGAAGATCTGGGATGTGACCATTCTCTCACACCCTCTTCTCCTGCAAGAAAATCATATTCTCTGGGCATAGAAAATTGACTGGAAGCAACTAGTTAGGGGCTGTTTCTCTCACCTATATGATTTTATCTGCAAAAGAGAAGAAAGAAACGAAATAAATATGTCAATGTATACGTTCCTTGTTTCATCCTTCGTGCTCTTCTGAACTAAAAAAATTAAAGCATTGAAAATAAAAACGCATCTGTAAAGTTGAGAGGGAAAGGGATTAACAAACAATGCTGTCATGATGAGGACACATCAAAGAAATCCAAACTGAGGGGCATTCTACAAAACAGCAAGTCTGAGAGTAGCATTGAAACATACATTACCATATGTAAAACAGATAGCCAGTGGGAATTTGCTGTATGACACAAGGAGCTCAAATCCAGTGCTTTGTGACAACCTAGAGGGGTGGGATGGGGTGGGAGGGGGGAGGGAGGTTCAAGAGGGAGGGGACATATGTATACCTATGGCTGGTTCATGGTGATGTTTGGCAGAAACCATCACAATATTGTAAAGCAATTATCCTCCAATTAAAAATAAATGAAAAAAATTAAAAAACAAAATAATAAGTCTGTACTTTTAATGAAGAAAAAGGCTGAAGAACCATTTCAGATGAAAGGAGATTACAAGTGACAACTAAATGCCACACATGACCCTGAATTCCATCCTGGTCTAGACATGTATTTTTCTTTTTGCCCTAAAACGCATTACTGACACAATTGGCTCAATTTAAATGTCTGTACATAGCTTATAGTATTACATTAATGGCCATAATTTTTTCATTGATATTGTATCAATGTCATCATTTTTATAAGTGCACTCAGGTTATATTGGAAAATACTCTTGTTTTTAGGAAATACTTGCTGAAAATTCCTTCAAAGTAAAGGGGTATCATCTCCAAGTTTACTCTCAAGTACTTCAGAAAAAAAAAAAAAAAAGAACGATGTGTATTTCTAGAGAGATTGATATAGCATGTGTGATACCAGCTTAGCTTTTAGAGAATCTGGGTGAGTGGTGTATGGTAAGTCTCTACTATTTTGGTAGCTTTTCTGTGTCTGAAATTATTTCAAAGTAATAGTGAAGTGAAAGTCACTCAGTCGTGTCCAACTCTGCGATCCCATGGACTGTACAGTCCATGGAATTCTCCAGGCCAGAATACTGGAGTGGGTAACTGTTTCCTTCTCCAGGGGACTTCCCCAACCCAGGGATCGAATCCCAGTCTCCCACACTGCAGGCGGATTCTTTACCAACTGAGCCATCAGGGAAGCCCTCAAAGTAATAATTAGCAAATAGTGTGGTGGAATGAGGAGGAAGAGAGAAATATCCAGTGGGTCTGCTTACTGTCCAGGAGGCCAGGCATGGGGTCCATGGTGAATGAGCTGCCTGCCCAAGCTGAGTGTCGCAGTATCTAGGGGGAGGCTCTTAGGAACCAACACTGCTTCGGGGTGTGGCATCCGGTGTGACCCACAGTTTGGGGAGAGGTTCCTTCTCTCCTTAGTCCGGTTGCCTTCTCCCCTTCCCAACCCAGAGCTAACCTTTGTCATGGATTTGGCATGTCACCAGGCCATATTTTTCTACTTTCTCTACATGTACATGTATAAGCAGCTGTTGGAAAGCTCATGGAAATAAACTTAAGACTGAGGAGGAGGAAAATGAGCTGGGTTAAGGCAAGGAACATAGGCCAAGAAAAGTTCTCACTAGGGATGTTTGCAGGAATTGGGAACCTCCCTGGAAATGAGAGCAAATGCCACAGAGAATGATTTACGTGTTTAAAAGAAAAGTTCTACACGTCATCTGTTGGGCTGTATGTAGGAGGTCTGTCTTAAATGTGTTTCCAATTAAACCAAGCAACGGGTCCAGGGATAAAATGTGACCTTCCTCCCAACTCCTGTTCTGTGTCATAGCCTCAGGGTGGGAGGGAGAGCCCTTCCCAGCTGTGAAGAGCCGGTGGCTGGGAGACAATCTTTTCAAGGCCTGTGACCTCCCACAGCAAAATGTCAGGATGTATCCATTTCTGGTGCAGTACAGAAAAGTGAGAGGAGAGACACAGGAAGAAAGAGCGATGGGAAGGACCTGGAAATCTCACAAGAGAATTCTTTTATGCAGAGAAGGAATTCCAAGAAAATGTGGTAGTTTGTAAACATATATAAGCATTCACATAGTTTGACTGTTGTTTTACTATAGCTTTAAGAAACAAATGCTTAGTGGATCTTAAACAAGGTTTAATAGAAGTGCAGGTAGACAACATGTTAAAAACAAGGAAATTACCCTCTGTTTCTATTTCATTCCCTCTGTACCTTCTAACCAGTAACATGAGTTGTGTTAGTAGTGGTGAAGGTGAACTCTGTCATAATAGAAGACTTGTGCAAGGAACAAAAATAGGTGAATGCACATAGTGCATTGACTTGGCCATTTGGTCCTTCTGGATAAAAGATTCAAAAAGATAAAAAGGGAAAGAAAACAGACCAAGGCACTTACGTGTGGACTAATTTTCTGCTTGGAGGATGAGGAGGAATGAAGCAAAGGAGGTGGAGGAAAAATGATATTGGAACAATCACAATGATTCCAAATAAAAACCCACTTGGGCAATTGAGACCTTTGAGGTTCTGTTGAACTCAGAAACCATTAATTTTTTTATACCTTTCAACCATGAGCAGAGGATCTATTATGTCAGTCACAACACGTTCTTGCAATGGAATGCTTTGTAGGCTTTCCCAAAAATGGGTTATTTCTCTATGTTTTGACATGGAAAGGTATCCAAAATAGAATGCTGAGTTCTAGTTTTGAAGCAAATAATATATAGTGCATAAAAGAAAAAAGGAACTTCCCTGATGGTCCAGTGGTCAAGACTTCTGGCTTCCAGTGCAGGGGGCATAGGTTCAATCCCTGATCAGAGAAGATCCCACATGCTGCATGGTGCATCCCCGTGCCGCCTCCCCCAAAAAAGGAGAAAAAAGAAACTGAAAGCATAAATATGAAATTGTTAATGATATTTATGGGCTGGGAATGGCTAGCATGTGTTTTCAGCATCTAGCATGAACCTCCCTCTTCCGTATTGCGCACAACATGAAGATCCATGGCCTTGTCTTTCTCTTCTGTCTCCACTCACAACCAGTTCACGTGGGTGGTAGCTGGTCTCTAGATGATGGGAGGTCAAGTTCAGAAGACTGAGCCGGTGGTTCAGTAAGGAAGCAAAAGTGCGAGTGTGCTCTGAGCAGACAGATTTACTTCCAGAGCCCTTAAACACATTCTAGTCAAATCTTGGGGAGGAAAAACTGTGAAAGAGGAGGATGAAAAAATACCATCCAGCATCCACCTGAGTGTCTGTCTTTGTTTTGCCATCCTTTAGGTTTTCTGAACCAGACTCAGTTTATGTTAAGTTTGACCAGTCATGCCTTATTGTGTGGGCCCCTCTTGCACATTTTAACCCACCTGGCAGCACAACCACATCCCTAGTGTCTACTTTGTCCTGTATAATTCTTCCACGCCTGCCTTGGTTTTATTTACTCTATCAGCACATTGACTCTCCCACAGACCTCAGTCTGGATCCTGCCCTTGTACCTTGGACACAACCCTGCATTCCCTGCACGAATCTTCTTTTTCACCAAAGACACACGGAGTGACGTCCTGATTCTGTTTTGAGCTGGCCTCTCCTACGTTCATGTCCCTCAGTGGCACTGAAGGATCTCCTCTGGGCCACAGGGACAGTACATAAATATCTGTGGAAATCCAATGCCAGTGCCAAGAGGGCAGATAGTGGGTCATCTGTGTTTCTGAGTTCTTGGCCCATGGGTCACAGTGGGAATCTGGCCAATGCTATGTATCCTCTTCGCAGAAAAGCTTATCTGCTTGAAAAATTCTGTGAACAATTCCAAGGAGGGCACGAGCCATCTGAAGCCCATTCATACCCCAAAGATTATGCCTCTCTGCATCCCTGGAACTGATGCTCTGTTTTAGGACACAAAAGAGAGTGTTCACTGGAAACTAAAATGCAACTAAGTAAAGAGAAGCCCATTTCTAGCGTTCTTTTTACACTTAAAACTGCTTGGAGGTCCAAGGAACTGAAGATAAGCCCAACTGGTGAGTTGTAGTTATTAGCATGATGTTCTACCTAGGAGGAACAGCTGGTTTATTAGTACAGCTGTTGGCATATAGATATACAGTCAGGAAGTAGCATACTGTCTGCTTGGGCGGTTCGTAAACATTTGGTAGCAGGTCATTTAGGTTTAGCTCTGTGTGGTATGTGTATGTGCACATGTGCATGAATTTGTGTGTGCAAGAATGCATGTGGGAGTGTGTGTGTTCTAAGCTGTTATAGAACTTAAATGTAAAAAAGTATATGTATCTAAAAGATTTGATCTCCAAATCATTTGATCTCCTTATCATTTATATCTGTTATATAAGCTTTTGTGTTTATATTTCATATAGAGATATTGTTAAATATTCGATACTGTTATCCCTTTGTTCCTTTTGGCATTATGGACACTAACCTTTTAATGTCGCTGGTCCCTTTTCAGGGTGGACAAGCTTCATTTATACCATATCTGGAAATGTGTATATTGGTAAGTGATGAGTCTGCTGCTTTGGGTTCAGTTGCAATACAATTTAAACTACTGCCAGGAAGGAAGGATAAGATGAAACCTTTCGTGTAATTGAATCCTTTGCCTCCTCCTGTCTGGCACTAGCCCTCTCTACACTGTAGTACATACTGGTATCCCCAGGGCAGGGCACCTCTCAGCTTCTGGCATGTTCAGTGAGGGAGAAGAATAACAGCACCAGTCACGACAGGAGCCATTTTGCTGTAGCCTGTGTGCACATGTCAGGTCCAGCCATGATTATGTGGGCTGACACCTTGCTAAGTTGTTGGCAACCCCCATACTGATAAAGGGGCTTCCCGGGTGGCACTAGCGGTAAAGAACCCATCTGCCAACGCCGGAGACATGAGGGATGTGGGTTCAATCCCTGGGTCGGGAAGATCCTGGGAGGTAGAAGAAGGTGAATTTGCTGTTCCAGGTGTTTCTGAGAAGTCTCAAAGTGAGGCCTTTTCCTTGAATTTCCTGAAGGGATTATATTCAAGCTATCCATCTGAATGTGCCCTTGGTAAACACATCCTTCCTCGTCTGCCTTCCCTTTCCTGTCTAACTTTCCCACTGCCTAGACTGATGTTTCCTGGGACTACCTCCCAGATAAACTCCTTGGACTCAAATATGCACCTCAGGCTGTGATCCTGGGAAAAGCTACAGAAAGAGAACTAGCCTCCTTTCTCCCACTCTGTGTGTGGATGGGGGTGGTGGGAATAGAGCAGACCACTTGACCACTCCAAGATGCAAGCCAGGAATCCCATTTCTGAGACCCTCTTTGGTTGCGGGCTCTCCACCCCAACCTGCAGTGCAGCCTCCTTGACAATGAACTTGCTGTCCTGACATGACTACCTCCTTGGACAACATACTCTAAGCCCCAGACAGCTGACTTCCTGGTACACTCTGCTCAGGGCTTGAAGGCCACACCCAGAGCCATTTAAACTATTCTTTATATTCTCCAAAATGGGAGTTATCATTGCCTGAATTTAATCTTCTGAAAAATAATGGTAACCCAGAGTTTGTGTGTTTTGATTTTATACCATAGAAATGGGCTTAGTTCCTCTATTACCAATTAGCATTTCAATTATGGTTCAGAAGCAAAATTCATTTCTTTTGGCATTTGAGAAAGTGTGAAAATGATTTAGTAGTAGTATCACAAGTCCATTGGCATACACATTAAACTGTATTAACCATCTGGAAGGGATGAAGCATCATTTGTTTTTTATGATCTTTCGAAAATCTTGGTTTTCACATAGTATATACTTTGTACAAATGGAGAGTAATAGCCATTTTTTTAATGGAGGTAGCACCCCTGACTTAGCATTTCAAGAGAAATAAAATAATATGCACAAATGGAAAGTAATAAAGAAAACACATGGATTCAGAGCTGGTTTGGATACCAGAAATGTGTAGACTGTGAAAGGACAGGGGCAGCAGATTTTCTCCAAAGGACCAGGTAGCAAGTATTTTCGTCATTGCGGGCCGGACAGTTTCTGTTGCGGTGACTCATTCCTGCCTTTGTAGCACAGAAGTAGTCACAGGTGGTACATAAACGATTGGGGTGGTTGTTCCAATGAAACTTGATTCATGGCCAGTGAAATCAGAATTTTATACATTTTTCATGTGTCATGAACTACTCCTCTTGGGATTCTTCCCAACCATTAAAAAACGTAAAAACCTTTCTTAGCTTGTGGGCTCTACAAAAGCTCATATTTGGTTCTGGTTTTACGGGCAAGGAAAAGTTTTTCCTCTACCGTTCTAGGTTCTCTTTTTGGCTGGGCTATGAGTCAAATCTACGTAAGACAGATTAACAGTAGAAAAACAAGCTTAATTACATACGTACAGGAGTCCCGGAAGATAAGTTGGGCAGATGCCATCCTGAGCTAAAGAATGAAACAGGGACCTGGGGCTTCAAAGGCGAAGAGGGTGATTCACAGGATGATAAGAAGAGCAGATGTGGGGTCATGAGATGTTTGCCATGCCATGCGCACAGGTCATTCAGATAAAAAGTTATCTCTGGTGATAGTTCTTTGTCCCAGGCTCCTTATGTGAATTCCTTTAGGTAGGAATCTTTTGGGCCTTGATTGTCTTCAGCTGAAAACAATCCACATACCAAAGTGGCACATCTTGGAGAGGCTCTGAATCCACTCGGTTTATTTTTATTTTTATTTTTTTTATTCTTCCAATTTTATTTTATTTTTAAACTTTACATAATTGTATTAGTTTTGCCAAATATCAAAATGAATCCGCCACAGGTATACATGTGTTCCCCATCCCGAACCCTCCTCCCTCCTCCCTCCCCATACCATCCCTCTGGGCCGTCCCAGTGCACCAGCCCCAAGCATCCAGCATCATGCATCGAACCTGGACTGGCAACTCGTTTCCTACATGATATTTTACATGTTTCATTGCCATTCTCCCAAATCTTCCCACCCTCTCCCTCTCCCACAGAGTCCATAAGACTGTTCTATACATCAGTGTCTCTCTTGCTGTCTCGCATACACCGGGTTATTGTTACCATCTTTCTAAATTCCATATATATGCGTTAGTATACTGTATTTATGTTTTTCCTTCTGGCTTACTTCACTCTGTATAATAGGCTCCAGTTTCATCCACCTCATTAGAACTGATTCAAATGTATTCTTTTTAATGGCTGAGTAATACTCCATTGTGTATATGTACCACAGCTTTCTTATCCATTCATCTGCTGATGGACATCTAGGTTGCTTCCATGTCTTGGCTATTATAAACAGTGCTGTGATGAACATTGGGGTACACGTGTCTCTTTCCCTTCTGGTTTCCTCAGTGTGTATGCCTAGCAGTGGGGTTGCTGGATCATAAGGCAGTTCTATTTCCAGTTTTTTAAGGAATCTCCACACTGTTCTCCATAGTGGCTGTACTAGTTTGCATTCCCACCAACAGTGTAGGAGGGTTCCCTTTTCTCCACACCCTCTCCAGCATTTATTATTTGTAGACTTTTTGGATCGCAGCCATTCTGACTGGTGTGAAATGGTACCTCATAGTGGTTTTGATTTGCATTTCTCTGATAATGAGTGATGTTGAGCATCTTTTCATGTGTTTGTTAGCCATCTGTATGTCTTTTTGGAGAAATGTCTATTTAGTTCTTTTTTGCCCATTTTTTGATTGGGTCGTTTATTTTTCTGGAGTTGAGCTGTAGGAGTTGCTTGTATATTTTTGAGATTAGTTGTTTGTCAGTTGCTTCATTTGCTATTATTTTCTCCCATTCTGAAGGCTGTCTTTTCACCTTGCTAATAGTTTCCTTTGATGTGCAGAAGCTTTTAAGGTTAATTAGGTCCCATTTGTTTATTTTTGCTTTTATTTCCAATATTCTGGGAGGTGGGTCATAGAGGATCCTGCTGTGATGTATGTCGGAGAGTGATCCACTCGGTTTAAATGGCACTGTAGAGGTTAAAGGGGAGAAAGATGAACAGATAATCTTCAAAACCTGTTTCAGCCAGTAGGTACAACCTTGTTTCCTGACCGACCTTTAGTCCAAGAGTTTAACAAGTGAAAACAGTTCAGTGGTTTGAGGGATAAGAAAGACTTACACACCCACTTGTTTTTCTCGATGTGAGGCAGGATTTTCCTGAGTCATCTCTACCCATTGGCCCTGTCACCTCTCATGACCATGAGCCACAAGTGTAAAACATCTGGCAGGAAATGGGGTCACAGTCTGTAGTGCTGGAGCAAACTTGCATCTGTCCAGGGTAATGGGGACCATGGAGAGAATGTAGCTGGTGAAACTGCCCTCCTGGGAATCTGCTTCAGCCAATGAGGAACTGGCCAGATGACCTCATTTAAATTTTATCCTTCCCTTCATCCTCTCCTCCCCCAAATGGAGATGGTATTGAGAAAAACAAAAGGGAAGAACAAACCACTAGAGAAAAAGAAACAACAAAGCAGAAATAATGTGTACTGACCTATAAAATCTAGAGAGAATTCCGAAACTGCTCTCTGACTTTATTGCCTCAATTTTATCTTGATCATAAAACCAGGATGGCACCAGCCAACCACAGATGGCAGGAACTGATAAGTAAGTAATTATCTTTTTCAAGATGTCAGGTACCTCCATTCTATTGAAGTAGATGTTATAAATATGTACTTAACGTATGGGGCTGGAATATATAGACTGCAGTTTGGCTGGAGAAAGTAGTCTGGGGAATTCCATAGATGGAGATTTAAGAGGACTATTAAAAGTATTAATTGATGATACAGGAAGTACTTAAAAGATGGACATCAGTAGATTTAGTTTGAGTAAGAACAGATGGAGTTTGAAGGTTAGAAAATGTTGGACATTAACTAGTTGTCTAAGTTAGATTCTGGTTCTATCCCTGATCTGGGAAGGTTCCACATGCCACAACTACTGAGGTGATACTCTAGAGCCCAAGAGCCACAGCCACTGAGCCTATGTGCTACAATACTGAAGCCCTTGGGCCTAGAGCCTGTGCTCTGCAACAAGAAGCCACCACAGGGAGAAGCCCACATACCACAACTACAGGGTAGCCCCTGCTGGCTGCCACTAAAGAAAGCCCGTGTGCAGCAATGAAGATTCAGAGCGGCCAAAAATAAATCAATAATTTTTCAAACAAATTTAAAAAGTGAAGTTCATGGTGAGTATGGTGAAGTCATATGCTGCTGCTGCTGCTAAGTCACTTCAGTCGTGTCCGACTCTGTGTGACCCCATAGACGGCAGCCCACCAGGCTCCCTCGTCCCTGGGATTCTCCAGGCAAGAACACTGGAGTGGGTTGCCATTTCCTCCTCTGGGTGAAGCCATATAATTGCCTGCTAATAACACCCTGAGGCTTCCCTGATAGCTCAGTTGGTAAAGAATCCACCTGCAATGCAGGAGACCCCAGTTCAATTCCTGGGTCAGGAAGATCCACTGGAGAAGGGATAGGCTACCCACTCCAGCATTCTTGGGCTTCCCTTGTGGCTCAGCTGGTAAAGAATCCGCCTGCAATGCCGGAGACCTGGGTTCGATCCCTGGGTTGAGAAGATCCCCTGGAGAAGGGAAAGGCTACTCACTCCAGTATTTTGACCTGGAGAATTCCATGGACTGTAACAAAGAGTCAGATATGACTGAGCGACTTTCACACAAAACCCTGAAGAAGTGATGGAATTAGCAGACCTAAAATAAGACAAATAGAATTAGCACTTCCTTATTTAAGAGTATATTTGAAATGTTTTATGATTTTCCAGGATCTTATTTTTTGATACGTTGTGCTTTTTTCAAGCCTTCCAGGCTGACTGTTGAATAGTAGCTTTAAAAATGGTGCAGGAGAGAGACCTTTGATAGCAGTCTGTTATTGAGGCAACAGGTATTTTGGTCAGCCCTCAGCTGAAATCTGTGGTATATGATTTATTTATTTATTTTTTTTTTGCGGTATATGATTTAAAAAACAATTAAAACAACATGATCAGAAAACCTGCAGATCCCTAGGATACCAGTACTGAACCTCTTCCCTGCAGCTGAAATGAAAATGACATTACACATTAACGCAGAGATCAACACGGTAGAGGAGTTTATATCCTGTATGCCTGAAGCTTGGGACAGTTTGTCAGCTTGGATGCCAGTCCTCTAGAAGAAGGAGTATCAGGTATACTGTTGAGGCTTAGAAAATATATTTAGAAATCTAAAAATATTTCTTTGTGGTTATTGAGATGACAGCTAACTGGTTTATGTTGGTTTATGTTATGGGTAGTAAAATGTTTCCCAGTTATTTAAATAAGCAGTAATCCATGCTCACTATGTGCTCTGCCCTTTACTTTTGGTTCTGGGGGTATGAAAAAGTTCCACACAGCCCGTGAATCTCAATAAAGGTGGGGAAAACACACTAGAAGGCAGGTGTGATTCTGAGACACCTAAAGGCAGTGTTTTCAAATCGTTTTATGCCAGTTGCACCAGTGAGTGCTGTTATGTGATTTAATTGAATAATATTTAAATTAACAAAATAAGTGTGAAAAGAGTTCATATTTCTAGAGCAACTAAAGTCAAATGCTTTGTAAAAGTGAATTGTTAAAGAAAACCCCTTGAGTTAGTATGGTAGAGATGACAGTAAAAGATTGGGGGAAGCTGATAATCTAGCAGGATTTCAGTGGTGCATTATGGGTATGCTTCAATCCAACCCAGTTTCTAAAAATTGGCAGATGGATTCACATTTACAGTTTGAAGTATTGGCATATAAAATTGATGATATCAAAATCTGTGATAGAAGTACCAGAATGTATGGATCAGAGAGTAAATGGGATAGCAGTTTTTGTAAAGAGAAGAAGAAAAAGGAAATCTGGCGTATGGGGAGAAGTTTCACAGCAGTTAACCACACACTGACTCTAAAGTATGTTTGAAAGTATTTTGCCCTTTCATGACTATTTAGGCAAACAAAAATATTTGCAATTCAATTGTTTTCCGTTAAATTTTCCTTAACTGCACTATTAGATTTAACATTCTTGGCGAAGCTTCGCAATGGAAACTATTTATTATCTGATTTGGCCTGATTTATAATTGAAAGTAGTCAGAACCAATAGAATGTATTTTCTTTGAGACTTATTTTAGGTTCAGGAGATAACCAGGTGGATAAAACAGCATAGAAATGACATGAAGATACAATCAGTCTTTGCTTTCTGTGATCCTGTTTTAAACATTTCATAAAATAATACAGAAGCTAAGGTACATTTAGAATGATTAATCTGAAAAACCCAACCTTGTAGTGTCTATAAAAAAGGTCTGCCTTACAGTGGAGCATTTCAAATAACCTCTTCAAAATCAACACTGTGATTCCTCTCCTAGATCATCAAGTAGAATGGAAGAATTGCATTTGGTATAAAATTAGAATGAATGCTCTTAGGGAAATATAAACTCTCTGTTTCTAAATTAAGATTTTGTTACAGACCAATGAACTGCAGTCAAGCAAGCTACCCTGATAGGAGGTGCAGAGAAATCCCAGTTCAGCATTTTTTGGAAAGCTGTCTCTTGCCAGCTCATTCCATCAAAACATAGTGAAAGGGGCTTTATAAACTGTTTTGGTCTCTTTATCATAAAACATCCTACATGATAAAATTAGGGGCTAGGGGTAGACCATATGGGTAATGGGTGTTACATATGAATTTGTTGAAGATAACAACATGGTTCATTGCTCACAGAGAATCTCAGTATAGCACACTTAATAAAATGCTGCTCCATTATCACAGTGAAAAATATTACCCCACTCTAAATGAGATTATTTTTAGACTCTGAGATGTCTCTTTTATTGCCACATCCTTGCATGAGTGGAAAATCAATTGAGTTTATTATTCACTGCTATGACAACTGTTAACCTAAATCTTTGGTGGAGAAGAACCCTTTAGTGATGTGCTGGGGCTGGCTCTTGGCAGCTCACAGGATTTGGTTGTATACATCTTATGACCTCAGATTGGTAGCTTGAAACTGGTCACAGTAGGAGCATTTACACCATGGAAATTGGCACACACTACACATCAGGTTGGTTCTTCCCCTTGTCCTTGAAAGCCAGTTGGTAAACATTAACTAGCATGCTACTGCCTCTGAGACAGAAGTTCTTTTCTTTTCAGTTTTTGGCTGCGCTGAGTCTTCATTGCTGCGGGTTGGCCTTCTCTAGTTGTGGCGAGCTGGAGCTATTCTTCATTGAGATGCTCAGGCTTCTCATTGCAGTGACTTCGCCTGTTGTGGAGCGTGGGCTCTAGATACAGGGGCTTCAGCAGTTGCAACTCAGGGACTCTAGAGTGTGGGCTCAGTGGTTGTGGTGCTTGGAGTTAGTTGCCTCACAACATGTGGGACCTTCCTGGACCAGGGATCGAACCTGTGTCCCCTGCATTGGCAGGCGGAGTGAGACAGAGATTCTTAAACTTTTTTGTTCCATGAATCCTTTTGAGATTTGCCAAAGCCCCACCTCTGAACAACATTTTTTTTTTTTTTAATCAATGAAGTCATTAAATGGTTCAAAGAACAAGTCTATGATATAGTTCCATGTATGCTTCTCTGATGACGTTTGTAATAACATCCAGAAGCAGATTTAAATTAGGTTAAGTAGTGATTAACATAAATTGATTTTGAGATCTCTGCAATGCTAGTGAGGTAAGAAAATATCTATAATTTCTACTGGAGACAAAGTCATTGGTTCAGCTAGTACGGCTATGATTTTTTTTTGAGGGGGGGCTACATTTATGACAGAAAGAAAGGCCACATTTCAGGTAGGTGTTTGTGAAAGTAAAGATGTCGTTTGTTTCCATGCAAGCCCGTGACTGCTTTGAATTCTATCCAGGGACCCCTTGGGAATACATTGACTCTGGGTTAAGAAGGCCTCTCTTAGAATCCTCTTTCACATTTGCAAGCATCACAATGAACCTTTCTGCTTCATATAGGTTATCTCCAAAGTGGAGGTAAAAGGGAGGACTTCTCTAGAAAATATGGCTGTCGTTGAACTCCAGCCAGTATTCACAAAATTCACAAATAATGTTTCTGTTTATATGGTAATTCCTCAAGCTCTTGTTTCCACTTAAATAAGCACTTCCACCTTGATTATTCAGCTATAGCTCTACCATGTCAGGTGAATGCTTTATTTCTAGCCCACAATGTCATGTGGGTGGGTCCCCCAGACTTCATGCTTGAAATCTTCGCTCTGTTGTCCATGCACATGTCTTTCTCAACCCTTCTTCTCAAACCCACCCGTCTTTCTCTGTTCACTCTCCACGCTCAGACTGGAATTCATGTCCAGTCAGACTGTTAGAATAAAGTCCTAACAGCTCATTCTGACTTCAGTCTTGCCTCCTCCAATTTATTCTGTGCTCTGCTTTCAGTTATTTCTCCAAAACACAGACCTAACCATTTCACACACACATCCTTTCCTCAGAGTGTATTTCCTTGAGCTGAAGCCAGTCTTCATTGCCATCATTCCTCCCAAAAGAATGTTCCAGAAATGATAGAAGCTTCCCCATTCCCCCAGGCATGCCCTGCATATTCCCAGCCCCTCACAGTCTATCCTCTTCTCTAGAAGGCCCTTCATCCTTGTTTTGCCTTCTGTTGGTCTGTTTGATCCTGCAGAATTCTACAGTCCCTATTCTCTCATTGAACTTTGTTTTTTCCTTTCTTGTTGCCGTTAACACACAACTGCATTTTGTATTATTTCATCTGTGAGCCTCAGTATAGAAGGGATGGAAATATACCCAACCTGAACTTGCTGGGCTTCCCAGGTGCCTCAGGGGTAAGGAATCCACCTGCCAGTGAGGGAGACCCAGAAGACGAAGGTTCAATCCCTGGGTCGGGAAAATCCCCTGAAGAGGAAATGGTAACCTACTTCAGCATCCTTGCCTGGAAAATTCCATGGACAAAGAAGCCTGGTGGACTACAGTTTATGGGATTGGATTGCAAAGAGTCAGACATGACTAAGCAACTAACACACACACACACACACACACACATAGCTTTGTTCTGTATTTGTAAATGTGTTATTATATTTTCATAATTTGAAAAAGAAAAAAATCTTAGGTTTATAATTGACCCAAGGAAACACTCTCATTAGCATATGATGCCAAGGACTTTGCTTATTAATTAAGCTATTAGGTGTAACATTAAAAGTGTAAGTAGAGACACAATATAGGATTCATCTCCTTTTCTGCACTGGGAAACAAGCCAGTTTTGGACTTCAATAATTGCAAATACCATCAACCAAGAGATCTAAGGAGATTCCTAAGTCTGTTATTTCTGAACTTGAAATTAATATTGTGATGCCATGTAGTTAACCAAATTTGTAATCATATGAGAAATGTACCATCGTGAGGACTAAATTAAGTGGGTCATCTTTTTTGTAGGACCTGATGATGCACAGCAAAAAATAGAACCTCATCACACAGCCGTGCTGGGAGAAGGTGACAGTGTCCACGTGGAGAACAAGGTAAAAGTAAAAATATTTCTTTTTTCAAAAGATTTTTTTGTTTTAAAAAATTTTAGTATAATTTTAAAGGTTACTTTCCATTAACAGTTATTACAAAATTTTGGCTATATTCCCCATATTGTACAATACATTCTTGAGCCTATCTCAAGAATACACCCAATGGTTTGTATTTCCTAATCCGTCATCCCTATATTACCCCTCCCCTGTCCCTGGTGACCACTAGTCGTTTTCTGTATCTGTGAGTCTGCTTTTTTTGTTATATTCACTAGTTTATTGTATTTTTTAGATTCTACATTAAGTATTATCATATAGTATCTCTCTTTCTCTGACTTACTTCAATTAACATAATGCTGTCTAAGTCCATCCATGTTGATACAAATAGCAAACTTCCATTTTTTATGGCTGAGTAATATTACATTGTATATATGTGCCTCAGTGTCTTTATCCATTAATCTGTTGATGGACACTTAAATTGCTTTAATCTTTTTTAACTTGTACTTTCTACTAGTTTCCAGTTTCCAAAAAATGCCCAAATCTCCTGTGTACCTGAATAATTTTTTCTCTTCCTCAGGGAAAGAAACTGTGCCACAAGTTTATCAACCAGTTTCATTAACTTCAGTTATTTCTAGTGGTGTATTTTAAGGTATTATCTATACCAATTCCTCATCTTTAGGAATCATCAAAAGTCTTAATTGTTTACCCCTAGAAATTTAAATCTGAGGCAACAGGTCTCCTTGTCTCTTACTTTTTCTTTCTTTATACACTTGATTGTTTTTATCTTTAGCATAAGTGAAAATGGATCAGCACTCTAGGGGTATAAATGTACATCTCCATACATAGTCCCATGGAACCCTTTGAAATTCGGCCCCATGTCGAACTGAGAAGAATATATGCTCTATCTCGTAGTCCTTTTGTGTTGAATCCTTGCTTTGTAAGTAAAGTTTCTGATATTTTCAAGGAGCTTTTTAATCTTCATTGATAGATTTCTTCGTGTTCCTTCTTTTATTCCTTTGGACAAGTCACTCACAAGTCATCTTGTTAGCCTATGAGGCCCATATGGCTGCTTTGTGCCATTCTAATAAGGAAAATTGAGGAGACAGTTGTGCCAAAGCTCCTGCAAAGTTGAATTTTGAAAAGTAGGGATTAAAACTGTGTCAGTACGCAGGTGACTGGCAGAGAGGCCATCTGACTGACTGCCAGCCCTCTGACCCTGGCATGGTAGAATTCAGTGGGTGTGAGGAAGGCTGCCTTTGCTGACTGCTCCCCTATTGCTCTTTTAATTCTCTGTGGCACTTCCAGGAGCAGTGAAGTAAAGGAAGCAGAGGCTTAGGAGCTCTAGAGGAAATGCGTATCTCGGGGTCTGTGCTCACTGTTATTAGGTTAAACTGTATGAAACTGCCACGTCTGACCTACAAAAATGGCGATTTCGTCTGTTTCCACCCAATGCACGAAAGAGGCATGGAAGCTATATATAAGCCAGAGACCCTCCTGACACCAGGTTAGTCAGTAACATTACCTGGTTTAACTTGACAACCGCAGGCCTCCCTGTGATGTAGCACAGGGCACACTGCAGGTGATCAGGATTTGGAAGCTGAAGCAGAACACCAGAATGAAGATGTGAGGGGAGCCAGAAATAGGGAGGCAGTGGGATGGAAAAGAGTCGGCTGAAGCCATCAGTTCCGTGACCCAGGGGCATGGTTCTGTTACATGCCCTTCTGTGATTTTGACTGTATGTAAATGAATTCCAGTTGAGCTATTCCAAATCCTGAAAGATGATGCTGTGAAAGTGCTGCACTCAATATGCCAGCAATTTTGGAAAACTCAGCAGTGGCCACAGGACTGGAAAAGGTCAGTTTTCATTCCAATCCCAAAGAAAGGCAATACCAAAGAATGCTCAAACTACCGCACAATTGCACCCATCTCACACGCTAGTAAAGTAATGCTCAAAATTCTCCAAGCCAGGCTTCAGCAATATGTGAACCGTGAACTTCTTGATGTTCAAGCTGGTTTTAGAAAAGGCAGAAGAACCAGAGATCAAATTGCCAACATCCACTGGATCATAGAAAAAGCAAGAGAGTTCCAGAAAAGCATCTATTTCTGCTTTATTGACTATGCCAAAGCCTTTGACTGTGTGGATCACAATAAACTGTGGAAAATTCTGAAAGAGATGGGAATACCAGACCACCTGATCTGCCTCTTGAGAAATTTGTGTGCAGGGCAGGAAGCAACAGTTAGAACTGGACATGGAACAACAGACTGGTTCCAAATAGGAAAAGGAGTTCGTCAAGGCTATATATTGTCACCCTGTTTATTTAACTTATATGCAGAGTACATCATGAGAAACGCTGGACTGGAAGAAACACAAGCTGGAATCAAGATTGCTGGGAGAAATATCAATAACCTCAGATATGCAGATGACACCACCCTTATGGCAGAAAGTGAAGAGGAACTAAAAAGCCTCTTGATGAAAGTGAAAGTGGAGAGTGAAAAAGTTGGCTTAAAGCTCAACATTCAGAAAACGAAGATCATGGCATCCGGTCCCATCACTTCATGGGAAATAGATGGGGAAACAGTGGAAACAGTGTCAGACTTTATTTTTCTGGGTTCCAAAATCACTACAGATGGTGACTGCAGCCATGAAATTAAAAGACGCTTATTCCTTGGAAGGAAAGTTATGACCAACCTAGATAGCATATTCAAAAGCAGAGACCTTACTTTGCCAACAAAGGTTCGTCTAGTGAAGGCTATGGTTTTTCCTGTGGTCATGTATGGATGTGAGAGTTGGACTGTGAAGAAGGCTGAGCGCCGAAGAATTGATGCTTTTGAACTGTGGTGTTGGAGAAGACTCTTGAGAGTCCCTTGGACTGCAAGGAGATCCAACCAGTCCATTCTGAAGGAGATCAGCCCTGGGATTTCTTTGGAAGGAATGATGCTAAAGCTGAAACTCCAGTACTTTGGCCACCTCATGCGAAGAGTTGATTCATTGGAAAAGACCCTGATGCTGGGAGGGATTGGGGGCAGGAAGAGAAGGGGACGACAGAGGATGAGATGGCTGGATGGCATCACTGACTCGATGGACGTGAGTTTGAGTGAACTCCAGGAGTTAGTGATGGACAGGGAGGCCTGGCGTGCTGTGATTCATGGGATCGCAAAGAGTCAGAATAACTGAGCGACTGATCTGATCTGATCTAAAGTGTAGCTTGAGCCATCAGGACATTAGGAAGAGCTCTTAGTTCCAAAAATTAGCCTTTACATGAGCGTGTATCACTTATATCCAGGAAGAGTAGACAGTCCCCCTAAGACACCACAGGAAGAGCCTGTGAAGGTGTGAATCTTGGCTTTGCCACTCGTTAGCCATGTGACTATGGACACAGTTCTCAAACCCCCTGGGCTTTGTTCAGTTTTTTTGTCTGCAGTTTTGAAATAATGATGCCAGCTGCATGGGGCTGTCAGACTATGTGTGATTATGCAGGTCGAGAGTCTAGGCCACATACAGCATGGGGATCAGTAATTTATTCCCAGTAGACCAGATGTAAACTTTTCCTAAAGTTTCATTGAATCCCAGTCACACCCATTCATTTCCATTTGTCTGTGGATGTTGTCATACCACAGGTAAGTGGTTGTGACAGAGACTGGGTGGCCCACAAAGCCTAAAATCTTTACACTCTGGCTCTTTACAAGGACAGCTTTGCTTATCCCTAATCTAGTACACAGTGGGTGTCCAGTGATGATAGCTGGAAAGTTCACTGATCTAAACACTTGGTGTGACAGATGGTCATGCCACATACATGTTACTTAATGAGGATTCATACCTTAGGCCCTCAGGTTTAGGACACGTAGTTTTCTACAGCTAGAAAAAGGCCTCAAAGGACTCATTCAGTTGGGCTCCAGGCTAGAGGTGTCTTCACTCAGGACTAGGCGTAGCCTGAGGATGAAAGAATGACCTGTGCCTTCATGGTTCTCCCCTGTTCCCCCGGGCACGGAGTTGTGGGCAGGAATGAGGAGCTGATAGGTAGTCCCTGGATTTCCTCTGTTTTGCTCTTCCTGCTCTTCCTCTGCCTCTCAATCTGTGTCTTTGCCCTCATGCCCATCTCCCTGGTGGCCCAGGAGTCTGGGTGGGTTTCTCCGGAATGGCCAGTCCTTAGGTGAGGAGGGCAGGGAAGGGTTGATGTAGACCACATCTTGGACCAGCACATTTTAGGCCACAGGGAGCTCTGTCTTTTTCACTCAGTGTGGATTATCTTTTGTGACTGTACTCTGAAGTCTTCCAAGAGGGGAAGCAACTGCAGGGGGCTTGGTGCATACTGAGGAGTTGTTAAGCCAGACTCTTTGACTTCTGAGAAGAAGCCCAAACCCCAGCACTGACTTCAAAATGGCCTTATCTTTTATGTTGTTCTTAGAGATGGAGGTCAATCCCAGGCTACTCTGGACATTTAAGCCTGGACTGGAATGGCCACCCTGGAACAGCCTATGTTCTGAGCTTTCAGGCTCCCTGTGCTGCTTTGGCAGCAAGGTACCACAGTTAGTATCCTGGTTGCCAAGATGGCTCCCTGATCAGGAGCACATGGATTTGATGTGAAGGCTTGGCCTCACCTTTAAACCCGTGTTTGTACTAGTGTCTTATTGAGAAAGTCTTAAGCCTCATGGGTTAACAGACTTACTTGTAGTTTGTCAAGGTAGACAATCAATTCCTCTTTGACTGCCACTAAAACCATACTTGAGAGTAATGGTACTCTTTAACAAATTTGTCTTTCAATTTTTATTTTAATTAAATGTTAGTCTGTATTAATTTAATGTATTCCCCATGAATGGTGCCAGTTAAAGAGTACCACTTAAAGTTAGAGATAACTTTTTGCTGATGTACAAAAATTCATAGTAAAATAAACCATTAATCTTCAAAAACTGGTAACAGTTCATTGTTTTCACTTTCACTTGACCTAAGAATTATTAACAATGAAATTGAGTAAGAATAATTGCATGTGATTAAGTCCTGTTAAATCTCACTTTCTGGTGATGTTTTTCAGGTAATATTTCACTATAATAAATGTTCCTGAGCAAAAGCATGCCTTTAGATTCATTCTCAGAGTCCAAGAGCCATCTCAAGCTTTGTATTGAATATTTCTGATCAAGCAAACAAACTCTGAATGCATATTCACAGTGTAGAAGTTATCACCATCTTAGATGAATCTTAGGGCTTCGTCTGGGCTTCGATCATTCTTGTCGGTATCAGTGGAACTCAAGACATATCTTGGCAATTTTTATGGAATAACAGAGCATTTTGTAAAAGTGAATTGTTACATAAACCCAGAAGGTCCTGACTCAAAACTAAACTCTGAGAAGGTGTGCCAAAGTGAAAGACCTGTTCTGGACCCCCAGAAATCATGAGTGTAGGTTGGGGCAGCTATCCATAAGGCAGTAGGTAGACTTCTGTTACCTTTGTATGAGTCTTTTCATCAGACCCCAATAGGGCACTGACTTAGATCCACACAGGGACTCATGACCTTCAACAGGTCTTTCCTTGTTCTTGCTTTGACCAGTCTTCTCATTTGATATTGTACCCAAGGTCACCTTGCCATAGACGAGAACTTTTCAAGATAGCAGCAATTGGGACTTGCAGCCACAAGAGCACTCTAGTGAAAATTCAGAAAGATCATCAGCTTTCACCAAAGAAGGCTAGGGAAGGGAAGAAAAAGGATGCACTTAAGGAAAAAGAAAAAGACCCAAAACATCTGGCTTAGGTTAGAGGACAAGGGTCCATGCATAGGTTAATTTTGTGAAAAAGTCATTCAGAGGAGCTTGGACCAGCCTGCCGCTTTCTGAAATGGAAAGCCCAATACCCAAGCAACTCAACACCCAGCAGTTGGATCATTTTTCATTTCAGGCCAAACACTAGTGTCCTTTTATCCTACTGTCTGACTTATAAATGAAAGTCATCATTTGATTTGAGTAGTGTCAAAAGGGACAAAACTTGAATTTTCAGCACTTTATTATTATTCCAAACTGTGTAAACTGTAGGACACATTTGTCACTCACAAAAGACGAATCTTCTGAATTAAGAAACGTACATTCTGAGGAGTCATAAACCCGTGACACAAGGAGGTTGGCCTTTTCTTTCCTTTTCTTTTATGACCCCTGATCCTTTTCCCCCTGTTTCCTGAACCAGAAGTCAAGTGCTTAGCTCCTCTAAAAACAAACACCTCAAAACAGTTTTTAGTGATATCCTCCTTCAGATTAAAGTATAAATGATGTAACACCAGTGATCAGAACTATTTATAAGATACTTTTCTTGAATGTGTCATTTGATTCACACTGAAATTTCACCCCTCCAAAGCCCTTAGTGAATAAATCTTTTTGGATAACTGCATGCTTTTTTTTAAGTTGAATTTTTTAGTCACTTAAACATGACATTGAATAAGAAAACATTTAAGTTGAGTAAGAAACCTTCCCCTTTCTTGTGGACTCCTGGGCTACTGCATAATACTATGCACAGTGTAACTGATTCATAACCTTGGGTCATCAGCATGTAAAAATATTGATTACTATCCTGAGCTATAAAGTATGATGATGTCTTTAGGGCCTGCTGGCTCCTACAGTAAGTGGTCCTAGACTAGTTTTTAAGCTTCTACATCTGTTTTTCATAGTCTTTTTTTTTTTTTGGTTTGTTTTTAATTTCCAGGGTCTCCCGCATTGTAGACAGACGCTTAACCGTCTGAGCCACCAGGGAAGTCCAGAATTGATGTTAAGCTATCCATTTCCTTGTATTGCTGTAGAGTGGTGCTTTCCTATCTTCTAGCTTTGCATCTCGTGGATCTGATGACCATAAAGCCTAACCATTAACATTGTATACAATGTCAGAGTAAGTGGGAATTGAATGAGGGTCTATGCTGAGGTTAAAACACTAATCTCTAGAAGATGAGGTTTATGACATCTATTTTTGAAATTTGAATTAGCAGAAGTTAGTTTACTCTTTTGTTTTTAAACTCTTGACTCAGGACTTCTTTATTGCATGCTTGAAATATGCCCCAGTATGCAGTGGTTTTTTTTTTTACCTCCCAAAATATAACAGTTTCAATTACTTGCCACATATCTGTTTTTAAAAGGCAAAGGACATTTACTTCACTCCCCAAAATGTCATTTACTTTTCTGTCAAATGTCATTGAATTTTCAGTTTTGTTTAGAGGATATTGCTTTACAATGTTACAGTGGTCTCTGCCTTACACCATGGCAAATCAGTCATCAGTTCAGTTCAGTTGCGTCTGACTCTGCAGCCACATGGACTGCAACACGCCAGGCTTCCCTGTCCATCACCAATTCCTGGAACTCACTCAAACTCATGTCCATCGAGTCGGTGATGCCATCCAACCATCTCATCCTCTGTCGTCCCCTTCTCCTGCCTTCAATCTTTCCCAGTGTCAGGGTCTTTTCCAGTGAAAAAGACCCAGGGTTCTTCGCATCAGGTGGCCAGAGTATTGGAGCTTCAGTTTCAGCATCAATCCTTCCAATGAATATTCAGGTCTGATCTCCTTTAGGCTTGACTGGTTTGATCTCCTTGCTGTCCAAGGGACTCTCAAGAGTCTTCTCCAACACCACAGTTCAAAAGCATCAATTCTTCGGCACTCAGCTTTCTTTATGGTCCAATTCTCACATCCATATATGACTACTAGAAAAACCATAGCTTTAAGAATATTGGAGGGGGTTGCCATTTCCTTCTCCAGGGGATCTTCCCCACCCAAGGGATCAAACCTAGGTCTCCTGTGTTGCAGGCAGATTCTTTACCAACTGAGCCACCAGGGAAGCCTGACTAACACTTGACTAGTCAGACCTTTGTCGGTGAAGTAATGTCTCTGCTTTTTAATATGCTGTCTAGGTTGGTCATAGCTTTTCTTCCAGGGAGCAAGCATCTTTTAATTTCATGGCTGCAGTCACCATCTGCAGTGAGTTTGGAGCCCCCCAAAATAAACTCTGACACTGTTTCCACTGTTTCGCCATCTATTTCCCATGAAGTGGTGGGACCAGATGCCATGATCTCAGTTTTCTGAATGTTGAGCTTTAAGCCAACTTTTTCACTCTCCTCTTTCACTTTCATCTAGAGGCTCTTTAGTTCCTTTTCGGTTTCTGCCATAAGGGTGTTGTCATCTGCATGTCTGAGATTATTGATATTTCTCCCTGCAATCTTGATTCTAGCTTGTGTTTCATCCAGCCTGGCATTTCTCATGATGTACTCTGCATATAAGTTAAATAAGCAGGGTGACAATATACAGCCTTGACATACTCCTTTCCAAATTTTGACCCAGTCTGTTGTTCCATGTCCAGTTCTAACTGTTGCTTCTTGACCTACATACAGGTTTCTCAGGAGGCAGGTAAGGTGGTCTGGTATTCCCATCTCTTTCAGAATTTTCCAGTTTGTTGTGATCCACACAAAGGCTTTAGCATAGTCAATAAAGCAAAAATAGATGATTTTCTGGAATTCTCTTGCTTTTTCTATGATCCAACGGATGTTGGCAATTTGAATTCTGGTTCCTTTGCCTTTTCTAAATCCAGGTTGAACATATGGAAATTCTCGGTTCATGTAATGTTGAAGCCTAGCTTGGAGAATTTTCAGCATTTCTTTGCTATCATGTGAGATGAGTAATTATGCAGTAGTTTGAGAATTCTTTGGCATTGCCTTTCTCTGGGATTGGAATGGAAACTGACCTTTTCCAGTCCTGTGGCCACTGCTGAGTTTTCCAAATTTGTTGGCGTATTGAGTGCAGCACTTTAACAGCATCATCTTTTAGGATTTCAAATAGCTCAGCTGGAATTCCATCACCTCCACTAGCTTTGTTTGTAGTGATTTTTCCTAAGGCCCATTTGACTTCACACTCCAGAATGTCTGACTCTAGGTGAGTGATCACAGCATCGAGGTTATCTAGGTCATAAGATCATTTTTGTACAGTTCTTCTGTGTATTCTTGCCACCTCTTCTTAATATCTTCTGCTTCTATTAGGTCCATACCATTTCTGTCCTTTATTCAGCCCATCTTTGCATGAAATGTTCCCTTAGTATCTCTAATTTTCTTGAAGAGATCTCTAGTCTTTCCCCTTCTATTATGTTCCTCCATTTCTTTGCATTGATCACTTAAGAAAGCTTTCTTATTGCTCTTTGCTATTCTTTGGAACTCTGCATTCAGATGGATATATCTTTCCTTTTCTCCTTTGCCTTTCACTTCTCTTCTTTTCTCAGCTATTTGTAAGGCCTCCTCAGACAACCATTTTGTATTTTTGCATTTCCTCTTCTTGGTCTCTACCTTATATCATGGCAAATCAGTCATAATTATGTATATATATATATTCGCTCCCTCTTGAGCCTTCCCCCCACCCCCATCCCACTCCTCCAGGTTGTCACAGAGTGCCAGGCGGGGCTCCCTGAGTTATGTAGCAGCTTCCCACTAGTTATCTGTTATACACATGATAGTGTATATATGTTGATGCTATTTTCTAAATTTATCCTAGCCTCTCCTTCCCCTGCTTTATCCACAAGTCTGTTCTCTGCATCTGGGTCTCTAATTCTTCTCTGTAAAGAGCTTACTCTGTTGATTTTTAGCTGAGTTCACATTAGTACATTTTGACAGCAAATAGGGAGTAATTAAGACTTTCATAGAAATCATTTGGCCATATTTATCTTATCACAAGTGTGGCGGGAGGTTCTTCTGCTGGTTTCTCTGGCATGATTGTGTCAGAAGACATCAGCAATAGGAGGGCTCTCTGGAAGTATTACAGCACCCTAATGATGTATGGGGTCTCAAAGAGTCGGACACTACTGAGCAACTGAATTGAACTGAACTGAACTGAACTGAATGATGTATAGAAAATCTCCCTAACGATGTATAGAAAAGTGTTTCTTTCCCTGCATCCACACTAATATTGGATTTAATAATTTTTTTGCAGTTTCAGGGATGAAAAACCTCATCTTAATTCTAAACAAAAACAGTAGGATCCTTTTGGAAAGAAATTTGCTTGAGCAGATGTCCCTGGGATGTTTCTTTAAGGTTCCATTTAATGCAGCACTTCTGGGGCTTATTTTATACTAATAGTAATAAATGTTGAAAGTAATAAAATGTTCCTTTTGGATTTGCATGAATAATTTTCCATTCTCAAAATTAAAATTTTAGTAGGAAGTTATAAGCCCTATACTAAGCCAAGCTATTTATATAGTTTGTCATAAAGATGTTTCTAATTAAAGAAAAATCTTAAATTCTCCTTTATTTGAGTAGGTTATCATTTTAGTGGTTGGGACGTATCCTTGAGTTTTGATTGCCACCAAGCATCTTAAAGAATGAGCATTTCCCTATTGCATATTGCACAGAAAATATTTCTGGAATTTATCTTTAGAATTAAGGACATTATCCATTTGGCCAGAATGTCAGGTCCAAACCATTCCTAGTCAGATAGTCAAAAATAAATCTATTTATTGTTTGTTGCTTTGTTTCTTGCCTTTAGGATCCTGAGAGAAGCCACTTTGTCCTAATTGCTGGGGAGCCATTAAAAGAACCAGTTGTCCAGCATGGTAAGCCTCAAATGATGGCTGTTTTCTTGGTTGGTTTTCATTTCTTTGAAAGCAGAGTACATCTATAGTATCACTGGGAAGAACAGCTTGATTTTTGTCCTCTCTCTGTCTACAAAGTTGAGGATTTTGTTTCATTTCTCTATTGTCAAAGGAAAATATACACATGGTATTTATTTCTATATTCACGCTCTCTTTCTTTTTAAGAAACATTTCTTGAGTATCCATCATGTGTAGGACATGGAGGTTTGAACCTTGTGGGGATCAAAAACAGTATTTTTTTTATGTTGTGTCAAGAGAGTTTCAACTTAAAAGATTTTATGGTCTACTGGGGAGTTGAATATCATTTTTATCTTTACCGAAAATTGATTTCTCTGTTTTTCTTTTTGGCTATACCACACAGCTTGTGGGATCTTAGTTCCCAGTGACTGAACCTGGGTCCATGGCAGTGAACATGCTGAGAGTCCTAACCACTGGACCACCAGGGAATTCCCATAACAGTATTTCAATATTGTCCTTACAGTTTATTGTCTTATTAGTGAAAAATAAGAATGTCTTAGGAATATTTCTTTGGAAGTTTCTAAAATATTTGAATCAATCTTAGTTAATTGGGGGAAAAAAAAAACCCAAATATAGAGAATTCCCTGGTGCCAGCGGTTAGGACTCTGCACTTTCACTGCTAAGGACCTGCGTTCAACCCCTGATCGGGGAACTAAAATATCACCATGGCCAAGCCCTACAGCGTGGCCAAATGAATAAATAAATAAAAACCAACCAAACCAAATAAATAAATAAAGACATAAGAAGATAAACAACAAGGGCTTACTGTATAGCACAGGAAACTATAGTCAATATTCTATAATAGACCATGATGGAAAGAATGTAAAAAAGAATATATGTGTGTGTATGTATATGCATCACTGAATCACTTTGTTATACAGCAGAAATTAACACAAAATTGTAAATAAACTATAATACAACAAAACAAATAGAGATAACTGTGGTATAGTAGAAATAGGACTGTACTTGGAGGCAGAAAATCCTGAAATAGGTACTCATAATAGTCACTTCAGTTCTTTGTCTTGACTTCTTCAAAATGTTGTTGTTTGATTAAATGAGGAACATCTAAAAGTACCTAGAACTCAATCTATTATTTAGATAAATGCCACAAAGCATAGTGTACATCCACTTACCTAATTATTAAATTTAACATGCATTAAAATCCCATTACGTTACCTTGCCTTGGCTAATGATACACATAGTGATTTCAGAAAAAAAAAAAAAAAAAGACCCAACTGGTCATAAATTTAAAGAAAACTGATTATTTTTAAAATATTCATTTTTGTTCTATTAGTAATTTAAGAGGCAAGCATTTAATTTTACCCCACTTAGCCCATAGCATTTGACCTGGATTTTGCAGGCTTCTGATTTCCACTCCAAAAGTTCATGGTTCTCATTTTCTTTTATCTTGATTGAACAGCCCTGAAATAGTTTGTTTTTCTGGAAGAAGCCTGCAGACAAATTGAGTAGGATCACCATCTTTATTAATAGCAGCTAGAATTTAGGTGGGAAAAGAATGTGTGGGATGGAAAGCTTCTAAGTTAAGCAATGTCCCCTGCATCAGTGATGAAAACCAAGAATCCAGCTACAATAGGGGACAGGCCAGAGGAGTGGGACCGCCTGTAGCCACCCTCCATTCACCTCCCATGAGTCCTCTCCGAGGCTTGGGACTGGGGAATACTGGGTGTGCTGGCACGCACAGACTTAGATTAACCAACGGCATAGAGATGGCCCCCGAAATCCCAGTTAGTGAGAGGCAAAGCATTCTACTTGTTTATTTTCTGTTACCTTTTTCAAACCCAGAATATTTCCTTTTACCTGGGCATGTTTGAAGACCACCACAACCATCTCTTGACTATTTGGGAACCAGTACTAGTTGATGAGGAAAACAGAACCCAGATGTTCCACTTCTTTACATAACAAGTACTTGGGTAGCACTATCTGCTAAGAGGTGTGTTGGCCACATAGCTGGATTCACACTCAAGCTGTTCAATTCTAGCCCCCGAGCCTTCTGCCTCTCCCTGTGCCTGGTTGCCCCTTCTCTGTCCTGTGGCTTCTGTGACAGAAAGTAATTGTTAGTGGTGGAGCTGGGATTTGAACCCTAGTCTCCTAAACCCTTGTCTTGTGCGTCTCCTCTATAGGAAGTTTCTCCATAATGAGAAATTAAACTCGCACCATTTTTATTACAGTAGAGGGAGGGAGTTCAAAGACTTAATCAGAGGAGAGATGAACTGTGTAGGTTAAAAGAGGTTTGATAGGATTATACATAACTAGCAAATAGTTTTCTTGTTCATAACCCTTACATGTATTAAAAAACATGCTTTCTGGGGGGTATAGTGTACAACATGGTGACTATAGTCAATAACACTGTAGTGCATATTTGGAAGTTGCTAAGAGAATAGATCTTAAAAGTTCTCATCACAAGAAAAAAATTCTGTTATGTGTGCTAATAGATAATAACTAGACTTATTGTGATCATTTCCCAATGTATGCAAATACCAAAAAATTATGTTGTACTGGAAACTTATATAATGCTGTATGTGTGTTATACCTGAATTTCAGAAAAATAAATTAATGTAGTTATATACTATTCCCGCCCCACCAAAAGGGCTTCCCAATTGGCACTAGTGGTAAAGAACTCGCCTGCTAATGCAGAAGATGTAAGAGATGTGGATTTGATCCCTGAGTTGGGAAGATCCCCTGGAGGAGGGCATGGCAACCCACTCCAGTATCCTTGCCTGGAGAATTCCATGGACAGAGGAGCCTGGGGGGCTACAGTCCATGGGGCTGTAAGGAGTCGGATACGACTGAGTGACTTAGTGTGCACACATTCCCCGCCACCAGACCCACCCAAAAAAAGACAAACAAAAACATGCACTTTCTGGTTTCAGTTTTCTTTTTAAGGATTTGAGATGAGCTTCCTTACCTTGGCTTTGGAGGGCTCACGCTTCCAGTGATTACCTTGTTTCTCAAAGTGTGGCCCTTGAACCAGCAGCATCAGCATCACTGGAGAGAGAGAAATGCAGTCTCAGACCTCACTCCAGACCTTCTGGTTCAGAATCTGCATTTTAATAAGATTCCCAGGTGATTCACATGCACATTATGATTTGAGAAGCACAGCAGAATACCCCAGAGAAGTGTCAAAATGGAAGCCCAGAAGTGTACTGTTTGTACAGAAAAGGAATTGGGGGAGGAGAGAGGTGCTTCACAAGTCCCATCTCTAGCAAAACTGTGATGTGCAGAAAGTCACTCCTTGGCCCAGTACCTGCTCTCATTTTCTGAGTTCCATTTGCCTTTCTTTTCTGTATCCTTTAAAAAGTTGATTTTTCCAGGATGCCCTCTAGAATTTATTATTTATTTTGCATATGCGGGCTCTCTCATTTTTCCTACCTGGTATAGTCCACATCTCCAGATGAAATTTCTCTCATGAGCCCCAGAACCCTGTTTCCAACAATGTACTGAGCACCTCTGCCAGGAAGCTATCTGACTGTCTCCAGTGCCTTCATGCCAGAATATCCAGAACTGAGCTTGCCCTACCCACAGCTTCCTATGTCTCGTGTCTCAGATATCCTTAAACAATTCCACCATCAACTCAGCCTCCCAAGCCAGACATCTTCTCTACCCTGATGCCAAAGGTGTCTTCTCCGAACTGCACATCAGATCACAGTGCTGTCTGCTTAACTCTTCAGTGATTCCCGATCACCTGTGGAATTATGTCCAACATCTTCCGAGAGATCGAGTTCAAACCCAGAGTGGTCTGGCCCCTTCCTCCGTATCAGATCCTGAGCCCTTGGTTTCGCGCTTCGAGCCTTCCTTCCAGCGCTGTGCTCCACTGTCACTGCCTCCCGCATGCTAGTCCCGAAAACGCCTTTGCCCCATGTCTGCCTGTTTAGACATCACTGTGTTTATGAATTCCGTCCTGGGCTCCTCCTCCTCTCCTTTCTGTGTTAATTCTTTGAATTTTCCATACTTTTGTCATTCTGTTCATCACACTCTTTTGTAATAATTTGTTTTCATATCTGTGTGATAGATTTGAGGTCCTTGAGGGGAGAGCATCTGTCATTCAGCTTTATGTCTCTAGCTCCCAGCGCCATGTTCATTATTCAATAAGTGTGCAATAAATGCTGGATAGATAAGTCATTAAATGAATGAATTTAGATGCCTGCTACCTGTTTTCCCTTTCTCTTGCCATCCTGTACCTTGCAGTCTCTCAAAAGGCCTCAATATCATCAAGGCATGTGATATTGAATCTTCCTTCTCAAGTGCTAAACCAAAGTGAATCCCAAATCTGTGCTGATATGCTAACAGTAATTAAGCAGTTTGACTGTGTTATTCCCTCTAAGTTATGTTTTAATCTGGGTCTCTCAGAGAAAAGCCTCTTAGACGAAGCACGTTGTAAAAGGCTCCTGATGAAATGTCTGCATGCTAGGGCAAGAGATATACTGAATGGACAAATCTGTCAACTGCTTTCAAGACACTGCCAAAGCCATATAAGAGCTGGCCCTGTTTATCCAACAGATGTTGGAGGTGACACAGTCTAAGACAATACCCTTTTGCTCCTACAGTATGTGAAGAGAGGGAAAGAGACATTTTGCCTCTTGGCTGATGAGAAGAGGACTTCTACACCTTTAGCAAAAGCCAAGTTCAAACCTAGGAATTAGACAAATTGTGACCCATGGGCCAAATCTGTCCACTACATGTTTTTGTAGATAAAGTTTTATTGGAACACACCATCCCTAGTCACTTGTATACTGTCTATGACTGCTTTTGTGCTTCAACAGAAGAGTTGAGTGGTTGAAACAGACATGGTTTGACCCACAAAATCGAAAATATATACTATCTGGCCTAAGTGTACTGACCCCTGGAGAATCCAAAATGTGATGTCTTCTTGACTTGAAAATTTTGTAATTTAGTGTCTGTCAGGTGCTACTAATTTTAAGAAACGACTTGGACCCCTCACATAAGGACACGGACTCATATACTGTGCAGATACCAACACCGTGACGAGATTTGCCAATTTTTAAAAATCAGTTCAGTTCTTGATATCAGTCAATTCAATTCTATACAACTGACAACAACAATAAATCTTAAAACTTCTCTTCACAAGAAAAAAAATTCTGTAACTATGGATGGTGACAGATGTTAAGTAACCTAATGTAGCAATCATTTCCCAATATATACAAATAATCAAATTGTTATGCTGTACACCTGAAACTAATATAATGTGGTGTGTCCATTATACTTCCACAAAAAAGATAAAGAGGATAAAGAGAAGTAACAACTACAAAAATAGTTACAATAGAACCAAACCTGAAAATGTTTCAAATAAAAACATTGTCATTGCTGATGACAGCCTGGAGTGGATGAGTGAGCTATAATTGCATTTGTTTATCTGAAGTTTGTTCATTATAATCATAAACAATCCTAGTTAAGAAACTTGTCCTACAGTCCTCAAGGATTGGGTGCTGTGAAAATAACCTTGTTCAGATATGCCTGAGTTTGTTTCAAATTAAGAAGTACAGAAGCACGTACCATTTTCACAGTAGAAAAAAAATGTTCTCGTCACCTGGAACTTTCTGAACGTCTCTTTTCTGCTCTAGGTCCGTTTGTGATGAACACAGATGAAGAGATTTCTCAGGCCATCCTTGATTTCAGAAATGCGAAAAACGGCTTTGAAAGAGCCAAAACCTGGAAATCAAAGATCGGAAACTAGTGACAAGCGTAAGGGCGCTCTGACTGCCTTCTAGAATGTTGCCCTTTGTGACACGCACCCATTTAGTGTATGCAGTTTCCAAGGCCGACTTCGCCAGTGTTTGTAAAGAATTCCACACTCAAGTGATAATATGTTTGGTTTTTTTTTTAAAATATAGCACTGTGTGTAAGATATTTCTTGGCCCAAGCAAATAAACCTAATTGTTGCTTCTCTAAAAATCGGTGGTCATCATTTCAACCTAAATTACTAAGCTTCTGTTAAAAAATTTTTATATATGTTTACCTTTCCACAGATGTGTGCCTATTTTGTCATCTTTGTGCCTGTGTGTTTTTTAAAGCATATTTGATTACTTTCTGTGTGTCTCACTGATATAGGTGTGTGAGCATCTGAGGTCTCTTTCTGCAGTGCAGTTTGCATGCCTATGTGCTGGGGTTGGTTTCATGTTACAGGTTATCTGCATTAAAGTAACAGCAGTTCTGAGCGCTTCAGTCAGTTTTCAAAACTGCCCCGCTATTGGTAGGGACACGACAGGATTACGGCCAAGACTTCCCTGCTTTTTCTGCCAAAATCTGTGTCAGATTTAAGACACATGCTCCTGCACGCTTCCATGAGGGTTGTGAAAAAAGTTTGAATCCACAATTGGGTCCCAGCCTTTTGTAGCTGCAAACATTGGTGGCCGCACCACCTCCTTATAAAACAACTTGAACCTGGGCATAGGGTGGAAAGATTTTTTATTTTTTTAATTTGCTGGACATGAAATGGATTTAGAGTGCTTTCTCATTTCAAGTAGAAGACATGTCCACTTCCTGATTATTTTTGGAGCATGAGAACATTTACAGTTTTTTTTTTCATCTCTCTCCCCCTTCCATAAGATTGCACAGAAACGCACCTTGACTAATTGATTTTGATCACAACTGATTACTTGTTTTTCCCTGTGAACTCTTGGGGTTTTGAACTTTCCTTCTGGAGAATGCCTTTTGAACCAGTTTGCTCTAGCTGCCTGATGTCAACTGCTTGGTGATCAGTGGATACTGAATACAGAATATTCAGAATGTACAGACAGTGGGCAGTGGTGAATATTTTCATGATGTCTTCTCTGCAGTTGGTGCAGGGCTCCAGTTATGAACGTGGACCAGTGAAGGTAGGTGAGCTCAATTTTTCATGCGATGCAGATGTCTAAGTTGGCTTATGCAGAGGATGCTTTCTTTGCCCCCACTATTTCTGAGATAATAGAAAAATGCAGAACACTACCAATAGTGGGTAGGCTATGTCCTGTACTTGTTAATGAGTATTCTGTTTCTTAAGCTTATTCAGATTCTTGCCATGAGTTTTTAAAAATGCTTAGGGTAGGAGGCTTTTGGAGATGTAATAGGACATGAATGGACATTCTGGAATCTTTCCAGATAGGAAAGTTTTCCCCTAACTCTATATGCAGATGGCACAGTAATTTTTTTATTGGAGTGTAGTTATTTACAATGTTGCATTAATTTCTACTGTACCACAGTGATTTTTCTAAGGAAGCATTGATTTGTTTTTATGACACAGAAAACTTTGTGGGCTGTTTATTTTCAGGTCATCTGTGAACAGCAAACATTCCTTTTTTTAGTTAGTTAAGTTAGTTAACTTCTTCTGTAAATCAAAAACTGCTGTGCTTTCTGCAGACATTTTCTCCCTGGTTTTCCAAATTACCCTTTCTACCATGTAGAAAAATCTTTCTGTGGACGTCGTTTTGGTCCTTTGCTTTTTGAAATGTGTGTAAAACTCAGCCATAATCGAATATTGGATTCTATCAGCAAGCATCAAATAGAATCCAATGAATTGAGAGTAATACAAAAAAATTGACTGGGATGTGACTGACTGAGCATGATTTCACCCAGTTTTATGCATTTCACAGTTTATATTGTTCTCAGCTTTTGATTTTGAAAATGGTTAAGATATAATCACTTTGACCAAAGTGGTGCTAAATCATTATTGATTTAAGAATCTCTGGCCATGAACAATCAACGTGGACTTGAGTTTTTGTAGCTGTTGTTAGGACGTGCATTTTCAGTAAGGGTGATATCGCCCCCAACAGGGGAAAATTGCCCTTGGGGATGAAAACGTCTTACTCTTTTGTATAAAGCACAGATGTACATACAGTAGAGAAAGAGATACGCTGTATTTCTGGGAAGATTGACCTCTGTGTTAGAGGTAGAGAGCCACCTTGCCAGCAAGCAACACCTTTCCAACTTTCCAAATTCCAAACGGACACGAGAGGGATCACAGTCGTTCAGCTCCACTTCAGTGCCACCAGCCTGGAGTTGGGATCTCAGTGGCAGATTACAGGTAAACTGGAATCCCATTTTGAGCCTCAGGGACAGGAGGTGAAATGAGACTTGTTTGAAGCAAGTAAGGCTTTTCAGGCTGTTCAGCTGTTTTTAAGTCCATAAAACTCAGGACTCCTTTAGGTGTGTTTGGTTTATGGAGGTTCCTACCCACCTCCAGGCCCCACATGGGGTTTTAAAATATTTTCATTTCACTTTGAAACTTCAGTTGCCTCGGTATAAGAGGAGACTGAATAGTTGGAAAGAAGTCATATCCTTTAGGTTGTTCAGCTCTTTTAAACAGCAAAGACACAATTCTTCAGTTGTCCTGGGCACAGTGAGGTTTTAAATGTATCAGGGACTTCCCCGGTGGTCCAGTGGTTAGGACTCAGTGCTGTCACTGCCAAGGGCCCAAGTTCAATTCCTGGTCAGGGAACTAAGATCCCATAAGCCATGTGACATGGCCAAAAAAAGTTTCAGATTTACTGCCAGAAGTTTTATTAATTGTATTAAACAGTTTATTTAATAGGGCACTAGAAGAAAGCAGTTGAATTTGAATGTGATAGAAAATACGTCTTTACACAGGGAACATGCAGTGTTATATGCTTAGTGATACCATTAGCAGTTTTTTTCATATATATCCAGATTGCCTTCAAAAAGGGAAGCTCTGTATAGTGAGCTTTGATCCACCCAACACCTAGCTCAATTAAATCTTTCTGATGTGAAGAAAAGACGTGCATACAGTTGCACAGATGTGAGTGGGTGGTGAAGGCTCAGGAGGTACATTGTACTGGTTATTATACTTTTTCTTTCCCCGCATAGTTTTTTCTTAAGAGACAAATCCAAGAAGAAATATGTTTCTTAATGTTCTTCTTGTTTAAATCAAAATTTACCATGAAAGCATATTCAGGGTGGTAATGGTTTGGACACTGGAATATGAATGTATTTTGTGCTTGTTGAGATAAAACTATTTTATTTATTATAAGATGTGTCCAGGGTCCTCCTTGGTGGCCGGTCCCTGAGTGTGATCTCTAACCTTCCTCTCTGCCGACTACCTCTTTTTCTGAAAGGTTGCCCTTCACCCAGTCTTCACTTTCTAGCCTTGAACATTCTGCTGTTTTTTCAGCTTAGACTAGCAGTGCCTGTAGTACAGTTATACGAGTCTGTATATATTCTTTTTCCTGCAATAACTGTGCAAACGGCTGCCAGCATCCCCGACAGTTGTGCTCACTGCCATTTGAGTATAATGCCTCCTGATTTCATTAGTCTTGCCACTTGTACTTAGCTGTTTGGGGTCAGCAGTGCCTGGAATTTGTGAACTGAGAAAAATCTGCTGGAAAGTCTCAAATCTACTGTTTAGGTGATAAGTTTTTCAATCTGAGCAGAATATGTTTTCTTCTAGAAATAAGATTAACCCAATCCCTCTTTCTGACTCACTAGTATAATCAGAGTAACCATGTAGATTTGGGATTTATTTCTGTCTGTTCTCTCCAGCTTTTATATATGTTGGGGTAGTCATGTACAGTTGCATAGGGCGTGCAGTGCACAACTCTAGGACCCTCCATCCACCTGGTCTCATATCTGTATATGGTAACTTTGGGTACAGTATTGTACACTCTGGGCTTTTGATTAATAAATATCTGCAACCTCACTGTCCTGTCATTTGCATCCATCTTCTGGCCAGTACTATTTCTAGTATATTTGATAAGCATTTCTTGTCACCAGGAATCTTGGCACCCCCTTAAGTCACTAAGGGAAGCCATCTGCCATAAATCTTTTCAAAGTCACCGAGGCAGACATTCCGATAGAAGTGACAAAGGGTTCATTCCGGGTCCTGGTAGGTTTGGCTAACTCTTTTCTGATAAAATTGGTTTCCTTCTCCCCTGTGCTACCTTCCAGCCCCCTCTTTCATAACCTCACTGGCAGGAGAATATTGTTGAGTGGTAGAGTCATTCAGACTGCCTAAGACGGGAACAAGTCCAAGACCCACAGGAATGTAGGGCACCTCTAACTTCCATGAGAAGCCACATGGCTCGCAAATTTATAACCTTGTGTCACTTGTCTTCCCCTGAAATCATCTCTAGAGGTGATTGAATAACAAAGACTGAGGTGCACCTTCCATATTTAACTCCAGGAAGCAGACTGGCCCTCATTGGCCTCCGTAGGTTATGCGCAAGGAAGTCCTTTGACTTTGCTGCTAGTCAGATGGCCTGGTGAGCTCATGTCCGGTTTCCTCTCAGGCATAGTCCTTGGCACAAAGGACATTTGAAATGTTTTCCGTTAATTTCTTCATTTATGACCATATAGGTAAATGTATTGAATTACATGCTTCTGTACACAGAGGTCTTCTCTCCTAGTCAGTCACTTTTAACTGGTGGGGAAAACTTTATAGCACTTGAGCCTGTTATTGCTATTCAGGATATAGTAGAACCCCCTGTATCTTACAGTGTGAATATAGTACTTCCATGTATGACTTAGGTTTTTATTTTAAAAAATCTGATTGGACTCTGTGGGAGAGGGAGAGGGTGGGATGATTTGGGAGAATGGCATTGAAACATGTATAATATCATATATGAAATGAGTCGCCAGTCCAGGTTCGATGCACGATACTGGATGCTTGGGGCTGGTGCACTGGGACGACCCAGAGGGGTGGTATGGAGAGGGAGGAGGGAGGAAGGTTCAGGATGGGGAACACAGGTATACCTGTGGTGGATTCATGTTGATAGATGGCAAAACCAATACAATATTGTAAAGTTAAAAAATAAAAAATAATTAAAAGATAAAAAAATTTAAAAATCTGATTTGGACTTGTGGATTAACATTTAGTATAGACCCTTAAAAGCTCTAGAAAAAAATCACATGAAAGCTGTGTGTTGAGCGAATTTGATTAAGGAACCACTCTTGGGACAAGCTTATAAAGACAGTTTGTGGATGAAAATGTAGTATTTGGACACGTGCGTGCTTCCTTGTAGAGTGTAACGTAGGGTGCTCTGGAACTCCCAGGCACATTTTTGTAACCACAGTGGCCCGGAGGTGCTCGAGAAAGGGGGACACAGGTGACAGTAACATTGCTTCTGGGCACATTTCTAAGCTCAGCTCTTTCCTACCACTTGAGATTAGTAGAGATGGTGGGGAACTATCCACAGTTGGGAATATGATTGAGATGAGGTGAGATGAGACATTTGTTCTTTGGCTGCTTTTATGGTGAGAAGTCCTTTTTTCTCCCTCCTTTACCACTGGTTCTGGTACTAATTAGTTTCTGGTAGAAACTAATAGTTTTTACCAATATACTAACATGTTATAAAGCAAAGATACTCTGAGGGCCCACTGCATCCTAAGTTTGTCTTGACAGGTGGTGATGTTCTATTCCCAAAGGCTCTCCCTTGCCTCTCCTTCGAACTTTCCAGTATTTGACAATTGATTTGTTTATTTATTGAGCATCTACTATGTCGAATGCAGCAGGAAATAAGGCAGTGTTTCAGCTCTCGTGGAACTTACATTCCAAGTGTGGTAGGTGGAGGCAGGCAACATGCACGCCTGGAGCATGTCAGGGGTGAAGAGTGCCATGAAGAAGATCAACAAGGGGACAGACACAGAGGGATGGGTCGGCGGAGACTTCTCTGATTTCTTTTCATGTGTGTGGACCTCTGGAGGAAGTGAGGGGGCAGTGGTTGTGATGAGGGAAGGGCGTGGTCTTGTGTGTTTAGGTATTAGCCAGGGGCCAGTGTGGCTGGAGTAGAGAGTGGAGGCCAGAACCGCAGCTTCTGAGGTTGGAGAAATAGCCTGGGCATATCACATAGAAAGGATGAGATGGTTGGATAGCCTTACCGACTCAAATGGACATGAGTTTGAACAAGCTCCAGGAGATGGGAAGGGAAGCCTGCTGTGCTGCATCCATGGGGTTGCGAAGAGTCAGACGTGACTTAGTGACTGGACAACAACAACAATCACCTAGAGTGTGGCTGTGTTTCAGTAAAACTTCACGGACACTGAAATTTGAATCGTGTATCATTTCCATGCATCACGAAATAGTCTTCTCATTTGTAGTCTTCTCCTAAAATGATAGGAAGGAATTCTTAGCTCACAGACCATACAAAAAGAGACGGCAGGCTGGATTTGGCCCACAGGTCATAGTTGGCAAAACCTGATCTGTGTCTATTTTATCTTCTTCATAGACTGTATCGGACCTGACATTTTTTATTTGCTTGTGTATAGGGTAGGACACATCACTTCTGGTCACAACCTCTTTGACCCCCTGCCCCATCTAACCACCAGGGGCCAGAAAGTGCAAGCCTTCCCTGTGCTCAGAAGGTAGAAAGCTGGAACTCCTTAGTTATTAGTATTCATGACTAACCCACACAACTCTGGTCAGTTCTAAGTGTTTCTGAACATACCACTGAGATGGGAGGTGACTGGGGTTGGACACTGGGGTAGAATCATGGAAGGAAGTAAGACACTTGGGTTTCTTTATGCTGCTCAGGAGGCTCCTTTTTCCTGGAAAAGGCAAGCTGTACATTTAGTTCAGTGAACATTTGTGGAATGTCCACCGTGTGCCAGGCACATGACTGGAAATGACATTTTTATAAAATAAAGATGTCTCAGTTATTTGCATGTCTTACCAGCAGCCAAGGAGCTCAACTTGGCCTGTGAGAAGGATAATTTTAGTGCCTGAAACCTTAGGTAATAATGAAAGTTTTAATGAGTCTCTTTCTGTCATTCATTGTCATCTAAATAATTATACCACTCCTATCTTTGAGAAAAGTATTGCTTTCCTAAAATCTAGGTTTGCCTGAAATTATTTCTGGAGAAAAAATGACATGTCGAATATTGCGATGGCAGAGATTTTGTTACTTATGGTTCCATTCTGGAGGGAGTTGGCAAGAATGTGATTTTGATTGAAGGAATTCCCTGAGTTCATCTGTATAAGAGACCCTCTGAAAAGAACTGTTCATAACTTGCTTCATAACTGTCCTGTCACAGCAAGACTAGAGATCACTGGGCATCTCAGACAATGCAGAGGTTGTAGGTGAGGAAGAGGAAAGCTGTGGATGCTGACATGGGACCACTGCATCTTTAGGAGAAAGATGAAAATTAAGCATCCTGGGCTGACTGCCAGTTGCATGGCAAAGGGCTGCCTAATAAAAAGGAGGAGAGGTTTGGCATAAAGATCCTCTGTCCACCCAGCAGATTATGTTTTACTTAGGCTGACATACAGCTGTAGAAGTCACAATAATGCAATGTGACAATCCAGTCCAAATTTCAATGGTTTAAAACATTGATAACCCGCATTACTGTGGCTGAGCTGGGAGTCAGGATCAAGGCAGAAACCACAGGTCGAGTATGGGTCTGCCCCACGTAACTCTCATCTGCCTGGATAAGTGGGCCAGAAGGGACACATACTTGCTGTGATGGCAGAAGTGTAGGAGAGCTATGTAGTCACAAATGCATTTCAACACTCTGCCTGCATCATGTCTTATAACATCCCATTGGTCGAAGCAGGTCACGTGGCCCAACGTCAGTGGGGCTGAGAAACATACTTGTCTCTTGGAGGAGACAGGTGGAGGCAGTGAAATTGTTTTTAACAATAACCTAATTACCATAAAGGCTTCACATTGTTTCCTTAGATGTTGGGCCCTTCATCTTTGAGATCAGTGATAAAGAGACTGTAACAGATCTCCCCAGGGATATATTCTCCTGGGGTTATTCAGAGCATCCTTTTAGAGTTTTGCCACTCAAGCCCATCCCACACTAATTTTCCCCCACATGTCCTAAGCATAGATGCATCCAGTCGGAGCAGAGATATTAGCATGGAGCATGAATTTAAAACATGTAAAGGGAAGCATATGCCCTTCCCTGCATGCTAGACAATTTGGCTGGGGAGAAACCGTCCTGCAGTACTCATCAAATTGGAGAATGTAGAGGTCCCAGACACCTTAGCCATCTAGTATCCCCTTAAAATACCCAGACAGCTATGCACACACACTCGCACAAATGTACACATGTACACATTTATACTTTCTGTGAGTCTGTAGTTCTTTCCTTAGTCTAAGTTTAATTAAACACCCTGGTTTCTCACATTTATACATTTAAATATAGAACTGCATGAGTCAAAGAACCACCAGTAGCGTGAGGCCCCACCAAAGGGCCGTGTTTCTAGATTTCAGAGCAACAGGACCAGGCCTTCAGCTGGCTCCGTCTACATCATTATGAGCAAATGTGCATTCTCCTCCCTGCCCTCAGTTGGCATGGCCCACACTATTAGGTGTCATCTGTAGTGGGGAAGGCTGGACTCTAATGACAAAGCACAAAGGTTTAAGAAGTGGGTGGTTTTTCCTTCACTCATCTGTAAAGACCTATGTAAGACTGGGTACTTGAAAATTGGCATTTCATCTGAAAATACATCCCAGAAATATTTAAAACAGATATTTACCCTGCAAAAGCTTTTCTCTTTTAAATTTTTATTTACTATGGTTGGAGTGGCCCTATCTTGCTCTTTTCAAACTCAACTCGAGTTGCTCAGGGAAATCAAGGCCCATGAAACACCTCTGAATCCCAACACAGGACCAGATGCCCCACCCCTGAGAAAGGAAGGAAAGGCAGTGAATGTTAGCACGTGCCTCCTCTGCATCTGAACCTTTCCTACTTATGGCCCTCGGTAATCTCCACATCGGCGATATCAGGAGCTTTGCATTCTGAAATGAGGAAACCATGACTTAAGGAAATTCAATAATTCACCCTCAGTCAAATAGCTAAAAAGGAGCAGTGCCTGGATTCAAACCCAGCTTACTTTATGTTTTTAAAGTTATTCTATGGCAAAGATTATCGTTTTTCCCATTTGATGTGCTGTTCTGTGAATTTTAACACAGAGATTTCTGTGACCACCACCATAATCAAGATACAGAAAAAATTCCTTTATGCTACTCTTCAATCTATGCCTCAATCAGCAATGCTGCAGAAGCTGAATTCAAATGGCTCTGTGAAGACCCACAAGACCTTCTAGAACCAACACCAAAAAAGATGACCTTTTCATCATAGGGGACTGGAATGCAAAAGTAGGGAGTCAAGAGATACCTGGAGTAAAGGCAAGTTTGGCCTTGGAGTACAAAATCAAGCAAGGCAAAGGCTAATAGAGTTTTGCCAAGAGAACACACTTGTCATAGCAAACACCCTCTTCCAACAACACAAGAGATGACTCTACACATGGACATCACCAGGTGATCAACAATGAAATGAGACTGATTATATTCTTTGCAGCCAAAGATGGAGAAGCTCTACACAGTCAGCAAAAATAAGACCGGGAGCTGACTGTGGCTCAGATCATCAGCTCCTTATTGCAAAATTCAGGCTTAAACTGAATAAAGTATGGAAAACCACTGGCCATTCAGGTATGACCTAAATCAAATCCCTTATGATTATACAGTGGGGGTGATGAATAGATTCAAGGGATTAGATCTGATAGACAGAATGCCTGAAGAACTATGAATGGAAGTTCATAATATTGTACAGGAGGCAAGTGACCAAAACCATCCCAAAGAAAAAGAAATGCAAGGTGGCAAAGTGGCTGTCTGAGGAGGCTTTACACATAGCTGAGAAAAGAACAGAAACAAAAGGCAAAGGAGAAAGGGAAATATATACGCAACTGAATGCAGAGTTCCAGAGAATAGCAAGGAAAGATAAGAAAGCCTGCTTAAGTGAACAGTGCAAAGAAATAGAGGAAGACAATATAATGGGGAAGACTAGAGATCTCTTCAAGAAAATTGGAGATACCAAGGGAACATTTCATGCAAAGATGGACTCAATAAAGGACAGAAATGGCAAGGATCTAACAGAAGCAGAAGAGATTAAGAAGAGGTGGCAAGAATACACAGCAGAACTATACAAAAAAGATCTTAACCTGGATAACCAAGATGGTGTGGTCACTCACCTAGAGGCAGACATCCTGGAGTGTGAAATCAAGTGGGTCATAGGAAGCATAACTACAAACAAGCTAGTGGAGGTGATGGAATTCCAGCTAAGCTATTTGAAATCCTAAGATCAGATCAGATCAGATCAGTCACTCAGTCATGTCCGACTCTTTGCAACCCCATGAATCGCAGCACGCCAGGCCTCCCTGTCCATCACCAACTCCCGGAGTTCACTCAGACTCACGTCCATCAAGTCAGTGATGCCATCCAGCCATCTCATCCTCTGTCGTCCCCTTCTCTTCCTGCCCCCAATCCCTCCCAGCATCAGAGACTTTTTCAATGAGTCAACTCTTCACATGAGGTGGCCAAAGTACTGGAGTTTCAGCTTTAGCATCATTCCTTCCAAAGAAATCCCAGGGCTGATCTCTTTCAGAATGGACTGGTTGGATCTCCTTGCAGTCCAAGGGACTCTCAAGAGTCTTCTCCAACACCACAGTTCAAAAGCATCAATTCTTCGGCACTCAGCCTTCTTCACAGTCCAACTCTCACATCCATACATGACCACAGGAAAAACCATAGCCTTGACTAGACGAACCTTTGTTGGCAAAGTAAGGTCTCTGCTTTTGAATATGCTATCTAGGTTGGTCATAACTTTCCTTCCAAGGAGTAAGCGTCTTTTAATTTCATGGCTGTAGTCACCATCTGCAGTGATTTTGGGGCCCAGAAAAATAAAGTCTGACACTGTTTCCACTGTTTCCCCATCTATTTCCCATGAAGTGATGGGACCGGATGCCATGATCTTCGTTTTCTGAATGTTGAGCTTTAAGCCAACTTTTTCACTCTCCACTTTCACTTTCATCAAGAGGCTTTTTAGTTCCTCTTTACTTTCTGCCATAAGGGTGGTGTCATCTGCATATCTGAGGTTATTGATATTTCTCCTGGCAGTCTTGATTCCAGTTTGTGTTTCTTCCAGCCCAGCGTTTCTCATGATGTACTCTGCATATAAGCTAAATAAACAGGGTGACAATATACAGCCTTGACGAACTCCTTTTCCTATTTGGAACCAGTCTGTTGTTCCATGTCCAGTTCTAATTGTTACTTCCTGCCCTGCGTACAGGTTTCTCAAGAGGCAGGTCAGGTGGTCTGATATTCCCATCTCTTTCAGAATTTTCCACAGTTTATTGTGATCCATACCGTCAAAGGCTTTGGCATAGTCAATAAAGCAGAAATAGATGTTTTTCTGGAACTCTCTTGCTTTTTTGATGATCCAGCTGATGTTGGCAATTTGATCTCTGGTTCCTCTGCCTTTTCTAAAATCAGCTTGAACATCTGGAAGTTTACGGTTCACATATTGCTGAAGCCTGGCTTGGAGAATTTTAAGTATTACTTTACTAGCGTGTGAGATGAGTGCAATTGTGCGGTAGTTTGAGCATTCTTTGGCATTGCCTTTCTTTGGGATTGGAATGAAAACTGACCTTTTCCAGTCCTGTGGCCACTGCTGAGTTTTCCAAATGTGCTGGCATATTGAGTGCAGCACTTTCACAGCATCGTCTTTCAGGATTTGAAATAACTCCACTGGAATTCCATCACCTCCACTAGCTTTGTTCGTAGTCATGCTTCCTAAGGCCCACCTGACTTCACATTCCAGGATGTCTGGCTCTAGGTCAGTGATCACACCATCATGATTATCAGGGTCGTGAAGATCTTTTTTGTACAGTTCTGTATATTCTTGCCACCTCTTCTTAATATCTTCTGCTTCTGTAATGTTCAAACTACCACATAATTGCAGTCATGTCACATGCTAGCAAAGTAATACTCAAAATTCCCCAAGCTAGGCTTCAACATTATGTGAAATGAGGACTTCCAGATGTCAAGCTGGATCTAGAAAAGGCAGAAGAACCAGAGATCAAATTGCCAACATCCGTTGGATCATAGAAAAAGCAAAGGAATTCCAGAAAACCATCTATTTCTGCTTTATTGACTGCATTAAAGCCTTTGACTATGTGTATCACAATAAACTGTGGAAAATTGGTAAAGAGATGGGATACCAGACCATCTTACCTGCCTCCTGAGAAACCTGTATGCAGGTCAAGACACAACAGTTAGAACTGGACATGGAACAATGGAGTGGTTCAAAATTTGGAAAGGAGTATGTCAAGGCTATATATTGTCACCCTGCTTATTTAACTTTTATGCAGAGTATATCATGCTAAATTCCAGGCTGAGTGAATCACAAGCTGGATCAAGATTTCTGGGAGAAATATCAACAACTTCAGATGTGCGGATGATACCACTCAAATGGCAGAAAGAGAAGAGGAACTAAAGAGCCTCTTGATGATGGTGAAAGAGGAGAGTGAAAAAGCTGGCTTAGAACTCAACATTCAAAAAACTAACATCATGGCATGCAGTCCCATCACTTCATGTCAAATAGATGGGGAAAAGTGGAAACAGTGACAGATTTTATTTTCTTGGGCTCCAAAATCACTCTGGATGGTGACTGAAGCCACGAAATTAAGAGATGCTTGGTCCTTGGAAGGAAAGCTATGATGAACCTAGACAGCATATTAAATACCAGAAACATCGCTTTGCCTACAGATGTCTGTATAGTCAAAGTTCTTGGTTTTTCCAGTAGTCATGTATGGATGTGAGAGTTGGATCATAAAGAAGGCTAAGCACCAAAGAACTAATGCTTTTGAACTGTGGTGTTGGAGAAGACTCTTGAGAGTCTGTTGGACTACAAGGAGATCAAACCAGTCAATCCTAAAGGAAATCAACCCTGAATATTCATTGGAGGGACTGATGCTAAAGTTGAAGCTCCAGTACTTTGGCCATCTAATGCAAAGAGCCAACTCATTATGAAAAGACCCTGATGCTGGGGAAGATTGAAGGCAGGAGAAGAAGGGGACAACAGAGGATGAGATGGTTGGATGGCATCACTGACTTGATGGACGAGAGTTTGAGCAAATTCTGGGAGATAGTGAAGGACAGGGAATCCTGGCGTGTTGCAGTCCATGGGGTCGCAAAGAGTCGGACACAAGTTAGCAACTAAACAACAACAGCCCTTTCATAATCATACCCTCCTCCCAGTCTCTGGCAACCTCTGCTCTGTTCTCCATCACTATCATCCTGGATTTTTGAGAATGTTATTAATGGAATCATACCGTCAGTAACCTTGTGAGACTTGGTTCTTTCACCCCTAATGCCTTTGAAATCCATCCAAGTTGCTGTACATACCAGCCATTCATTCCTTTTTACGGCTAAGTCATATTCCGTGGGATGGGTGAAGCACAGTTTGCCTAAGCAACTGTTCACATACTGAATGACATCCTGGTTGTTTCCAAGTTTTTTAGCTCTTTCAAAGAAAGCTAGTATAAACATTCATGTCAAGGTTTTTGGGTGAATCTACATTCTTGCTTCTCAAGGGTAAATTCCCAGGAGTGGGACTGCTGGGTCATATGGCAAGTGTCTGTTGAACTTTGTAAGAAACTGCCAGCATGTTTTGCAGACTGCTCTACCACTCAAAGCCAATTTTAAGCCATTCTCATCCATTGCCCTCTCCTCTCCAGTCAGCCATCTGTCCAGACCACAGAGTGGTTTCCAGTATCAGGCAAAGCTTCCTTTTAGGAGATGCAATGTCCATTTGAGAGCTACAGGAGGCAAAGGCACACAACTTCAGTTTGGCCTCTGAGTCTAACATGGCTTGGGTGGGTTCCTTGACAGGCTGGGGGAGTGAGAAAAGGGAAGAGGTGTTGGGGAACAGTATCTGTGAACAGCTGGGAACATGATGGTGCAACTTGGACCCCAAACCAGAGAAAAGTTGGTGGTTTGGGCTAAGCCTTAAACATCAAGCTAAAGATGAAATGCTTTTCCAGTCAAACAGAAGTTTACTGAGAGGTGAAAGGAACATGGAATTATTTGTCTTACAACCGGATCCACCTCCCTAAACCCACTGCAAAGGGAAATAAATAGCTGATGGTGGTTCCCTGAACTCCAGAGACCGATAGGCAGAGGACTGGTTTCCCAGGCAACACTTGTAAATCCCGGAGCAAATCCAGGGAAAGTCACGTGAAATGTGTTCCCTCCACAGTGTACTCTGAAGCTTGTGGATCTTGTGGATCTTCCAAATATACAAATTCTCTCTACCTCACCCTGTATCACTAAACTTCCTGAAGACAAACTGCCAATACATTTTGACAAAATAGCATCATCAGTTTTGAAAAGGCTTAGAAACACAGACCCACAGTTCCTGAGAGATCCAGTGGGGAATATTGCAAAGCTGGTCTCCTTTCTCATACCTATAACAGGAGGATTCTTAAGAGCATGGGACCCAAGAACAACTTTTGGCAACAGTTGGGCTCTAACAGCTCAGAGCCAGGAATGGAACTCAGCCGTGTACTCCCAAGCCATGCCCCTTCCTTTTGGCAACGTATTTATATTCTAATTTTTATTTTCCTTCAAATAGTTTCTAGACTGCCATGTGGAAGGATTAGAATTTACTATTCTCTGGTAAATTCCAGTAAGTTAAAGCAATGCTGTGTCGTGCTAAGTTGTTTCAGTCGTGTCTGACTCTGCAACCCTATTGACTGTAGCCCACCAGGCTCCTCTGTTCATGGGATTCTCCAGGCCAGAATACTGGAGTGGGTAGCCATTCCATTGTCCAGAGGATCTTTCTGACCCAGGGATCCAACCTGTGTCTCTTAGGTCTCCTGGATTGGCAGGCGAGTTCTTTAAAACTAATGCCACCTGAGAATCCCTAAAGCAGTACCTGTTACTTTTAATTCTGTTCTAAAGATAGGTTGTTTTGGCTCCTTGGGAACTGTAGCAATTTTTTTCCCCTGTCATCTAGAATGGTCTCATACAAGACAGCTGATACCCTTGTTTTAGCCTGGAAAACAGTTTTGTTGGTCTTCCATCTTGAAAAATCATTCAGATTGGGAAGTGGGCCACAAACAATTCAGTGACTTGAGTTAAAAAAAAAAAGGCTTAGAAAATCCAGTTCAGCAAGATATTCAAACCAATGTTTGGAAGCCAAGGTATAACTCAAAGGAGTTTAAAGAATAAGACTATTTCTCAGCATACATCTACCATTTATCCCCTACTTGGTGAACTTGTACAGAGCTCAGGCACTCATGCAGGCCTTTAAACCAGCATGCACCATCCTCAAAATGAGTATTTCTCCTACAGATCTCTTGGGAAGATTTCTTAAAGAAACTTTATTTTGAAATAATTATAGAAAAGTTGCAAAGGTAACCTGGAGGATAGCCTGTGTATCTTTCACCCAGCTTCCTGTAAGACTAGCAACTGGTAGGGAAGTTTTTAAAAAATCCTCATGGCAAAGAGCTAACACCTATCCTACTCAAACTCTTCCAGGAAATTTCAGAGGAAGGTAAACTTCCAAATTCATTCTATGAGGCCACCATCACCCTAATACCAAAACCATACAAAGATGCCACAAAAAAGACAAATACAGGCCAATATCACTGATAAACATAGATGCAAAAATCCTTAACAAAATTCTAGCAAACGGAATCCAACAACATGTTAAAAAGATCATACATTATGACCAAGTGGGCTTTATCCCAGGGATGCCAGGATTCTTCAATATTCACAAATCAATCAATGTGATACACCACACTAACAAATTGAAAGATAAAAACCATATGATTATCTCAATAGATGCAGAGAAAGCCTTTGACAAAATTCAACATCCACTTATGATAAAAACCCTCCAGAAACCAGGAATAGAAGGAAAATACCTCAACATAATAAAAGCTATATATGACAAACCCACAGCAAACATTATCCTCAATGGTGAAAAACTGAAAGCATTTCCCCTAAAATCAGGAACAAAACAAGGGTGCCCACTCTCACCACTACTATTCAACATAGTTTTGGAAGTTTTAGCCACATCAATCAGAGAAGAAAAAAAAAAAGAAAGGAATCCAGATTGGAAAAGAAGAAGTAAAACTCTCACTGTTCACAGATGACATGATCCTCTACATAGAAAACCCTAAAGACTCCACCAGAAAATTACTAGAGCTGATCAAAGAATATAGTAAATTTTCAGGATATAAAATTAACATACAGAAATCCCTTGCATTCCTATACACTAACAATGAGAAAACAGAAAGAGAAATTAAGGAAACAATTCCATTCACCATTTCAATGAAAAGAATAAAATACTTAGGAATAAATATACCTAAAGAAACAAAAGACCTATGTATAGAAAACTATAAAACACTGATGAAAGAAATCAAAGATGACACAAATAGATGGAGAAATATACCATGTTCATGGATAAGAAGAATTAATATAGTGAAAATGAGTATACTACCCAAAGCAATCTATAGATTCAATGCAATCCCTATCAAGCTACCAACAGTATTTTTCAGAGAACTAGGACAAATAATTTCACAATCTGTATGGACATACCAAAAAACCTCAAATAGCCAAAGCAATCTTGAGAAAGAAGAATGGAACTGGAGGAATCAACCTGCCTGACTTCAGACTATACTACAAAGCTACAGTCATCAAGACAGTGTGGTACTGGCACAAAGACAGAAATATAGATCAATGGAATAAAATAGAAAGCCCAGAGATAAACCCATGCACCTATGGACACCTTATCTTTGACAAAGGAGGCAAGAATATACAATGGAGAAAAGGCAATCTCTTTAATAAGTGGTTCTGGAAAAACTGGTCAAGAATGAAAGAATGAGAAATGAATGAAACTAGAGCACTTTCTAACACCATACACAAAAATAAACTCAAAATGGACTAAAGATCTAAATGTAAGACCATAAACTATAAAACTCCTAGAGGAAAACATAGGCAAAACACTCTGACATAAATCACAGCAGGATCCTCTATGATCCACCTCCCAGAGTAATGGAAACAAAAGCAAAAATAAATGAATGGGACCTAATTAAACTTAAAAGCTTTTGCACAACGAAGGAAACTATAAGCAAGATGAAAAGACAGCCTTCAGAATGGGAGAAAATAATAGAAAACGAAGCAACTGACAAAGAATTAATCTCAAAAATATACAAGCAGCTCCTGCAGCTCAATTCCAGAAAAACAAATGACCCTATCAAAAAATAGGCCAAAGAACTAAACAGACACTTCTCCAAAGAAGACATACAGATGGCTAACAAACACATGAAAAGATGCTAAATATCACTCATTATCAGAGAAATGCAAATCAAAACCACAATGAGGTGCCATCTCATGTCAGTCAGAATGGCTGCTATCAAAAAGTCTACAAATAATAAATGCTGGGGAGGGTGTGGAGAAAAGGGAACCCTCTTACACTGTTGGTGGGAATGCAAAGTAGTACAGCCACTATGGAGAACAGTGTGGAGGTTCCTTAAAAAAACTGGAAATAGAACTGCCATATGACCCAGCAATCCCACTGCTGGGCATACACACTGAGGAAACCAGAATTGAAAGAGACGTGTGTACCTCAATGTTCCTTGCAGCACTGTTTAAAATAGCCAGGACATGGAGGCAATCTAGATGTCTATTGGCAGATGAATGGATAAGAAAGCTGTGGTACATATACACAATGGAATATTACTTAGCCATTAAAAAGAATGCATTTGAATCAGTTCTAATGAGGTGGATGAAACTGGAGCCTATTATACAGAGTGAAGTAAATCAGAAAGAAAAACATCAATACAGTATACTAACATATATATATGGAATTTAGAAAGATGGTAATGATGACCCTATATGCGAGACAGCAAAAAAGAGATACAGATGTAAAGAACAGTCTTTTGGACTCTGTGGTAGAAGGCAAGGGTGGGATGATTGAGAGAATAGCAATGAAACATATATATTATCAAATGTGAAACAGATTGCCAGCCCAGGTTTGATGCATGAGACATGGTGTCAGGGCTGGTGCACTGGAATGACCCTGAGGGATGGGATGGGGAGGTAGATGGGAGGGGGGTTCAGGATGGGGAACACATGTACATCCATAGCTGATTCATGTCAATGTATGGCAAAATCACTACAATATTGTAAAGTGATTAGCCTCCAGTTAAAATAAATAAATAAATTAAAAAAAAGTAATCCAAGAAGGGAGGTGACTCCACACTCTACGAATGTACTGGAATGTATGGCAAGTCAATAAAGCCTAGGCTGGACCAAAAAAATAAAAATAAAAAATCCTTATGGCAAAGCTTAACCCAGACCCATAAAATAAGAATTTCTGAAGATGGGATCCAAGCATCAGTGTTTTTCTGTGAGGTTTCTTCCCAGGCAGGTTCAAGGTGAAGCCAAGATTGGGCACCTGTGCTACAAACACTTCTCAAAGTGTGGCCAACCAACCAACCACAGGCACCTGGGCACTTGTTAGAAATGCACCATTCTAGGTCTGCCTCCAAACCTACTGCCTCAGAATCTGCATTCTGACAAGACTGCTGGTGACTGGTATGCACAGGAAGTTTTGAGAAGCATTGCTCTATACAAAAGATGAAACAGACCACACAAACATGGGCCTGATCACAATATTTGTCCAGTGTGTGTGTATTTATTACTCATAAATTTCTTCATCAGCTGTGCGTTAAGTACTTACATAAAAAGATGAACCTGACCACATATTCTGAATTCATGACTATGCTATATTTATTTTTCTCTTTCTGTCTTATTTCACTCTGTATAACAGGCCCTATGTTCATGAACCTCACTAGAATTGACTCAAGTTCGTTCTTTTTATGGCTGAGTAATATTCCACTGTATATATCTACCACATCTTCTTTATCCATTCACCTATCGATGGGTATCTAGGTTGCTTCCATGTCCTGGCTATAGTAAACAGTGCTGCAGTGAATACTGAGGTACACGTGTCTTTTTCAATTATGGTTTTCTCAGAGTGTGTGCCCAGTAGTGGGGTTGCTGGGTCATATGGTAGATTTATTTCTAGTTTTTTAAGGAATCTCCATACTGTTTTCCATAATGGCTGTATCAGTTTACATTTCCACTGACAGTGTAGGAGAGTTCCTTTTTCTCCACACCCTCTCCAGCATTTATTATTTGTAGATTTTTTGATGGTGGCCATTCTGACTGGTGTGAGGTGATACCTCACTGTAGTTTATATTTGCATTTTTCTAACGATTAGTGATGTTGAGCATATTTTCATGTGTTTATTGGTCATTTGTATGTCTTCTTTGGAGAAATGTCTGTTTAGGTCTTCTGCCTATTTTTTGATTGGGCTGTATATTTTGCTAATATTGAGCTGTATGAGCTGCTTATACATTCTGGAGATTAATCCTTTGTCAGTTTCATTTGCAATTATTTTCTCCCATTCTGAGGGTTGTCTTTTAATCTTGATTATTGTTTCCTTTGCTTTGCAAAAGCTTTTAAGTTTAATTAGGTCCCATTTGTTTATTTTTGTTTTTATTTCCATTACTGTAGGAGATGGGTCAAAGAGGATCTTGCTGTGATGTATATCAAAAAGTGTACTGCCTATGTCTTCCTCTTTATTATTTTTAATTGAACTATAGTTGATTTATAATGTTGTGCTTGTTTGAAGTGTACAGAAAAATGATTCAGTTATACGTATACATGTCTATTCATTTTCAGATTCTTTTCCCTAATAGGAAAAGAAAATATTGAGTAAAGTTCCCTGTGCTATACACTAGGTCCTTGTTGGTGTATGTGTATGTTAATCTCAACCTCCTAATTCATAGCTCTACCTATTGCTATGTGAATAAAACATATCATTACTCCTCCAGTGGTTCTTAAGACACAGTGGGGAAGAGAAGCATTAAGTAAGTAATGGCAAATAATTCTTTAGTGTCAGTGGTGGTAAGTGCTGGGGAAAAGGATGGGGAGCTAGAAATCCATGTGATTAAAGGACCAGACCCAGGCAGGGGTGGGAGTTGTGGGGGAGGTTTCCATATGGAGGTAACACCTGGTTGAAAAAGGTTTAGCTAGACAGAGTGGAGGGCATTCCCAGCAGAGGAAACAGTGGGGACTGAGGCCAAAGCAAGAAGAAATGAACAGAAGAGCAAACCAATGAAATGGGTGTCCAGTGATATCCCATTGTTCAAGTCTCCGATATTTTACATTGCCTCCCAAGCTGGATACAACTAGCCTGGCCTTTAAGCTTCCAATTCTTCCTCTTTTTTGTTTTACCCACTATATTGTTATACAAGTTACATATTATAAAATTTAACCATTCACATGTTTGAAGTAATTCAATGGTGTTTAGTAAACTTACTGAGTGGTGCAGCTATCTCCATATAAGATCCCGTGTGTGTGTGTGTGTGTGTGTGTGTGTGTGTGTGTGTGTGTGTTCTCAGTCACTCAATTGTATCTGACTCTTTGCAACCCCATGGACTACAGCCCACCAGCCTCCTCTGTCCACGGGACTTGCCAGGCATGAATACTAGTGTGTGTTGCCATGCCCTCCTCCAGGGGATCTTCCTGACTCAGGGATCCAACCTGAATTCTTGCATCTCTGGCACTGGCAGGCAGGTTCTTTACTGCTGTACCACCTGAGAAGCCCAAGATCCCTTGTGCCCCTTTACAATTAACCTGAGTTCCCACTCCCAGCCCTAGGAAGCCAATAATCTATTTTCTGTCTCTTGAGTAATCCTTAGGAGTGGAATTAGTTGATCATACCATGAGTTTAACTTTTTAAAGAATGGGTGAACTCTTTTCTAAAGTGACAGCACCATTTTACAATCGCATCAGCAATGGATGAGGGTCCCCATTGCTGGGCATCCCCACCAACCTTTGGTGTTGTCTTCTTGACTGTGACCATCCTCAGTTCAGTTCAGCTCAGTCGCTCAGTTGTGTCCCACTCTTTGCAAGCCCATGGACTGCAGCACACCAGGCTTCCTTGTCCATCACCAACTCCCGGAGTTTACTCAAACTCATGTCCATTGAGTCAGTGATGCCATCCAACCATCTCATCCCTTCTCCTCCCACTTCAATCATTCCCAGCATCAGGGTCTTTTCCAGTGAGTCAGTTCTTCGCATCAGGTGGCCAAAGTATTGGAGTTTCAGCTTCAGCATCAGTCCTTCCAATGAATATTCAGGACTGATTTCCTTTAGGATGGACTGGTTGGATCTCCTTGCAGTCCAAGGGACTCTCAAGAGTCTTCTCCAACACCACAGTTCAAAAGCATCAATTCTTTGGCGCTCAGTGGCTGTTAAGTAGTATCTCACCCCACCAACCTCTCTTCCCAATCTTACTTTCCAGCCCTCTCACTCTCAAGCCCACTCTTTACCCAACAAAAATGAACCTCCTGCTGGTTTTTTTCCAATGGGGCTCCTTGATATCCCCAAATTATGCCTTCGGTCACTCTTTGAATGTGTTCTTTGACTTGATATTTTTTTGGAGGGAGAGGCATGGAAATTGAGAGCCCAAATTATTAGGAGTACAGAATGCTTTTGATTTCCCCACAACATGGACACTTGCAAATTCCTCCTCCAAACCCGGCCACCATACCTTTCCAAATATCTTGGCTGCTGTCTTAGTTATACTTGTCCTAGATGACTCCCTGGGCCCGAGCTGTGCAGATGTTCGTGCTTCCTTGGAGAGAATGCCAGGTGAAGTCAGAAATTAAGGAGAACTGACTACCCTTCCTATTGTCTGCAGGAAGAAGTATGCATTAAAATAACAGTACATCTTGTTACAAAGACCTAAGTCTCAACTTAGAAACTGGCTTGTGGTAGCCAAGACATCAGAGAATGATTTTTTATTTAGGAGGGAAATTGCTAACAGTCTTGGATTAATGACCACAGACGCATAAAAAGATGCTGTTGTGACAAAAAGCAGCGATCTGGTAACACTTCCTCAATTCCTTTTGCTGAGTGCTTTCTGATTATTTTAGCTTTGATTAGCACTTCCATTAGAAAATAGGAAGAAATTATAAGCAACTTGGCAAATGTTTGGTAGTGAAAACCATTGGAATCCATAGTTTTAATATGGATGGGGGCTATATTTACACTTTTTAATTTTAATGTTTGTCTTGTTCAAGCAGATAAAGTGAACTATACAAAAATCCACCAATGCAGAAAACCTCTTGGAGTTAGTAGGCATTCTTGGCCCTTTGTAAATATATGCCCACCTCCTACCCCCGCAAGGAATTAGTTGCCAGCTTTCTGCTTATTCTGAATTTTTAGTACCTCCACTTGTAAGAGCAAAATAACTGTCTGCAATTTCTGAATTATTTAAAACTAGGTTTTAAATTATAAGGCTTAAAGTTTGCTTAAATAACTTATACTTGAGTGAACACTTCATTTCTTATGATGAGGTAAGTTGTATGAGCCCTTCAGTGGCCTTAATTCAATCCAGAGATTTGATTATTTCCTCCTGAGGTCTCATGGTTAGATAATTTGAAGATATTTCTCAGATTGAATTGAAACTTGTAAGAGCTATGAAGCCTTATCATTTTGAAATTGAAATTTGCCTCAATAAATAAAAAATCCTCTCAGAGTACAATTTTTAAAGCATTTAAACAGCTATTTGATTGTTTTCATTATTTTCATGGGGAAGCAGTCTTGTCACAAAATTTTATTCCACAGAGTGGATTGAATATGAAGTAGTTACAGTGTCCAAGTAGAAGAGGGAATGAATAATCATGAAATAAGAAACTATTGAAAAATGAGCCTTAATAGCACATCACTGAATTTCAGAGTTGCTGGAGTGATTGGCAGTTATTCAATTTCATCCCCAGATTTCTTAGATGAAGCAGTTGCAGAATGCTCCTGAAATTCAATGTCTATTCCCCAAACCCCATCTGTGTCTTCAAGCTTCCTCCACCCCTTGCTCCCAGAAAACTGCCTTGAGACAAATTTCCCAAAGAAGTGAGAAACCATAGGTCTCAATGAGTCCTGCGATCTTCGGACCTGGATCATCTCTATGAGCCTCCTCTTTCAGACCCTCTCATTCATTCATCCTCTGTCTGCTTATCTCTGGAACTTACATCACACCAACCCCTCTAGGTCCCTGCTTTCCCTCCTGCATATGTTCTTCTGCTCTGTTGGCTCTTTCCCTCAGTTCATAAACATGTTCGAGATTCTCACACCTTTGTTAAAACATGCACACATACACACATTCACATTCATATCTGGACTTACAAGTAAAATGACCTTCTGCATTCATGTTTTCTGATAGTTTACAGTCTATAGCCATGATTGATAAAATAAAAATTTGATCACAGGATGGTAAACATCTGCAGATGGCAAACATTTGCAGAAATGGCACCAAAAACATGATGTTGAAGAGCTCAATATACCTTAAACCTATACTACCTTATCTGTAGATTGTATCTTAAGAAAAACAATTTTTAAAAATCCACAAAACTGAAGCTGCAGAACTGATGGACTCCTCTGGAAGGTGGAGGCCATCAAGAGTTCAGCTCCAGTGAGTAATGGGCTTCTGGTGGCTTTAGGCAACCCTTGGCTTATGACTGTGCTACTTTAACCTCTCCTTCCATCTTCACAAATCCTCCTCTTCTGTGTCCATGTCTTCCCTCTTCTGACTTTTATAAGGATGTTTATATTTGTATTTAAGGTTTGCTCAAATAATCTACGGTGACCTCATCTCAAGATCCTTAACTTTATTACATCTACAAAGATCCTTTTCCCTGCCAAAAGTCTTATTTGCAGGTTCTGGGGTTTAGGATGTGGACATGTCATTTAAATGCCTGCCATTCAACCCACTACAATGTTGTCTTTAAATTATTATTTATTTCCAGGGGAAATAAGTCATTCCATTGATCACAAATGAACAGAATGTGGATCAGAATTACTACTTTTTTCCTAGGTACTAGTGTCCCTTTGGATAATCTAATTTTTAGCTCTATTTACATTTGTGAAAGTGAAAGTTGCTCAGTCGTGTCTGAGTCCATGGAATTCTCCAGGCCAGAATACTGGAGTGGGTAGCCGTTCCCTTTTCCAGGGAATCTTCCCAACCCAGGGATCGAACCCAGGTCTTCAGCATTACAGGCAAATTCTTTACCAGCTGAGCCACCAGGGAAGCCCAATTACATTTGTAAGTGCTAGCAAAAAAAAAAAAAAAATGCTTGTTATTAAGACAAAGTAGAAATTGAGTAACTTGCTTGTAAATCAGATTTTTTGGTTTGTTTCACTTTAAGCGGGCATCTCGGTCAATGTTAGAACGATCTGAGCAGCAGATCAGGGCAGCTTCAGGTTTGGAGGAACTACTGCAGATCACACACTTCGAGGACTGGAAGCTATGGAGATGCCGACTGAAGCTCAAAAGTCTCACCAGCACAGACTCTCGCTCAGCATCCCATCGGTCTACCAGGTTTGCGGCCACTTTCTATGACATGGAGACACTCAAAGGTAGGTGTATGCATGCAGAGGCCAAGTCTTACTCTTTATCAGATAGTAACAAATGTGCCAACTTCCACCAAAAGTTTGAGCAGGGTAGGCACGTGGCAACGAGAAGAGAAGGAGGTCTTTGATTTCATAGCTTTGATTTAGTGGAGAATCCTGGTTTCCTGTGTTTACTCAGCAGAGAAACAGACTCAATATGATTTTGGGATCAAAATTCAATACCAAATAACACTTCACAATATAGAAATATATTAAACTCAGAGTTATGAGGGCAAAACAAACTCAGAAAGACTGTTCTTAATAGAAAAAATAATTGAATTTACTTAAAAAATAAAACAACTTGGGCATTCATTAAATAAGGAGCATTCTATGGCCAGACATACATGGATGAAAACCAATAGATTAGCTATAGCTTTTTATGTCTTCAAAATTCTGTGATTTTTTTTTAAATAAGAATGAAAAGCAGAATTTAGAAGCTGAGTTGGAATAATGCCTACTGGTATTACTAGGAGAATAATGGAGAGGAAAGTTCTCTAGACAAAAGAATCCAGATTCTGGACTAGAAAATAACATGATTTGAAATAAAGGGAGTGACTCTTCCCTAGTAAGCTTTGCAGGTTCTTTATAAGAAAACCATTGTATTTATGTACTGTCCTGTAATGAAAGAATCACTTGCCAAATACAGTTGTGTGGCCTCCAATTAGATGTTTAGCTTTTTTCTTTTCTTTTTTAAAAAAATTTTTGGCCGTGACACACAGCAGGTGGCACCTTACTTCCCCAAGCAGGGATGGAACCCATGTCCCCTGCAGAGTCCTAACCACTGGACCAACAGCAAAGTCTAGCATCTCACTTTTTAATGACATGTCACAACAACACAAGAAGCCACCGTAGCATTGATGAGCTAACATTTTAGATTTGATTAACATATGATTACCTAGTATTGGATTGTAGCTATTGCATAATAATTCAGATTGATTGCTCAGCCAAAACTGCCCTTGTCTCCCTCCATAGAGTTATCTTTACTTTCTTCCATTTGTAGGACAGTGTTGAATGGGCCGCTGTTGTTGGCTGTGGGGAAAGCTGTGCGTAGGCAGGATAAGTCCCTTGGCAGCACGGACGCCCAGGTGTCAAGAGGATGCTTGATGCGCATGTGAATGACTGTGTCTGAAAGAGTTGAGATGGTTGGAACCATAGCCTAGAACCCAATTTAGCCAGAGGTCTGCAACTCTAGTTGTTTCTATGTGGTGAACTAGCATGGACTTCGTGAAAGTAAAGGGATAAGACCGCATCTGAAGATTCAGGGCTTTAACCAGATTACCTGCCTGAAGGCCTTAGGCAAGCCTGAAGCCACTCTGTGAAGACGGAGATAGAGAAGCAATTACCATAAAACTAAGACAAGCTAAGTTTAAAAAGTCGTTGATGTTGAAATGAACATTTTCTAAGGAGGAAACATTAAACATTAAACAAAATATTTTTAAAATCATAAATAATACAGAATTTGCTAACTCTAAAATGTCTCTTATTACATGGCAGAGGGGGATCATCTAAAGTTAATTACTAAGAAGTAGCAGGTGGCGCTAGTGGTAAAGAGCCTGCCTGCCAATGCAGGAAACATAAGAGACGCAGGTTCGATCCCTGGGTCGAGACAATCCCCTGGAGGAGGGCATGGCAACCCACTCCAGTATTCTTGCCCGGAGAATCCCATGGACAGAGGAGCCTGGCAGGCTACGGTCCATAGGGTTGCACAGAGTTAGACATGACTGAAGCGACTTAGCACACACAGAAGTAGCAAATGATGAAACCCATGTGGTATCCCAATGACAATTTCTTATAACTCTTCCTCGCATACTTGAGGGTAATTCCCCGAGGAAGAGCAATCCTGCTGTGCAGTAGTCAAGGAAGTAGAGATAGGAAGCCTTTACTCAGCGACAGTGGTAAGAGTTCCACACAGTGTTCTGACCTTCAAAACTTAAGTTTTGTAAAAAAGCAAATGGAAAGCAACATTTAAGTGGAACTTTAAACAAGAAAGAGTTTTTAAAGTTGATTACTTGTTTTTTCAGCAATTTATGATTAATAATAGTGATTTAAACAGTATCTAATTGGATCATTTATTTCTCATGTTTACAGCCTTCAGGCTCTGTATGTAAATATTCATAATCAAAAATTTTAAACAGTTTGTTGGGCTAAAAGATTTTATTATGAAAAAGAAAGTTTAGGTAAACTGTGTAGGGTAGGCAGTGCTTTTCAGCCAGCCAAACATGCTTTGTGTTTTCAATGATCGAAGAAGCAACATATGAGGAAATTTGAGATTAAGGGGGGATGGAAAGGAGAAAAGCTGTGGGAAAGATGTCTTAAGGGAATAATTTAGAGACTAGCACCAGATCTGCAACAATGATATTTTATGTGTATCCTTCAGGTAGGAGTTTTCTCTATCCCTTCTAGTGGAAACACATTCACATATACAGGAATTCAGAATGTGGGCAGAGACCAACTAGATTTTTGAACATAAGATAAAAACAGAGAAGACTTTATCTACTGCTGTATAACACATTACCCCAAAACTTAGGTGCTTCAGACAGCATGTTTTGATCTCACAGTTTCTGTGGGTCAGCAGTGCAGACATGGGCTCGATCGGTGTTTCTCCTGCAGGGTCACTCCAGAGGCTTCAGTCAAGGTGTCAGCTTGGGCTATAGGCACCATCTCATGGTTCAGTTAGGGCCGGATGTGCTTCCAAGTTTACTGAGAGGTTGTTGGCAGGATTCAGTTCCAGACAAGCTGTTGGGCCGAGGATCCCACCTCCATTATCACCTGTTGGATAGAGGCCACCCTCACTTGCCTGTCACATGGGCCTTTCAGCATGGTGACTCACTTCCTCTAAGGCTGCAGTTGAGAAGGCAAGAGAGGGTGCCAGCAAGAGAGGGTGACTGCTAGCGAGATGGAGAGCAGTCTTTGTTAACTTCACCATGGATGTGCCATCTCGCCGCTCTTGCTGTCTTTTCTTCATAAGAATTGGGGTACTAGGTCCAGCACACACGCAGAGGAGGGGAAGACAGAAGGGCGTGAATGCCAGGAGGTGGGCATGATTGCGGCTCAGATTAGAAGCTCCCAACCACAGAGGGTTTTAACCACCCCTCAGCCTATAATCGACTCGAAAATTCCATGTCAAACTAAAAGAAAGTCTTTAAATGTTGCCAGTATCACAAATTTGAATCATTTCCCAGAAACAGCCACAGAAAGGCTATACAACATTATCAAAATCTAATTTTAAAAAATGAACTTTTAGAGAAAGGCAAGTGTATTTTACAGGAATGTATGTAATCCTTTTTTTTTTTTTAATTCCCTGAGGCTTGTTTCTTGTTTCCCACAAGTTCGTTAGGATGGCCAGAAAATTGCTCCTTTCATCAAAATGAATCAGCTTATTTCATCATTTGATAGAAATGTCAGTATTAGACGTTTGCAAATGAGAGCACTCTGACTTGAGGAACACTTAAATTTTCATTCATATGTTTGCCATATATAGTTACTTATGCAACCAACAGAAATGTATTTTCTAAATAAATAAATAAAACCTACCCACACCTGACTTAAAGGAGAAGAAATGCTCTCCAGCTATGTCCTGTAAATTGCTTAATAAATACTGCTTACATGTTATTGCTTTACATGCATCCATTTACTTCCTTATTAGCCAGCCTCTCCAGATGCACCCAATGTAGTTATATCCAGGACATGGTGTTTATTACTAGTGGAAAGTAGAATTAGCGGCTATGAAGGGATCATAAACACGGAAAGGAACACAGATTTGGGTTGTAATTTTTCTGCCAACAATTCTTGCTTAAAGCCAACCCCAGATACCCATCTTGTGAAATCAACAAGTTTGATACATACAAGAATGATGGTGTTGAGCAAACCCCGGTACATGTAGGCATGTCAGGGCCATTTGTTCTGCTGACCCAATGGTCTGCCTCTCTGCAGTTATAGACGAGGAATGGCAAAGGACACAGTGCAGCCCTCGAGAGACCTGCGTGGAGGTGGCCAGTGAGCTGGGGAGCAGCACCGACACATTTTTCAAGCCTCCCTGTGTGAACGTGTTCCGGTGTGGTGGCTGCTGCAATGAAGAGAGCCTCGTCTGTGTCAATACCAGCACGTCATACGTTTCCAAACAGGTAGGAGGACATGCACCCTCTGTGGCCCTGATGCTGGTGGCGTTGACAGCTACATCTCAGCTGGTTGCCAAATGCTGGCTCAGTGCTTTAGGTGCATCATCTTATTTAACCCTGAAACAAGCTCAAAGGGTAGCTTATCATCTTATAGATGAGGACACGGAGAGTTAGAGAGGAGCTCCAGATGTACCCGAGGTAGTTATATCTAGGACTGTCTCTCTGATGCTATGATGTCAAGGATCAGAAAATCATATGGAAGCCACTAGGGCAGACATTTCCAGGAACAAAGATAGCCACGCTGACTTGTCTTATTAATTAGGTACCACATTGCTCAAATGGAGTGATTGAGAAGAGTTTGATGAAGGGAATGGGCAGGGTAGGGGAAGGAAGAAGGGCTGGTGAAGTACCCAGAGCTGCTAGAAAGGGGGCGCTGTTCCCACCCTTAGACTGAAGAGGCCAGAGGGTGCAGTGGTTATGGGAACCCAGAGAGGAAGTGGGGAAGAGCGCTGCAGGACTGGCTGGGCAAGGGGCAGCCACTGTGCACCCTTATCCTGGCAGGGAGAAGGGGCAGGGTGAGGGAGGTAAGGAGGCTTATAGATGTAGTGATGGAGGTCAGCATCCTTGAACACTGCCCACTGGGGAAGGAGGAAAAGAAGATGGCATCTCCAGAGGGGTAGATGGAGAATATCTAGCACAGAAGACCTTTGGAAAGAATCTTCCAGTCCCCATGAAAGAAATAATTTTCCCTCTTCATCTTATGAAACCTCTTTTGCTCAGTAGATAAGTTTTTGTTTGTATTGCTCTCATATTGTTGTAAAATGTATATGGCATGCATGCGTGCTTAGTCACTCAGTCGTGTCCGACTCTTTGCAACTCTATGGACTGTAGCCCACCAGGCTCCTCTGTCCATGGGATTCTCCAGGCAAGAATACTGAAGTGGGTTGCCATACCCTCCTCCAGGGGATCTTCCAAACCCAGGGATCGAACCCACCTCTCTTACGTCTCCTGCATTGGCTGGTGGATTCCTTACCACCAGCGCCACCTGGGAAACCCATACATGGCATTGCTAAGTCGCTTCAGTCGTGTCTGACTCTGTGCAACCCCGTAGATGGCAACCCACCAGGCTCCCCTGTCCCTGGGATTCTGCAGGCAAGAACAGTGGAGTGGGTTGCCATTTCCTTCTCCACATACATGGCATAGTGGAGCAGTAATAACAAGCTTAGGAAAGAAAACATACTAAAAAGCTGTAAGTCAAACTACATTCCTTTTGGTTCGATGTTGCAAATCCCTCACACATATTGATATATTTATTTAATTGTCACATTTGCCTCTACAATCTAGTCTCATGATTGGGAAAAGAGGTACTGCAATAAAAATTATTATTATTCTGTAAGATATTATGAAAAAACTTTAACAAACTTTTTGGCCAACCTAATACATAACTTATCTTATTCAGAAGGAAAGAATGGAATGCTGATTTGTTTTCGTACTAGGTTAACGTACCCTTAATTTTCCCCCCCATACCTCTTAAAATAGCCCTTAAAGTTTAGAGTTTCTTTTTCTAAATTATTTTAGAGAATCTTGAACTTGTAAAAATTCTGACCTCTACTGTTTGACAATCAGAGGGGAAAAAATGACATGACTATGGCTAAGCATCAACTGTCAGCAGAAACAAAGGTTGCGTAACGTAAGAGGCTTTAGTTCGTGACTGTGTTATACCCTAGAGTATACTAAAAAATTTCGCAAGATGAAGTTCATGCAAAATAAACACTGTTAAAAACACTCTTACTTAAACTTATGGTAGTACCATTACATATTGAAAGGTCAGGACAAACATAACTTTAATGGATTGTTTCCACTTAATAGATAATTGAATATTTTGACTGTTGTCCACAACAAATGAGTTTCCAAGAATATGCTTAAGTGTAAGTGTTCAGCAGTTTTTCTTTCCAAATATGCATATTTGAACATTGTAATAGTGTTTTCCAAAAAACTTCTCATCCCAAAGTTATGGGCTGTTCAGTGAAATACCTCTTAGAAGCTAAGTGAATAAATGAAGACTCTATGTAGCAAGGACTATGTGGAATGGTAATTGAATGGACAGAACATTAAAATCAAGTTCAAATTCACCTGTACATCAGAGAACCACTCAAGAATTAAAGTAATTGATACTCTTGGCAAGTAAATTTTACCTGCTGAGATTCCATCTTGCAGCTCCTGATCACAGCAGTTTCATTCCAAAAAGTAATAAGGCATGTTCTTGAGAGTGTGCCCTCTGGCTGTAGAGTAGACTGTGTGGGTTCAGATCCCCACCCTCCCAATCCATAGTTATATGGTCTTAGTCCAGTTATATAACCTCTCTTTCCATCTGTTTCTTCACCTGTAGAGTTGGGGGTAATAAAACAAACCTATAATGTTGTTATAAGGGGTAAATGAATTAATATAAAGGTACTTACAACAGGGGCTGGCATATGGAAACATAGAAAAAAAAATGATAGTCATGTTACCTATAATTGTTTGGGCATGATGGTCTTGTATCAGTTTTTACTCTGTAATGCTGAATAAACACCACCCTAAAACTTAGTGGCTTCAAACAATAATGACATTCTCATTCCTGTATCTGAGATTCAGTTAGTTTAGAGTTTGGGCTCAGTTGGGCTTGACGCCAAGCTGCAGGCTGAGTCCAGGTCTGGCCCCTGTGTCTTTCATCCCTTAGACCAGCAAGACTGCCAGATTGTGCTCTTCTCATGGCTAGAGCAAACGCATGAGACAGTGAGCCCTGGAAAGCACACACAGTTCAAGTCTATGCTTGTGCCAAAGCAAGTCACGTGGCTATGTCCAAAGTCAAGGAACAGGAAACTGTATTCCTTCAGTGGAGATGGTGTGGGAAGGGATAAGTAAATCGTTTTAAACAGTTATCTCTTCACCATGGTTGCAAAGAAACTTCATGGCTGTAATTTCATTTAATCCTTACAATTTATACTCAGACTTAAAGCAGGAGCAGGGAACATTTTACAAGCTAACTATTTTACAAGGGTACTAGGGACACCAAGAAGTTAAGACCAAACTTAAATACTTGATAAAGTGATGTAAGGCCCTGGTCTTCTGATTTGCAGGCCAGCATTCTTTCTATCACACCAGCCCTCATCCTTATTAGCTTTATCTTAATGGACAACTTTGCTGAAGTCACAACCGTAAGGGACAAAGGCAAAAATGCAGACTGTAGACATGATTATTTTTTTGTAAAACAAACAAACAAATATATGTATTATAGTTCTCTTTCTCTACTCTAGCTCTTTGAGATATCAGTGCCTTTGACATCAGTACCTGAATTAGTGCCTGTTAAAGTTGCCAACCATACAGGTTGTAAGTGCTTCCCAACGGCTCCCCGCCATCCATTCTCAATTATTAGAAGATCCATCCAGATCCCAGAAGAAGATCGGTAAGCCTTAGACTTGTTACACTTGTTAAGCCTTTCTTACACTATGCTTGCTCTTGCCTTGCTGAAGCTGTGTGTGGAGAATCCGTCATTAATTACAGAGTCGTCTCTCTTGCTTCAAGCTCTTTCTCTTTTAGGTTCCAACACATATCTGTGGGTAATAAGTGTTTGGCAAGTATATTTTTTACTAGGTGTTACTTGTATATTGCAGGATGTCAAAAAGCTCAGTGGCTGTGAACTCAGCATGCCAACTTGTGGGCACCTTTGTTAATATGCATAGTTTGATGCAGTTGTAAAACTCAACTCCAGCCTCAAATTTGGCATCTGTCCCCTCATTCCAGAACAAGCATTAGATAAAACTCATTTCAGGCTATTTATATATTTAAGTCCCAAAGTTAGGAGGGAAAAACGGCTCCTGGCATCATCGGAGAGCGGCAAAGCTATCTGCTTCTGATTTGGGCATTTTTTTAAAGCCCTCCTCTTAAGTTTACAAAGTGGGAAATTGTATTTTAAATGAAAATGACTTAAACTTAATTTGACTAGACATTTTCTTGTGAGGATTTTGTGATTCTTTCTGAGACAGATTATGACACCCTAAAGTGTTCTGAAATCAAAGGTCAGAGTCATTGATTTGGGGAAAAAAGAATTTAATACAGAGAATCAAAGGGCAAATTACAATCATTGAATAAAAATATGAAGTAATTAAGTTGGAGACTTTGATCTTGCAGAAGTAAAGGAGGAAATGCACTGTGTGAGTGGCTAGTGAAGGAGTCAGCCTTAAGCCAAGCAGACCCCTCTAACCTTTCTCAAGTAGAAGAGAAAGCTCATGGAAAAGGAACATTTACAAAATTTTCCTGCTGTCCTGGCCAGCGTTCTTATCTCCATTTTACAGACAATAATGCTTAGGAGCGGTGTTAGAACACTGTTTACTTTTGGTAAATAAGCTTTGTTGACAGCTAATTTGCATAGATTTTAACACCAATCCTCTTAAAAAGATTATAACTTTCCAAAATTACAGTTTCATTTCCAAAGGTTTCCACAGAGAATATTTGTAATTACAGAATTACTATCTAATAACATCATCTTCATAAATATGAATTAAGCTCCTGAAAATCTTCACTGTTCTCTACTCAGAAATGTATGCAACATTAAAAAAAATGTTCCAAAGGTATGATTACCTTTGAAAGCTTTAAAATATGATTTATTGTCTTCTTTTCCTAGCTGCTCCCATTCCAAGAAGCTCTGTCCTGTTGACATGCTCTGGGATAGCAACAAATGTAAATGTGTTTTACAGGAGGAGAATCCACTCGCCGGAATGGAAGGTAATGATTGCAGTGGTGAAACAATAACAATAGCAACTAGTATTTATTGACACAATTTAAAGCAATTGTGTAAGCTTTTTATACATATCAACTAATTTACTCCTCCCAACAATCCTATAACGTATACCTCTTTTCCTATAATGTATACCTCTTTTCCTTTACAATCCTATAACGGAACACCTCTTTTCCTCTTTTCTTTTTACAATTACAAAATGGACACAACCAGGATGTCTAGTAATTTTTCTCAAGGTCACACAGCTAAGACTGATAGAAGCAGTGAGATTCCAGAGCCTTTTCGTATAATTATATAGTAAGTCCACCAGTGCATCATTCAGCTCTTTAATCTTAAAGCCCCAAATGATTAGAGCATCTCAAAGCAATGGATTTCAAAAAAAGAGTCCGAAATGCAGTACTTGGATACAATCTCAAAAACGACAGAATGATCTCTGTTCGTTTCCAAGGCAAACCATTCAGTATCACAGTAATCCAAGTCTATGCCCCAAGCAGTAACGCTGAAGAAGCTGAAGTTGAACGGTTCTATGAAGACCTCCAAGACCTTTTAGAACTAACACCCCAAAAAGATGTCCTTTTCATTATAGGGGACTGGAATGCAAAAGTAGGAAGTCAAGAAACACGTGGAGTAACAGGCAAATTTGGCCTTGGAATACGGAATGAAGCAGGGCAAAGACTAATAGAGTTTTCCCAAGAAGATGCACTGGTCATAACAAACACACTCTTCCAACAACACAAGAGAAGACTCTATACATGGACATCACCAGATGGTCAACACCGAAATCAGATTGATTATATTCTTTGCAGCCAAAGATGGAGAAGCTCTATACAGTCAGCAAAAACAAGACCAGGAGCTGACTGTGGCTCAGACCATGAACTCCTTATTGCCAAATTCAGACTTAAATTGAAGAAAGTAGGGAAAACCACTAGACCATTCAGGTATGACCTAAATCAAATCCTTTATGATTATACAGTGGAAGTGAGAGATTTAAGGGCCTAGATCTGATAGATAGAGTGCCTGATGAACTATGGAATGAGGTTCGTGACATTGTACAGGAGACAGGGATCAAGACCATCCCCATGGAAAAGAAATGCAAAAAAGCAAAATGGCTGTCTGGGGAGGCCTTACAAATAGCTGTGAAAAGAAGAGAAGCGAAAAGCAAAGGAGAAAAGGAAAGACAGAAGCATCTGAATGCACAGTTCCAAAGAATAGCAAGAAGAGATAAGAAAGCCTTCTTCAGCAATCAATGCAAAGAAATAGAGGAAAACAACAGAATGGGAAAGACTAGGGATCTCTTAAGGAAAATCAGAGATACCAAAGGAACATTTCATGCAAAGATGGGCTCGATAAAGGACAGAAATAGTATGGACCTAACAGAAGCAGAAGATATTAAGAAGAGATGGCAAGAATACACAGAAGAACTGTACAAAAAAGATCTTCACGACCCAGATAATCACGATGGTGTGATCACTCACCTAGAGCCAGACATCCTGGAATGTGAAGTCAAGTGGGCCTTAGAAAGCATCACTACGAACAAACTAGTGGAGGTGATGGAATTCCAGTTGAGCTATTCCAAATCCTGAAAGATGATGCTGTGAAAGTGCTGCACTCAATATGCCAGCAATTTTGGAAAACTCAGCAGTGGCTACAGGACTGGAAAATGTCAGTTTTCATTCCAATCCCAAAGAAAGGCCATGCCAAAGAATGCTCAAACTACCGCACAATTGCACTCATCTCACACGCTAGTAAAGTCATGCTCAAAATTCTCCAAGTCAGGCTTCAGCAATATGTGAACCGTGAACTTCCTGATGTTCAAGCTGGTTTTAGAAAAGGCAGAAGAACCAGAGATCAAATTGCCAACACCCGCTGGATCATGGAAAAAGCAAGAGAGTTCCAGAAAAGCATCTATTTCTGCTTTATTGACTATGCCAAAGCCTTTGACTGTGTGGATCACAATAAACTGTGGAAAATTCTGAAAGAGATGGGAATACCAGACCACCTGATCTGCCTCTTGAGAAATTTGTATGCAGGTCAGGAAGCAACAGTTAGAACTGGACATGGAACAACAGACTGGTTCCAAACAGGAAAAGGAGTTCATCAAGGCTGTATATTGTCACCCTGTTTATTTAACTTATATGCAGAGTACATCATGAGAAACACTGGACTGGAAGAAACACAAGCTGGAATCAAGATTGCCGGGAGAAATATCAATAACCTCAAATATGCAGATGACACCACCCTTATGGCAGAAAGTGAAGAGGAACTCAAAAGCCTCTTGATGAAAGTGAAAGTGGAGAGTGAAAAAGTTGGCTTAAAGCTCAACATTCAGAAAACGAAGATCATGGCATCCGGTCCCATCACTTCATGGGAAATAGATGGGGAAACAGTGGAAACAGTGTCAGACTTTATTTTTCTGGGCCCCAAAATCACTACAGATGGTGACTGCAGCCATGAAATTAAAAGACGCTTACTCCTTGGAAGGAAAGTTGTGACCAACCTAGATAGCATATTGAAAAGCAGAGATATTACTTTGCCAACAAAGGTTCGTCTAGTCAAGGCTATGGTTTTTCCTGTGGTCATGTATGGATGTGAGAGTTGGACTGTGAAGAAGGCTGACCGCTGAAGAATTGATGCTTTTGAACTGTGGTGTTGGAGAAGACTCTTGAGAGTCCCTTGGACTGCAAGGAGATCCAACCAGTCCATTCTGAAGGAGATCAGCCCTGGGATTTCTTTGGACGGAATGATGCTAAAGCTGAAACTCCAGTACTTTGGCCACGTCATGCGAAGAGTTGACTCATTGGAAAAGACTCTGATGCTGGGAGGGATTGGGGGCAAGAGGAGAAGGGGACGACAGAGGATGAGATGGCTGGATGGCATCACTGACTCGTTGGACATGAGTCTGGGTGAACTCCGGGAGTTGGTGATGGACAGGGAGGCCTGGCGTGCTGCGATTCATGGGGTCACAAAGAGTCAGACACAACTGAGCAACTGATCTGATCTGATCTGATCTGATAACCTTTAATGAAAGCCGCTTCAGAACTAAACACGAGTCAACCACATTTTACTAAGCTTTTTGTATAAAAACCTCACAGGAACCTAAGGTAATTTTGGACTTGGTTTCTTTTATCTGTGTCTTGTGAAAACATGCCAGTAACTTGAGAAAATGGTGAATAAGAGAAGACTTCTTCTGACACAAGGGTAAAGTCAAAGCAAGACACAGCTCTTGGACTCAGGGGAGTTGGGAAGCAGATGAGCTTGGCTCTCATCATTCCACATAACTCTTAACACTCTGATTTTTGATCATAAACATCTGCCTGAAAACAAATGCACTTTTTATTAATTTCCAAGGTAACTTGACATGATTCCACTGTAAAGATCACAAGGACTCATATGTTTTGAACCTTGCTTGTTTTTCCAACTGTGATCTACAAGCAAGATTAATAAGGAGTAAACTGTAAGGAATCTGTCCCAGAAACTGTAAATAACAAGCTCACCTTATGCTTCTGTCTCTCAGTTTCCAAATGTTTTCATGAAAGCTCAGCCCAGGGTTTGATGGAACCTTAAAGTTCATGTAGTTTAAATGACCATGCATATCTTTTTGAAAATTGAAGTATAGTTGATTTACAATGCTTCAGGTATACAGCAAAGTGCTTCAGTCATATATATACACATATACATACACACACATCCATATATATTCTTTTTCAAATTCTTTTCTGTTGTTACAAGATATTGAATATACTTCCCTGTGTTATACAGTACGTCCTAGTGTTTTATGTATAGTAGTGTGTAAATGTTAATCCCAAAGATGATGAATGTGAAAGTGAATTTGCTCAGTTGTGTCTGACTCTTTGAGACCCCAGGGACTGTAGCCTACCAGGCTCCTCCATCCATGGAATTTTCCAAGCAAGAGTACTGGAGTGGGTTGCCATTTTCTTCCCCAGGGGATCTTCCCAATCCAGCAATTGAACCTGAGTCTCCCACATTGCAGACAGACGTTTTACCATCTGAGCCACCAGGGAAGCCCTTGTTAATCCCAAACTCCTAATTTATCCTCTCCTCCCTTTCCCTTTGGTAACTGTCTTCTGTATCTGTGAGTCTATTTCTGTTTTGTAAATGAGTTCATTTGTATCATTTTTTTAAGATTCCACATATAAGTGATATCATATATTTGTCTTTGTCCCACTCACTTCACTGAGTATGATAATCTCTAGGTCTATCCATGTTGCTGCAAATGGTATTATTTCATTGCTTTTTATGGCTGAGTAGTATTCCTTTGGAAGGAATGATGCTAAAGCTGAAACTCCAGTACTTTGGCCACCTCATGCAAAGAGTTGACTCATTGGAAAAGACTCTGATGCTGGGAGGGATTGGGAGCAGGAGGAGAAGGGGACGACAGAGGATGAGATGGCTACATGGCACCACTGACTTGATGGACATGAGTCTGGGTGAACTCCAGGAGTTGGTGATGGACAGGGAGGCCTGGTGTGCTGTGATTCATGGGGTCGCAAAGAGTCGGACACGACTGAGCAACTGAACTTAACTGATTCTGTTTAAAACACTTCTATTAGCTTTCCATAGCCAGAAAAATTCCAGATTCCTTAGAATTGCATTTAAAGTCCTTCAAGCCTCTGAATATACTCAACATTTTTAGTTTCATATGTCCTCATACACAGTCTTAAGTTCAGTGAGACTAGAGCATTCATCATTGCTGAAACATGCCATTTATTTTCACGCCTAGCCTGTACCATTGATTCTCATACTTTGGTGAGCATAAGTAGAGTATGGGAAAGAGCTTATGAAAAATGAACATTTCAAAGGAAAAAAGTTAAAGTGCACGTTTCAACAAAGCAGAAACAGTCTCATAGATAGAAATAATTGGTGGTTGCCAGAGAGGAGGGGGAGCCTGGTGGGCTGCCGTCTATGGGGTCGCACAGAGTCGGACACGGCTGAAGCGACTTAGCAGCAGCAGCAGCAGTATTCCATTATGCATATGTACACCATCTTTTATCCATTCACCTATTGGTGGACATTTAGATTGCTTCCATTTCTTGGCTATTGTAAACAGTGCTAACATTGGGGTGCATGTATCTTTTCAAATTATAGTTTTCACCATTTCCAGATATGTGTCCAGGAGTGGAATAGCTGGGTTATCGGGTAACTCCATAATGCCCATGTTGATTTTGAATGTCATGTACATCCTTCCCACCAAGTCTTCATCTGTCCTCTGCTACAATATACATCAGTCATGAGGAAACTTGCCAAACTCACTGAGGCATTCCGGTTACACTAGGCACAGTCTTGTTGCTAGTAAACTATATGGAACCTGCATATCTTTCTCTCTTTCTCTCTAGGACAGTGCTGTCCAATGGAGTTACAGTGAGAGTTATATATATAACTTATATTTTATAGTACTCTCACTAAAAAGGTCAAAATAAGATTAAAGTTATTTCTAATGTGTTTTACTTAATCTAAAATATTTTTTAAAACACTCATTTCAGTGTGTAAGCAATATAAAATCCATCAATGATATATATCTTCATTCTTGTGCTAAGTCCTTGAAATCGAGTGTGTATTTTACACTTACAACACATCTCAATTCAAACTTGCCATTGCATGCTCTGTCTGGCCTGGAGCTATCATATTGGACATCCCAGCTCTAGAGTATCAACTCGTTAGTTTAGGTTTACCCTCTAGAACCATGTCATACCGACTAGTTCTTTCTCCATGTGACCCATTTTTAAAGTTAGAAAGTTATTGTTTGGAATCTAAAAAGTGGTACCAATGAATTTATTTACAAAACAGAAATAGAGTCACAAGTATAGAAGACAAACTTATGGCTACCAAGGGGGAAAGGTTCAGTTCAGTTCAGTTCAGTCGCTCAGTCGTGTCCAACTCTTTGCGACCCCATGGACTGCAGTACGCCAGGCTTCAGATTGGGTTTAACAGATACTCACTGAAAGTGAAAAGTGAATGTTAGTTGCTCAGTTGTGTCCAACTCTTCACGACCCAATGGACTGTAGCCCACCAGGCTCCTCCATCCACGAGATTTTCCAGGCAAGAATACTGAAGTGGGCTGCCATTCCCTTCTCCAGGGGATCTTCCTGACGCAGGGATCAAACCTAGGTCTCTCGAATTGCAGGCAGATTCTTTACCATCTGAGCCACCAAGGAAGTCCCAGATAAACACTGCTGCTGCTGCTGCTGCTGCTAAGTCACTTCAGTCGTGTCCAACTCTGTGCAACCCCATAGACGGCAGCCCACCAGGCTCTGCTGTCCCTGGGATTCTCCAGGCAAGAACACTGGAGTGGGTTGCCATTTCCTTCTCCAGTGCATAAAAGTGAAAAGTGAAAGTGAAGTCACTCAGTTGTGCCCGACTCTTAGTGACCCCATGGACTGTAGCCTACCAGGCTCCTCTGTCCATGGGCTTTTCCAGGCAAGAGTACTGGAGTGGGGTGCCATTGCCTTCTCCACCAGATAAACACTACTATATATAAAAGAGATACACAACAAGGACCTACCGTATAGCACAGGGAACTCTATGCAATACTCTGGAATGACTTATAATGGAAAAGAATCTAAAAAAGAGTGGATATATGTGTAACCAATTCACTTTGCTGTACTTCTAAAACTAACACAATATTGTAGATCATCTACATTCCAATAAAAATAGGTCCCAAAAAGAAAGCTATTGTGGAAAACTGTATACATAGCACTTAAGGTGGTTCTAGTTAAGGTTTCCCTGGAACACAGCTCCTGGGAGAGAGATTGGCATTCAGGAGTTTACTTGCAGGAATGCATTCAAAGGTGAAGGGGCAGGGGCAGGACTTGGCAGGGGGAGAAGTTGAACTGTATGGCAGTTGCTGAGAGGTGTTAGCCAAGCCTGTTGGGGGATGTCTCAAATTGAGACAGAGGGGCTGGGTCCTATGGATTGGTCACTGGATATGGGCTTCCTCTAGAGGGGATATAACCTTGGGGGAGCTAGCTTCTTTCTGCTGAAGGTAATTCCTGCAGAGGGACCTAGCTGGTATACATGTATTATGAGTAGGGAAAGCAATGAAAAAAGAGAGGCATGCTCTGAGCGGGGGAAAAATGAGTGCTCAGAGCTGCAAGGGAGAGAACCCAGCACATCAGGGTGCTGGAAGACGTTCAGCATGGTGAGGACATAGAGACAGGGGGCTGGGTAGATATGAGAGAGGAAGCCAGGGGGCTTCACAGGAGACCTTGTGAACCGTGTCCCAGAGCTTGGATGTGGTATTAAACACAAAACAAAACCACGCAACTAGTTCAAGTGGACAGTGACAGCACCAGTTAGGAGTTCAACAAAATCAACCCAGTGACAGTGTACAAGAGAAGAGATTGGCTTGGGGCAAGCAAGGATGAAGGGAACCTTTTGGGAAGTTGTGGCAATGATGGAAGTGAGAGGCAGGAGGTAGCCTAGATCACAATCATTTCTAATTTTCATCTTCCACAGTGCAGTTGACATGGGCCAAGTTCACAGTCACTTCTCAAGTGGACTCATCAAACTCATGACGTGTACTGAGCTTACTGTTCACTAAATACTTTTCCCCCACATACATGTGGCTATTAAGCCAACTGCCTTTCTCCAATGACTTCTCTTCCCTGAATGAGGACATGTGAGTTAGTGAACTGAAGTCCAATTTCATCTTGTTAGATTTAGGCCATTGCACTAAACCGTTTCCCAAAACAAAAACAGAAAACTAACAGTACCAAAAAAAGAAAAAAAAAGGCGGGGGGGGGGGGAGTCCTGATTCTGGATTTTAATTCCTTCTGCTGCTGCTGCTAAGTCGCTTCAGTCATGTCCGACTCTGTGTGACCCCATAGACGGCAGCCCACCAGGCTCCACTGTCCCTGGGATTCTCCAGGCAAGAACACTGGAGTGGGTTGCTATCTCCTTCTCCAATGCATGAGAGTGAAAAGTGAAAGTGAAGTTGCTCAGTCACTTCCGACTCTTCGCGGTCCCATGGACTGCAGCCCACCAGGCTTCTCCATCCATGGGATTTTCCAGGCAAGAGTACTGGAGTAGGGTGCCATTGCCTTCTCCGCCAGACACCCACAAATTCAAGAATTTACTTGGAAAAATTCTATCAGTTTATTGATCAAAATGATAAATGGAACAAGGCTGAGGACCTAACACATTGGTATCCCATCATCAACTTCCCTAAGATTGAAATTGAAAGCCAGTACTTCTGGGTATCGCCCTTAGCTAGTTACTGCTTCACTCAGTTCTCCTATATCGTTTCTCTGTTAGTTTTAACTTGTCTGTAAGGACTGAGGTCGGCCATGGCCAACTACATTGCTGAAGCTCAGCAAATACCTGGTAGACTGTTTCCCTAAATCACCTATCCAAGAACGGAGTTGGGCTGGCCGGAAGTGTTCTAAGAGAGTCTCTACTGCCACCTAGTGATCCATGCAAATCTTTTCAGAGCTTCTATCTAGTCTTATCTTGTTCCAAAGTGACACATGCTTTACTGGGATATGCTTTACAAAGCTTACCTTTTTCCTCTTCATACAATTCAGAATGGCGTATCCCCAGATCTGGCCTTTCAACACCCATTCCACATGAGCCCTCAAAGATCATCAACCACAGAGCAGTTAAGCCTATGAGGTTGGACAACACAAGATTTTGAAATATCATTAATGGCCAGATGAAAATAAATGATGCTTGCTCCTTGAAAGGAAAGCTATGAAAAACCTAGACAGCCTATTAAAAAGCAAAAGCAAAGACATCACTATGCTGACAACGTCCATACAGTCAAAGCTATGATTTTTCCAGGAGTCATGTACAGATGTAAGAGTTGGACCATAAAGAAGGCTGAGTGCCAAAGAATTGATGCCTTCGAATTGTGGTGCTAGAAAAGACTCTTGAGAGTCCCTTGGACTGCAAGATCAAATTAGTCAATCCAGAAGGAAATCAACCCTGAATATTCACTGAAAGGACTGTGTTGAAGCTCCAATCCTATGGCCACCTGATGCAAACTCACTGGAAAAGAGCCAGATGCTGGGAAAGACTGAGGGAAGGATGAGAAGGGGGTGACAGAGGATGAGGTGGTTGGATGGCATCACTGACTCAATGGACATGAGTATGAATGAACTCCGGGAGATAGTAAAGGACACAACAGCCTGGCATGCTGCAGTTCATGGAGTTGCAAAGAGTCAGACGACTTAGCAACTGAACAACAATGGCAAAGTGGGAGAGAAGCATGTTTGGGGAAGAAACTAAACAACTTTCCTCCAAGCCTTTTAAGAATACTAATGTGACATTTTCAGATTCTTCTAAAGGTTCTGTCTCTTCCAATGAATTTCAACTTGATCAGAATTGGAGGTGGAATACTAATTATCCAACTGTTTTGTACATTTTCTAGAAATATCTGTTAGCTAAGTGTGTCAAAAACTTCTCAGCACCTCCTCTCTGAGCCAACTGTATCTTCCAACAGATGTCTGTGGAATCAAAGTACATTGTCATGTTATATTTTTTTATACTAGAGTTATGACCTTCAGTGAGGAAATACACCTACCCATAGCCTGGAAGGTCTGTGTATTTCTACAATGTCCTAGTATTTCTGTTCTCTCCTTTTATTCTTCACCTAAAACTGGGAAGGAGTAGACTCGCAGTCCTTAGACATCCTGTATTTTATGACTGATACTTGGTTTTGCAAAGTTGCTTTTTTCAACTAGTCACAACCTAGTTGTGACATCTTGCTGCTGCTAAGTCGCTTCAGTCGTGTCCAACTCTGTGTGACCCCATAGACGGCAGCCTACCAGGCTCCCCCGTCCCTGGGATTCTCTAGGCAAGAACACTGGAGTGGGTTGCCATTTCCTTCTCCAGTGCATGAAAGTGAAAAGTGAAAGTGAAGTCGCTCAGTCGTGTCCGACCCTCAGCGACCCCACCAGGCTCCTCCATCCATGGGATTTTCCAGGCAGGAGTACTGGAGTGGGGTGCCATTGCCTTCTCTGAGTTGTGACATCTTAAAAAATCTTAATCTTAAAACATCTTAAAAAAAATCTTACCAAGATATTCAGCTTACAACATTTTTATAAAAAACTAAAGAGAACATGTGAATTCTGTGTTAGTATTGTGAAATCAGAGGTCAGTCTCCTTCATTCTGTGAAAATATTAAGGACAAAAATCTACAAAAACAGAGACTGGGTGAATCCAAGCTACTTTACAATGATGTAATGAATACAACCAACTTTGGTGATCCCATTCTCCATGCTACAGCTATTTGACCACTTTTCTGTTTTGGTTTAGATCACACTCACCTGCAGGAACTGGCTCTCTGTGGTCAGCACATGAAGTTTGATGAAGATCGTTGTGAGTGTGTCTGTAAAACGCCATGTCCCAGAGACCTCATCCAGCACCCAGAAAACTGCAGCTGCATTGAGTGCAGAGAGAGTCTGGAGAGCTGCTGCCAGAAGCACAAGATATTTCACCCAGACACCTGCAGGTGAGTGGCTTTTCACTTTTGCCTATATTTGACCCATTGACATTTAAAGTAAATACTAGTTAGATTTGGTGCAATTCCTTATTAAGCCAGTTTTATTCTTCATTGCCAAGCCCCCTTTTTGATAATAAAACAAAGATTTGGCAACTGAGTAAGTATATAGAGTGATGATTAATTGTGAAATCAAGAAAATTCTGTCTGCTGTAGCTGGCTTATGGATCTTCAGCAAAAACTAAAGTTGAAGATATATACACAATTATTTCAGATCAGCTGACTCTTTAGCTCAGTCTCTCTCTTAATATAGATTGACATATGTTTATTTTTTCCTTTGAGGAAGGGGATGCCATTGGATTTATATAACAAGAAATTTACTGATGAATAGAATGCTTACAAGTTAGCAGTTGTGCTTTAATAACCATGTGGGATAACCAGCCAGGATTTTATATTGACATCCTAAATATGAATCTGGAAAATTTACTCTGAAAATGTAATCAAAGCAGAACAGAGTTTTTCCTTAGAATTTAGTCCTTGATTCTGAATTCTCATGTTTATCTTCTTTTGTAACAGCTGTGAGGACAGATGCCCCTTTCGCCCCAGAACCTGTGCAAATGGAAAACCGGCATGTCCAAAGCATTGCCGCTTTCCAAAGGAGAAAAGGGCCACCCATGGGCTCCAGGATCGAGAAAATCCTTGAGTTAGCCTTGATCCCCAGTTCCCCATCCATGTCATTTAAACAGCATGCTGCTTTGCCAAGTTGCTGTCACTATTCCAGGTGTTAGGGAAAAAAAATCTGTTTTACATAGTACCATGGTGAATCCCGACCGACCTTCCATTAAACAACAGCTGAGGATTCCCTGGCTCACTGCCAAATGTCTTCTAACAGAAGATGCTCTGCACACCAGGGAATGGAGAGGAAGAAATCTCCCTTACCCTCCCCCTTTTTTTCGTGAGTGAAAAAGTTTTGATCATCATGGAGTGACAGGTACCATGTGATTAATTACTCAGAGCAGATGAGGCAATTTGCATAGTCTTTGAGTCCTTTGCTAATTGCAACTCTCTTGTGAACTATTTAGATTCTTTCTTATGCAGATCTTGATGTATATGATCAGCACTGATTATCTGATTACTGTCCAGCTTGTAGTTTTGAGTTTACCAAACTACTGTCTGTTGTTTTATATTTAAGTGTATTTAAAGAAAATAAACACATTTATTCAAGCCAGAGAATTTTGTGTGTTAATTAATATGCTGTAAATTTACTGCTGTAAATTTTATGCTAAAGAAAAAATATTTTAAAGAGAGAAAGGAATTCAGTAGTGGGAGATGTGGGAGAGACATGAACACACTAAAACTAGATTCCAGTTTTGGGAAACCAAAGGACTAGCTCTCAGAAGGTTTAAGATTTTAAACGAGGTTGAATAAATGTGACTCAAAAATCAGCTGAACTTCAGCCTTTCCTTTGAGATTCAGATTACCTTGACTTGACCTCTAGTTGAACTTGACTTGAAGGAGGAGAGCCCACTGATGTCCCTGACATCTCTGGGGGTGTATGTTTCTTCCAGCCACCTCCAGCTCCACGCTTCCGCATTTACTCAACTCTCGGTCTTATTCATATTTCAATTCTCATAGCCATATGATTCTTCTCTGTCCCACAGCTACCCAGGAAGGAAGCACAAGCCTTTTTCCTTTGCTTTTTTTACCCAAATACTCCCACAAATAACTTGTTGACGGCACAGACTTTACTGAAAAATTTGGTGTAACAGAGGGAATTTAGCAGCTTTAGCAGAACTAAGCTTTTTAGCCAAATAACTTAAAAACTGAGGTTCTCCCAAGCTTCTTGCATAGGTAGGTAGATAGATGCGTGCGTGCACACACACACACACACACACACAATTACAACATTTATTGCACACTTTGATAAATAGTTGTGTTCATGTTATCTCCCCACTACCCTGTGACCTCCTTACAATTGGAAATTGTGTCCTGATCAAACTTGTGTAAGCCAAGTTTCTCAGGGTGGAGCAGTACAATAAATAGAGAACAATAAACAAGTATAGCAAAAAATCCTTTTGTTTCTCCTGGAGCCAAATGATAGAATTATTGGATCCTGGTTCAAATGCCTGCCCTTCCTCTCTCAGGGTTCTAAGCAGTTCCCGAATTCTCCCAGCCATGGCCTCATCATTTACTGGTCTTGGTCCCATCACTCCTCTCCTGTCACTGTTCCCCTTGTCCACATTTTATGACCTTTATGTCAATGGGCCTTCTTTCTTCTAGGTGTACCATTTGATTCTCAGGCTTCTGACAGGATTCACAGGTAACGTGGCTGCTTAACTATATTAGGATTCAATTTCTTGCTTTGTCCCTTCATCCAGGTTCTACAACTCTCTCCGCAGTAGTATTCCCTTGAGAGCTGGGGCAGCAGATGGTCCAGGGACACTGCACAATTAAAGGAGTCACTTTGCTCATCTTCACTGGAGAAAAAGAGAGGTAGAAGCTCAGAGAAGAAAAGATCTGAACTGAAGGATAGGCTCTGCCAATTAATGGCATTATGAGGCCAAGCAACCTCATGGTACCTCAGTTTCCTCTCGGGCTAAACAGGTAGATAATCTCATCCACCTGTATCTGAGAGTTGTTAATTCACTCCACAAATGAAAACAATTTGAAAAATACAATGACCTTGACCCATTAAAGGGATTATTTCCCAAAAGAGAAACATGACTGTGAGCAAAATTCTTGGCTTATACTGGATTCCTGGATCTGCCCCAAATCAACTCAAACCACATTTTGGTTACTGGCTCTGGCTTCCTAATTGCCATTTAGATGGAGTATTATAGGGAATTCTGGACAAAACTATGGGAGATCTGGCTTTCTACTTCCAAAACCCATCCCCCCTGCTTTCTCTCCAACTCTCCACAATAACCACCAAGAGACTTGCACTTGGATCTCTGAGACTGGGTCTGGGCTGGGGTGGAGCTGGTCCTTAGGGTGGAGGTGGGGGAACTGGCCTTTTGCCTTATTAGAGTGCACTGGTCATTGTACAGGAATATTTGTCATACTAATAGCTTTGGAATGTGAGCTGCAATTTTTCAACTTGTAAAATTGTGTTGCAAAATAAAAATATGTGAGAAAGCCCAGAGAGCTTAAAGCAAACATAATAAATGCCAGCGATGCACGATGCCCCTGATCATCTGAGCCACAGGGCCAGAAAATGCATTAATAGGACAGCACAGATCATAAATCTGTGACTACAGCAGTGTGGTGGGAGGCCCTTTGGAGATGGAAACAGATTAGACAGCATAATGTTCAGAGCTGGATGAGACTAAAATACTGCCTGAGATACCTGATAAAGGAGATGACACAAATAATCCATTTTAAAGGCATTTAAGGAAAGGGTTGGATGAAAATTGTGAGCTTAATGGATTTGGTCATTTGTTCAACAAGAGGTGGACTTTGTTTAATTTACTCCTAACGTTTCGTGTTTTTTTTCATACTGTTCATGGGGTTCTCAAGGCAAGAATACTGAAGTGGTTTGCCATTCCCTTCTCCAGTGGACCACATTTTGTCAAATCTCTCCACCATGACCTGCCCGTCTTGGGTTGCCCCACGGGCATGACTTAGTTTCACTGAGTTAGACAAGGCTGTGGTCCTAGTGTGATTAGATTGACTAGTTTTCTGTGAGTATGGTTTCAGTGTGTTTGCCCTCTGATGCCCTCTTGCAATACCTACTGTCTTACTTGGGTTTCTCTTACCTTGGGCGTGGGGTATCTCTTCACGGCTGCTCCAGCAGAGCACAGCCATTGCTCCTTACCTTCGACGAGGGATATCTCCTCACCGCCGCCCTTCCTGACCTTCAATGTGGGATAGCTCCTCTAGGCCCTCCTGCACCCGAGCAGCCACGGCTCCTTGGATGTGGGGTTGGTCCTCCTAGCCTCCTTGGAAGGAAAGTTATGACCAACCTAGATAGCATATTCAAAAGCAGAGACATTACTTTGCCAACAAAGGTCCGTCTAGTCAAGGCTATGGTTTTTCCTGTGGTCATGTATGGATGTGAGAGTTGGACTGTGAAGAAGGCCAAGCGCCGAAGAGTTGATGCTTTTGAACTGTGTTGTTGGAGAAGACTCTTGAGAGTCCCTTGGACTGCAAGGAGATCCAACCAGTCCATTCTGAAGGAGATCAGCCCTGGGATTTCTTTGGACGGAATGATGCTAAAGCTGAAACTCCAGTACTTTGGCCACCTCATGCGAAGAGTTGATTCATTGGAAAAGACTCTGATGCAGGGAGGGATGGGGGGCAGGAGGAGAAGGGGATGACAGAGGATGAGATGGTTGGGTAGCTTCACCAATGCAATGGACAGGAGTTTGAGTAGGCTCCGGGAGTTGGTGATGGATAGGGAAGCCTGGCGTGTTGCAGTCCATGGGGTCGCAAAGAGTTGGACACGACTGGGTGACTGAACTGAACTGAATGTTTTGTATGGGAACAATGTCTTGCATATAGTAGGTCCCTAATAATTATTTAGTGGATAGTGAAGTATTATATGGATTCTGTGACCAGTGAATGGAAACTCATCTACCACTGGAATGGCCAATATGAACTCTCATTCTCCAGGGCTCTTTCCAGGGGGTTTTCATGATTCAGTATCTTACCTGAGCTTCTTTATAGCATAGCCATCAACTTTCAAGAGAGGTTCCAACAGGACATGCCCCAGTATATACGCACTCATTGAGCTTCTGCTATATCTCATTTACTGATGTCCCACTGGCCAAGCAAGTCACATGGCCAAGCATAGAGTTGATGTGGGAGGAGATTAGACAAGGGTGCAAATATAGGAAAATGGTTCACTGAAGGCTACCATGTAACAGTCTCCCACAGGGTTGGTTCCTGTCTTTAGCCACACATAGAGACCTGTTAGTCTCCATTGTTCTACAAGAGCTGAACTCTGGTCAGTGTCTTCGGGTTTCCACATACAGAGCCCAGGACCTGTGTTGTCTTTGTTCTGATCACTGTTCTGCATTTTGATTCTGTTTCTGATACATGGAAATCTTGAGGATCTTCTTTTGCCCACAGCTATAATGTGAATTCTCTTGTTTATGTCTCATTTTTCTTTCTGAAGCACAGTGAGAAGAGAGGAGTCTCAAAATATTAATTGAAAATGTCATCTTGGCTGTAAATCTGGCTCAGTATCAAGTCCTTTTCCCTTAGTAAGATCCTCTATCAGTCTGTTCCAGCCTTCCCTGGAGATAACTTTCTCCCATATGAACCCCTCCCCTTCTCTTACCCTGTGGAGTTATACAACAGCATTCACTGGCCAGTCAGCGCCTGTCTCTGTACCTTGGTCAAGTTCTACTTGGAATAATCTTGCTCCCAGCAGTTGCATGAGCACTTTTTACTTCCATTGGCAGCCAGAAATATTCTGAACTCCCAGTATTTTTCTTGTATTTCTTTTCCGGTATTTATCACCTCCCACCTTTTATCATAGATATTTACATATTCCTTAACTGTTTTGGTTTCTTGGGGATAAAGCACATGCCAATTTTTCCTTGCCTTGTGCCTTGTACATAGATAGCGGGTTCTCAATACAAATGCGGTGCCTTCCCACTCCAAAATTGTCCAAGAGCTCATTTACATATACATTTGCAAAGGGTTGAATTTCAAGGGAAGATGATATCTACTTTTATTTTATACCTTCTACACTTACAGGTCATTTTATACACCACTGGTACTGATTGCTCTCACTTTCTATTATGTGCAGTCAGAAGCCACTGCATGAAAGTATTTTAGTCTAATTTATTGGTTTACATGAAAATTCTCTAAAGGCATACCCTGATGCCATACATTTAGGCAGAACACTATAATTAGAATTATTCCCAGATTTACAGCTTCTTCATCCTGCTGCTACAACTTTTCTTGACTTTTAGAAAATAGCCTTTAATTGTGACCTTTGCTTAAGGTTTAACTGACTAAAAATGGAGTCTCAACCCATGTGAGATGGTGAAGTGTGTACAGAATCATGATTTATTTGCCTTTTAATGTTAAGTGCCTAGATCAGAGATGAACATGATGTTCAATGTTTTCAGACTTTGTTGGAACTGTAAACTTTACTGGCACAGCCTGCAGCTTTCTCAACCCCCTCCTCCACAGAGACTTGGCAACAGCATGCCTTTATTAATATCTGTTTATAAAGGTCAGCCTATCCTACAGTATTTAAAATACAAAGAACTTTTCAAGAAAAGTGGATTACTTTTTACCATTGATGAAAAATATATAAAAGCTGAAAAAGATGAAAAGTTTTAAAAACACACTGTGTTTAATATTCCTTGTATTCCCCACAAAACCTTTTACAGAGTAGGCACTTGGTAAATTGTTTGATGATAAAAATAGAAAATATTTATTCTTCTTTGAAAATAACTCAAGTTTTTTGAAGTATTGATTGGCATCAAGATCTTAGAAGATTCACAGTAGAATTGCCATCACTTTGCCGACAAAGGTCCGTATAGTCAAAGCTATGGTTTTTCCAGCAGTCATGTATGGATATAAGAGTTGGACCATAAAGAAGGCTGAGTGCTGAAGAATTGATGCTTTTGAATTGTGGTGCTGGAGAAGACTCTTGAGAGTCCCTTGAACTGCAAGGAGATCAAACTAGTCAATCCTAAAGGAAATCAACCCTGAATATTCATTGGAAGGACGGATGCTGAAGCTCCAATCCTTTGACTACCTGATGCGAAGAGCTGACTCACTGGAAAAGATCCTGATGCTGGGAAAGGCTGAAGGCAAAAGGAGAAGAGGGAGGCAGAGAATGAGATGGTTAGATAGCATTACCGACTCAATGAGCATGAATTTGAGCAAACTCCAGGAGACAGAGGACAGGGAAGCCTAGTGTGCTTCAGTCCATGGGGTCGCAAAGAGTCAGACACAACTTAGCGACTGAACAACAAACATTGTAATACGAACTATGGCAGTGGCAAGCTGGGAGATCAACAAATGAGGATTAACCTTCACTTATACTTTCCATGATTTCTACCCAATAGTTATTGTCTTGATTGTTGTTACTTAGGGGCTAAGTCATGTCTGACTCTTTTGCGACCCCATAGATTGTAGCCCACCAGGCTCCTGTGTTCATGGGATTTCCCAGGCAAGAATCCTGGAGTGGGTTGCCATTTCCTTCTCCAGGGGATCTTCCCAACCCAGGGATAGAACCCACGTCTCCTGCAGTGGCAGACTGAGTCTTTACCACTGAGCCACCAGGGAAGCCTATTGTCTCACTGCTGCTGCTGCTGCTGCTAAGTCGATTCAGTCGTGTCCGACTCTGTGCGACCCCACAGACGGCAGCCCACTAGGCTCCCCCATCCCTGGGATCCTCCAGGCAAGAACACCAGAGTGGGTTGCCATTTCCTTCTCCAATGCATGAAAGTGAAAAGTGAAAGTGAAGTCGCTCAGTCGTGTCTGACTCTTAGCGACCCCATGGACTGCAGCCCACCAGGCTCCTCCGCCCATGCGATGTTCCACGCAAGAGTACTGGAATGGGGTGCCATTGCCTTCTATTGCAAACATGAAAAAGAAGACCAAAACAGTGCTGTACCACCTGGTACTGTTGGTCTTATCTGGGAAACCAACTGCACATTATTAAGCTTGTGTAAGTATCCTTGAGTCTTCCATAACTTTTATTCTCTGATGCTTCAATATAAACACAGAGCAGAATATCTATTCCCACTTGAACCTTATTCATTAAAGTTAAATCATTAATACATTTCAAAGTCTACAGCCAAAGTGCTCTATAAATTATATCAGTTCCCTGTACTTTTTTAAGGTACACCCCTTGGAATTTTTTCAGTACATTCAGTCAGTTCAGTCGCTCAGTAGTGTCTGACTCTTTACAACCCCATGGACTGCAGCATGCCAGGCCTCCCTGTCCATTACCAACTCCCAGAGTTTACTCAAACTCATGTCCATCTAGTCGGTGATGCCATCCAACCATCTCATCCTCTGTCTTCCCCTTCTCCCCTATGCCTTCAATCTTTCCCAGCATCAGGGTCTTTTCAAATGAGTCAGTTCTTCAGTACATTCAATCGGGTATATATATGTGTCAGAAATTGTGCAGGCATTGAATAAATAAATTCATTAATACAACTAAAACTTACTTGATTTCTAGTACCAGGAGCAGACCTTGCCTCTGCTTACTAACAAGCAAATATAAATGCCAATTTTCAGAAAGAAATCCATGAGAGATCCCAAGAAGACACAAGTCTCCAAGGATCAGGCTGAGGAAGAAGGCCAGGTGGAGGGGTGGGGCAGGAGGACAGGCAAACAATTTGAATATCACCTGATAAATGCTATACCAGCATATAGCCAAACTACTGTCAAAATACAAGAGGGAGGATTTAATTCCCTCTAGAGATTTGGGAAAGGAGGTGAAATCTTCAGGGATTAATAGCCTTTCTACAGGCTTAAAATGAGTGCTGGTAAAGACGGTGGTGATGGTGCTCAGGAAAGCATTTCCTCGGTTGGGAACTCCATGTACCAATGGTGAGGAGTGCATGGATGATCATCAGACTACTCCCACTGATTCATTAGCCTCTTGGCCAAGTACCACCATGGCCTGCTGAACCAGTCTGAGTGGGAGTTGCTATTTCAGGTCTCAAATTTTTTTTCTCCAGAGTGGAGGGTTGCCACATAAAATACAAGATGCCCAGTTAACTTTTGAATTTCAGATAAACGATGAGTAACTTTTTAGTAAAGTCCCCTATATTTAGGACATACTTACATAAACATTATTTATCTGAAGTTCAAATTATTAAAAACGTTGACTTTTTGTGTATTTTACTCACTACATCAGGCAATCCTACCAGAATGGTAAAAACCAGGCGGAGCTTCTGTAGCAGAGACGATAAACAATAAACAAAACGCAACCATGACCCCAGCTTTCTGTAGCCATCCCAGCCCAAAGTCTCTCCAACTGGAAGCCAGAGAGAACAGGCGTCCAAAGAGACACTGTTTCTAGGCAACCACGGCGCGAACTCAGCTGACCATTCACAAGATTCGGGTTAGGCGTGCGGTGCATCCTGGGAGTGAGTTTTCTAAGTTCGGATTCGCCCCCAAAGGCCACGGGACTACAACTCCCAGGAGAGCCAATGGGTCGCTGCGAGGCACGCTGGGGAGTGCTGGTTTTACCCGGTTGAAGAGTCCTGGTGGGTTGCTTGTGTAGCAAGAGATCAAGGCCGATTTTTAGAGAATCGCAACATTAAGAATTCACATAAAAGGTTAAACCGAGCAGTACTGCTTTCAGTACAGACAAAACAAGTCTTCCGGAACATCGTGGTGACACGTGTAGGCGCGCGCTGACGTTACATCGCACGCTGATGGGTGGGGAGTCGCTCCTGCGCGTGACTCCACTTTCTCTTTTTGATTGGCTGTCCTGTAGGTGCGGCGCTCGCTCGCGGACGCCCTTGATTGGTGCCTCGGAGCTGCTGGGTGGGACTCCGGCTGCAGCCGCGGGAGGTCCGGACACTGGCGGCCATGGGACTTGCCGGTAAGTACGCGTCTGACTTCCTGTCGCCGGTCCTCTCTCCATCTTCCAATTGGGACTGGGCTGTCCTCAGGGGAGCATAGCCGGTGATGGAGGGGGCGAAGCCGACCTAGCTTGAGGCTCAGAATTCGGGGTCGAGGGGCTCGGGAGTCGAGTGGGGCTGCGGGTGTGCCGAGGCGGCCGCACTGTAGCCGGTTCCCTGTCGGCTGAGGAGGGCGGGAAGAACGGCCCCGGGACCCTCGGCCTCGGTTTCCTGCTCACTTTCTGGCGTCTCAGGCGAGACCGCGCCTGATCGCGCGGGGTCGCTGACTGAGGCGGAGTCATCTCTTCCTTGGCCCTGGCGCTCCCCAGCGACCTCAGAAAGTGAAGCCGGGACGGCGCCCAGGGGTGGGTTGGAAACACCGTCCTCTTGACCCCAATCCGCCCCGCCCCCCGGGTTACTCTAAGGCTTCTCAGAAGTCTGCTGATAATGACTGTCCAGGGACTCCTTGACTGTGGCTGTGGATTTTACGGCCATCTCGCATTTGCCACTTAAGTGGCTGAGTGGGGACCTTGGACAGATCGCTCAACTTGTCATTTGGAAAATAAAAGAGTTGTTTCACTAGATCTCCAAGTTTCTCTTCAGGTTTAAAATCTTAAGATTTTGTGCTTGTACCGTTTGTTGCGCTTTTACGCCGTGAAGGTGTTAGGCTTGATACCCTGATAGGCAGATTGCTCACAGAACATTGCAGATTAATGACAGAACTTTAAATGATTTCATCTGGTGCTTTACTCACTGTTTTCATTATCACTCATCTTTTAAAATTGAATGGAACTGGAAATTCAGGTTTAAGTGAGAAACCACAGTAAGAAAACCTTACTGAAGCTGCTTAACAGTACAAACTTATCTCTTGATTTGGTAATATTGAATCTTAATTAGTAAATTCCGCTCAACAAACACTTATTATTTCTGAGACTGTGTTTAAAATAAAGATGACCTTGTTGGAGAGAATAGACTTTGCACAAGCTGTTGCTTTGCATTTTCTGAGTTTGTGGTGAATCAGAAACTCAGACCTTTAGAATGGCTTCCCATTGTTGAGTTTTCTTGAGGCATGGAAATCTCATTTGTAAAAGCTGAGAATGAGTTTCACTTGCTTTCTCTTTTGCGTTAACAATCTAAGACTCTGTAGTCATATTGAATATTTAGTGCGCATTTTGCACTGATGTTTTCGGGGACCCCTTAGCTGAACATTTCCTGCTTCAGATGTAGAAAATGGCCCCAGATCCAGCCCATCTCTAGTTTTTATGTTTAGATTCCGAACTGAAGAAAGGGTCATTAGTGGAGGGAAGATGTACATAACTGAAAGTTTTAAGAAATGAAAGGAATGGTTTGATTATCACCATTTTTGAATAAGGAAGGGGAAAGTGAGGTCTGGCATGTGCTACAAGTGATACTTTAGAAAGTTGCTCTCAAAAGACAGTTCTTATTCCGGATATATTTCTAGTGTAAACCACAGAGTTAATACTAGCGAACTTGATGGGAGTCTTTGAGTCAATGGCTTGGGCTCTGAAGTGAGGTTAGCAAACCTTTTCTGTAAAGAGTTGCACATCTAATTGTCTGGATAAACTGCTTGGTTAGTATGGCAAAGTATTATTATACTTTGGTAACAAAAATTATTTAAAATTATGTATAGTGGTATTCTTAGATCAAAATTAAGGTATGAGGACCATTGCAGAGTCTAGTTTTGTTGTATGGCCCACAGTAAATGGTAAGCAAGTAAATGCTGTCGAATGCATGACTACATCGTATGTTTTATTTCTAGGGAGAGAGCTAACAGATTTACATTAACATTAAAACATATGTATGTCTGGATTTGGAGTGCGGAATGCATTTTGTCTCTGAGCTGAGATCCTGTCTACTCTCTCTTTCAGGTACTAGAGGACACCTATCTTAACTGGGTTGCTCTGAGGACTAATGCCTAAACCGTCTCAGCATGGCCTATAGAGGAAGAGGTGGGCGTGGCCAGCCTTCCTCAGCATCACTCTCCCGTGTCATCCCTGGAAGTCTTCACACATTTAGGACCTGTGCCCATAATATATGCATGGTGTCGGACTTTTTCTACCCAAACATGGGAGGCGTGGAAAGTCACATTTACCAGCTCTCTCAGTGCCTGATTGAAAGAGGGCACAAGGTCATAATTGTCACCCACGCTTACGGAAATCGCAAAGGCATCCGTTACCTCACTAATGGCCTCAAAGTCTATTACTTGCCTCTGAAAGTCATGTACAACCAATCTACAGCCACGACCCTCTTTCACAGTCTGCCATTGCTCAGGTACATATTTGTTCGGGAGAGAGTCACGATAATCCATTCACATAGTTCCTTTTCTGCCATGGCCCATGATGCCCTCTTCCACGCCAAGACAATGGGCCTCCAGACAGTCTTCACGGACCATTCCCTTTTCGGATTTGCTGATGTCAGCTCGGTGCTTACAAACAAGCTTCTAACTGTGTCTCTTTGTGACACAAACCACATAATTTGTGTCTCTTACACTAGTAAGGAAAACACTGTGCTAAGAGCAGCACTGAATCCTGAAATAGTGTCCGTCATTCCTAATGCTGTAGATCCTACTGACTTCACTCCAGACCCATTTAGAAGGCATGATAGTATAATAACTATTGTTGTTGTCAGCAGACTTGTTTACAGAAAAGGTAATGAAATGATAGCTACAATTGTACTGCGCAGCCTTTTTTTCCTTGTAGAAAGCTGTTGAATATCTGTGTTATAATGATTGTTGGGCTTCTCATTTTGTTTTACGGCTTTATAACTACTTCTGTGTTAAATATAGTAAACAAGGCTCTAATATGTTTTATACATCCTAAAGGAGAAATTTCTGGAACAGTGGTAAATACTATTCCTACCCTTACCGCCCACCTTTGATGTTTTAATAGTTGCTTAAAGGAATAACAATAACCTGATGCTGTTTAATAGTTCAGGTCTTTTGAAAATTTCCCTACATATACAGTGAGAAGTACAGGGCCCAGCCTACCACATAACCCTTTTTTTTCATTGCAGATATTTTGAAAGCTAAGAAAATCCCAAGGGTGAAAACTAACATCAGCTGTAACCGTGTGATTCAGGGATGACCCTAATGAATGTTTTGATTTATAGCTTTCCTGTCGTTTGTAATTCATTTACTCAGAGTCAGTGAGCTTGTTCTGCACATTGCTGTTCTGTAGCTTGCTTATTTCCTTTCAGTGTAGATAAGACAATAATGTGTTGGCAGGTAAGTGATGAAGAAAGCGGGGTTAGATGGCCCAAAATCCTATCCTGGTTCCGTCCTGCTGTGTCATCGATGACAAGCTGCTTAACATCTCTGAGTCTCAATTTTTTCGTTTTGTATGGTTCGAGCAACAGTGGTGATCTTGTAAGGTTCAGTGATGGTTCCTATAAAGTACTCGGGAAGGGTCTGCTGTGCCCAGAGAGGATGGTTTCAGTGCCTCTGCAGCATTTCACGGATACCGCAGCCTCGCTGACTCCAAGTCCGAAGCAGTCTGGTTATTCAAAACATAAATGGTCTTCTGGATGGTATCGGAAAACCAATTGTCAGCAATCAAAATTGTCACTAAAAGTAGGGAATTGTTAAAAAGATAATATGTAACCACCCTTTAAAATATTTGAATTTACTCAAAATACTGTTACCATGCACTGAATTGCCAATAAGATGTAGGCCTGTAGGCTTAAGAGTACTGGTCCATTGGTTTGAGCTGAATCATCTTTCTTGCACAGTCACCTTCAAGAAGCATAATTTAACAGTTGCCAATTTGGGTCTCTCATGTGTGATGAGAACCTAAAGGCATGTGAAGTGATGTACCTCTGGATTTTCCATTTGTTTTTGATCTTACACAGTGGTTCAGGATACCCCCTGATCTGACAAGGACTTTTTCTGTGTCTTGACTGAATGTTTCAGACTGTTCAGCTTAGCTTCACAGAAACTCATTTTGTCCGTTTATGCGCTATTAGGTAAGCCAAATACAGTAACAAGTGCAGTTGGTATCAAACAGATTTGTGGAGAAATGCAGCTGATTCCTGGTACGCATGCAGCTCAGCAGTGGGATCCGAAGTGCCCCAGTGCACTGGGGAGTGCAGATGTGGGCCTTGGTCAGGATGGTTTAGGAATGCACAGCCTTAGTCTGCTGTGATCCGATAAACCGAGGTTGGTGAGGGAACCACTGAACTGCGTTTTGAGGCGTGAAAGCAGTGGCATGCTTTCATTCTTGAAGAAGATGCGAATGGAGCAGCATTCTGTGTTCTGAATCCCTCTTGGGAGATTGGTGATGTGTTTATGCCTGTTTTTTTTTTGTTTGTTTGTTTTTTGCTTTTTAGCAAATAATATACCCTGGTGACAGAGCCAGCTAAGAAAGCATATGATGCATACATGGTCAAGGATCAGAGCAGAATTAACTTATCTGTTCAAAGATTGAACCTGGTACCTTTACCTCACTAATCATGGTATTTTAACCAGCTGAGCTAACCAACAGCAGCTATAGCCTTTCCTGTTCTCAGTTCAATAATTAAAAAAAAAATTTATCAAACCCTCGCCATTTGCCAGTAACATTCTAAGACAGAACAGCCATATCTGTAGCCCCAAAGAGATTAATTAATGGCCTGTTAATTATTAATAAATTAATTTCTTCAGGAGGTGTTCATTTGGACCAGATATCAAAGGCCACTGAAACGTATTAAGTAAGAGGATAAATCAAAGTTCTACCTCCCAGGATTCCTGGCCGGCCTCTTTCCTTTTCTGTTGAGCCTGTTTTGCTCTTAGGCAGGGTTTCGCAGTGCTCCTGTGCATGTGCAGGCATGCCCCACTTCTTGCTCTAGTGGTAATGATGACTTACATTTATGTTCTGCAGTTGATAAAGCCTGTGCATGGTATAGTACCTCATTTGACCCTCCCAACTGTAGTGTAGATGTTATCTGCGTGTAACAAAGAAACTGAATCTCAGAGAGGGTAAGTAACTCACCCAGGTTACACAGTAAGTAACAGAGGTAACCAGCCTGAGTTGAGCCCTTCTCAAGTTAAGGTCTCCTGTTCCTCCATCCTCAGCCCAGCCATTATCCTAGGTATAGATTCAGGAAGTTCTTTAAAATACTGTTAGACTATGCTTTAAAAGAACTTTGAATCAGAAATTTTCTTGCCCATTTTGTGTGAATATGGCAGTTGAAAGTCCTGTGTGTTTCGTTGCGTTAGGCTCTTGGTAGAGGTACCAGAGCATTTTTTATTTGTGGGGAGCACTCAGTGTTAGCTGTTGGTAGGAATTCCGATTATTACTCTATATGTTGTGTTTGTTGTTTTTTTTTTTTTCATTTAAAGAATGGATTCTTAACCTTTGTATTAGAAGAAAGAGGGGAAGGAATTATAGGAGGCTGATTGTTAGAAGTCAGTAAAACGTCTAGTTTATCTAGAATCTAGTTGATGGGCTTGATGATACACTTGAAACAGCTAAGATTTTAATGAGAAGGTTTCATAATTCATAAATGCCACATGTGAGTTTGCTAATGCAGTCATATTTTGAAAATACTAGCAGTTTATTTAATCCTACTTTGAATTATTTAATTAAAATGAACCTTTATTTCTCGTACCATCTTTTTAATAATTAATCTGCCTATATTTGGGAAGATTGATTGAAGTGCAGTTCTTGTGTATGTGTCTGTGTGCATTTTTTTAAGCTTTAATTGGCTTATTTTACATTTACTTTTGAATGTGTGTGGTTTGTCATTGTTAATGAACTAAATTCTGAAACATCACTACTGCTGTCTCTTTGTATAGCCACTTTTCAGACTAGTGGAGCATAATTTACTTTGCTGCCTTTTATTGCCTGAGGTTGTATTTACATATTATGAGAAAGTATTTCATTAAAAGGAAAGAAAGGACCGAGATACACCCTTTCGTTCTATAGACTATAATGATCTGGCACATGAGGTCCTTCCACCTTCATCCACTGTCATTTGGGGCAAGTGGGCTATCACAGGTTTAGATGGACTGTTCTTATAAATTTTGCTGATACCATAGTGTTCGCTGCAAAATCCTGTGTACAAACCGCATTCTTAACAAAATGGAGGCAGCAGTTATGTTTTGCTGCTTAGCCCTTACCTATAGTAGGAGGTAGAATCACAGTTCAGTAGAATTTTATGGTTGAAAGAGACCTTGGACTTTAGGTACAGTGGTCTCTTCGTCTTCTATATCGGGAAACTTTCCCATTGTCAAAGGCCTTGCTCGTACAAAGGCTGGAACAAGCCCCAGATCTCCAGTCAGCTCTCCTGTTCTGTAGAAAAATTTAACTGAAATGTTAGCTACCTCTAATGCCTTTTTTAGTCACAGGCCTTGTGTAATCACAGGTGAATAACTTGAATACTTTCAAAACAGAATAGTCTACAAACTGAGTGGGTAGAAGGTAACAATGGTGTCAGTGTATATATCTTCCAGAATTCTTGGGGGACCCCTGATAGTTTGTGAGTGATTCCACCATTCTAGGAAAGGGTTAAGGGAATTTGTTTCCCTGCTTATGTAAGCTAGTACTTTTCGAAGTGAGTGCATTCTCAGTTCTGATAAAAACTTTAAATTTAATTATTAACATCTCCAACATTCAACTTTATGTTTTCAGGGACCGATTTACTTAGTGGTATAATACCTGAACTCTGTCAGAAATATCCTGATTTAAAATTCATAATTGGAGGAGAGGGACCAAAGAGAATCATTTTGGAAGAAGTACGGGAAAGATACCAGCTCCATGACAGGTATTGATGGATTCCATATTGTCTTGGGTGAGAAAATAATCTTTTACCTAAATTTGGTTTTGGTTTCGTGCCTGCATTAAGTGGGCTGCTTCTGCTACATGTACTTGATAAAGTAATGCAAAGCCTATTTTTAAAAAAATGATATAAATGGGAAACCCTAGATAGGGTATTCATTATTTTTTTTTTTTTAGCCCAGTATTATTTGACTTTAGAAACTGGTTGGGGCACCCAAGAATGCACAAAAAAACAACTACTTTGATTGGAAGTGTTTGCAGATTCTCAAGCCACACTGAGTTGTGATTTAAATAACATGGCCCAAATCATGTAAATTGCTCTGCATATACAGATTCAAACATTTCTCTTCCTTGTTAACTTAGATAACAGGTGAGCTGTGTGCATGTGAAGCCTCAATTTAAAAGAGACATTTTCCTATTTAGAAATGATACTTTAACATTTACTCATCAAAGTGTATTAATATTTTCATGGAAGGCAAACTAATTTTGGAGAGGATGAAATTTGATCTGTGACAAAAGTTAGAAATATGTATAGCTCTATGAGTTTTAACCAAACAGTTTTATATGACTTTTAGATCAGAGTTGGGTGATACCAGACTTTTGAGATGGAAAAGGTTAGAAGCTTATGATTGGTATTTCTTTTATACCATGATTGTTACTCCCCTCTTTCTTCTCTTGTTTCAAACATCAGAGTGCGTCTCTTGGGAGCCTTAGAGCACAAGGATGTTAGAAATGTCTTAGTTCAAGGACATATTTTTCTTAATACTTCTCTTACGGAAGCATTCTGCATGGCGATTGTGGAAGCAGCCAGTTGTGGTTTACAGGTAAAAAGCTTGGAGGGCTTATTACATTGCTGGGGTTTCTGCATGTGTCTTTTGAAAAATAATCAGATGCAGTCTGTTATATTTTTTTAAGTTGGTTTTGCTTGTTTACCTGAGAGATGAATTCTGGTGGATCACATTTTTTTGTTTTGTTTTGTTTTTCTTTTTAAGGTTGTAAGTACCAGGGTTGGTGGAATTCCTGAAGTACTTCCAGAAAATCTTATCATTTTATGTGAGCCTTCTGTAAAATCTTTGTGTGAGGGATTGGAAAAAGCTATTTTCCAACTGAAATCAGGAGCATTGCCACCTCCAGAAAATATCCATAACATTGTAAAGACTTTCTACACCTGGAGGAACGTTGCAGAGAGAACTGAAAAAGTACGTCACGTGCTAGAGAAGGGTATTTGAAGATTGTGTCTGGAATTCTTACCTGATGTTTCACATACACATTTACTTCTTTTATTATAGGTTTACCATTTCTTCTCTATTGCTTAACTTTATGAAGTCTCTTTCCAAATGAGACTTCTTTTTGTATATACTAGGCTAAGTTTCTAGTCAGATCATTGCCTTTGACATCTGAAAAATAGTAATGCAGTATCTAGACCTTTCGTTAAACTGGCCATGTAAGAGTTACAGACTTTTCTAGAAGTTACAACAATTAGAGGCAAAACTAATATTAAAATCTACTTTTAGACATTTTTTTGAGGCTGTTTATAATTCTAAAGCATATAGGTCTATTGGAAAATACCTGGTTTTGCTTAGCCCAGTTGTGGCAACTTTGTAACTTACAAATATGTAATTCAGGCTACTTCCAGAACTTGTGTGGCTCTTGCTAGCTGCTGTGATTTTTTTTTTTTTAATTGAAAGGAGATTTTTGCATCTTTGGGCTGACGGGGAACATAGTAAGTTAGAATTCCAAATGCACATGACAAATGTAAGTAGGATCACAAATAGAAAGCAGCAGTAGAGAATTTCCAAAAGGACAGGTGCAGGAAATAGGTTAATGTCCTTAGGTAGGAGAGTACAGTTGTGGGAAATGCCTCCTTATTTTGAGGTCAGTACTTCAGTTATTCTACTCAATTTCGTCCTTGTTTAACTGCCTCTCATTACTTCGTCTGCCTCCTGCCTCTTGTTACAACATAACAAGCTGAATGGAAATGCTGTGCTTATTAGTATTTGGAAACTGTGCAGAAGGACAGTTGGTTGGGACCCTGGAGAAGATAGTGCTGTGTACTCTTACCTGTATTCAGTGGAGCTGCTAGTTTCTAGCCCAAAGTTGGGAGCTACATAGAGCTGAGCAAGCAGAAAGGCTTTCTTGTGGTTGGTTTGTTTTTTTTTTTTTATATATAATTGCTTTACAATGTTGTGTTAGTTTCTGCTATACAATAAAGTGATTCAGCTGTATGCATACATATATCCGCTCCCTCCCACCCAGCCCCTCTAGGTCATTACAGAGTCTTAACTGGCTTAAATTGTAAATTCCCATACATAAGGTGAGCCCGTATTTGAATGGAAGTGCAAAAAAACTCTCAAAAATTGTCATACACATTTTCTATTGAAACATGAGATATTTGCATTAACAAACAGTTTTGACTGAAATAACCCTGAGGTATTTTCTAGAAGTTAACTCCACCAGTGACTCCACCTGTTTGAAATAACTACATTTCCTTGTTTTCCTGTGGCAGTTGGGGCACAGCACTGAGTGCTTTCTGGGAGTGTGTGGCAGAACTGTCTCAGGAGCCTTTCAGGCTCTGTTGATTTCTATTTTCCTGTGCCCCTGCCACTGCTGGATTCTCACAAGACCCTTTGCGAGGGGGTAGGGGTGGAATTCGGGAGTGGTGGGCAGGGATATTTGGTTAGGCAGCTTTTCTTAGTGAGGCCCACCCTGACTGAAAACCATAGCTCTAATTGTGCCTTACCTTTTTGATCAACATGTAAACCTCGGAAGTTTGCCCTGTTATACATAGCAAGTTCAGGGGCAAAGAATTATGGTGATAGTTTTTCAGTCTATGTTAAAGGAGCGAATTGGGGTTTTATTTAAACCACAAATTTTCCTTCAGTTACGCTTAAAGTAATAGTAGAACATCTGTATTGTTTTCAGTTTTACACTCTATGACGGTTTATAGTATACATGCAAAGAAGAAAGTGAATCCTTATCGCTAATGGATTGTCAAGCCTGTCATTCTCTCCATAGTAGCAAAGTATTATTTTGTCACTTGAGATCATAAGTTAACTGACCTAGAAATAAAGGTGGACGTACGGGTGAGTTTCTAGTTGCTCTTTTAATTCTACCTGTTTCACACAGGGTGTTTGATCCCTTTCAACTCCTTAGTTTAACTGCTATCTAGAAAAATTAATCAAGAAATTAAATTGGTGTTTGTGCTGAAAAGATATTTTTTCAGTTATAATTCACCACTCAGTGTAATGCTTGACATTTGTTGTTCAGTCGCTAAGTCGTGTCTGCCACTTTGTGACCCTGTGGATTGCAGCATGCCAGGCTTCCCTGTCTTTCAGTGTCTCCTGAAGTTGGCTTAAGTTCCTGTCCATTGAGTCAGTGATGCTATCTAACCATCTCCATTTCCTGGAGGAGGAAATGGCAAACCACTCCAGTGTTCTTGCCCCGAGAACCCTGTGAACAGTATGAAAATGCTCGACATAACTCTAACTAAAATGTATTCCAAATGTCCTCAGGGTAGAGGAGCTAGACAAAAACAGCCCGTACCTTTCAGAGACCATTGATCTTTAGAACTTGCTCTGCACATCAGAACTTTGCTGAGGTCAAAACGAGATAGTTTACAGATCTGATAACGTGAGAATGAGCACGAGTAATGACCATGTGCACTTAAAAAACACGAAGGCCGGCCCATTTTATGTGTTTGAAGTAACTTCAGAGAGCTTTTTTTTTGAATATTTCAGAGTTTAGTGCTTAGCAGTTCTTTAAAAAAGCAAGCCATCTATTACCAGTTCTCAGCAGTGAACTTTATTTGCCAGTGTTTGGCCTGTCCCATCTACCCAAATTTCCCCCATCCATTTCCCCTCCTTTTATTTGGCATCCATGAAATGTCTCTGTTTTCTCCATGCCTGTGCACAGCAACTCAGCCTCTCATGGCTGTGGAGAGAAGAGCCTCTCTGAACCCGTAGATTGTAACTTTCTGGTAGTAGTTGAATCAAGGAGTCCTAAAGGGCCAGTCCTGCTTTTGGAAGTCACTGCTGAATTAAACACGGCCTTAACAGAGGCAGCCCCCAAAGCCATTCCAGCTTCTCAGGACTTTGGAATTCTCCTAGTTGGTTAAATATTGCTGGGGATCCCCTAGGGCACAGGGGCCGAGGTAGATTCATCTGGGTGTCCCAGGGTAAAAATACCCGAGTGATTTGTCCAGAGGAGGCATCCATAAGTGAATCAAATGGCAGTACTTAGTGTAAGCAGCTTCATTCATCACATCATTACTGTAACAACAGTGAATTGTAAGTGCTTCCTGTTTACATCTCTAAAGCACTCCTGACCTGTGTAGGTCATCGTTTTGTTGCGGCCTGCCATGTGCTCATTTTTGGTTCTCTCCCGCCAGGTATACGACCGAGTGGCAGGAGAAGCTGTGTTACCCATGGACAAACGGCTGGACAGACTCATTTCTCACTGTGGCCCCGTGACAGGCTACATTTTTGCTCTGTTGGCTGTATTCAACTTTCTCTTCCTCATCTTCCTGAGATGGGTGACTCCAGATTCTTTAATTGATGTTGCAATAGATGCTACAGGGCCAAAGGGTGCCTGGACTCATCGATATCCTTATAGTAAAAGGGGGGCTGAGCATACTGTGCTGTCTAAAACAAGGTAGAAGAAAGCCTGAGTTGTGAGATTTTCAATACTTGTAATAATTCTATTAAGACTATTGAAAATAACCTTGCTTTTTTTCTTTTTCATTTTAAACTTAATTTAGTAAGTTATGCTACCTCTATATCATTCAATGTTTTATTTTGAGGAAAGATAAACACTTATGCAATTCCTGAGTGTTGAAACTCCTTGCACTTACTTAAAATTTAGGAGAGAGCATTGAAGCCACTCAGGTATGCAATTTTTCAGACTACTGAAATCCCTCTAGCAGAGATGTTTAACGTTATATTTTGGGAGCTTTGGGTGCCGAAGGGCCAAACGTTTCCTGGGCATTTTTTGGCCAGTTTTAAATGTTCTACCATTAGACGTTCACCAGATGTTTACAGGTTTTCTTTAGGGAAGTGTAACAACTCTATGAACTATTTTTTAAGTCATGTTCATACTGTGTTTATTAGACATTGAAGTCATGTTCGTAACTTATTGGGTACACTCAGTAAGTGTTCCATATAATCAGGTTTCTTGAGTAAAATGGGCTGTCAGCAGCCAGCCTGTGTGAAGCACCTGTCACGTGTTGAACTAGATGCTTCCTGCGTTAGGAACCAGGGGATGCATTCATTCCTTGTTGATCACTCAAATAAATGGCTCACTTCGTCATGGTCATATTTGACATGAAGTGGTAAGATAGCCACCACGCCAAAAATGCTGATGGTTTTTAATGCCAGGAAAAACTTGCCTGCATACTCCGAGTTCTTCTCTGATCTGTTGGATGCATTCTCCTAGGTCAAGCCTTCGTCTTCAGTTGTGTGTATGAAAATGCTTCTTGCTTTTTAAATACTAGGGACCGATCCCACTGTTGATGATAGTGCAAAGAAACCCTCCACGTCTCTCAGTGCATAATTTAGTCCTCTGTCAATGCCTTCGTGTTTTCTGAGCAGAATGTATGAGGTGTGCCATCTCAAAATCAGCTGCTACCCCGGATCTTTGATAGAAGTCACCTCCCTTCACTTGTGGCCTAGCTGATGCCTGATAAGTATTGTCAGTGTGCAGAAGTCTTGCCCCCAGAATGTTTTGTTTATAGCCAGTTGAGTCTGAAAATTTTAGGAACACAGTCTCTTTGTGGATGGATGTTTTTAACTATAATCGTTGTTGCCCAGAGCCATGGGTTTTTAAACCCCCAATTATCCACATGGTGTGTCTTATTAATTCTTTGAACTCATTAGAATAAATTTTTGTGATAAAGGACTGTGAAGTCACAAGAATGAGGCACTGTGGACGCGCTAGTTAGACGCTGGCAGTGTTGTGATTCTTTACAAGATTTTTTTTAATGACAACATTCACAGAACTTTAAAAAAGTATCTTAACATGTCTGTTAGTTGGTTGCCACTGATACATAAGAAATATATTTGTGCTTTTAAAACACAAATGCGAGAGTACAGTTTTAATATCTAGAAGTTAGGGGCTCTTTCATTAAAGAAAAACAGACTGGCCCAAACCATTCAGTCTCACTGGGACTTTTAGGCATAGAAACTGAGTTATATAAATAATGAAATAAACAGTGCCAGTATTCATGATAAAGCGGGGAACTGTATAACATTTGGTTTTATTCTGTTCATTAATTTTTAAAGGCATACTCCTGTTTTATCTTTTATTTTTTTCTTAGCTTTTTTTTCCTTCAAAATTATCATTTAACTATTAAACTGCCATTTATTTCGCATGGAAATAGGGTTTAACGTTCTTGCATGAAAAATATGTAAGTTGCATATTTTCCTTATTTTTTTCTTTAATAAGTGGAAGTAAATTTGCTTGTTCTAGTACATCTGAATTTTCAGGCTTCCTGAATACCTTAATTGTAACTGTCAGTGTTGCACTGGTCAATATGTGGAAACATATTGTTCTACCCTGCTACTTACATTTATTTGAAAGTGAACTTGCAGTGATAAGGAATATATGAAAAATATATTGTGTTTCTTTTGATGTTGCAGAAAGTAGCACATGTAAAACTGATTTATAAAAACACACTACCTGTCCAAAAATAAAGACCAAAATGACATTTTGACATTTTTCTGAATTTGCCTTGTTTGAGAAACAGAATATTATTAACTAGTTGAGCAATACTCCCCCCACCTACCTACCTCGCATGCTTTTTTTTTTTTAGAGCAGTCTGATGTTTTGCTTAGTCTGTTAGTGAAACAGGAAATATGGAAATATCTTTCAATTGATTAATTACTCTGTCATCTTTTCTTTCTAGAATATTCTTTGTTTTAATCATGGAATAGCAAGTTCAATTGTGCCTTTGTTTCCTGATCCAAACAAGCCTGTATTTTTCACTTCACTAGAATTACTGTGTAAGACAAATGAATACTTCTGTAAACTATTGTGTATGTGAATTACATAATTATACTCTATATCTTGTAAGCTATTTTAAGAAAAATTGGAATTTTGACTTCATTTATTGAAACTCAGTGTACCATCAGTCCCTGCTTCACCTGCACCCTACTCACAGGACTGACCTTCCTACATACTTGCCCTGGCCCCAGCTAGTGCTTATTCTAATCTCTCCATCAAACATCTCCACCTGATAGCTTCTCAAAGGAGCTGTGAGGGGTGTGTCCCTGTGCTATTTCCCTGGTAACTGATGAGCCACCTGACTTCAGTTCCCCTGGAGCTGCTAATCTGCCCCTTCCCTTAGTAGCAAAACCTCCTATCTCCATGTCCTGCCGTCCTGCTTCCTGTTACCTACAGCACGAATTGGGGTGTCGCTCCAGGACCTTGCTTCAGATGTGTAAGATCCCCCATCTATTAAACCACTGATGTCTCTATCACTGACTCTGCTGGGCTTTTCGATCTTGAGGCTGGGCAAGTACAGGGCTTGGCAGGCCTATGGGGTACAGCCCAATGCCCAGCTTCTCCCACCTTCTTTGTTGGAAGCAGTTCTCTACATTGATAAGTTCTTTTTTAAAAAAAAAAAAATTTGTTTATATAGTTATTTGACTGCTCCAGGTCTTAGTTGTGGCATGTGGGATCTAGTTTGCCGACCAGGGCCCCTTGCACTGGGAACTCGGAGTCTTAGCCACTGGACCAGCAAGAAAGTCTCCAGTGATATGTTCTGATTTCTATTACACCAAAACTTACTTTTAGCTCAGTCATGGTATAATAGGTCTGTGTTTAGTTTCGCAAAGGTTTTTTACAGGCCTTTTTGTCCTTCTCTGCATTCTCCAAAGATGTTAAATTGTATTATCCTGTTCTGAATTTTTAAAATATGAAATTCTGAAAATCAAAGCTCTCTACAGTAGATTTTGATTTGTATTCAACAATCCTTTGGGGAGTTGATTTTCCGTTATCCTTCACTCTTGGCTGTGGCTCAGTTATTCTCAGCGGGATGTGGCGGTGGTGATTTTGTCCCCTGGGGGACATCTGGCAATACCTGGAGACATTTCTGGTTGTTCGAACTGGATAAGAGTGGGGCATTGGCATCGCACACCAAAGAATTATCTGGTCCAAAATGTCAGTAGTGCCGAGGCTGGGAAACCCTGATGCTCTAGATGGTTTTGCCTTCTTTACAAGATACTCTGAGTTAACTCGTCATTTCAGTAGCCTTTTATACCCATCTCAAACGTAGTGCTCAAATATAATAAAGATAATCTCTTAAATAGTACAAAAGTCGAGCTTCTCACAGCCAGCTTTTCTGGTATGTAAAATGAAAAGTATAGTCATGTTTTAGGTGAAAAAATTAAGTTCAAAACAAGATCGAATAATGTTATGTATTACTAGATACATCATTGGGCCAACGTGGGTAAATGATCGCCTTCTTCCAGAACAGTTGGAGAAAGAAACATGAACTAAAACGCTTGTGTTTCTGTATTTTAATAGCTTGGCCAGGTAATCTAAGCTTGGTAAAGAAAACCTTGTATGTTAGTATCTGTCCTTGCAAATGGAAACCACACAAGTTCACACAAGTTTGTGATGGCGTGGAGATACTACACTGAAATGGATACGTTATATATTGTGCCTTGGGGTTGATTCTCATGTCTTACTCTTTTACAGAGTATAGGGAGATAGTTCTTACACAGGGAGTCATTCTAATTTGTCTGAGTGCTAGGAGAAACTCCCATAGTTTTGCATCAAGCATTTATTAAATAAGGTTGATTTAGTTGTCTCCTATAATTTTATTTGGGTTTGTCTTTTCCAATAGGTTGTAGAAATTTAGAAAATCTAATATAGCCAAGAATGAAAGAGGAGACTTCGAGTTTCTGCATCTGTTTTTCTCAGGTGAGGTATATTAAACAAGTCAACTTTACTTGTATTGGCCAGCTGATGCGTGTTGAAGAGTTAGGGTTATAGGAGAATATTGTCCAGCGAGGGAAGATGCTGACTGATAGAATCTTTGGATACCTCACCCGGAGTATAGGGCATCTTCATCCTTTTCATTATAAGTCCTCCATGATTGACTATGGAGAAGGCAATGGCACCCCACTCCAGTACTCTTGCCTGGAAAATCCCATGAACGGAGGAGCCTGGAAGGCTGCAGTCCATGGGGTTGCTGAGGGTCAGACACGACTGAGCGACTTCACTTTCACTTTTCACTTTCCTGCATTGGAGAAGGAAATGGCAACCCACTCCAGTGTTCTTGCCTGGAGAATCCCAGGGACGGGGGAGCCTGGTGGGCTGCCATCTAGGGTCACACAGAGTCGGACACGACTGAAGTGACTTAGCAGCAGCAGCAGCATGATTGACTATAGCCCACATTTTCTAGAAAGAAGCACCACCTTTCCTGACAATAGGAAGTAAAGATCAGAAATGTTACTAGGGGACTTTGTCATGGATGAAGCTATTACAGCAAGTGGTCTAATGCTTCCAGTCTGGAGAGGCATCCAAACTGGGCCTTTTATTAAATACTGCTTTAGAGTAAATAGCCTTTCATAACTGGTCATATTTTAGATTTGGGCTTTATAGCCTCAGAATGAAGAGAATATTGAAGTGTTCCAGGGGCTGGTACTTGCCACCAAAAGCACAGAATGTAATATTAGTACTTCTTTTTTATGAAGTTCAAATAACTTGCTTCATCCCCATGGGATCTGAGAGGCTTGTTCTATCTTTCCAATCCTGCCTTTCAATAGAACATAGTAAAAACTGGAATTGAGGGGTAAAAACATTTTGGACTTGAATCCTGTTTGTTAAACAACACTGAGGAATGTAGGTCTAGAACTATTGGGTGTTTCTGGTTTGAAGGAAATTTCTTTCATTCATTTAACATTACCTTGAATGTCAGTGTATGCAGTCGCCAAATCACAGTTAGCTTAGAATCTACAAACTCAGTTCTCCGTAACAGGAGCACAGAGAGCTAGAAGGTTTAAAATAGATGTCATATGATACCAATTATAACTCGGTGAAATTTTGCAGTCCCAAGAACCTATACAGAGTGTAAGCCAAAATGGAGGACGGTTCTGTTTCCTATGGCTTTAAAAACATTTTTATTACAATGTTTGCTACTTTTTTTTTCTTCAAGCTTTTAATTAAAGTGTTCTTGGCGCTCCTAACCCATTTCTATATCGTCAAAGGAAATAGAAAAGAAGCGGCTAGGATAGCAGAAGAGATCTTTGGTGAAATTTCAGGTAAAAATACATGAATTTGTTCCCAATACTTTAAAGAAATCTCCTAGATAATTCATAGAATAGTATTTCTAGAAGACAAATTTTATTTATACTTTGGCTTTGAGTATTTTATTTATACTTTGGGTTATTTTAAAAAATTATTTAAAGTAGCAAAGGGTGTTGACAGCACCGATTTGTGAAAGATTTTCAGCTTTTCTGCAAGTTAGTAGTTTCATTAGCAGTTACTATTTAAGAAGTAAATAGAATAGTGGCTTTCTAACAGTATTTTGAGAAACCTCCTTTCTACTAACAGCAAAATTACTTGATAGGATTATTTTCTTAAATACTTCAATCAAATGTTAACAATACATTCTGACAAAACTTTCCCCAGGAAATGGACTGACCAGTAATGATTTAAAGCAGCCATAGGTATGGTGTCATATATATCTATATGTGCTGTCATTTGCAGTTTGAATTGCTTAGCCACTTGTCACTGTCAGGGGAAACCCCTTCATTGAATCCATTTATACCCAACACGGTGCAAAGCACAGCAAACATTATTACAATATGAAATGCCAACCTTTGGGCAAAACATTTTAAAGTCTCATGCTTTGCAGAATTTAGTCTCTATTTCTTTAAAGAAACGATGCACCTTAATTGTAGGGAGATGCTGCAAAAGTAAATGAATCATATTGTTACTGCTGGGACTGCCACTTGATAAGAGGAGGATTTATTCATAAACAGAGTTCCTTATTTTCCCTATGTATTTTTAGTGTTCGTAGGGGTTCCAGGGTTACCTCATTCTTTATTCTAGTATCCATTTCAACTTGCATCCTGGATTCTCTTTTCAAAATAGACTTAGGTTGTGTGATTCCAATACACTAGACAACTTTAAGGACTCTAGGGAACAGCAGCCTTATCCAGAGAGATAAGACCTCCAAAAACAAAGCCTCAGAATGCTTCAATTAACGGGGGAAAATGAGAAGAATCTCGAAGTTTCGGAAAGTGGCAGAAGCCTTGGAGTGTGGAAAGAGATTTCTTTTGGGGATTATATTTGTCATACATTTCAGGGAGGTATGTTGCTTTGACTTGGTTTAAAACAAAAAAACCTAAAAGTAACTTTAATTTCAAGTTAAGCATAATCTGAAAAGCTATTTTCTAATTTAATTTGTAAATCGAATCAGGGGCTGTCTAAAAGTTTCTATCACATAGTTTTGATGTTCTCATAGGTACATCATCCTCACAGTTTAAATTAGGTAAAGTCGGATAGTCAGTATCAGCAAGAGCATGTTGAAAACATTTTTTCTTGGTGCTTGTGTGCATAATTTCTGCCTTTGTGGTCCTCAGTGAAGTACTCTCTTAAGAAAGATTTATAATAATCAAAACCTGGAGCTGTAACACAATTTTCATAAATAGAGCTCACTTATTCATTAGCTCAAATATCTTTACTTGTTGAAGCTCCTAGGATGATATTCATTTAATTTGCAAATAGCATGGTGTTACAAAAGTCAGAAACATGTTTCTTGATGATCACTAACAAGAAGCAGTGGATTGAATAGTGCCTGTTAATTTTGCAGTTTAATTTCCTTCCTTTATACATACATATATACGTGTGTGAGGATGGTGCGTTTACTTCTACACATTGCACACATATATAATAGAGAGTATATCCAGATTTGGTAAAGCCTTTTATAATGATGTAGGTGGTAATATGCGAGAAACAGTGGTTTTTACATGATTCCAACAGTTTTTTTTTTTTCTTTTGACACTGTTAATAGTCAGATACTATATATATTTAAAACTAGACATTTTAAAAACCAAGAACAAAATTTTGTCTGAGTGTTCAACTCACACCAGAAATTGACTTTGCTGCTCGTTGGTCAGACAAATGTTTGTTGGGAAAATATGTGACATTAAATCAGTAAGTCAGCTAATTGACTTACTAAAATCTCAGCCCAAGGTTACCTTTCTTGACTTCAATAGCATATTCTGTTTCTGTAAATTATCGTCAGGGCTATCAAAAACAAGGAGAGGCAGTAAAAACGTCAGCCAGGACAGAGTTGAGTCTGCCATAGATCCTAGCACTTTCAAATGCTGTACCTAGCATCACATCCCTCATTTTGTATCCTTTTTTGGCTGTAAAATTTTTTGTAGAGTTTTTTTTTTTAATATTCTGGAGTACATCATTCGATATTTCTTTGTGGTTTAAACTATTCCCTTTGTAAATAAGTCATCAGAATTGAGTTCAGCTATGGGGTTGGGTGGCGGTTTTTAGTTTTTTCAGGCTTCTTTGTGTAATTTGTCAGTAATAGATACATATTTTGGAGTTCGAAACATTGTTACTGACCCTTGATATTCTCATATCTCCAGCACCTGATGCCTCACCAGCCCCACCTTCAGCCCACAGATGTTTCTCTAGACACATTCTCTCTCCTGAGGGACGTGTATGATTTTTCAACCTTTGCTAATTTGGCCAGAACTGAAGCTCTATATTTAGTACAGTAACTTGGTCATCAAACTTGATAAAAAATAAAGTGTAGATTCAGGTTGATAATTTGTTATTCACAACCCTTGGGCCAGACACGTTTCAGGATTCAGGCATGTGGGGGATACTGAAAAGGATTACCCAGTGTGTATACTGGATATTACCACAGCATTCCCAGCAGAGCCTGGAGCTGCCTCCTGCAGTCAAAGGTTTCAATATTTCTATAGTGAAAGTATCAATATTCACACTAAGTGAAAATACAAATTAAAAATAATAGGTTGTTAAACCTGAGTCATGACCATGTTTTACTGCCAAAGGATCTTGGATACAACTGGGGAAAGACTTGGTTTTCAGAATTTGGGGAATTTTACAGTTGCAGATAAGAGATAGTGGAATTACACCCTTGGAAAAAAGAATGAATTCTCTTCTAAGTGTTTTGCCTAAAATCAGTTGTCCTTCTTGTTTTTCTAAATTCAAAGGACTGACTGACCTTGATTTGATGGCCACGCCTCTGCCTGACTCATCACCTTGACTCCTTTTTCCTGTCCTTCCCACATCACCGGTTTTTTTCCTGCCTTCAGTCCATTCTTGCCCGGCCTCCACCTCCAGTGTCGGTGCTTGTCTCCGCAAAGCCTCGGCCCACCCATCCTCTGAGTGGTTATGGATCACAGTGCCTGCTGGCTGTCCCACGTTGGGACTGACAGTCCTCAGCAGGGCTCTGCCACCCAACCTGTCATCTGCTCAACTCTCTTGACTCCTAATGGGTGCAAAGGAAGCTTCTTTCTGACTCACTACAGAACGATGTTCATTGACAGTAGTTCATCTTTTGACCAGAACTGAGTGTTCAAGAGAGTGTGCATTTTAACTGGGGGCATTTCTTATGTCTTTTCAAGTTACCTTTGTTTTCCTTAAAATATTATTTAATTCTATTAGGTTCTTACCTGTATTTTGATTCACACCCAAAATTCTTTTGAAATTTTCTTTTTTCGCTAAATGCTGTTGGAGAAGATTTTCCTTCATATGATTTTGGAACCTGAATAGAAAGAATAAATATTGCTCCATGGGCACTAGAGATGATAACCAGTCAGGCAATTTTTTTTTTTAAATAAATAAACCAGTCGTCTCAAATACTTGTTGAAATTAGGAAGGGTAAAATTGCAAATAATTAATAATTGATTTTTATCTTGAATACCTGGAACTTGGACAACCGTATTCCATCTGAACCCATTTTGTTCTTGAAATCTATGGTTTTGGATGTTGTCATGAAATTGTTATTAAAAGAGCCTGAGAACCAGAGATATAAATCACATTCTGAGAAAAAGTCAAAGGGGGAAATGAAAAAGTACTTGAACATTTTCCATACACCTCATCAGGAACAAGTAAACATATTGGTAAAGTAAACTTATCTTCAAAATGTGCCCGTGGCCCTGTGACACAGGAAGCCTGCCAAATAACTAAAAATAGACTGCCTCAGAAGCGAAGGGCTGATTCCTACTTCAGCATTCATTTATTTGGAGAGCTTAGATGCATATTTCCTGAAAGGAATGGAAAAACTCTCTAGCTGCCAAATAACTTCTATCATCAATTTCTCACAATTAGCTCCAATTTGCAAAACAAGAATGATAAGAGCAAGAGACTGTGTTGGGAATTAGAAAAACAGAAGAGCCCACCATAGAGTTTCTGGAAAAGGGTTTTTTGTGAATACTCTTCAAGGTCCTTTGAAGCAAGTGATGGGAAACAGTGACTGGGAAGGTGACTTCCCTGAGAGTGGCTTTATTTCCAGTTGGGAAAACGAAATGACTTCCACACTGAAGGCAATCTACTTGATTTATTTCATGTGATTTACAGAGAGAAGAGGCATACAGCAAAGGGTTCCCCACGAGTCAGTCCACCAGAAGGATGAGCAGGGTGGAAAAAGCACTAGCTCTTAAAACCAAAAGAGGGTGTGTTCTCAATTCTCAAAACCTTGCATTTCAGTCCTGTTCCTGCCACTTAACCAGAAATAAGATCTGAGGTGGGGCAAAGGGTTTGTTGTACATTTGGACTGTTCCCTCCTATCTTGAGAGCCTAGAGATGGAGTGTCCAGAAGGAAGCAAGTTTAGATCAGTTGGAGCCAGGAAGGAGGGGAGCCTGGCATTTCACTGTAAAGCCGGGAGTCTGTTTAGGCAGGTGACTCAGTGAAGTGCCCCTGTGCTCCTCAGCTGGGAGTAAGAACTGGAGAGTGGTGAGCAGACAAGCCCAGGATCACTGTTCTCTTTTCCTCCAAGGATCGCAAGGTGGCCTGCAGGCTTGCCTCAGCCTCGCCAGCCTGGTGAGAGGGGAGTTGTGGGCATCAGAGGATGCAGCACAGATGGGGCACAGGAGGAGAGGTGGTCAAGGCCAGTATGTAGGGCAGCGGCCCAGGAGGGAGCCCCAGTGCGGAGAGCTAGCATGGGAACCAGGAGCGAGACCTGTCATTGAGGCCCAGTGGGCAAGACTGGCCTCCTTCCAGGCCCCTGGGAAGGTGGGTCCCCATCCCCCTCGCCTCTCCCCACCCCCATGGTACCAGAGGAGCTGGCATGTCAAGAAGGAAGTGGGGACCTGTGTGAGAACGTGTTGCCCTTCTTGGGCGGAGAGACGGCCACCTCTTGCCGAGTGTGGGTAGAGTGGAGATGACAGTTAAATCGGATGGAGCAGTAGACGGGTGGTTTTGAAATCGCTTTCTGGCAGTAGGATATAAATACAGATAAGTGCACAAACTATGGTGCTTTTGACTCCAAACACCCCAGGTGAGTCTGGCCCCTTTTGTACTTTGTGGAGATGGAATCATGCGGCATATCCTTTTCTGTGTCTGGCTACTTCATCGGTGTGACATTTTGAGAGATTGGTCCAGGCTGTGTGTGTGGTGTGGGTCTTAGGGGCCTGATGGAAGTGAAGTGAAGTTGCTCAGTCGTGTCCGACTCTTTGCGACCCCGTGGACTGTAGCCTACAAGGCTCCTCCCTCCGTGAGATTCTCCAGGCAAGAGTACTGGAGTGGGGTGCCATTTCCTTCTCCAGGGGATCTTCCCGACCCAGGGATCGAACCCGGGTCTCCCACATTCCAGGCAGACACTTTAACTTCTGAGTTACCAGGGAATGGTCTTTCCTAGCAGGAAAGGAGACATCAAAGTCTGTTTGGAGGCAGGTTTTAGATAAGGCCATTTCATGTTGCTATTCTAAGTTAATATTGCTAGAATTATTCTCATAATAGCAAGTTGCCATTTAAATCTTGGTTTTAAGCAAATACTTAAGAGTGCCTTCAGGTGACTCAGGTTGACTGGTTATTGTTAGGACACAAGAATAACCAAGCCACGACTGTGGGTTTGCTTTTTACATTGGCCAGGGCACTGAGTTGCCATCCATAGAGGAAGACAACCCTGCCAACCCCAGTGGTTGTGCATCTCCGAGTGCAGTGAGGTGAGGGCGATACGTCTTATATTGAATGAGATGGAGATGTAGTCAAAGAAAACCAAGGCTGACTATTGAGGATTCTTTGCATACATTATCTCATTATTCCCAGCTTATGCAAATGATCAGTGTCCAAAGAGATTTAAAAATCCACTCATCAGCTTAACTGACTTAAGAACAAGCGAGATAAAAACATATTTTCAGGTTAAATTTTTGGTCTGTTTTTCTAGAAAAAGCATTCTACATATCAGGAATATGCAATTCACCAGTGATTAGATAGATGAGATAGATATAAATAGATATACTTTTTATTTTGGAACTAAAGTGGTACAAAGAATTCCCACTTCTCTTTGCCCAGTCTACATTCACATTTACCCAACTGTCCCGTTAATAATCCTTGATATAGATATATATCTGTAGAGAAATAGAAAACCAGATGGGTCACCAAATGGGTCACCAAATCCCACATTCAGCCCATAGATATTTCTGTAAGCACTATCTTTTCATATATTGAAAATCACATTTTCATACCAGTTGCTCTAATTGCTCCAATTTCAATATTACCCTGTAGAGCCCATTCTAGTGGATCCAATCCAGGCAGCCATATTGTCTTTAGATGTCATGTCCCATCAGCCTCCTTCAGTCTGGCTACAGGCCAGTTATTTTTGAGAATGTCCCTCAGTTTGAGTTGGTTCTCGGTGTCCTCATAATTAGACACAGGCTATGCGTTTTGCGTAGGAATGTTCCAAGTGGCGCTGTGTTCTTATCACCGTGTTCCCTCCTGTAGTGCATGATGTGGCGTATCGCATTGCCTCAGACGGCACACTGTGCCAGTTGGTTCCATCATGATCCCCCCAGGCAAGGGTTTGTTCAACGGTACACCTACCCCTGTTCCCTTGATAACTGTATAATTATTCTGTGGGGAGAACATTTGAGGCCGATCTTATGATTTCTCCTACGTGTCTCAAGTTGGTGTTCTACTATGAGGAAGAACTTCCTCTTCTCTCTATTAATATATTTATATCAGTGAGGCCTTAGAGATTCCCATTTTTGCTTGGGTATAATCATGATTTATTTTCATGCTCAATTCATCCTGTATTTGGCCAGTGGAATCCTCTTCAAGGCACCTTCTGTACTTTTTGACATTCCCAATCATTCATTGAGCACTTACTTTCTGACAAGATATTTGTAGCCCATCTTATATCTTTCCTGGCTTAGCCTTGGAATCAGCCATTTCTCCAAGGAGTCCTGGTTAGTTTTCCTCACAACACAGACAGTGCTAATCTATCTGTCGAGATACATCTGTATATCTAACTATAGGCATAGATATATTGATATATCTGTAGAGAAATAGAGAACCAGATGAGTCACCAGATCCCACATTCAGCCCATAGATAGTTCTGTAAGCACTATCTTTTCATATATTGAAAATATTCATATATTGAAAATATTTTCATATTCATATATTGAAAATATTCATACATTTTCATACCAGTTGCTCTAATTGCTCCAATTTCAATACAACCCTGTAGAACCCATTCTAGCTTTTTCCCTTTTCATAACCCAAAGGGTTAGAGAAAATAAAAATCTGGTGCGATTTTTTTTTTTTTGGTCAAGGTTGCAGATATGGGAAGGTCTGAGTTCTTAGCACCATCAGGATCATCTGGAAAAGGGTGATAAGATAGACCCTTTGTGTTAAATGCAAACTGTATGACGTGCTCGACAGTGTACCAAGAACAGTTATTTGAAGAAAGGCCAAATTTTGCAAACTGGTACAGGTTTTCTTCCAAAACAAATGATTGCCTTTGGCATGTTTCATAGAAGGTTGCTTCTCAAATGCACGTTTAAGCAGGTTAGTCTTGTTTCTTGACAAGCAATTACAAGAAAAATATATTTGTAAGGCAGTTCTGAGGTTGTTTCTTAGAGCCCTACCCTACTATGTGTGCTTATTAATCATACATTTTCTCGAGCACCTAACATTGTGGATATACTTTATCAGCCTACTTAGAGACCAAAAAAACATGCTAAATACTAGATTACTGTCCCCCACTTTACAGATCAGGAAATTGAGGTTCAAATGATTTTTTTAACATGCATTTTGCCAGAGATAGTGGTTGAGGCAGGACTTGATCCTAGGCAGTGGCTCCACTGGCCCCATGCTTATCCATCACATTCAAACTGCCCACCATAAACTTTGGAGAATTATGTCATCTGAACAACAACATTCTGCATAATGATAACAGATTGGCTTCATTACCAAAAGGAAAGAATTATCTAGGGGATTTCAAACAAAACCATTTTCCCTGATCCCTTAAGATTATCCTTTCTGGCATACAGGGTATTGAGTCTTAGGGTAGAGGTGAAGGCAGGGCGGGAGGCGGGGGCAGAAGGAAAGTGGGAAAGTTCATGAACCAGCTCTGCCCTTCATTTTGCCTGTTTGGAGTTACTGGATTCAATCACTGGGCAGTATTTATTTGAATGAAATGTATTCCTTATGAAAACTGCCTCCAAATCCGGAGAGATGGTCTGTGCTCCCTGTCCACGCACAGCACCACACCCCTGTGTCACCTGAGAGCAGCTGACTGGAACACCTGATGCAGCTGCCACCTCCCCACCTCTTCCCTCAGACCTCCTCTCCTCACAGTAGGAGGAAGAGTACTCCTGATCTTGACTCTCAGCTTGATGTGTATTTCAGATTGCTGGGCTGATCGGTCTCCACTTCATGAAGCGGCAGCTCAGGGGCGCCTACTGGCCCTGAAAACTTTAATTGCACAAGTAAGTAAATGAAATACTTGATCCTTTGTGCTTGTGCTATAATCAGGCTTTATTCTTAATCAGCTTTAAAGGTAGCAGGGATCTTGCTGGCTCCATTTGGGTCCCAGCACAACTGTTTGAGATGGATGTATCCTCTCCCAACTCACTGTTTGTTCCTCCTGCCTCTCCTTTCTTGGGGAACTGGTTGATTTTCTGCCCATTTCCATCCTTCCCCTTCTGGGTCTTTTTTTGCATCACAGAACGTTTCCCCATGAGGCTCATGGAGGATGCTCTCAAACTTATGTTGCACTGACTTACCTTATTCTCTCCCATTGTGCCTTAATAATAGTAGCCTTGAGGTTGCATTTATCAGCTATTGCTCTGCAACAAAGTATCTTGAAACCTAGTGGCTGAAAAGGACAAACACTTAGATTCTCATGGTGTCTATTGACCAAGGAGCAGCTTAGCTGGGTGGTTCTGGCTCCATGTCTCTTTGGCTCCAAATCTCTTAGAGCCAGAACCAAGGTGGTTCAGGCTGCAGAGTGTCAGCCAGGGCTCCAGTCATCTCAGAGCTTGACCAAGGGAAGGACCTGGTTCTAACTTCACTTATGAAGTTGTTGGCCATTTTCAATGCCTTGACGCATGGGGCTCACCTTGGGACTGTGTCACGAGATGGTAGCTGGCTTCTTCCATAGACATCATGAGAGACAGCCTAAGGAGGAAGTCTCAGTACATAACCTGTAGCCTATCTCCAAAGTGACATCTGATTGCTTCTGCCATATTCTCTTCATTAGCTGGGAGTCAGTAAATCCTGCCCACACCCAAGGGGAGTAGAGTATACAAGTGAGCCAGTACCACGGGGCAGGAGCTATCTTGATCACTGGGAGCCATCTTAGAGGTTCACTACCTGATGATCCACTATTTCAAGAGCAAACATGAAATAGGTCAACAAGTGGGTAGATCTTACTCCTTAGGAAAGATTTATTCAAATCACAGTTACTAAGGCTATTTTATTTATGACTATCCACAGCACCATGAATAGTAAGTATCTGTGAGGTGGATGAAAGCATCCACAGTCCATTACTTTGTTTTAGAGTCTGTGTGTGTACAGAGGAAGTAAGTCATTAGAGCTTTTTTCCCACATCCTAGGTACCACCAAAGCTGGCTTTCTTATTTTGAATTGAAACAGCTGGACACACTGCTCTTTTTCTCTGTGTGTGTGTGCCTTTTTTTCCTTTCTCCCTTGAGTTGTGTTACTTCTTAAGAAAGTAGAAGCAAAAGGAAAACAGTACTGCCAGTTGGATGGACTTTGCACTTGATTTTATCACTTGCTCATTTATTTTTAAGTACTTATAATTTGGTTTGATTTTTTTCCTTCCAGTTTTATTGATATAATTGGCCAAGAGCACTGTATAAGTTTAAGGTGTACAGCATAATGATTTGACTTACACACATCGTGGAATGATTACCACAGTAAGTTTAGTGAGCATCTGTTGTCTCACATAGATCCCACACTGAAAAACTTCTTTCCCTTGTGATGAGAACTTTCAGTATTTACTCTCTTAACTTTCATATATGACACACAGCAGTGTTCATTCTATTCATCATGTTGTACATTACATCCCTAGTACTTATCCCTGGAAGTTTGTACCTTTTGACTCCCTCCATCCAGATCTCACCCCCATCCTCTGCTCTGGTAACCACAAATCTGATCTCTTTTTCTGTAAGTTCATTTGCTTTTGAAGTATAATTGACCTACAACACTTTGTTAGTTCGTATTACACCACATAGTCACTTGCTCTTTCTGTACATTTCAAAATAATTACCATGAGAGGTCTAGTTATCCTCTGTCACTAAAGATATCACAGAATTATTGACTATATTTCCCATACTGTACATTTCATCCCCATGACTCATTTGTTTTGTAACCAAAGGTTGGTACTTCTTAATCTATGTCATCTATTTCTCTCCTCCTCCTCAGTCATTAAGCACTTAAAATGTTACTTGGTTGGAGTATTTTTAATATGTGACATATTTACATAGCTTAAAAATTAAAATGATAGGAACCTCCCTGGTGGTCCGGTGGTTGAGACTCTGCGCTGCCAGTGCATGGAGCGTGGGTTTGATCCATGGTCGGGGACTGGAGTCGTGCATGCCTCACAGACAAAAAAAGAAAAGAAAAATTTAAAGGACAGAAAAACATACACAGTGAAAAGTGATTTCCTTACCTCAATATTTTTATTAGTTTTTGGACTGTAACCATCCTCTGTTCATGGAATTCTCCAGGCAAAAATACTATTGGAGTGGGTTGCCATTTCCTACTCCAATTAGTAAATACACTTTTTCTTTTAGAACACTTTTAAAGAAGAGTTGCAAAGATAGTACACAGAGTTCCAGCATACCCTTCACCCAACTGCACATAACCCTGGTAACTAGTCAAAAATAAGAAATGAACATTAGTAGAACACCACTAACTAAACTGCAGACTACTGGGATGACACCAGTCTTCCCACTAAGCTCCTTTTTCTTTTCCAGGATCCAGTCCAGGCTATCACATTGCTTTTAGCACTTTATTTTTAACTGTACTTCAAAAGCATGTTGGTTTCTATAGTGTCCTTCAAAATGTAAAGAGCATTCCTCATGGAGAATTTTTCAGCTTTTTCATAGCACATCCCCACTTATTTACCCTTACACACTGGTAAACATTGGATTATTCTATTTTCTACTCTGTTTTACATACAGATAGTTTGATGTGCTCTGAGCAAAACATTAAACCAAGGATCGGGAGCTTATGATGATCACACTGGCTGTCACCGACAGCTTGGAAACCTCAAATCTTTATCAATCGTTTGAACTCTGCTCCTCCGTTTTCTCATGTGATTCTCTGTAGCTCGTCTTTCAGGCCCGTCCACTGTTTCTTGTTGTTGTTCAATTGCTCAGTCATGTCTGACTCTTTGCGACCCCAGGGACCGCAGCACACCAGGCTTCCCTGTCCATCACCGACTCACGGAACTTGCTCAAACCCATGTCCATCGAGTCGATGCCATCCAACCATCTCATCCTCTGTCGTCCCCTTTTTCCCCTGCCCTCAGTCTCTCTCAGCATCAGGGTCTTTTCTGATGAGTCAGCTCTTCACATCAGGTGGCCAAAGTATTGGAGCTTCAGCATCAGTCCTTCCAATGAATATTCAGGACTTATTTCCTTTAGGATGGACTGGTTGGATCTCCTTGCAGTCCAAGGGACTCTCAAGAGTTCCAGCATTGTACAAGTCCAGGAATTCTGAGAGTTTGCACGGGACCAATGTTTTTTCCTAGCACACTGCTGCCACCTTGTGGACTATTTTGGGCCAAGCTCCAGGGCTTGCGGGATTGTGGTTGCCCGACCAGGGATTGAACTGGGAGCGAGGTTGGAGGGGGCACTCAGCAGTGAAAGCACGGAGTCCTAACCACTGGTCTGCCAGGAAATTTCTTGTGGACTACTTTTTAACATGCTGTAATTTTTATTTTCTTAAAACATATATGGGAAAAGGAAAAGAAACCTTGTATTAGATATCCAATTGTAAATACATAGCACATCTCGGGTAATGACGTCATATTCAGGACATAAACATGGACAGACCAGGAGGCACAGTGGGCAGTCCCAGCTGCTGGCCACTGGAGGGATGCAGCCAGCACCGTGGAGGTCTGGTAAGAGGGGTGGGAACAGATTGGGCTTTGGGGTTCAGGATCATGCACTGGGTTTTGGAGGGTTTCAGTAGGTCAGTTATGAGGCAGGAAATCAAAAGCACAGCTTGACTGGGTCCTGGCAGAACCTAAATGCTTTTACAGACTAAAGACTTATCCCCATGGTGATCATGGGGAAGCGTAAGGGCTAAGTTGTTAGAATCAAGACATGGGGATTTCCCTGGCAGTCCAGTGGCTGACTCTGTACTTCAATACAGGGAGCACAGGGCGCAGGTTCAGGCCCTGGTTGGGGAACTAAGTTCCCACATGCCACAGTGCAGCCCCCTCCCCCCCCAAAAAATAGAATCAGGGCATGAAGTCAGCACTGGCTGGCAGCTAGGTTGAGCCTAGCATCTCTCACGTGGACTCCAAGGGGAGGGAAGTGGAGCACAGCAGGATGGAAGGGCAGACGTGCTAGGGCTGGGCGTAGATGTTGGGATCTGAGGAAGGAGATGAGTGTCAGTGGAGGTGTGACGGTCGGCATCACTGCTACTACGGCACCGGAATCCCAGGAGCACTGTCTGCTGTATTGACTACTCTTGAGCCTGAGCGGCATCCTTCTGTGCCAAATCCAGTTGTACCCTCCGCCCCCCCACCCTGGGACTCTGCCACCTGGATCAGAAAGAGTCCACATGTGACAGAGGCGGAGGAAGAAAGGGGAAGTGGGTAGATGAGGAAGACGAAGGAAGAAGTACGAGATGAAGAAGAAGGGAGCCAGAAAGTCCTTGATTACCAAACAGGGTGCGTGTCTTACAGGGAACAAGGTGCCTGTCAAGTCTGTTTAGCTGTGGAAGGTCTGCAGCCAATATATGAATAGCAGTGTTCTGGCTGGGTTTCCCCACCCCACCCCATCCCACCACGATTTCTGTCTCCCCACTAAGCTTTTAGAGGAGAGAGATCCGTGTTATAAGCTTTGAAGCTCCAAATGCTGGCACATTGCCCGGTCCAGAGTACTGAGTGAACTTTTGCTGAATCAGTGAATCAGAGGCTCCTAGCCATGTTTCGATTTCCCTGGTCATGGCCTCTACTCCTCTCTAGATGGTATCTGCAGTCTGAACACTTGACCAACAAGACCCACAACCTTGTTTCCATTCTTACTGCTGACACAGCCTTTAACCCACTTCTCTCCAAATTGTAGGGCGTCAATGTGAACCTGGTAACAATTAACCGGGTCTCTTCTCTCCATGAGGCGTGCCTTGGCGGACATGTGGCCTGCGCTAAGGCCTTACTGGAGAACGGTGCCCACGTGAGTAGCAGCCCTGCCTGTGGGTTCGGTGCCCTGGGACAGCTTCTAATCCTTAAAGACCCATCACCTTCCAGAATGCGCTTATCTGCAGTGGGGTGTGCAGGCCTGGCCCATCTGGGCACATGTTCTTGGATGGTCAGGAAAATACTGCTGGTATATTCCTTTCTTCAGCCTCTTTAGTAGTAGTAGTTTAGCTGCTAAGTTGTGTCCAACTCTTGCAACCCCACAGACTGTAGCCCGTCAGGCTCATCTGTCCATGGGATTCTCCAGGCAAGAATACTGGAGTGGGTTGCCATTTCCTTCTCCAGGGGATCTTCCCAACCCAGGAATCGACACTGGGTCTCCTGCATTGCAGGCAGATTCCTTACCAACTGAGCTATGGCCTCTATGTTCCTGTGCAAATGTTCAGATGAGGTAATTCACAGAACTCATTCAAAACTGATATTAACTTGGGGGTAAAAAAAAAACAGCCCGAGTGAAAGTCATTTGAAAACTGATCTTGGAAAATTTATTTTAAAAACCTTTAAAAGAACAAAAACCACTTTTAATTCAGCGTTGTACACCCACAACGATTTTTATTGAGCAAAATTAGCAGATTAAATGAGCTTGTAATAAAATAGTACCATGGAAAAGCAGTACAAAGTGAACTTTAAAATTCTCTCCTTTTCAAGGAGTGACTGAGGGGCTGTATGTAGTACAGATATCAGAATAGAATTATGAATTTAATACTTGTGAAAATCTCAGTGACCTTTATTTAGTTACCAGATACTGATTTTTAAAAATTTTGATTGGAGGATATGATTTACAGTGTTGCATTAGCACCAGATATTGTTTGATGTTAATTTCATTTTTAAACTCAGCCCTTATATTCTTTTCTTTGTGAACTGTAACGTTTTTAAGTGCTTAATGAAGATAGATCTTTGCATTTTATATGGAAGTTGGGTTTCTACTTGTAGAACTGAATGTAACAATCGTCCTTAGGCAGTGATTTTCCTGATGCCACAGTGGTTGTGTATGTTCATTAGGTTCTCTGGGGGCAAGGTTGGGTGGGGGCCATTTCCTGTTAAGCTAGGTGACTGGAGTCACAGGTGAGAAATTGAGGAGCCTCTTGGAGGTTCTGTGGGGGACAAAGAAAAGAGAACAACATGGTCTCTTGTCTTTGGCAGTCTCATGAGGGAACGGTCAGTAAATATTATCTTATTTAACATACAGATCAGAATAAGAGAGGAATAAGAGAAATTTGATTTATTAATAGAAAATTCCTCAAAATTGGCAGTTCCATGGGTACCTTGAGCTTGGTGCATCTGAAACTGTGCTTATCATGATCTTCCCTCTAGGACCAGCTCCTTCTCTTGGATTTGCAGCCCCAAACCTGAAGTCATCTTCATTCTTCCATCTCCCCATCTGATTAATCACAACATCCCAGGAATCCCTAGAGTGTATGAATTTACCTACACTTGTCCCTGTCCTTGTTTGTCTCTGCCATCTTAGTATCTTATTTAACTTTCCAATTCAATGGGGGCTATCCTGGCATTGTGGGGAAATAATCTTGTTTCTGAAACAAGACAGTTTGATCTCTGGAAGGCACTGAGGTTGGTTAAAGACACCATGGGTTGTTTTTTTTACTTTATTTATTTTAATTGCAGGCTAATTACTTTACAGTATTGTAGTGGTTTTTGCCATACGTTGACATGAATCAGCCATGGGTGTCCTCAGGGGTCATCCCAGTGCACCGGCCCTGAGCACCCTGTCTCATGCATCAAGCCTGGACTGGTGATCTGTTTCACATATGATAATATACATGTTTCATTGCTATTCTCACATATCATCCCACCCTCACTTTCTCCCACGGAGTCCAAAAGACTGTTCTCTACATCTGTGTAAAGACACCATGTTGGTGGCTGTTTTCTTTGTGTATTTTTCCTGGTCACAATCTCTTCAGGAGTCATTTTGGCATATGCAATTTGTGTGGATTATAATAGACCAGAAAGGAAATCTGTGGCAAGAAAGAACTATGGGGGAATCACTGAGGAGATTTTTTTGTAAGCACAGATTCTGGGACCGTACGCTAGATGATTTCTATAGTACTTTCCATTCCTGACGTGTTTGTTCATGACTGGGAGGGGGAGTCAGCTCCATATGAATGGAAAGTGGAGATAATTGTTGTTGCAGATGTGTATTGAATGCTTATTGGGCACCAGGCAATGTTCTAGGTGTTTCACATATAGGAACTCAGCTGATCCACCCAGTAACCTCATGAGGTCATTTCTTTTATGGTCCTCATTTTACAGATAAGGAAACCCAGGCACTGGAGGCTACTATCCCAAGCAAGATCTCTGAGCACGTAAAAGAGAGCTGGGATCTGAACACCAGCCGTAGTTGTTCCAGAGACCGTGTTCTACATCCCAATATAGGACCACTCCTCAATAGCCAGGAGGCTCCTAAGAAGCTCTAGAGTACCTCTGAATACATTTAAAAAACTGACCCCTTTTGCCCCACTTGTGATGCTATTTATAGGTGACAGTTGATAGACTGCTGGTACCTAAAAAGCACAATACTGTAAGGACATAGAGTTGTCTCACTCATTGACCAGCATGGCACATTTCCCCACGCAGTTACATAGGAATGCACCCTGGGAGATGGTGAGAAAGAAAGTGCAAACTGTCTGGTTCTCTCTTTGCCATCATTAGGTCAATGGGGTGACAGTTCATGGAGCCACGCCCCTCTTTAATGCTTGCTGCAGTGGCAGTGCTGCGTGTGTCAACGTGCTGCTGGAGTTTGGCGCCAAGGCCCAGCTCGAGGTGCACCTGGCCTCACCCATCCACGAGGCAGTGAAGAGAGGTAAATGAGGCATCGCATCACACTCACAACATTGAGGGGCTCCCTTCAGTCTGCATGAATCAAGGGTAGAGTGTTCACCTTGCAAGGATCTCCCAGACCTTCTTCACCAGGAGACTAGGTGTGGCTTAATTAATCCTACAGCAGTAACTTCAATAGGAAATAACACCGGGGAATGACATAGCCTTTCTTAGAACTGGGAATGGCTGGCTGCCTCAGATGCCCTGTTTCCTGGGCTCAGTCTCTGAGTCGGCCTTACTTGAGGCTCTTTGCTGGTGTTTGGGTGGGAGCTGGTGGAGTTACGCGTACAGGGGTAACTTCCATGAATTGTGCTGTGTTTCTGTCTCTGTCCTCACTAGAAAAGAACAGCTCATGCCCCCAAAGCCCATAAAACATCAACCACGACTATGAAATTAAGTATGAAAGTGTCTGAAAGCCCAGGCTAATCGTTTCTCTAATGGAAGATTAAAGGTGACCGTCCACAACAAGCAATATATTCTAGACGAGCTGATGGCTCTCGAGGTCATTAGTTCTTGAAAAAAAGTTCCAGCTTTAAAAAACATGCCATTGGAAACCTTGAATGGACTCTAGATTTCTATATTCTCATAGAAATGATGGAAAGAGTAAAATTAAGGAATTAGAAAATGATGTGCAGAGACTTCCCTGGTGGTTTAGTGACTGAGACTCTGGGCTCCTGGTTCCGATGGCCTGAGTTCGGATCCCTGGTCAGGGAGCTAGATCCATGTGCCGCAACTAAAGATTCTGCATGCCACAACTAAGACCTGACTTAGCCACATAGATACCTATGTGCATAGACTAGACGTGAACAAGAAGAGCCATCGAAAGGCCAACACCATTTGTCAGAGGTAACACCCAAAGAACACCATTTCTGTTAACCAGCAGTGGAGATGTTCTCTTATGTTGAGATCAGAAGTACAGTGGAGGGAGGTGACTGGTGGCATAGTGCTTAGGTGGCATTGGCTCTTTCACTGCTGGGGCCCAGGTTCAGTCCCTGGTCGGGAACTGAGATCCTGCAAGCTGTGTAGTACAATCAAAGTTTTTTAAAAATTTTAATTAAAAAAAAGAAATACAATGGAGAAGTTAGAACACTGTAGAACAGTGATTTTTGCTGGTATAATGAGGATTAAAGTATTTCAAAAGGCAGTAATGAAAGATTTGTCCTAGGTTGTTAAACCTGTCACTTGGTAAAAGTATTATTATTGTTTTTTTTGCAGAGGATTACTATCAATGATAGGGCTTCCCAGGTGGCACAGTGGTAAAGAATCCTCTTGCAATGCCAAAGACTCGGTTTGATCCCTGGGTTGGGAAGAACTCCTGGAGAAGGAAGTGGCAACCCACTCCAGTATTTTTGCCTGGAAAATCCCGTGGACAGAGGAGCCTGGTGGGCTATAGTTTATGGGATTGCAAAGAATCAGACATGACTGAGTACGCGTGCACACACACACATGCACACAGACACGTGCCCGTACACACACACACACAAACACACACTATAAATGATACAAAATCCCCAAATCTCAATGTAAAATCTCTATGGTTTTGATGTCCTATACATATTTGATAAACATTTCTTAATAATTGATGCTGATTATTTCCCAAACTTAAAGTAAGTCCTTTAAGTTGTAGGGAAATAGTTACTCTGGAAATGAAATGAAAGTGTTTAAAATGTTTTAAATTTTGATTTGAAGTAAAGTTTAATCTATTATTTGCATTTCCATCCACAAGTTTTAAAATGGATAAATATTGGGAATGGTTTGAATTAAGTAGTTCTGCAGTGTTTAGATGGTTATATATAAAGTGCTTGGTATCTATGTGTGTAACATATATATACATACGTGTATATATATATATACTTATCGTAAACAAAGAGTTCATGTGTCTCCTCACATTTTTTTCTGTCATAAAAACATGTTAGGGCCCAATGTCCACAGAACAGAAGAACAAATAGCAAATTTATTATTCTAGATACTATATTAGTGCCAGTCATTTGACTAAAAATCTTCCTGAGAATACTTAAATTTAACTCAAGCTAGATTCAATTTCTTCTGTAAAAAAAGGGACAGGAATTATTTTAAAATGTTTATTAGATGCACTGTATTTACCAGGCAGTTTTAGGTCCTGATTAGATATTATTTCTGAATTCTTACAGCTTTAAACCTCTATGAACAAGTGGAGGGGGGCGGTCAGTCTGAGTTACTACTTTGACAGATTAATGCTATAATCCAGGTATAAAATTACTTAGTTGAACAAATAGTTTTGAATTTGCAGAATCTTTATTTATAGGTTTAATGCATAATTATGCTTAATTCAGAATTTGTGATAAATCAGGCAGGCTTGATGAAGCTTACTTTTATGTCATCTATAAAGAAAAGGTTGGTTAAGCTAATCAACAATAAGATTTTTTTAAGGAAACGTTTAAACCTTCTAAAAAGAACAAACTCTTTGTAAAACTCCCATCAATACCTCAGAAGCAATTGCTCCCAAACAAATCGTTCATATGCTTCAAATTAATCATGTCTGTCTATTAATGGGGCCAACTCTCGAAGGATATTTCTTGCTTATATAGTTCTTGTTAGCCGCTAAACTTAGCCACTAAAGTGCATTTGAATAGATTTTATACTTTAAGCTTTTTATTAAATATCATAGGAGCTTCCAGGTTAACCAAAATAAGGAGGTGCATGGCATGGCCATCCACCCAATCTTACATGCATGGGCAAAGAAGAGGAGAGATTTGTAATGGAGAGGGATGGGTCAGGGTTGGGCCTTGGATCTGCTGCTGCTGCTGTTAAGTTGCTTCATTCGTGTCTGACCCTGTGCAACCCCATAGACGGCATCCTACCAGGCTCCCCCGTCCCTGGGATTCTCCAGGCAAGAACACTGGAGTGGGTTGCCATTTCCTTCTCCAATGCATGACAATGAAAAGTGAAAGTGAAGTTGCTCAGTCGTGTCTGACTCTTAGCGACACCATGGACTGCAGCCCACCAGGTTCCTCCGTCCATGGGATTTTCCAGGCAAGAGTACTGGAGTGGGGTGCCATTGCCTTCTCTACCTTGGATATGAGCACTGGCTTTTCAGAGTAATAATAGCATGAGTCATTTGTCCCCCTGGGTCTTGTAGCCTCTGCCTGTAAACCAGGGACTTATTATAGAGAGTGATTTCATCTGTATTCCTTGGAACCCTTGGTTTGGTTGGAGGTACCTCAAAGGCTGTGAGGAAGAATTTCAGTGGGGGATGCATGGGCATGCTGTTTTTTTTATTGGTTTTATTTTGGAAATTTCTAAGATTTCCCCCACTCCCAAATTTTTTTCTGCTACCAAAAAAAAAAAAAATCTAGGTTGTTTCTAAAGCCCATTCCAGATAACCAATGATTCTGTGAATAGTTAATATTTTCCTTATGTGAGTGAAGTTTTCTTGTGTTCTACCAGGTAATAGAGAGTGCATGGAGATTCTACTGGCAAATAATGTTAACATTGACCAAGAAGTGCCTCACCTTGGAACTCCCTTGTATGCGGCTTGCACCTACCAGAGGCTTGACTGTGTGAAGAAGCTTCTAGAATTAGGTAACTTCCAGTAGTCTTTTCATGAGAAGAACTGAATAATCTTGCTTTTCCATGGCTTCACAGACTAAGTTCTTGTCAGGCTGGACAAAATTCTGACAGCATTTGATGTTTCAGTGCTTAAAATGGAACTTCAGAGATGAGTGTCTGTAGTTCTCAGTTGTGCTTCCATTTACCTGGTGTGGTTCTCCTTGGGGGCCTCAAGGGAGAGCAAGAGTTTCTTTCCCATAAATCCAAGGGGAAAACAACCAGTTGTATTTAACTGGCTCTTTTTGAGTCACATGCCCATCTCTGAACCCAATCATGGTGGCCAAGGGAATACCTTGACCAGATTGGCTTAGGCCTAGATTTCAGTCTGCACAGCATGGTTGAGCTTCGCTGGAAACAGAGGAGCTGGGAATCACGGAAGATGGTTCCCCAGAGGGCAGTCTAGGTGTGGTTACCAGGAGGATCAGTTCAGTTCAGTTCAATCGCTCAGTTGTGTCCGACTTTGCAACCCCATGGACTGCAGCATGCCAGGCTTCCCTGTCCATCACCAACTCTCGGAGCTTGCTCAAACTCATGTCCATCGAGTTGCTGGTGCCATCCAACCATCTCATCCTCTGTTGTCCCCTTCTCTCTCTGTTGTCCCCTTCCATCTTTCCCAGCATCAGGGTCTTTTCCAGTGAGTCAGTTCTTCGCATTGGGTGGCCAAAATATTGGAGCTTCAGCTTCAGCATCAGTCCTTCCAATGAGTATTCAGGACTGATTTCCTTTAGGATGGACTAGTTGGATCTCCTTGCAGTCCAAGGGACTCTCAAGAGTCTTCTCCAACATCACAGTTCAAAAGCATCAATTCTCCAGCACTCAGCCTTCTTTATGGTCCAACTCTTATATCTGTACATGACTACTGGAGAAACCATAGCTTTGACTAGACAGACCTTTGTCAGCAAAGTAATGTCTCTGCTTTTTAATACACTGTCTAGTTTTGTCATAGCTTTTCTCCCAAGGAGCAAGCGTCTTTTAATTTAGCAGACACTTCCCATAGAATACTTTAGATTAATCCTGCTAAATTATTTAGTCATTTTTAAATTCTCAAAGACATATACAGAAACTGAGAGTCCAAGGAAAAGTAAAAGGTCTTGAAACTATTATTTGGTTAAAGATTCCCTAAACTTAGCCACTGCCATAAAGGTACAGATTATAGTAAGAACCTTTAAATAGGAATTTTTTTCTCTGAGATTTTTGTCTTTTTTTTTTAAATCCCCTATGGTTTTTCCTGTGGTCATGTATGGATGTGAGAGTTGGACTGTGAAGAAGGCTGATTGCCAAAGAATTGATGCTTTTGAACTGTGGTGTTGGAGAAGACTCTTGAGAGTCCCTTGGACTGCAAGGAGATCCAACCAGTCCATTCTGAAGGAGATCAGCCCTGGGATTTCTTTGGAAGGAATGATGCTAAAGCTGAAACTCCAGTACTTTGGCCACCTCATGCGAAGAGTTGACTCATTGGAAAAGACTCTGATGCTGGGAGGGATTGGGGGCAGGAGGAGAAGGGGATGACAGAGGATGAGATGGCTGGATGGCATCACTGACTCGATGGACGTGAGTCTGAGTGAACTCCGTGAGTTGGTGATGGACAGGGAGGCCTGGTGTGCTGCGATTCATGGGGTCGCAAAGAGTCGGACACGACTGAGCGACAGATCTGATCTGATCTGATCAATTGTCACTCCCTATATTAATTCATTAAACTTTTTTTTGATTCCAGTTTCAATACTAATACGAAATAAACTTAGCTTTGTCCTTTGCCCAAAAAAAAAAAAAATAGCTACTAAAGTGAGCTGCAAATATTTAATTTTGAATGTCACACAGTTCTTATGGGAAAGCAAGTAAAGCATTTAAAATGACTAAAAATATCTTTTGTAAATTTTATTTTTTTCTTTTGATTTTATTTTATTTTTTAACTTTACTATATTGTATTGGTTTTGCCATATATCAAATTGAATCCGCCACAGGTATACATGTGTTCCCCATCCGAACCCTCCTCCCTCCTCCCTCCCCATACCATCCCTCTGGGTCGATAAATTTATTTTAATTAGAGGCTAATTACTTTACAATCTTGTATTGGTTTTGCCATACATCAACATGAATCCACCACGGGTGTACACGTGTTCCCCATCCTGAACCCCCTCCCATCTCCCTCCCCGTACCATCCCTCTGGGTCATCCCAGTGCACCAGCCCCAAGCATCCTGTATCATGCATCAAACCTGGACTGGTGATTCATTTCATATATGATATTATACATGTTTCAATGCCATTCTCCCAAATCATCCCACCCTCTCCCTCTCCCACAGAGTCCAGAAGACTGTTCTATACATCTGTGTCTCTTTTGCTGTCTCTCATACAGGGTTATCGTTACCATCTTTCTAAATTCCATATATTTAGTTAGTATACTGTATATATATGTATATATGTATATGTGTGTATATATATATAGCGTTAGTATACTGTATTGGTGTTTTTCTTTCTGGCTTACTTCACTGTATAATAGGCTCCAGTTTCATCCACCTTATTAGAAGTGATTGAAATGTATTCTTTTTAATGGCTGAGTAATACTCCATTGTGTATATGTACAACAGCTTTCTTATCCATTCATCTGCTGATGGACATCTAGGTTGCTTCCATGTCCTGGCTATTATAAACAGTGCTGCCATGAACATTGGGGTACACGTGTCTCTTTCAGTTCTGGTATCCTCGGTGTGTATGCCCAGTAGTGAGATTGCTGGGTCATAAGGCAGTTCTATTTCCAGTTTTAAAATGACTAAAAATATCTTTTTTTTTTAATTGACATCTTCATCTTTATTAGTTAATGACAAATGGTTTTTCACATAGTTGTGCCAACCTGATATGTAAAGTTTTGCCAATAGTTTACTACTAAAAATACATCTTTTATTTTTCAGCTTCTCAAACTATAACACACAGCAAGGTGTGCATATATGAAAATATGTAACTTAAAGTAATAAACAACTGCCATTGCAACCCAACCCATGAAAACATATAAAACATTGCAAAGACAAGTCCCCCTTGTGACATCTCCCCAAAACTATACTTACCCTACCTCCTTCAAAACAGTTATTAACATCTTGTCCTTTATGGTAATGATTTATTTCCTTTTCCCTTTAATTTTACCACCTAAGTTCTCATTAATAATCAGAATTTTGTTTAGTTAGATTATATATTTTAAGTTTTGTATAACAGGCATCATATAATATGTTTAATATTGCACCTGCCTTCTCTTGCTCAACTATATTTGTAAGATATGTTTATGTTATTACAAGTAGCTGTAGTTGTTCAGTTTCATTGCTGAGTAATACATAATGTGTACCTATATAGTGCAGTGTCTTTATCCATTCTACTATTGAGGCTTCCCAGGTGGCGCTAGTGGTAAAGAACCCCTCTGCCAATGCAGGAGACATAAGAGATGCAGGTTCAATCCCTGGGTCAGGGAGGTCCCCTGGAGAAGGACACAACTGAGCGACCAATAAGCACACACAATATCTGATATGAAGTGCTGGTCATAGGGTATGCAAATATCTGTTCATTATGAGATATTGCGTGTGTGCGCCAGTTGCTCAGTTGTGTCCAACTCTGCGACCCCAGGGACTGTAGCCCTCCAGGCTCCTCTGTCCATGGGATTCTCCAGACAAGAATACTGGAGTGGCATTATCAGAGAAATGCAAATCAAAACCACACTGAGGTACCATTTCACACCAGTCAGAATGGCTGCTATCCAAAAGTCTACAAGGAATAAATGCTGGAGAGGGTGTGGAGAAAAGGGAACCCTCTTACACTGTTGGTGGGAATGCAAACTAGTTCAGCCACTGTGGAGAACAGTGTGGAGATTCCTTAAAAAACTGGAAATAGAACTGCCTTATGACCCCGCAATCCCACTGCTGGGCATACACACTGAGGAAACCAGAATGGAAAGAGACACGTGTACCCCAGTGTTCATCGCAGCACTGTTTATAATAGCCAGGACATGGAAGCAACCTAGATGTCCATCAGCAGATGAATGGATAAGAAAGCTATGGTACATATACACAATGGAGTATTACTCAGTCATTAAAAAGAATACATTTGAATCCGTTCTAATGAGGTGGATGAAACTGGAGCCTATTATACAGAGTGAAGTAAGCCAGAAAGAAAAACACCAATACAGTATACTAACGCATATATATGGAATTTAGAAAGATGGTAACAATAACCCTGTGTACGAGACAGCAAAAGAGACACTGATGTATAGAACAGTCTTTTGGACTCTGTAGGTGAGGGAGAGGGTGGGATGATTGGGAGAATGGCATTGAAACATGTATAATATCATATATGAAATGAATCACCAGTCCAGGTTCGATGAATGATACAGGGTGCTCGGGGCTGGTGCACTGGGATGACCCAGAGGGATGGTATGGGGAGGGAGGTGGGAGGGGGGTTCAGGATGGGGAACACGTGTACACCCGTGGTGGATTCATGTTGATGTATGGCAAAACCAATAGAATATTGTAAAGTAATTAGCCTCCAATTAAAATAAATTTATATTAAAAAAAAAAAAAGAATACTGGAGTAGGTTGCCATTTCTTTCTCCAGGATAAAAATACCATTATTCAATACTTTTCTTGTCAAAATATTTGGAAACAGTCTTAGTAGGCATTGCTGAGGGTTTAGGCTTCAGTCATATATTTTCAAAGATTTGTCAAATATGTCGTGGTGTTTAAGATGTTTTTATGGACAGCGAGCATACTTCAGGCTTGTCGTGTTTCTTCACTAACATGTATTCTTAAATTGTGGTCATATGCTTTCTTAAGGAGCCAATGTTAACCACGGTCAGTGGCTGGACACCCCTCTCCATGCTGCCGCCAAGCAGAACAGTGTGGAAATCATCCACCTGCTGATAGACTACGGGGCTAACCTCAAATGCAAAAATGCCCAGGGCCAAAGTGCACTTGATCTGGCAGCTCCAAAGAGCAGCGTGGAGCAGGCACTCCTGCTCCGGGAAGGTAAGGAAGGGCTGGGCATCCACTTCTCCTCCACAAGCACATGTACTCTCTCTCCTTCCTGCCTCCCTGTAGACTCTCTTACCTATTTCCTTTTCCTCTTTTTAATTGGGGGTGGCACGTGGGAGGGGGCAAGTTCTAGCACTGCCAGACGGAATTTTGTCACTTATAACAAAGGGACATTTTCATACACCTGGTATGTGGCTTTGTTTGTGCATTAACAAGAAAAGAGAGAAATTTGCTTTCACCTTAAAAAGGTGGAACTGCCCCGTGTATCCTGGCATAAGCACGTGATTGAGCAGACTGCTTTGTAAGACTTGAAGGTAATTTAGGGGAAATGAGAAAAATTTGAGTTAGATATGGTCAAGTGGACACAGAGTGTGTCTTTCAGAAACTGGACTAAATGGTGAAGTTGTTTGCCTGTTCTCCAGCTCAGGGAGTTGGTGAATCTGTGCTCCCCATTGCCCCATGCCCATATCCACTGTGGGCTAATGAATCTCTAGATGCTGGAGGAGGGAAGGCAGGCCTCTACAAGGCTTGATATCCCAGATTCTACGGAGAACCATGCTGGGTCGCCATAAAAAGAGAACACTATCTGAGCATACAAATGCTCGGGAGACCATTAAAGTAATAGTAATTCAGATTTCCATATGTCAGACAAAGAAACATTGATGAATCTCACTGAATTCTCAAAACCTTAAAGCTATGAGAGCTTTATGGTAACTTGTACTTTAACCCAGCTTCAAATAGAAAAAAGAGGAGCACAAAGAGATGGGCTTTCAGAAGGTCACACAGCTACTAAAATGTAGGACTAGGATGCTAACTAAAAACTAAGATTCTAACTTGCACTCTTATTATTACTATTATTGGAGTATTATAGATTTTTGGCTTCCTTGGTGAGTCAGGTGGTAAAGAACCCACTTGCCAATGCAAGAGACGCAGGAGGCTCGGGTTTGATCCCTGGGTCAGGAAGATTCCCTGGAGAAGGAAATAGCAACCTGCTCCAGTATGCTTGCCTGGAAAATTCCATGGACAGAGGAGCCTGGTGGGCTATAGTCCATGGGGTCGCAAAGAGTCAGACATGACTGAGCGCATACACATATTGTTAATTTACAATGCCATGTTAGTTTCAGGTATATAGCAAAATGATTCAATATATATATATATATATATATATTTTCAGTTCAGTCACTCAGTCGTGTCCGACTCTTTGTGACCCCATGAATTGCAGCACGCCAGGCCTCCCTGTCCATCACCAACTCCCGGAGTTTACCCAAACCCATGCCCATCGAGTCGGTGATGCCATCCAGCCGTCTCATCCTCTGTCGTCCCCTTCTCCTCCTGCCCCCAATCCCTCCCAGCATCAGAGTCTTTTCCAATGAGGCAACTCTTCGCATGAGGTGGCCAAAGTGCTGATAGATATAGATATATATGGGCTTCCCAGGTGGTACTAGTGGTAAAGGACCCACCAGCCAGTGCAGGAGATGGAAGAGATGTGGGTTTGATCCCTGGGTCGGGAAGATCCCCTGGAGGAGGGCTTGGCAGCCCACTCCAGTATTCTTGCCTGGAGAATCTCACGGACAGAGGAGCATGGCGGGCTGCCATGCAAAGGGTTGCAAAGAGTCGTATGTGACTGAAGTGACTTAGCACACATGTATATGTATATTCTTTTTCAGATTCTTTTCCCTTATTGGTTATTATAAAATATTGAGTGTAGGTCCCTGTGCTATACAGTATGTCCTTATTGTTTCTCTTGTTTTATATATACTAGTGTGTATGTATTAACCCCACAGTCCTAATTTATCCTTCCCTTCCTTCCTCTTTGGTAACCATATTTCCAGTGTGCACTCTTAATGTTTTGATGCCACAATCCTGAATCTTCTGAAACAGTTTCTAATGGGGAAGAGTTTAATTTCACTCACCAGATCCGTTTTGTGAAACCACCCCCACATCTTGTATACCTTATACCTTCCGAGTGGGAGGCTTGCATCTATAGTTTTAGTGCTTCTTAAGCTTCATGGTGCTTACAGATCACCTGGAAATCTTAAAATGCAGATTCTGATTCGGGAACTCTGGGGTGAGGCCCCAAACTCTGTGTGGCCACCAGCTCCCAGGTGATGCTGATGCTGCCAGTCTGAGGCCACACTTTCAGTAAGACGGGTCTACATTATTTCCAGTAGTCCGTGTCCTTAATGGTTGTTCTTTGATTTGAATCTCTACTAACAGCTCCCAGTTTGGAAATACCGGAGACTTAACAACTATTAGCTAAGAATATGGTTTATAGCCACTGTCACATTTCGTCTTTCCTTCCATCAAAGATGTTTCCAGGTCTAAGATCTATATTTCTTCTAAACAAGTTCCTCTGCCTTCCATCTTCATAAATACAGATGCTCACTCTAGAAGACTGAATACCAGCTATGTCAGAGGTCACTCTGAGGAGCTTTAGTTGTGTGACAGGAGAGACACTTTGCATTCTAGCTTCCTAAGGTCTTGACTAAGGGCGATGGTCTGCTCCTCCAGGTATCTTTCAGGCACATGGGTGCTCCTTGGCATTATCAATCCAAGTGTTATCTGGCTCTCAGCCCATGTAGTCACCATTTCTCATGGGGTGCAAGACACTGTGACAATAGGATTTTCTTGAAAAGGAAAGCTTCGTATAGTCCAGTAATTACGTACATCTACTTGCAGCAGTCTTTGTTGGTACAGTAAGGAAAGGAAATAACAGGGCATTACAAATGCCCCTGCATGCCGAGGATCCCAGCCAAATGCTCATTCAGCCTGTTCGACCATGTTTTCAACCCTGGTTAATTTGCTTTCCTTCGGGACTCAAAGCCACAGGCACGACAGCTCTTTGAGACCTCCCAAGACTGAGGTGCAGGCTATAGCTGGGTCTAAGTAGGTTGTATCTTTTCTCCAGATCCTCTCTTGAGCTGGGATCCTTGTCAGAATGAAGGTCCCCCCTCTGAGTGTGAGTGAGGACCCAGCCAGCACCACCTCAGGGGCAGCTCAAGTCAGGAGGTCCCCGAGGCCTGACTGGCAGGCCCTGCACGTCTCCTACCACCTCCTCTGTGACCATGTGTTTTGATTCCTCCCGCAGGCCCACCTGCTCTTTCCCAGCTGTGCCGCCTGTGTGTCCGGAAGTGCTTGGGTCGCAACTGTCACAAGACCATCCACAAACTGTACCTGCCGGACCCACTGGAAAAATTCCTCCTATACCAGTAGTCCCAACTATCTATAGGAAGATACTTGGAAAGAAATAGGTTGTTGCCTGCTGTACCCAGGGTGCCTAGTGTAGATGCACAACAGCTAGACTCCTGGTATCTTCACATGAGCTAAGCTAGTTAGAGCATAACACTGATGAACTGGAGTATGTGGGGAGTGGAGACACCTGATTAATTTAGCATTCTTTTTAACCAAGGCACAATCAGAAACCTTTTCATTTTTATTTCTCACTAAGAAATTAAAAAAAATTGTGAAGTAGAGTGAAACTAGTAGGCAGTTTTTCAAGATTCATGATTCTCGATTATCTAATGGTTACCATTCTGCATAGCATGTAGACACGTAAATCTGGGTGGATAAGATTATGATGAATATAAGTCTTCCAAGATGGATTCTTGATTCTGTTATTCCCTTCTTCCCCTTTGTTTCCTTTCATGAATAAATCTCTGCTAAAATTTTATTTCCTTGTGTTTTATTTTATATATAAGAAAGCCAAATACTTTAAAACATCACAGTTAATTGAAACTTGCAGTTATCGAAGTCCTTGTTGATGTTGATTACACATGGGAATGATAATATTTTGAATGTATTGGGCTGGCCAAAAAGTTCATTTGGGTTTTCCCAGACAACGTTACAAAAACTCAAACAAACTTTTTGGCCAATTCACTATTAGGTTAAATACAGTTCATTATTAAAATTAATTTCACTTCTTTTTAAATGTGACTACAATCCAATTTTAAATTATACATGTGGCTAACATTACATTTCTGTTGATATTGTTCTAGACTTTTTCTGATTTTCATGACTCATATCAAATAAGTACTCGTAGTTAACTATTTGGGGGATAAAGATTAACTTCTTATTTCATATCAATTTAAAAACAAATACTGGTTTTTAGAAAATGTTAAAACATTTCAAATGATGGTATAAAATACTGGAATAAAATGTTCATGAATATACATGAAAGGGGAGCTCTTTTGTAAGGATACTATCAAAGAAACTTTAAAGAAAAATACTGATAAATTAAAATAGATACCATAGAATATGCAGGAATTGGAGGCTTTCTGTCTTCAGAGTGTTTGCCAGAGTGCCTTTTTTGGTGTGCTTGCATCTTACTGAATGTCTAAAGTCTGTGTTAAGCCTCAGGATGTCCTAGGATGTTCAGTCTGTCTGTGGCCACAAGGAACTTGACAATCCTGTTGTTGCATCCACTTTTGGACATTTTGGACCATGAATTTCATGAATCGTTTGTATGAACCTCCCAAATCTGGGGAGGGGGAGGAGTGTGTGTGTGTGTGTGTATGTAGGGGGCGTTCTGTGTGTGTGTGTGTGTCTGTGTGTGTGTAGGGGGCGCTCTGTGTGTGTGTGTGTGCGTGTGTGTGTGTGTGTAGGGGGCGCTCTGCTCCTAAACTGAATCCCATTGATCCTTCTGCATCCAGAATGGGTGTGGAACAAGTCCAGAGCCCTGCATCTTGGTGGTATTGTGATGTTAGATAGTTTATGATTGGGCACAAGATAGTCTTTATTTTTTTTTTTCCCACGAAATAGTCTTTGCATTCCCTTTGAGCCCTGCATTCCATCAAGCTAGAATTAGGCCCTGAGATGAATCATCTAGTTTATATGAGATTATATGGCTTGCTTTGGGGGGTTCTGACCACTAATATAGATTATTTCATTTTTTTCAGAGGATGTGGAATGTTTTATTCCCAAAGTGGTGTGATTTCTTGCCATTTCAATCATATTTGAAGTACTCTGCAGTAACTTCTCCATTCATTCATGCATTTCTTACTCAGCACCTATTATGTGCCAGACACAGTTTGAGGCTATGAGAAAGAAAGATGGATGAGGTCCTTGCCCTTGAAAAGCTTATGTGTCAGTGGAAGCAACAGGGAATAAGCATAGACATATCATCACGACAGGAAATGATAAAAATGAAATTGTGGTAAAGAGCAATGATGAAAGCCACGGTTTTAAGTAAGTTGATTAGGCAAGGTCCCTGGCTGGGTGACTGAATTTTGAAAGTATTCGTGTGTGTATCTAATATTTATTTAATTTTTGCTATTAAGGTTTTAGTCACTGTTTTCAGTGTACTTTTAATACATCTTGACAGGGTTTTTTGTTTGTGTCTTTTCTTGATTTAATGTAGCAATCCTATTACAAAAGTATTTTTTTAATTGAAGTATAGTTGATTTACAGTGTCGTGTTTGTTTCTGATGAACAGCAGAGTGACCGAGTTATACATATATATACCCATTGTTTTCTACTTTCTTTTCCATTATGGTTCTGTGCTCTACAGTGGGTCCTTGTTCATCTGCTTTATATATAGTAGTTTGTATCTGCTAATCCCCAACTCCTGCTTTATCTGTGCCCCTCTTTGCTAAACCATAAGTTAGTTCTCTATGCCTATGAGTCTGTTTCTGTTTTGTAAGTAAGTTCATTTGTCACATTTTAGATTCCACATTTAAGTAATATCATATGGTATTTGTCTTTCTCTGCTTGGTATGATAATCTGTAGGCCCATTGATGTGGCTGCAAATGGCATTATTTCATTCTTTTTTGTAACTGAGTAATATTCTATTGTGTATGTATACCACATCTTTGTCAAACGTTTATCTGTTGGATATTTGGGTTGCTTCCATGTCTTGGCTATTGTGAATACTATTGATGTGAACATGGGGGTGCATGTGTATTTTCAGATTAGAGTTTGCTTCAGATACGTGACCAGGAGTGGCATTTCTGGATCATATGGAAACTCTAGTTTTTTAAGGAACCTACACACTGTTCTCCATGGTGGTGGCACTAATGTACATTCCCACCAACAGTGTAGCGGGGGTTACCTTTTCTCCACGCCCTCTCCAGCATTTGTTTTTTGTAGATTTTTTGATGATGGCCATTCTGACTTGTGTGAGGTGGTACCTACTGTAGTTCTGATTTGCATTTCTCTAACAATTAGTGATGTTGAGCATCTTTTCATGTGCCTGTTGACCATTTGTGTATGTATTCTTTGGAGAAATGTCTATTTAGGATTTAGGTGTTCTGCTTATTTTTTGATTGGGTTGTTTGTATTTTTTGGTATTGAGCTGCATGAGCTGTTTGTATATTTTGGAAATTAAGCCCTTGTCAGTTGCATCATTTGTGATTATTTTTTCCCAGTTCATAGGTTGTTTTTTCATTTTGTTTATGGTTTCCTTTGCTATGCAAAAGCTTATAAGTTTGACTAGGTCTCATTTGTTTATTTTTGTTACAAATGTATTTTTTGATTTCTGTTCTCCCCACAAACTATTTTTGTAATGATTTTCTAAGTTTCAAACTGTTTGAAACTATCCTTTAAAATGGTGGTTTCATATTTCTTAGCTATTTCCATATTGTTGGATATTTAATTATTTCTAATGTCTTGCTATTATAAATAATACGAGTGTGAACTTCATTTTGATAAGTCTTAAAACAGTTGAAATATTTCTTAGATTTTCAGAAGTGGTATTTCCTAAGAAAACTATTTAATAATATAAAATACTTTAAAATACCTACATAATGAATCATTTTAAGGGAAACTTATTTTCATAACCAAACAAGTACCACATATTATCTGTTCAAATGCCATCTGTCTCCCTACAGAGATATCTAATATATTCATCTGTATACCATGTGCCTATCATCTGTCTATCCATCCATCATTTATCTGACTGTATCCATCATCTGCTGTGACCCATTATTTTAAAAACTAAGCTTGCATGTGTCACTTGAAGATGCAAACCTCAACTCTCTGAAAAAGCCCATAAATTATTTAAAAGGTTGGGTACATCACGCAACATCTCTAAGTTTTTGTTCATATTTTATTAAGGAACCGTTTTCTCCCAAAGTAATTCTCCTCCCTGGTATTTCTAATATTGCCATGTCAAACAAACCTGAAGTTTACAGATGTTTCTTTTTTCAATAACAGTGCTCATTGCTGAGACGATTTTATGCGCTTCCCACATAGAGAACAGCTGACCTTTCAGAGACAGTGCCTGAAGTTGTCATGGTGAGGGCTGAATCATCGTCAAGGAAGGGCACTCTGTGCACTGGAGGACCTCTCGTTTACTCCCATTCCAAATCCTTGCCAGGCTACTCCTGCATGGACATTTGCATGTGAAATATCAGCATCATCTCCTTTCTCTAGCAGAGTCTGTACCAGGACAAAGGCAGGGGTCAGACAGGGTCACAGTCACAATAGCAGCTTCATCTTTTAACATGAGTGTAACCTGTAGAAAAGTATATACTACGTTTTAGTTTTCATTAATTTCCTCTCCTGCCATCATTATGTCTTGAAAATCTTTCAACTTGCAAAAAACTTGCAAGAATAATACAATGAATATTTGTCTATCTATCACTTCAGTTTGTCAGTTGATAAGATTTGCCACATTTGCTTATGCCTTTTTGTATGTATATATGAACATATGTATGTATATGTATATATACATATTTGTATGAATGTGTGTATACACACTTACATATATAAGTAGTTCCATGAATAATGAATACCTATACACATATTTTTTAAAATGAGCCCTTTGTAAGTCAACTCTGAGTTTTATGATTCTTCACCAGGGCTAGGATTAGGAGGAGGTGAGTGAGGCAAAAAATTTAAGGGGGCACCGAAAAACGTCATCAGGAGAAAAATTGTAGTGCAGTATTAAGAAAATTCAAATGTTAAGGGAAAAAGGTCCCCAGTGACCAAAATATCAAACATTTTAATAAAGACAGGCTGTGGTTTGTTTTACAAACCTGCATAACAGTGTAATGAAAACAATGTTCCCAATCAGCCCAAGGTCCTGGGACATGGGGCTGCTGGGTTTATGAGGAATGACAGTGGCTTGTGAACAGAATGGGCAGTGCTGACTACATATATTCAAGCAGTTTGACTATAGAGCTTATGTTAACTTTTTCTTAAAAAAAAAAAAATTATTAGGCTGCCCCAGGCTTTAGTTGTGGCATGTGGGATCTTAGTTCCCTGACCAGAGATTAAACTTGGGCTCCCTGCACTCCCTGCATTGGGAGGACAGAGTCTTAACTACTGGACCACCAAGGAAGTCCCAGGTTTTTCTATTTGGTGCAAAATATGTACATAGGGACACACGTTTCTCCCCTTGGATCACGCTTCCACAAGGCTCTGCATTGAGTACTTCAAGTAAGCATGTCCTAAGAACACAGTTTCTTTGACTTAAGCGTGGGCGATGCAGTGATCAAACGCAGGAAGTTTGACATTGATGCACTTGGAGTATCTGATATACATCTATATTTAAATTTCTGTGGTGGCACTGATGTCTTTTATGCCTTATCCTCCCTAATCAGGATCCAATCAAGGATCATCACATTTACTGATCAAGTCTCTTTATTCTCCTGTCATTTAGAAAGCTTCCCCCACCACTTCTGTGTTTTATGCCACCCCACTGGCATTTTTGAAGAGTTCAGCCTCATTGTTATGAAGACTCTTTCTCAGTTTTGATTTGCCCGATTGTTTGCTCAAGAATACTGCATTATGCCAGATTTTCAAAAAAACACATCCTTGTTTGAATCTTATCGCACTGATCTATGGAGTAAGAATGAGTGACAGCTTTCTAAAGTAACAACAGCAGCCAGCTCAGTGTGCAGAGCCAATTAGACGGGCACAACTAAGACAGGACTTCTTTCAGGAAAAGCGGATCACTCTGAATGACCAGAGGAGAGATGCACGTTTTGGGTTTTAAAGGTTTTGTACTTGAAAACTTGCCGGCTGGAATGACATGAGGTTTCAGCTCTGGGGCCGACTTTGACTGGTTGAAGGTGACTTCCAAGTCTGCCTAAGGTGTCAGGAGGAAAGTCTTGGAATCCCATGAGTGATGTCAGCCACAGATCTATAGGTGAGGGGTGGGGCAGAGTCAGTGGCCAGTGTTAAGTCTGCGTTTGATAGAGAATGATTATGGCCTTACTGCTAATACAGGCCATAATTCTTTTTTCCTGCCTAACCTGGGCTGAGTTTCCTGAACATGCAGACAGACACAGAGACCGACTCAAAGCTGGCAGATTGTTTTGCTCTTGCGGCTTCTTGTAAGCCAAGCTGTTTCTTTTTAATGAAAGCTCTCATACATGTAGTTCAACTTTATCCACATGTGGATCCTTAAAAATGCATCAACTTCCCTAGTAATATTTTTCTAATTCCTGACTGGAACTGTTGTTAAATAGTTTAAAAACAAAACAACAAACAGTTCCCATCTTCCAGCATCCACAGGTGTTGATCAGCATTATGAGAAGATAAAATGGTGATTAATTCCTTCCCAGATGCTAAGGCAACAACCTTCAAATCTTCTTTATTGTCGTTTTGGACAATCAAGTTAACTTTGAACATAGAGAAACCTTATCTTCTTGGTATTTAATGAAAAGTAAATAAAGAAGCTTTACTATGAAGATTTTGCTCAGAGAATGGGATGCTTTCCAGCTCTCCTGCTGCACTGTTTAACTCCTTGACAGCCAGTCTACATTGGGAGTAAATTTCTGCTGCCAAATGCAAGGTTCATTTTTCTTCAGATCTTTCCTGATACAGTAGTGAACAATGTATATATGCTTATGGCATTCTCAGTTAATTCTGCAAATAGAGCTGGAGGGCAATTTCAGTTCAGTTCAGTAGCTCAGTTGTGTCCAACTCTTTGTGACCCCATGAACAGCACTCTCTGTCCATCACCAACTCCCGGAGTTCACCCAAACTCATGTCCATTGAGTCAGTGATGCCATCCAACCATCTCATCCTCTATCGTCCCCTTCTCCTACCCTCAAATCTTTCCCAGCATCAGGGTCTTTTCCAATGAGTCAGCTCTTCGCATCAGGTGTGAAGGCCTAAGTATTGGAGTTTCAGCTTCAACATCAGTCCTTCCAATGAACACCCAGGACTATCTCCTTTAGGATGGACTGATTGGATCTCCTTGCAGTCCAAGGGACTCTCAAGAGTCTTCTCCAACATCACAGTTCAAAAGTACCAATTCTTCAGTGCTCAGCTTTCTTTATAGTCCAACTCTCACATCCATACATGACTACTGGAAAAACCATAGCCTTGACTAGACTTACCTTTGTTGACAAAGTAATGTCTCTGCTTTTTAATACACTTTCTAGGTTGGTCATAACTTTCCTTCTAAGGAGTAAGTGTCTTTTAATTTCATGGCTGCAATCACCATCTGCAGTGATTTTGGAGCCCCCCAAAATAAAGTCAGCCACTGTTTCCCCATCTACTTGCCATGAAGTGATGGGACCAGATGACATGATCTTAGTTTTCTGAATGTTGAGCTTTAAGCCAACTTTTTCCACTCTCCTCTTTCACTTTTATCAAGAGGCTCTTTAGTTCTTTACTTTCTGCCATAAGGGTGGTGTCATCCACATATCTGAGGTTATTGATATTTTTCCCGGCAATCTTGATTCCAGCTTGTGCTTCATCCAGCCCAGCATTTTGCATGATGTACTCTGCATATAAGTTAAATAAGCAGGGTGACAATATACAGCCTTGACGTACTCCTTTTCCTATTTGGAACTAGTCTGTTGTTCCATGTCCAGTTCTAACTGTTGCTTCCTGACCTGCATACAGGTTTCTCAAGAGGCAGGTCAGGTGGTCTGGTATTCCCATCTCTTTCAGAATTGTCCACAGTTTGTTAGGATCCACACAGTCAAAGGCTTTGGCATAGTCAATAAAGCAGAAATAGATGTTTTTTCTGGAATTCTCTTGCTTTTTCCACGATCCAGCGGATGTTGGCAATTTGATCTCTGGTTCCTCTGTCTTTTCTAAAACCAGCTTGAACATCTGGAAGTTCATGGTTCACGTATTGCTGAAGCCTGGCGTGGAGAATTTTGAGCATTACTTTACTAGCGTGTGAGATGAGTACAATTGTGCGGTAGTTTGAACATTCTTTGGCATTGCCTTTCTTAGGGATTGAAATGAAAACTGACCTTTTCCAGTCCTGTGGCCACTGCTGAGTTTTCCAAATTTGCTGACATATTGAGTCACTTTCTCACCATCATCTTTTAGGATTTGAAATAGCTCAACTGGAATTCCATCACCTCCACTAGGTTTGTTTGTAGTGATGCTTTCTAAGGCCCACTTGACTTCACATTCCAGGATGTCTGGCTCTAGGTGAGTGGCAATTTGGCAGTATTTAAATTTTAAGTGAACTGATTAATAATTGTAGACTATTAATTGGCCCAGTCAGTTTCCCCCAATGATAACTTTGTGCAAAACTGTAGTAAAATATCACAACCAGGAAATCAACATTGAGACCATCCATTGATCTCATTTGGGATTCTTGTTTGACTTGTACCCGCTCCTGTGTGTCTTTAGTTCTGTAGAAAAGATCACATGTGTATGAGCACAACTTGGACCCAGTGTTTCCACTCTTAGGAATCTCGCCTCTGGATATAACTGCATATTGTCACTGAGCCAAATTTGGGTCCACTCAGTGTGGTATTGACACTCATTGTGTCTATTGACACTGCATTGTGATGAAGGAATGTATAGTGTTTATTACAGAATACCAAGCAAGGACAATGGGCAGCTCATGCTCAAATGACCCAAACTCTCCAATGGCCTTTAGGGGAGGGGCTTTAAAGGCAGTGTGAATGAGGGAGCTGCAGGTTGTGTGGTGAGCTTGTGTTCTCGGATTGGTGGGCATCATGATGACATTTCAAGCATCACCAACCTTTGGGTTTTGACCAGTCTGAGGTCTACATGCTTGTCATCAGTTTTCATCTGGTGGGGGTCTGCTTCCTCTAGAAACAACTTATGCAAGTGTGTCAGAACTTTGTATCTTTTAGGGAACTGAGAGTTCAGTTAGTGTGCTATGTGGCAGATTTATAGTCTAAATTGTTACCATTTCCCAGCCTAACAGCTATTCTTTGTTTCTAGTCTTCACATTTCCTACTTACTAATGCAGATTGGGGAGGCCTGAGAGAGTAAAGCAAAAAGCCTTGTACTTAAAACAATAGGGACAGAGAGGCTTGTGTTGGGCTCCAATTCCCCCTTTTTCTTTAATAGTCCTCTGTCTTGAGGGGCACAGGTTCAGGACAAGAAAGGGAATATACTTTCGAATAGAGAGGTTAATCATAAACTCGGGGAACAGTTTAAGGGGGACTCAGTTTCAATACGTGCATGAAGCCATATGTAGAAATATATGAAGTGCAGTATTTTTGCAGTAGTAAAAGAAAATGGTAACACCCTGCCTCCATCATTAGGGGAATAATGAAATGTTTTTGGTGTGAAATACTTAAGGAATGCTCTGCTGTAGTGAATGAAGAAAAGGACAGAGCCATTGAGTTATTCTGCTGAAATGAAAAGACCCCCAAGACAAAATAAGTGTAAAAAGTGTTTGTGTTAATTACAATCATGTGGAAAAGGTACAGCAATAAATGTGTATCCCCATGAATGCAGGAAAATGCATTTTAAAATATGCAGGACATTCCTCAGACTGTAAACAGTGGCTCCCACATGGGTCAACTGAGGCTTGGTGAATCTGAAACAGTAAGGCTGTATCTTTGACATTAAAAATAATCGGTGATCGCTGCACAAGCAGACTATGCTTGAGACTAACTCAGAGCCTTCCCCAATGGGGAAGGAAAGTCCCTTTATACTTGGAGAGGGAGTGGGAATCCAGGGGTGGCCATCAGCCTGAGCCAGCAGCACCCAAGGGTATGGGGAAGCTGGGTGTATTTGAAAAGACACGGACAAAACCCCAGATATTTTGTAAAGGCAAACGGGGAAAACTTCACACAGTAAAACGTTTTATAACTAATCATTGAAAGATAGCAGCTCACCTCCAGGCCCCCTTGCTGCCCAGCAATCCATTTTTTCCCCAATAGCAACCCTGAATTATTTATTTAGAAGTTAAAATATAATGTGTGGAGAAGGGTGAGCAGGACATTTAGTGCAACCCCTGCAGTCAGAAGGTAGAAACTAGAAGTTCTTTCCAAACGTGCATTTTTGTAACATATAGACACATTTTCCCATAAGAAACTCCCAGAAAAATTGAAACCACATGTGCAGATGGTCAGGGCGTGCTGTGTAAGTTGCTGTGCAAGCAATTCAGCAGGGCTGCAGCAAAACCAGCTTTCTCAGCTCCTGGGTTCTGGGGCTTGTCTCAACAGCAAGAAACCCCCAAACAACAAGTGGATCCAGCAGGCAAACAATGTTGCAGAAGGCTAACGGTCTCCACCCCCCACCCTGTTCCCTGGGCTCTCCCAAAGTTACAGACTGTGAGTTTCCTTCCTGATAAACCTCAAGGCTTCCTCACTGATTGGTCTCAGTTTTGGAAAGGACGTGACATCAGCAACTTTGCAGACTTTAGGCTGGGGGGCTGCTGTGGGCTTTGGGCAGCCTCCAGCCTGTGAGGTAGATCGTGCGTGTGTGCGTGTGTGTGTATGTGTGTGTGTGTGTCCCCGTGTGCGCGTGTCTGTTTGACCACAGGTAGTACTCAGATTACCCTGCCTGTCCTGTTCTCTGCCATCTGACCAGGAGGGTGCCGCTCAGCCACTCACAGCCCTGGAATTTCCCAGGACCCGGGGGAGCATGGAATTTGGACTTTCCTGAACAGCTGAAGTGGAGTGTGGAGCTTGCCCAGCCCAGGAGAGCACCATGGATGGTGAACGACCAGGCAGAAACGGCAGCAAGCCCCCGGACATGAGGCTCTTTTCCAACCCATTGATGGGGGGTGAGTTTAGGGGCTGTGTTGTCAGCCTGCTGGGGAGGTCTGTTAACATGCTTAGGAGAGAAGAGAGATGAGGGTGGGGTGATTTCAGTGGCTTCATCTGAAATGTGGCCACAGGGTAGTTACTGGACAGATGTCCATGACTTACTGGTATCTGCCCTTCACATGGTTGCTCCAGAATGTGTACACCTCTTTCTGCAGGGTCCTGTGGACCATGTCAAGCCACTTATCACAGTTTATTCCCAGGAGAAATGTCAGCTGCAGAGAATTATTTTTTGTGGGTCAAATATATCATTGATATTCCATTGGAGGTTTGAAAGTCACTTCTAAATAGGAAGGAACATCTTCACTGCTAAAACATTTATTAAAAGGTCTTAGGTATGTGGCATTTGGGTGGGGCTGGGTTTATAAATGATGTTCAGAAATTGAGCCCTGATTGATTCACTTTAAAAGGAGCCTTTTTTTTTAACCTTTGGAGCAGTGTCTTAGAGGTATGATTCTCCCCTGTCTCCTGGTATCTTTGTTAATGCATAGAGTCCTATACCTCTGGGAAACTCATTTCCTGTGAGCACTCAGCAGGTACCTGCTGACTGAAAGGATTCTGAAAAATGGGTCTAGACATTAGAGGAGGCTGATTATATGATTATATTCAGCACCCTGGGAGACTGCCCACAACACTTGCTGGTCAAAGGGACAAAAAGCAGGGACCCTAACATCAGCTAGGACTTGCTACTCTCCTACTGTTTAGGTGCTGAAGGGGGAAAACACACACACAGACAAATACGAAATGTCGTCCCTCTGGCTCATGGAGCAGACAGGACTGCTCAAGTTAGTCGTTCGTGTATCCACTTTGGCTCATAAAAGAGCAGAGTCCTCAACAGCAAGTAGGATTTGGATCCGCCAAGGCAGACATGGATTAATCAGAGATACTGAGCGTGAACTTGGAGCAGTAGAAAGCAGAGTAGCACCATAAATAACTTTTAAAAATGGATTTGATAAATATATTTTTAAAGCAGCAAACCAATCAATATGGGGAAAAATCAGTAATGTGGTAGACTTCTGCATGATGATTTTACAGCTGAGTTTATTTTCATTTCTACCTGAGAGAGGGGCACTAGCCACTTTTCACTGTTCAGGGTTTCTAAAGGTCCTAATCCAGGAATTCCCCGGCAGTTCAGTGGTTGGGACTCCACGCTTCCACTGCAGGGGGCATAGGTTCGATCCCTGGTCGGGGAACTAAGATCCTGCATGCTGTGCCGCTGTGGCCAAAAATATAAATAAACAAAGGTCCTAATCCAACCCTGGTTGGGCCTGGCTGGGTGGGTATGGGTGGGCAGGCACTGTCACAGCTGGACTGCAGTGTCTTAAGGAGTCTAGTGAGAACACTGGAGAGACGAAATCTGAAAATGAAGCTTCAGAAGCTAGGTGGAGGAGTTTAGCCTTCAGGAGGCAGGGAACTGGGAGCCATTGATGGTTCTGGAGTGGAAGCTTGGCCATAATAAAGACTGTAAGTAAATGAATGTGGTAGCCATAGTCAGGATAGATTGTGGAGAATTTATGAGAAATTATTATAGTAATCCACTGCTTCTCAAACTCGTATACATCAGTATCACCTGGATGGATTGTTAAAATGCTGATGGCTGGGCTCCACCACCTCAGATACTAGGTCTGGGGAGGGGCCTGGAAGTCTGCATTTATAACAAGCTCCCGGGTAATGCTGATGGTGCTGTTTAGGGACAATACCTTGAGAATCACTGCATGAAGCTGGTATCTGGATCAAGCTTCAGAAATGACAGGGAAAGGGAAAATATGGCTTGTATTTTCAGAGGAAAGAGAAATCAAGCTCTGTTGCTTGATTAGCTCAGCTGGTAAAGAATCCACCTGCCATGCAGGAGACCCCAGTTTGATTCCTGGGAAGAATCCCCTGGAGAAGGGATAGGCTACCCACTCTAATATTTTTGGGCTTTCCTAGTGGCTCACATGGTAAAGAATCCGCCTGCAATGCAGGAGACCTGGGTTTGATTCCCAGATTGGGAAGATCCTGTGGAGGAGGGCATGGCAACCAGTTCCAGTATTCTGGCCTGGAGAATCCCATGGACAGAGGAGCCTGGAGGGCTACAGTCCATGAGCTTGCAAAGGGTAGGACATGAGGGAGTGACTAAGCACAGCACAAAGGAGAGAAGGCGGCCAGAACTGCAGCGTTTTCAAAGCCTAGGGTAATGTCAGCTCAGAGGGCTAGCTGAGAGAGAAGTCGCGAAGGGGAGCCGGCTTGGGGATCAGAGTGAGATAGGGAGGAGAAGGCGTGAATGTGCCAATGGCTGTGCCCAGGGCTCAGTATGAAGGTGCGGGACAGAGGCTGGGCAATGAATTCAGGTTGGGAATCAGGCCTCAGGCTGTTCTGCAGAGGGGCTGGGCTGAAATCCTGGAGGATACATTGTCTGATGACTGAGAGCCAAGGATGGAGCCCTGGGACAGAGTTCGATTTGAGGATGGAGAACCAGTAAATTGGATAGATAGGCAGGAAGAGACTCAGATGCTGTCATTTCACAGGGACTAAAGGAAGAGAAGTTTTCCAAGAAGGGGAAGTCACAAGGGTGGGTGCCAGGACCCTTCTGCTTGCCCAAGTCCTTCTCTACATCTGACCCACAGACTACTGCACCTTTGAAGCCTCTGCCCTCACAAAGCCCTCCCAGACTTTCTCCCAGCCCTTACCCAAATGGAGGCTCTCTCTCCCTACTGTACATCAGCCCTGCCCCTTGGGCAGAATTTCACTGATAGCTGGATTGCATTTATTTATGCTTCAGAAGACTTGACCTTGGTGAAGTGTGGAATGTGAAACACTCAGAATGTTGTTTCCAGGCCTTGATGAGAAACTCAACTCAGGTGAAGCGAATCCCCTGGCACTGGACCAGGGCAGAGGTCAGTGAGGTGTGGTTGGCCTTGGGGAGCTTGGCTGCTCCCACCTGCACTGGCAGGCTTTTCTTGGCAGCTGCCTCTGGAGGAAGGGAGGAAAGAACATGCAGATGGCAACAAAGTATTTATAGAGATGGAATTCTTGACCCTTCTGCCCCAGAAGTGGGAGTAGAATGTCTTTCTTTTCCCCTGAAATACCTCGTTATTGATCACATTGTGTCCATCCCCAGAACATAAAGTCCTAACCCCCTGAACCTCAGGCCGTGACCTGATTAGAAACATTGTCATCGCAGGTGTAATCAGTTAAGGCCGGGTCACAGTGGAGTAGGAGGGCCCCGCACCCCATGACTGGTCCATGGAAGAGCAGAGGAGGCAGAAAGGGATGAAGCCTTGTGACGGCAGAGGCGGAGGTTCTAAAGATACATGTGATGAGCCAAGAAACTGCAAAGATGGACACCCAACACCAGAGGCTAGAAGAGGCGAGGAAGGACTCATTCTCTTAGGGTGGATTTTTGGCTGTTGGGCCACCTCAACAGGGGCAGTTTTTTGAAACCTGCCTGATCAGACAGGATGGGTTGAGGGGTGAGGTCTCTATGGAGGAGGCCACCGGAGAGAGAGACGCAGACAGGAGAGGCAGGGTGATGGAACTGGGAGAAAGAATTGCAGTAGACAGGACTGATGTGCCCAAGAGTTGCCTTGCTGGGCCTTTGTATTTGTCTCTTTGCGACTGTGAGCCTCTGTTTCTTTGTCCTGTTGTGATTTGTCCTGCCATCTAACCAAGGTCCACAGTCACTGTAAACCCAACACCCAGATCCTCCCCAGTGTACTCACCACTGAACCTACCCCATCACCACCTGAAGACTGAAGGCGTGTGCTCCCACTGTCTCCGAGCAATGCAGCCTTTCTTCCCCGCCTTGCCCTTGCAAAATGTTTCCCAGGAGGAACAGTGATACTACCCCCAGCAATCACTGTAGGCTTTCAGAGCTTCATGAATAATAGCTCTTTTCAGAATGTACTAATTAGTACATTTTCAATCTCTTCTGAATAATGGAAATTTTAAAAAATCATTCTAGAAATGGCAATAAAATGAAATGGCAGCTTTCCTAATGTGCTGCAGGGTTTGATGGAGACTCAATTTCAAAGAAAGGTAAGTTGAATAGCACTAATTGGAGGACTTGTGGCATTGTTTCATGAGGAGAGCGCCTTGCCTCATGTCAACCACGAGCTACGCTAGTGGATCTGTGGCATTGCCATCGACCCCCATTTGGCATCTATTTCTTGGCAGTAAAACCAACAGTTCTTAGCTGATAAAGTACTGGGGAAAAATTCTTAATATATACCGAGCACTTGAATGATGTGTTGTATAGGTATAACAGCCCTTGAGTTTCCAGGATCAGTGGAAAAGGGAATGTGACTTTGAGCTTTCCCTCCATCCATAGCCACCTCCCGTGAGCAGCATCCATGTTCTGGCAGGAATAGTCCCCTTTCCTGCTTATTGTACTCTTTTCCAGTTGTCAGCAGGAAGGCGGGCAAAGCTGCTTTGGGATTTAATTGCTCATGTGTTGAGCTTGTAGCTCATTGCCTGCTTGTGATGTGGGCTCTGGAAACATCTCCTAGATATCTCATCAGTGTTTTCAAGAGCTAAAGAGAGTGTTAGACCAATCTGTGTTTCAAATTATAGCATTTGCTAAATGAACTATGCATAAAGTCCATGCTCTCAATGCTAGAAAAATGTCAACCTTTCACAGTTTTAACCCTGTAGATAATCAAGTGTTGAGAGACCAGCTGAGGCTCAAGTCTTTGTATATGTTTGAGATGACCTTTGGCTATACAAGAACCTAAGGTTTTCTTCCGGCCTGGAGTACTGGCATGCTCTGGTAGATTCACCTAATCCTAGTCTGAAAGGACTTGAACTTAGGAAGGGAATCTCAGATACTGCTGCTGGTAGTATAGCGTGGTGCAGCTGCTGTGGAAAGTAGTCTGCCAGTTCCTCGAAACACTGGGTTACCGCATTATACAGCAATTCCATTCCTGGGTGTCTACCCAAGAGAATTGAAAACATATATCCACTCAAAAATTGGTACATGCATGTTTAGAGCAGAATTATTAATAACAACCAAGAAGTGGAAGCAACACAAATGTCTATGAGCTTTTTGGCCTATCTATCTATACAAACGTTATTTGGCCATAAAAAAGGATGGAGTGCTGATACATCCTCCAGTGTGGATGGACCTTGAAACATACTTGGTGAAAGAAGCCCGTCGCAAAGGGCCACAGATTGTATGGTTCCATTTGTGTGAAAAGTCCCCCAGAAACCAAATCCATAGAGACAGGAAGTAGATCAGTGGTTGCGGGAAGTGGGGATGAGGGAAGTGATTGCTGATGGGCAGGGGTTTCTTTTTGGGATATTGGAAATGTTCTAAAATTGATTGTGATGATAGATGTACAACTCTGAAATCTACTGAAAACCACTGAATTGTATATTTGAAAGGGGTATAGGTGAGTGATAAACATTAAAGCTGGACAATACCCTGTGCTTCTTGAAGACATAGGTAGTCTCCACTTTGTAAATATTGGGTTGGCCAGAAAGTTCGTTTGGTTTTTTTGTGATGTATGGAAAAACCAGAACAAATTTTATGGCCAACCCAATAATACTATGTCCGAATGCATGGGTACAAAACCTCAGGTAGTCTTTTTTTATGTACTTTTTTCTTTTTCTTTTTTTGTGTGCTTCTTCAAGTACATAATTCTTTATTTACCCTAAGTAAAAGGAGTCATGCTTCCGTGATGAATGCAAACAAGTAAAGCCCATTTTGGTCTACTCTTGATAAGATAATTGCATCACTTTTATGAAATCTAAACAGAGTTACAGTTTAGGACCCAAATTACCTGTCTGGCTGTCAACTCTGATTATCTGAGGTGATTTTAAGAAAGGTTGATTAGGTCCCATTTGTTTATTTTTGCTTTTATTTCCAATATTCTGGGAGGTGGGTCATAGAGGATCCTGCTGTGATTGAGACAGCAAAAGAGACACAGATGTATAGAACAGTCTTTTGGACTCTGTGGGAGAGGGAGAGGGTGGGATGATTTGGGAGAATGGCATTGAAACATGTATAATATCATATAAGAAACGAATCGCCAGTCCAGGTTCGATGCAGGATACAGGATGCTTGGGGCTGGTGCACTGGGATGACCCAGAGGGGTGGTATGGGGAGGGAGGTGGGAGGGGGGTTCAGGATGGGGAACATGTGTATACCCGTGGCAGATTCATGTTGATGTATGGCAAAACCAATACTGTAACTAACCTCCAATTAAAATAAATAAATTTAAATTAAAATAAGAAAGGTTGAGGAGTGTGGCAGTGATATTTCTTAGCAGCTGAGAACTTGGGAGGAAAAAAATGGCTTAATCCTCACAAACATGGTGATCCAACTGATTTTTGAGATCTTTCTCAGCTTGTGGCTCTTCTCACTCAACAGTTTGTATGGATGGTATTTTGCCTTTGAACCAACAGGGTAGAATGAGTTATCCTTTTAATTCTAATTTGGGGATCAGTCTTTCCGTATCTGATGTCTGCGCTGTAGATGCCAAGCCCTGGAAGCAGTAGTGTTTCTCCTGAGAGCATTAGGACTCTCAGAGAATGGTGGTTTTCAGAAGTTAGGAAAAGTCAGTTCCCTGAAAGTACCTTGGGCATGATGATGAGCCCAGAAGGGAAGCCTTGGATGGACGGTGTGGAGGCAGGTTCATTCAGCTTGCTCTTCTCTATTAAGAGCCTGGTCAATCCATCCGGAAGAATGGTAATGTGCTCACTGGGACAGATTTTCCGGGACACTGATAGCTCCAGGTGGCAGGCCCATATCAGCAACACATGTTAAGTCCAAAGTGTTGTAGCCTCCTCCTTGATGGGCTGGCGTTGGCCAGGCTTTGGTAACTGCCTTGCTTCTCCAGGTCTTCGGACTTCTAGGAGATACCAGTTCATTCACAAAGTGTGACTGGTGTCAGACCATCCTGCCTCGTTGGTGTGTAGTGTATTTACTCCATCAGGCAGAGCCTGAGCTGTGGCAAGCGCAGACTAGCCGCCTCATGTTCTGACTTCCTGCCTTTGTTCTAGAAACTAGATGCAGCTGGAGATGAGAAAAATTCAGGTCTATGCCAAATTCAGGGCACATCCAGTCAACGAGAAAGAGGGCGAAACATTTAATGTGTTGAGGTGCATTTTACAGACTTCTTTCCTAAGAAAGTATATTCTTTGCATATGGTTAGAGAATACATTTGCTAATTTTTTAAAAGATTTTTTTTCTGATGTGGACCATCTTTAAAGTCTTTATTGAATTTGTTTACAATATTGCTTCTGTTTTTCATGTTTTGGTTTTTTGGCCACGAGGCATGTGGGATGTTAGCTCCTCGACCAGGGACCGAACCTGTACCCCATTCATGGGAAAGCGAAGTCATAACCACTGGACCACCAGGGAGGTCCCTGCTATTTTAAATAGCAGTGACTGTGGGGTATAATCAATACCCTCTAATTAGTGTTAGGGTGGGGTAATAATAGTAGCTAGTAGAAGTTGAGCTATAGGTTAAGTATATCGCTGTCCTGACTTTACAGAGAAGGGAACTGAAGCTAGGTTCTGCTCCAGAGACCTCGGTTCAGCTCAGAAGAAGTCAAGTGGGTCTGAATTCACAGATTTCTCTTAAGCACACTGGCACACTACCTTTGTGGGGAAATCACATCCCTCTTGCAAGGTCAGACTGAAGTCTGATTTGTGCTTGATATTGGGACAGGAGGTAATCTACAAATAGATAGGGTTTTGTTTAGATTTGATTCCAAGCCTAATGGCGTATGTAATGACATGATTACTACTATTAGTATATGACACTGTTTGCTGAGGTGCCAGAGTTTGTATTTCATGCAGGAAACTAGGCTGGCAAACAGTTTAATGCACTAATACTGCTAATTAGTGAAGCTCTCATTTAACTAAATGGATCATTTGCCTTTGAAACCAGTGTGTAAATCGAAGTACAGTAATCTGTCATCCCAGTCCACCTCTTTGTCTTTAGTTTGAAAGCAGAGTATAGTTATTTCTTTAGCTAGCTAGACATTTCAAATAAGCTGTGTTCAAGAAACATCCATAGAGGGGAGAAATGCTAAAGTCCTGATGAAAGGGGTTGGTTGCTTGACTCCAATGTTTCCCTCCAGTAAGACCAGTTAGGCTCTTATTGATGGGCAAGGATGAGCCTCTGGGTCTAAAGTGCAATAGCAGGATGTAACTAACCTCTTCCTCCCTTTCCATACAGACTTTGTATCTGATTGGTCTCCTGTGCATGAAGCAGCCATTCATGGACGTCTGCTGTCTTTGAGGAGCCTCATCAACCAGGTAGGTAATTTTTTGGGGAAAAAATGATGAATATTAGGCAAGTTTTACTGCTCACCACACTGAGGAAAAGAAGTCATAGTCTGATCTTAGGATGTAAATTTCCTGTTTAGCAGAATGAGATGAATGCTGTCCTCCTTTATTTGGAGGCTGGCATAATCCTAGAGTTTAGTACAATTTTATGCAGAAAGTAGATTCTGTAGTATCTATTGAATGAATAGTGGGCAAATTAGTGCATTCAAGTTGCTGTCACTTTATTCCATAGACTGTATCCTGGAAAATTATCACGTAAAGCAGTGGTTTTCAATTGGGGCAGTTTTGCCCCAAATGGAGACATTTGACATTGGCTGGAGACATTTTTGGTTGTCATAGCTGGGAGCAGGAGTGGGAATGGGGTTGGGGTAGTGGTGATGTTGGCATCTAGTAGCTGGAGACCAAGGAAGTAATTAAACATCTGACACTGTACAGGATGACTCTCCACATTAAACAGTTATCCAGCCCCCAGTATCAGTAGTGCTGAGGCTGAAGACACTTTACATAAAATAAATGCTTGAAAATGTCTTTTAAAATATGTCATCTTAAAATATCAAAGAAATGTTCAGTTCTATTGAATCTGCAGTAGAAATGGCTCTGCCAGTTTGATATTAGTTTCTCTGCTCCTTCGATGGGATACTTTAAAGTACACATTAATTGGAATTTTGGTGGTTTGAAATTATTGGGAACTTAAGCAAAGTGCTTTTAAGAAAGTAGTTTCAATCACCATTCAAAATTCCAATAAAATTTTTGTTCATAATGTTTGTCCTCTGAAGAGACAATGTAGACCTTTTAAGTTAGGAGCTCTTGGCCCTTTCATGGACCCCTTTGATAGTCTGGCAAAATCTAAGGACCCCTTCTCAGACTAATGTCTTAAATGCATAAAACACAATATAGGGGAACCCTATTAAACAAACGTGCAACGTAGTATATGAACTTCTTTATTAACACATTCAGTAAGAAGATTTAGTGGCAATTCTAATTATTGCCATACTTTCTAAGTAGGATAAATGTATTTTGAGCTACTTTAGATATCTGCAATAATCAATGCAATTAAAAATATCTGTGATTCCTCTCAGTGATGTCCTATTACTACTGTGGTTTGTGGTCTAGATTCACAATTGAAGGACATGATAAATTTCAGGTGTTAATTCTGGAAATATTAATAAATGTGCTTTGAAAAATTCCAATTTCACAGACCTATCTAGACTAAGAAATCCTCCTATAAGAAGACAATTTGTAAAGATAAATTTCAGACTACTCTAAGTCACTATCTTAAGCTGTTTTTGGTAGCAGCAGCCTCTTAGAAATATAGATAGTAGCACATAACTCTAGCTAAATAAAGTTAAGCTACTTCTCAGATAAACTGAAACATTTGCCTTAATTTGATAGGGTAAAAAATGATCATTGCAGCTTTTATATATAACTTACTAAATTGGACTGATATTCATTTATATTCAGTATTTATATGTTTACTGAACATCTGCTGGAATCATGTCTTTATCTAAGCACTTTTGCATTATTTAAGCAAGTTATTTTCTTGGAACCCTAGTTTCTACCTTCAAAAAATAAGTTCCTCTGTGTGTGTGTGTGTGTGTGTGCACTGAGTCTCTCAGTTGTGTCCAACTTGTGACCCCATGGACTGTCCCCTGTCCATGGAAGTTTCCAGGCAAGAATACTGGAGTGCATTGCTATTTCCTTCTCCAGGGGATCTTCCTGACCCAGGGATCAAAGCCATGTGTCTTGCATCTCCTGCATTGGCATGTGGATTCTTTACCACTACGCCACCTGAGAAGCTCCTGAGCATTCCAATACCTTCCTCCAGACTAATACCTCCAGTATTAGTCAGGTCTTGCTGTGTAAGAAAAAAGCCCAAACACAGTAGCAAAATACAATAAACATTTCTTGCCAATAAAATTTTGGATCAGCTGATCTGCACTGTTCTTGGCTTCAAGCTGTGGGTTGGGTACAGCTCTCCTGTACTCATCTCCCATCCTTGTTTGACCAGTGGCTACCTGAGGAATTTTCTCCCTGTGGCAGAAGGCTGTAGCATAGCAGGGCAAGCCCAACCATGAGAGAAAACTTCTAATCTGCTTATGTTAGATCTGCTAACATCCCATTGGTCAGAGCAAGTCAGATGGCCAAGTCCAAAGTCAAGGATCAAGGAAGTAATTTTGTCAATTATGAGGTCATGACAAGGGTGCGACTATATTACACTGTTACAGGAGGGTGAAGAATTGAGACCCAAAATTCAGTCTTTTATGTTACCTTATATATGAATTTGAGAGAATTAACTGAGGTGACATTATGTACCTGCTCTAGTTACTCTTCACAAATTGAAGAGTACCTATTTTCTTACTACAATCTACATAGCACTTCAGATAATCAAAGACTACTGAAAAAAACTGCTGCTAAACTAAACAAACATACTTTAGTCAGAGATATAAGACCAAACGTGCAAATGTCTATAACAAAGAGAAGAGAAAATTATAAAAAGTAATTCTCACTTGGTCCAAAAAGGGAGAAACTGAATCTGTAACTAATTATTCTTTACTATGACTTCACATTAAAATAATGTGAGATTTAAAAGGAAAACAGCAACTGAGCTTCACTCTAGATATTCTGATTTAGCCTAGGCCAGGCTTCATGCATTGGTATTTTTTAAGCTCCTGTAAAATCACTATGTTCAGGAATTTTTTTTAAAAGGCCATTTTGCCAGTGGAGAAAGAGGGAGGAAGGCATTTGACATGAAAGAGAAATAGTATGTGGAAAGGAACAAAAACATTGATAGGTTGGATTTCATTAAAATTAAGGACTTGTTCATCAAAGGCAGCATTTTAAAAGCAATAAGGCAAGCCATACATGAGAAAATATTTGAGATATCTATCTATTTATGACTAAGAACTCTTATTCCTAGCCTAAAATCAATACACAAAAGACTGACAACAGAAAAATGAACAAGAAACTTGGACTGGCAATTTTTTAAAAGATATCCAAGTGTTCAATAAATATATCAAATTGTGCTTATTAGTAAAGTTAGTAAATGTGTAATTCAAATTACAAATTATGTTACTCACTCCTCCCACTAGAAGGGTTAAATTTGGAAAGACAGATAATACAAAGTGTTGGCAAGAATGTGGAGCAACTGAAACTCTCATACATTGCTGGTGGGAGTGTAAATTTGTGCAAACCAATTTGGGAAATATTAAGGAATATCTACTAAAGCTACAAATATCTATACCCTACAACCAAACACTTTCATTTCTAGGTTTATATGCAACAGATATGTATACATGAGTTCATCAAAAAACATGTATGGGTATATTCATAGAAGCTTTATTCCTGACAGCAAAAAAAAAAAAAAAAAAAAAAACCCTTGAAAACAACCTAAGTGAAAATGAAAGTGTTAGTTGCTCAGTTGTGACTGACTCTTTGCAACACCATGGTCTGTAGCCTGCCGGGCTTCTGTCCATGGGTTCTCCAGACAAGAATGCTGGATTGGGTTGCCATTCCCTTCTCCAGGGGATCTTCCTGACCCAGAGATTGAATCCAGGTCTCCTGCATTGCAGGCAAATTCTTTACTGTCTGAGCCACTAAAGAAGCAGCCTTATTCATAACAGAAAAAAAAAAAAAAGCCCTTGAAAACAACCTTGAAAACAACCTAACTGTCCATCAAAAGTAAGTGGATAAATATATTTTGGTATATTAGTGAAACTCTATGCACCAATGAAAATATATGAATGAATGAGTTTGAAAACCAGATGTTAAGTCAGAGTAGCTGAGCACACATACAAAAATACATACTTCATGGTTCAATTAATAAAACATTCAAAATCAAGGAAAACTATCATGCTAGAAGCCACTATTCTGAATGCATTTGTGGATGTAATTTGGGTAGGATGTATGTGGGTTTGTGGTAATGTTTTTTTTCTTTACCTGTATAGTGGTTATATAGTTAGATTGTCTTTGTGATAATTCACTGAGGTTTACACTAAGGATTTATGAACCTTTCTTTGTATCTGTTGCACTTCAATAGTAATTTATTTTTTAAAAGTCAAAGCAATTTGTTAGGCCAGCATAAAGCAATTAAGGCAACCTTGGACACTCTGTGACCTTAATTTAATGGTTCATATTAGCATCCCTTTGGGCTAGGGTTGCATGGGAAATCTTAAAAATACCAGTGCCTGAATTCAGCTACCTTTGGTTGTATTGCAGTTGCTCTGGGATGCAGCTTGGGTATCAGGACTTTTTATTTTTTAAAGTTCCTCTGAAGATTGAATGCACAGCCCTATAAACCTTCCCAATAAAGTTCCACTGCATGCACAGGATGAGGACTGACTTTTTTGTTTCTTGAATAAAAACTCTATGCTGCTCCACGCAGTCTTTAAAGGGTTAAGTCAGGGTGGATACTAGGCAAGATCCTGGGCATTCTGAAATATCAGACCTTTAGGATGTAGCAGGCTCCCCTGATAGCTCATTTGGTAAAGAATCTGCCTGCAAGGCAGGAGACCCTTTCCTGGGTCAGGAAGGTCTGGTGAAGAAGGGATAGGCTACCCACTCCAGTATTCTTGAGCTTCCCTTGTGGCTCAGCTGGTAAAGAATCCGCCTGCAGTGTGGGAGACCTGGGTTTGATCCCTGGGTTGGGATGATCCCCTGGAGAAGAGAGAGGCTACCCACTCCAGTATTTTGGCCTGGAGAATTCCATGGACTGTTTAGTCCATGGGGTCACAAACAGTCGGACATGACTGAGTGACTTTGGGCTTCCCTGATAGCTCAGTTGGTAAAAAATCTACTTGCAATGCAGGAGACCCCAGTTTGATTCCTGGGTCAGGAAGATCTGCTGGAGAAGGGATATACTACCCACTCCAGTATTCTTGGGCTTCCCTTGTGGCTCAGCTGGTAAAGATGTAGCAGCTGATTCAAGGCTCAGTGATAAAGAATAAAAAGAAATCTAAAATATTAACTGCCTAGAAATTACTAAGTACTAAACAAGGCAATGGCACCTTACTCCAGTACTCTTGCCTTAGCAAGACTTTGCAGCAAAGACTTTGCATACATCATTTTTAAAGTATTCATAACCAACCTGGTAGGGTAGGTGAAATTGTCCCCATTTTACAAATGGAAATTGAGACTGAGAGAAAAGTAGCTGGCCCAAGGTCACACTGCTACTTAGGTGATGATGCCAGCATTTGAACTCGGTAATCATTCTGCTGTCCTCTGTCTGAGATTTCAGTGCTAGGTTTGAAATGAAGATCGTGGTACCATTCAGAGAATCAGATCTAGCAGAAAAGGAGCTCTTTTCAGGAGAGTTTGGTTGGCAAAGGCTAAATTTATGTCATGAACTGGGTCTCTGGGTGATTATGTCTTAGCAGGGAATTAGGAACATGTACTGGGGCTGGAGATTTAGATTTGAAAGCAATATGTAATATATAGAGGGTATTGAGAGAAAAGAAAAGGATTTGGGGGCAAATCCTTGAGGAAATGCCTGCATTAGGAGATGTAAGGATGAGAAGAACAGAGTTAGTGAAAGAGAAAAAAAAGGCAGTCAGAGACTGGAGATAATTTCAGGTAGAAGTCTGTTTTAGAAGCTGGGCACAAGTTCCACGGGGTCAGGATGAATATGTTGCAGATTCAGAGGTGGAAGGAGGTGGGGAACGGAGCAAGGCATACTGGATTCTGAAAGTCACTGGTGGGCTTTAAAAGTAGTGTGTCAGCAGGGTTCTGTTGGTAGAAAATGAGAGAAGGTATAATGGGGATAGACTATTTTTGGAAAAAAAGGGGGGGCAGTGAAGGGATGAAGAGCGTTGAATGGATGCTCTCAGAGGGTCAGGACTGAGGGCTGGGAGGACTTTGAAAGCAAAAAGAAAGTGTACCTGAAGAGGAGAGAGCAGGGGAACGCATGTGAGAAGGTAGATGAAAGAAAGTCATGGGGCTGGTGGGAGGACCAGGTGAGGTCATGGGCTATTGGACTGAGCTCATATATTTCTCCCACAGAGAAAGGAGCAATGGGAGAAAAGAAGACTGGAGAAATATAAAGACATGTTAGGGGTGGAGAGGAGGGTAATGTAGAAAGCTCTCACATCAGATGGCTTTGACCTCCTTGGTAAAGTAGGGAGGAAGTGATGTGTTTGGATGAACGTGAGTGAGATGGAGGTTTGTGATCTTCCTTTCTGCTGTGTAGAGAAGGAAGTGGTAACTGTGGACAGGATAAATGATAAAGCCTAACTCTCTTGTGGTCAGTTGGTTGTCTGAGTAGACATATGATTTGGAGCTGGGACAGAAAGTTGCCAGGTACCAAGCACTGTGTCACCCATGGGTGCCCTGATATTGCACAGCCCCATGGAATCATCAGAACTTCTGACTGTACACTGAGATTAGGGGACAGACAATTGATGATGGAAAAATTAAAGGTCAGCTATTCGATCCATTTTTTTCTAACTGAGAACCCACTGTAGACTGGACCCTCTCTGAAGTAATGGGTTAAAAATTACCTTAAATGGTATATGATTCAGACTTGACAATATTTCAGACAAAGTGCCACAGTTCATTTAAAGTCAAAATTGCATATCTGTGATGAACTGTAAGTACAGTCCTCAGTTTGCACAGGGAAGCTTAATTTAAAGGAACTTCTTTGTAATGTGAATATGTAATGGGTGGTGAACATTTTTGGAATGTAAATAATTTCTTTTTTGCTTTTTCATTTACCTGGATTTATGTATAGGCACCTAAATGATTTTGAAATGGCAGTAGTGGCTATAGGAGTATATTTGTAATAGAGGAACTCTTAATAAAGAATTCCTTTAAAGAATAGTCTTCTTTCATCTCATGATCTGTATGTAGCACAGAGAAAAATGCAATTAACATTTTGCTGTGAATTTCCGGTGTATTCGACCAGTGTGTGGGGAGGAGACTGGACAGAGAACACTGAGAGTGGGGAAAGAACGGATTTGAGAACAGATCTTTGAGAGGAATGCCTCGAATAAAATAATAATAAACAGAAGATGCTACACCGTGAAGTCCATGGGCAGTGCTTGTGAAGGGAATAAATGCTACAATTCAGATTTTTCTCGAGTCAAGGGGTCAGTGAGCATTTGTTTAATACAGATGGGATTTGAGGTTGTGAAGGAAGGGAAGATACAGCCCTGTCCCTCCCTGCAAACAGCAGAGCTGGTATGGCAAAGTGCTGAAATGGATTTTCAAGTTTCTCATTTACAAGCAGATTATTTTGAGTCTCTCAGAACCCATTCCTAGACCCACCTTAAAAAAAAATCTCTGGGTTTGAGATCCTGTGAACTCAAGTGTATGTCCAGAATGATGGGATATATCAAAATGCATGAGCTTGCCAGTCAGAGGGTAACAGCCCAAAGGACAGCATGACTAGGGGGCTGAAAAAAATGCCCACAAAAATAGAAGAATGTGTGTTAGGGATGATGGTGAGTGAGATAAGTTAATGGAATGATTTTAGGCAAATTTATTCCAGAAAAATTTATTTATTCTGGGCTTCCCTAGCGGCTCAGGTGGTAAAGAATCTGCCTGTAATGCAGGGGACCTGGCTTCGATCTCTGGGTTGGGAAGATTCCCTTGGAGAAGAGCATGGAAATTGACTCCAGTATTCTTGCCCAGAGTATCTCTTGGACAGAGGAGCCTGTTGGATTATAGTCCACAGGGTCACACAGAGTCAGACTTGACTGCAACGACTTAGCCTGCATGCATTCTGGGAAGAAAAGGTATAATATTGAGTTGACCAAAAAGTTCATTTGGGTTTTCCTGTGACATCTTACAGAAAAACCCAAATGAACTTTTTAACTAACCCAGTATCACCAAGATGTTGATTAAACTATCCATGCTCTTAATTGACATATGCTAAGGAAAAGAACTTTTATTGTACCTGGTTTCTTCCTGTTAGGAATAGATTATATATTCCAAGATCAGGGGTCTGTGGAGCCTCTCCTTGAGTTCTTTTGATGTTCTGCTTGGATTAGGTTCAGGATCCATCTCCTGGAGAGCACACTTTCCAAGAGGTTGAAGAACCCCACGACCTTTCAGACACTTTCTTGCTGCTTTAGCTCTAAACTACTAGAGTGAGACAGTAATTGTCCCTTTGGCTCTCTGTCGATGGAGCTTCACCTAATGCTTTGGACTGTCTTAGTCACCTTTTGCTGTGTAACAAAGTATCCTCCACATTAGTGGCTTAATGTAACAGGCATGTATTCACGTGTCTATGGGGCAGGAATCTAGAGACAATTTACCTGGGTCAGGGACTCTTCTGTGAATCTGCAGTCATAAGAATATATATTGGCTTCCCTGGTGGCTCAGTGTAAAGAACTCTCCTGTCAATGCAGGAGATGTAGGTTTGATCCCTGGGTCAGGAAGATCTTCTGGAGAAGGAAATGGCAACCCACTCCAGTATTCTTGCCTGGAGAATTCCGTGGACAGAGAAGCCTGTTGGGCCACAGTCCACAGGGTCACAAAGAGTCAGACACGACTGAGTGACTGAGCACATAGGTGAGCCAGGTTAACTTTTAAAAGAATCGTGGACTCATGGCTGAGCCCTACAGAACTGTTACATTGCACTCCTTACTCTGCCCATTTCCCTTCCTCCAGGGGTGGCCAGTGAACCTCATCACTGCAGATCGTGTGTCTCCACTCCACGAAGCCTGTCTTGGAGGTCATCCCTCCTGTGTAAAAATATTACTGAGACATGGAGCTAATGTAAGTACAACTCAAACCACATCTTAGATGCCACTACTGAAAAATAGCTATTTCTATCCCTTCTAAATACTTTCCAGCATTTTTTATTAGCCTGATTTGAAATATGAAGAGGGTTTTTTCCCCCCAAAGTATTATGTCCATCAAGCTTATTTACTTTAGCAGTAGATGAAATACTGCATTTTTAGCTAGAAAGTCATGGTCTGAGCCTATATCCTTTTCTTTAGCTGTCATTACTAATAAATAGCTGTTACATTTCTGCCTTCATTCCTATGGCTGGAAGGTAGTGACATATTGTAGAAAACATACAACATTTGGCTCCATAAGACCTGAATAATGATCCCAGACCATCTCTACCATTTACTAACGTTGGAAATTTGGACAAGCTACTTAGCCTGTGAGCTTTAGAGTATATATATGAAAAATAATGGGGGAAATAGCAAAAAAATTCTGTAGCATATTTTGTGGAATTGGGAGGATTGAGAGGGGGTAAGGCATGCGGTTATTTGGAGAACAGGAATCAGGGTGACATAATGAGATTACAGAGAAGGAAGTTACACAGTCGTTGAATTTGAAAGTAGGGACCAGTACTTCTTCCATTAACTAAGTCCCCTCTTGCCCAAAAGTGATGGGAAAATCTGATCAGAAGATTCTATATAGATTGCTCATCTTTTCTCAACCAGTCTGTACTGAGCATTTATTATGTGTCTAACTCTAAATAAAGATTTTCAGGAACTTCTAAACTAAAGGAGGAGACAACCAGATAAACAGGTAAATGGCTGAATGTGACACTAAATGTTTCAACAGATAAACCCTGAACTCTCAGTAGCCCTCATAGAATGAAAGTTTATTTCTTGTTCAACTCAGAGTCCTATGTGGGTGTTGCCGTTTGGGTGGCTGTGTTCCAAGGGTGACTCAAGGACACAGGCCCCTTTCATCCTGTTGCTCCTCTGCCTCCAACAAGTGGCTCCCATGTGTGCTCTGTTCCAGATGGCTGGAAGAGGAAAAGACATGGAGGATTGTGAATGGAGACTTTTAAAAGGCCAGTCTTGGCAGTGACATATGTCACTTTTGCTCACATCCCATTGGCCAGAGTTCAGGCCATGTCTAACTGCCAGGAAGGTGGGAAAGTGTATGGCTGTGTGCCCAGGAGAGAGGGAATGAATTTGGTGAATGCATAATATCTCAGCCACAGCAGGCAATTAGAATACACTGTTTTTATCCATCAGTTTCTGCTGTGTAACAAACCACCTGACTTAATGGCTTCAGACAGTAGCCATTTCTTGATTCACAGTTCCTTGTGTAGTCTGGACAGCTCTTCTGGTCTGGCCTGCTTTGGCTAGCCTCAGCTGGGCTCACGGAGGCATTTGGGGTTAGCCAATAGGTGGGCTGCAGCAGACTGCTTCATGGTGACCGTGGCTGCGGCCGCTGGGAGGTCTGGGGAGAAATACAATCTCCCTGTGGTCTCTCATCCTTTAGCAGGCGGCCTGGGCCTGTTCACATGGTCGCAGGGATTCCGAGAGCAGTGAAAAGGGTGAGCTCTCTGCTTGCATCACACTTGTTAACTGTCCCATTGATCAAAAAGTGATTCATGTGGGCAAGCCCAGATTCCAGGCGTGGAAAAATAATCTCTGTCTTGTGATGGGAGGAGTCGCAGAGCCACATTATAAAGGAATGTGCATCCTGGGCACAGAGTCTGTGGTCATTTTTTGCTACCACATGCTACAAAATATAATAAGTATTAATAGTAAGAGGATTGTTGGGAACATGTACAAATGTTCCTAACCTGTTTATTTCTGACGGAGAGAGGGAGTGAAAAGATGCTTCCTGCAGGAAGTGACATCACAGTTGAAATCTATAGGACCTGTTGGAGTCACTCAGCTCATTGGCGGGTTGGGGAAAATGTGTGGGTTGGGCATTTTGTGTGATTTCAAATCATTCCTTATAGCAGCAGGGTAGAGCAGGGGACAGGGGTCAGAACAGAACAAGCTTGCTGTCTATGCCAGGAAAATGGACTTTGTCCTGAGGGCAGCCGAGAGCCATGATAAGTATATCCTCAGGTTTATATTTTGGTTAAGAAAACTTACCCCGAACTTGGAAACAGAGCCAGGACTAAGCAGAGGCAAAAGAGGAGCCTGAGGGTGCAAACGTGAGAGAGCTGCTCCCTCTCAGGGTTGTGCTGCACTTTTGTGATCCTGGAAGTGAGTGTCTCCTTCAGGTTTGCACCTGGGGCATCTGAAATTAAGACAAAATAATATATTCACAATTTTAAGAGGTTACTCTAACTGCTGTGCGGAAATTGGATTGGTGTGGGATGGGTCTAGGATGGAGTATTTAAAATAAGGTGATTAGTTTGTGACCTGTTCAACTTATCCTAACTAGTGTCCAAGTTCATGTTCCTGGGGGAGGGCATAGAGGAGACAAAATATTCAGAAACATTCTTGGGGCCTGACATCCCATACTTCATTTGGTTTTTCACAACAGCTTTGTGGCATTTGTTCTTTTTTGTCTCCATCTTGTAGCTGTGGAATTTAAGGCTCTGATAAATGAAAATAAAAAAACAGCTTGAAAATGGTGGAGCTTACGTTAGAATCCAGGGTACTTCATTGCCTGCCTTCATCCTGGAGTTTTTCCTTACAGGTGAACAGTGTCACTGTAGACTGGCACACTCCCTTGTTTAATGCTTGTGTCAGCGGCAGCCACGAGTGTGTGAATTTGCTTCTGCAATATGGAGCCAGTCCCCACCCGGAGAATGACCTGGCGTCCCCCATCCACGAAGCTGCTAAGAGAGGTAAATCTGTTGAGAATTGAAGTTTTCCACCCATTCCTTCAAGGGACATCTTGCGATTGAAGAGGGAAAAGGAGGTATACAAAGCACTTGTTCTCCATGTGGGATCCTGGGTTCCACACAGAACTACAATGGCATAACAAGATAAATGCAAAGGGGCAGTGTTTCAGTATGACACTAGACCAAGGAAGAATGATTCTGCTTTCACCCCACCTAATTGGCCACACAGGGCCCCACTCGTGTTGGATTTGGCACCATCTCCTAAGCCTCTCCAGTGCCCACCACTCTTATGGGATGGTGGGCAGTTTCCCCCAGGGCCTGCTTTTGGTGAGGTTGTAAGTTTCCTTCCCTGTTCCATGGCCCACTCTCTGTGCTGTCTTCTTCAGGTCCACCTTGTCCCTCTTCCATACCTCTTCCCAACTCTCACTTCAATTTCTGAACTCAGATTACAAAGCCACAAACAATTAAAGAAGGTGGATGGTTGCTGGTTGCCCACTGTGGCTAATAAACTCACGTGGAGTTCCACCCAGAGCTCCAGATGGCATCTTATGGGACACCCTGTTAACTATTGACGGTGTTGAAGATCATTTGCTATTCTAAGTAAAGAACATAGCTTTTGGTCCCTAGTTAAGTCATTTGAAATTTTCAACACACAGAATATGGGCAAGGTGGTGTTTCCCTAGCTGTGAGAATTAGTGCTGTAACTGTTTTCTCCCACTCTGGGCTGCAGGCCACATGCAGTGCATCGAGTCTCTTGTGGCTCACGGGGGCGACATTGACCAAAACATCCACCACCTGGGAACACCGTTATATATGGCTTGTGAAAACCTGCAGGTGGCCTGTGCCAAGAAACTTCTGGAGTCAGGTAAAACCAAAAGCACAACAGAACAAGGAGAGTAAATGAAAAGTACATTCAAGGTATTTGAAAGCTCTTACTGTTGTAGCAGAGGAAAAAGTGTGGGCAGTGGAGTTGGACAAGATCAGAGTTCATCTTGACTGTGTTCCCTGGGGAATTACTTGAAACTGTTTCAACTTGAGTTCTCTTACTTGATTCTTAATCATGCTGACCATGATGTCCCTCCTCCCAGGAAGGTCCTCAGTGATTATTAGTTTCTCCTCCCTTTCCCCTGCCTCCCTCCCTCTGGCCATTGATATTACTAGTCCCAGCATAACTCCCACAGATGATGGGTTAGGGCTGGCCTTTGAATTTTAGGCAACCTTCAGCAGTTCTCTTTGAATTGGAAATAAACTTGCCTCAGTTTTAGTCCATTGTAGATGTATTTTTGAAAAGGCCCAAGTCCCACCATTCTTTTTCACCTTCCTGCTGTTGTCCAACCCCTTCAACTTGGAATACCCCTTTTTCACATTTTAAGTTATTTGAGTCTTGGTTATCTTTAAAAATCAGGTAATCTTTCCCTCTGCTGAAGGTTTATTGTTCTTATTGCCTTCTACTCATTGGCAGCCATTACCATGAACCAGGAGGAGGTTGGTTTTCTCTCTCTCCTCTCATCTTAGATGGATTTTAAGCTCCTAGTCAGGAAAGGGTCAGTTTGGCATCCCTCCAAAAGCTAAGAACAATACAAGAACAATTCAGTTAGCATTTGTTGACTGGACGTAGATTCCCATTTTTCTAGAGAGACAGCGGCTCAGGCAAAGCTGTATGTCCCCACACGTCCCAGTGAGAGCCAGTGTCTAGGCTGGGCTAAGGCTCTGTTGAGAGTGTAGGGATAGAGTTGGGTGGGGATGGTCCTAGGAATCCACTTGACCCCCGAAGAGGATGACTTTGCCACCTGCCCTGTGATCTTAGGATTGGCCACCCTAGTCTAGGCAATGTCATCAATAATTGGTTGCTCTTCACAGACCAGTTCACATGGTCTCAAGTCTCCAGTTTAAACTTCATCGCAGTTTCTGGGCTTGTGAGTATGGCAAATTGCCATAGATGAGATTTTGCCATCTAGTGTCACTTCCGGTCTGTGCCGGCTAATGTTTGGGCTCTAGTAATAATAAATGTGCAGCTTTCACACTGCCAGCATTTTTCCTAAATCTGTCACAGCTATGTATGATGCTCAAAGGTGAGGTTTTTCAACCTCATCTGCCATATGGCTCATGTCATAGCTTTAGTCATATTGTCAAATGGCCTTTTCGCCATGTTGTTAAATGAAATCAAGTCATCTGATGACTTGGAGAACTCCCGTGCCCACTGTGGAGGCACAGCGCTTTTAGAAGGGGGTGCTTGCACTCTGCTCCTGGACTGACTCTGTTGTTCTCCTCACTGTTTAGGAGTGAATGTGAACCAGGGCCGGGGGCTGGACTCCCCTCTTCATGCAGTGGCCAGGGCATCTAGCGGGGAGCTGGTCAGTCTGCTCCTGGACTTTGGAGCAGACACCCAGGCCAGGAATGCTGAAGGCAAACGACCCTTGGAACTGGTGCCTCCAGAGAGCCCCCTGATCCAGCTCTTGCAGAGAGAAGGTGCTTCTCCTTTGCCTAAATCTAAGCCTTAATTTGTAGAGACTCCCATGGGCTCTAGCAGGAGCCAGGTGCTTAACCAAGTTCTGACTTTGCATCCTATTGAACAGATCATGCCCTCTGTTCCCCAAACGTGGGGAGCTGAGATAATTTAGCATGCAAGGTACAGTACTGGCTGCATAATAAACAACCATCCTGCTGTTTGGCATGTTGGAGAGAGGCTGGTTTGGATGATCTAATATTCAGGGGTATTCCAGCTCGCAAAGAATTAGGATATTGTTTTTAAATGTTAAAAATTAAGACATGCTTAATTTTTTAAATTTTATTTTATTGAAATATGTTTGGTTTACAGTGTTGTTTATTTCTGCTGTACAGCAAAGTGACTCAGTTATACATATATATATTTGTTCCTTTTCATATTCTTTTCCCTGATGATTTACCACAGGATACTGAATGTAGTTCCCTATGCTGTTCAGTAGGACCTTGTTGTTTATCCATCCTATATATAAGTTAGCATCTGCTAACCCTAAACTCCAAATCCAGCCCTCTCCCAACCTCCTTCCCCTTGACAAACACAAGTCTGTCCTCTATGTCTGTGAGTCTGTTTCTCTTTTGTAGTTGAGTTTATTTGTGTCTTATTTTAGATTCCACGTATAAGTGATGTCATATGGTATTTGTAAGCCATGCTTTAGAGTGATGTGGCAGAAGCCTCTTTGAGGTTATACAAGCCCCAGTATGTCCTAATGCGAATTACTGGGCATTAGGTTTCTGGGATAATGGGTAGGAATGCAACTCATTGAGCATTACACAGTATCGCTTTCATGATCCATGGCAATCTGAAGACATTTACTGTTATAACTAAATCAACACTGAGCCCATACACCTTCATAAATAAAAACCAACACTTCTGACCCAAACAACTAAACACTGGGGTTGAGCAGCGTGCAAGGAGGTGGAGGCACTTCCCTGGGTTGGGGGTAGGCTGGGAGTGAGGAGCAGAGACCCCTCAGATTGCATTCTTTTTTGTGTGTGTGGATATAAATTTTATTATTTAGTTTTTACTTTATTTTTAAATTTAATTTTTATTGGGGTATAGTTGCTAAAAATGTTGTGTTAGAGTCTTAATTGTCCTGGGAGGTGGAGAGCAGCCAGCTGAGGACCTATTTATCTGACTAGAGTATAGACCTCATTGAGTCTTAGAGGTTGTAGAAGTTTGAAGCAGGCTTCCCAACCAGGAGGATTCTGATGTCATATCATCTGGTTATTTTCTCCCCACATGCTCAGAATTAGGGTTCTGGGCAGAATTGTGAAGTGGCCCCTGAACCCTTCCTCCTACACCCATCACCCCAGGGCACTTGGGGCTCATAGCCTGCCTTGCCCACACCCCCCACAAACAAGGAACAAACCAATAGAAAACCCTTTATATGAAGCAGTGGGGTAACCCCCAGGCAGTTGTGCCCACGTTTTAACGATTTCTTGGTTTTAAAAAATTATATCTAGACAGGGCAGATTTCTACAGCAGGCACAGATGGCACAATGCGTGGGGCCCACTGTTTTTTTAGGGGTCCACAGAAATGTTTTAATTTCTTTTAAAATCAGAAGGGAAAAAATGACTATAACTCAACCTGGATCATATTCATCTTTATACGGACACAGGTGTAAAATTACCAGCTGTAAAATATCTTTTTTTTTCAATTGAGAAAGAGATCCACAAAGGCATAAGTGCCTCAGGCCCCCCTAAAGTCATTAAATCATACATGTAGACACACACACATTTGAAAGAAGTTCAATAATATGACCACCCCCTCCCTCGCCAAAGCAGCTGAAGCAGTGTTTATTCCTGACACACGACGACAACTAATGAGACTCTCTCACCCCAGCACCACAGTAGCCACTTTGAATACACTTTGGTCTTAAAGCATCATGAGTGTTGATGCAGGAAGAAAAAGAACTGGAGCCCTAAAGTAATATGCCCATCAGTAAATATAGAATTAGCTGATTCCATTATGGAGTAAAGCAACGCCCCCTGAATATTTGCAGGTGCCAGCAAGTGGCTGCCAAGCACTAGTGAGCTTTCAGCTCTATTCATATGGAATGAAGGCTCTAGTTATACAGTATCCCACTTGTAAATAGCAGATATTCAGTTTCCATCGGTAGTTCCACTGAGTGTCCTCCAATGGCTTGCTTTGCCTAAGTCTCTATCAGGCTTACTCTGATGTCTTGTTCTCTGTACTCGTTTATCAATACCTCCTGTACTTGTCCCTGACATTGCGTCTAGCACATGTGATTAGTCACGTCCTTCAACGTGCTTTAGTGAGATGAGGTTAAGTTCAGTTTCCCCACACTATGCTTTTTGCAGTTTGTTAATAAGTGCTTTGAGTACACCGGGAATATGCCTTGAGTACACTGAACATAATTTGGAAGGTGCCCTAAATTCCAACAGGGACTGTGATGAGGGCCTCATTGAAAATATTTCCTTTCTTTCTTTCCTTGTGTATGTGTCTAGTTCCACCTCTCCCTGTTTTCCATCACCTGAGAAGTATGCAACCCACTTTATCCTGTAGCTTGCAGTGATGCTCTAGGAAGTGAAAGTCACTCAGTCGTGTCCGACTCTTTGTGACCCCATGGACTATACAGTCCATGGAATTCTCCAGGCCAGAATACTGGAGTGGGTAGCCTTTTCCTTCTCCAGGGGATCTTCCCAACTCAGGGATGGAACCCAGGTCTTCCGCATTGCTGGCAGGTTCTTTACCAGCTGAGTCTAATCCAGCCTTTGTACCCTGCCTGACGCACTGAGTTGAATCTTGGAGACAGAGTTTGGCTCAAGTAGGAAAGAATAGTTTTATTGCTTTGCCAGGCAAAGGGGGCCACAGTGGGCTACTGCGCTCAAAACTGTGTTCCCACCTAGAGGGAGTAGTGAGGAGTTTTACAGGAATGGTTCAAAGAGGACATTGTTTTGATTGGTTGGTGGTGAGGTAAGTGGAAGTCAGCATCATCAGCCTTCTGGTTCCAACAGGTCTGGGGTCTAGTGCTTGTGGACAGCACTCACTTAACTTCTCCCACCTGGTGGGGGTTTCTGTGTAAAACAGCTCAAATGTATGTTCTGTGTATCCCTGGAGGGGGGACCAGGACCCTGCCCAGGCTGCACTATTGTTCCTTCCTTGTCTCAGGATCCCCTCCTTCCCTAACTAGCATCTGTTTGAACCTGTTCCTTGGAACTCAGGGAAGATCTTAGAAGCCTAATGAAGCCTATTTCCTGTAATCAAGAAATGGGGACACAGAAAGGCTTTTGTAAAAGCCCAGGAGCCCCACAGGGTCCTGCTTGGTATCAAATTCACAGGCCACTGTACCCTTTGAATTAAATTCTCAATCCTGGCCACACAATACAATGACCTGGGCCGCATGCCTGTACAAAACCCAGATGCTCAGCCCACCTGATGATGGTCGTTGAAGCAACATCTCAGGGGTGGGGCCCAACATCCCCCAGCTCCACAAAGTCTGGCGTGAGGGCTACTGCTTTATGGGATTCTTGAGGGTATGCATACATGCTTAGTGGCGAAGTCGTGTCCCACTCTGTGCAACCTCATGGACTGTAGCCAGTCAGGCTCCTCTGTCCATGGGATTCTCCACGCAAGAATACTGGAGTGGGTTGCCATGCCTTCCTCCAGGGGATCTTCCCAACCCAGGGATCAAACCCAGGTCTCCTGCAATGCAGGTGGATTCTTTACCATCTGAGCCACCAGGAAAGCCCTGAAAGTGAAAGTGTTAGTTGCTTAGTCATGTGTGACTCTTTGCGACCCCATAGACTGTAGCCCACCAGGCTCTTCTGTCTATGGAATTCTCCAAAGCAAGAATACTAGAGTGAGTTGCCATTCCCTTCTCCGGGGGATCTTCCCTACCCAGGGATCGAACCCACGTCTCCTGCATTGCAGGCAGATTCTTTACCATCGTGCCACCAGGGAAGCCCCTGTTCAGGGTATACAGCTTTGCTTTTAAAAATGTTTTTAATAATCAAAAGAGAACTTCTGTTACAATTTAGTGCACGAGTCGGGGCTGGGAAACAATTCCCACCCTTTTACCCTATGATGGTTTCTCAAGCTCAGCACTATTTACATTTTGGGCCAGTTTGGGGCAGTCCTGTCCTGCCCAGTGGACATGTTTAGCAGCATCCCTGTCGCCCACCCTCTAGATGCTAATAGCCCACCCCCCAAGTTGTGACAAGCAAAAGCGTCTCCAGACAGTACCAAGGGTCCCTAGGGAGCAAATTCAGCCCTCCCACCCCCTGCCCTGTTGAGAATTGCTGTCTTAAGATGTAAACTCTTGGCTGGGTCTGTGCAAAGTTTGTACTAGTTCATTTTCCACTATGAGCTGAAGCACTGGGATGCTCTAAATGCAGAATATAAAAACAAACGAGTTCAGATCACACTTAGATTTCACAGATAGCTCCTTATATTTGAATATCTTAAAATTGCTAAGTTATAAAATTAGAGTATTTGCATTCAGAAATATGGACTTATGTTTTTTAAAAGTAAAGACAAGAAAACCATTAAACATGGGTTTTCTTTTCATTGTTGGGGATTTCATAGCTTTGTAATTCCAAAATTAGCTTCCATAAGCCTCCATTGGTGAGACCGAGCTTTAAATTTCTTTTTTAAATCAAAACCTAACAGCCTGATTTCAGTTAGATAGCAGAAAAGAGAGACCATGGCCTTAAAATACCTCTTATTAAACCCAGAACATGGTCTTAAGCAGTACCATATTACTTCTTGATAATAGTGTTAAATCTTTTATGCTTTCAGTGAAGGAAAGGAAAAGTCTTGGATCAATGAAACCCATGTGTGACTTGTCTTATCATCTTTCTCCAGGGCCCTCTTCTTTGATGCAGTTATGCCGCCTTAGAATTCGGAAGTGCTTTGGGATCAAGCAGCATCATAAGATCACTGAGCTCAACCTCCCTGAGGAGCTGAAACGGTTTCTCCTCCACATTTAAATGTGTCAAGCGAATGGCGACACAGACAACAGACAAATGTTATTGAGTGTTGAGACCACTGGGATTTTCAAGTTAAGTCAGGTTTATAGAGTTCAGCTAAGTTTTTGTTGTTTGCAGTGAGACGTTTATTGTAGCTTCGTACTAGGTTCTTTTGTGCTGTTGGTTTGGAGGGTATGAAAAATTTTCTCCCCTGCCTGGAAGAGGGTGGCTAAGATATCCATGGTGTTGAATATCTTACCCAGCACTGAGCTGGGAACCCTTTATGCTTTGTCTAATTTAGTCCCACTCTTCCTCCCCTCTTCCCTAGGCGATACCCTAAGACTTGGGGAGGTCAGTTTGTTTAGTTACCCGCAGTGAGGCTAGGCAGCCAGATTTAAGCGTAGGTTTTCTGATGCTAACCTGGGGGCTTGTGGGGAGCAGAATTTTCCACTATCGCTATCCTGGCTCTGTCTCCACTTCGTGGGGAAAAAAGATTAAAGCAGTGTGACATTTCTGTGACTACGTCTGACTTTATTTACTTTTTTTTTTTTTTTTTCTTAAACCTTCCTTGTTCTTATTACAAGACCACTACTGCCTTAGTACAGGATAGTGGGCAGTTCTTTTTCTCAACCAAAATGTTCTATACGTATCAGGCATATCCTAGAACTGTGCTGTTCATTGCAGTGGCTACCAGCCCACTGGTTCTCAACCAGGGGTGATTTTGCCCCTTAGAGAGGAGGGTATTTGGCAACATCCAGGGGGTGGGTACTCCTGGCCAGTGGCTAGAGGCTAGGACTGTTGCTAAACATCGTACAGTGTACAACACAGTCACCACAGCAAAGAATGATCAAGCCCCAAATGTCAATAGTGCCAAGCTTGAGAAAGCCTACGCTCACCATATGTGGCTTTTGAAAAATGTAAATTAGTTAAAATTAGATACAGTTAAAAATCCAGTTCTTCAGCATCATTAGCCTCATTTTAGATGTTTAATAACCTCAAGTGGCTGGTGACTACTGTATTGGACAGCACAGACATGTATGCTGCTGCTGCTAAGTCACTTCAGTCGTGTCCGACTCTGTGCGACCCCACTGACGGCAGCCCACCAGGCTCCCCCGTCCCTGGGATTCTCCAGGCAAGAACACTGGAGTGGGTCGCCATTTCCTTCTCCAATGCATGAAAGTGAAAAGTGAAAGGGAAGTCGCTCAGTCGTGTCCGACTCTAGCGACCCCATGGACTGTAGCCTACCAGGCTCCTCTGTCCATGGGATTTTCCAGGCAAGAGTACTGGAGTGGGGTGCCATTGCCTTCTCCACAGACATGTATAGATCATCACAGAAAGTTCTATTGTTCCGTTGTTGCAGAAATTCCTATTGGACAGCACTCTTCAGATGCTCGACAAATGGATTTTAACTGCCTCTCAGTTTCTGATTTATATGAGACCTGTGATATAATTTAGCAATGATGGCTGTAGTTTGTCTTCTCTCCGAGACATGAATTTGGGGCTCCATTGGATCAAGAGAAAATAAGAAAATATTGTACCCACTTAAGGCAAATCCTTACCTGTAAGATGACATATGGCCTAGATGATCTCTAAAGATATTTCCTAAATAATCTTCTGTGATTCTAAACTCAATTTGGTATATGAAAAAACAAAACGACTCTAGACTATTCTAAAATGCCCAACTAGTTACCCAGAAGATGGCGCTGCTGCCACATGATCATTTAAGCAAAAATGTTACTGGTCATAAACTACCCATTGTAAGATGGTTTACAACATAGGCTCTGGAAATTTCCATGCAGGAGTGAAAACTTCACCATTGACACTGCGTTTTCTCTTCCAATATGCTCACAAATTCAAATATGACTTTACATCCCCTCCCTGCTCCCTTTTCTTTTTTCCCCCTTTTTGGTCTGATCGTGTTCACATTTTTAATTGCTCAGGATTTAGACAGAAAATGAGCACCAACACCGTATCACTTGCTAATTCATTTAATTGCATTAATTAATTTATTCAGGACATATTTAGTCAGTGCCAGGTGCCATTCTTGGCACCAGGGTAGCAACAGTGAAGGAAATGGGCAAAGATACAGACTTTCCAGATCTTGTGCTCTAGTCAGGGGAATCATTTGTTAAGAAATAAAGAGCTGTAGGCACTGGGCAATAGTTTTCTTTTTGAAAACATTAGTTTTTAAAAATATAGCCTGGTTTCTCATATAAAATGTATTGGACAGGCTCTTGCTTATGTTAATCTTCCCTCAGTCAAATCTTCTGAGCTTAACCCAGGACTGTACAGAATTATTGGAACAGCGTTTTTCTTCTGAGATCTTCCAGCCAGTTAGCCAATCTGCAAATCCATATAGTAGATGGTCATCTCCAGAAAGGGGGAAAATACCACTGCCACCTCCCTCATTGCAATTTGGGAAAATTACAAATTACTTCACTTAGCAAAGTTCAGAAAGAAGCTTCTATTTAAACAGGCAGTCTATTTTTATGAGTGTAGATGTGGTTATATTTATAAGTGACATATACCTTTGAACACTGTATCATCACGATCTGGCTGGCACAGCCTCATAAATTCCATCATCAAAGCTGGTTTGGTGACATTTACTAGAACCCCACCTTCCTGAATGAGGGATGTAAATTTTTAGCATTGTGATGCTATCTTTTAAAAATGTTAATTACTTTGTTTTTAGAGTTCAGACTTCCCAATATTTCATGTAGCCCACTCTCATATTGTTGCTTTACTACATTCCCTTACTTTTATCCAGTAGGAACGCTGACCAGTTGGTACAGCACAGGTTATAATGAAAGAAGAAAGCAAGAAGAGGCCAGTGAAAGACGATTGCTTTTTTTCCTGTGTATATGTTGTGGCTGATTGACAGGGTTTGATACTCCTTGTTCCATTCTGGAGTGGTTAGTCATTCAGCAGTCACTTCGGCTGCAAAACAAGGGACCGAGATGTGGTCTGCTGCCTGACCTGGGGCATGGGGATGGGCAATTACAATCTGATGAGAGCCCAGCCTTAGGGCTTGTGTAGATCAGCATCAAAATCAGCCAAACACCAGCTTGTGTTCTGATGGCTTACTAGGGCTAGGCCCCACTCACCGGCGTTCTGTCTTCCCTCCAACCTTCACAACTGTGTTATCCCCATTTTACAGATTGGGGTGCTGAGGGTGTAAGGAATTTGCAAAACGTCACAGTTAACAGGCAAAACCATTGTTTTCTGCAGAAGCCAGAGCTCCTTTTTCTTTCATTTTGACCACAAAGTATATCGGATCTCAATTCCCTGACCAGGGATCAAACCCACGACCCCTGCATTGGCAGCATTATGTCTTAACTGCTGGACCGCCAGAGAAGACAAGTCAGAGTGCTTAATCATTATACTCTCTGCCTTCTGGGAAAGATTGAGGGCAGGAGGAGACAAGGGCGACAGAGGAAGAGATGGTTGGATGGCATCACTGCCTCAGTGGACATGAAAGTGAAAAGTGAAAGTGAAGTTGCTCAGTCGTGTCCGACTCTTTGCGACCCCATGGACTGTAGCCCATCAGGTTCCTCCGTCCATGGGATTTTCCAGGCAAGAGTGCTGGAGTGGATTGCCATTTCCTTCTCCAGGGGATCTTCCCGACCCAGGAATCCAACCCGGGTCTCCTGCATTGCAGATAGATGCTTTACTGTCTGAATTCCGGGAGATGGTGAAGGACAGAAAAGCCTGGCTTGCTGCAGTCCATGGGGTCGCAAACAGACACAATTGAGCAACAACTGGCTTATGGGTCCTAAAACCCCCCGCTTAGTTTCCCAGCATGCCTTGCAAGTGGAGGTGGAGCCAAGTATGTAGGTACGTAGGTCAAAGGTCTTGGCATAAGGTCGGGCAGCTGTTAGAGGTTTAGATGAAGCCTAAGAGAGCTGTCTCCAGGCCAGGGGAGCCAGCTTGGGAGGCCCCAAGCCTGCTGCCTCTTAAAGCGGGTGACTCAGCCTCGCTCTGTCAGTGACACTGGTGAGTACAGAACCATGCCTTCCTGTGGGACCAAGCCCAGCGTGGCAAATGAAGGTTTTTTTTTCAACTGGAAGTATTTTGTACTGACTTTGTCAGTGATAGAGTCTTTTATCTGTACTGGGAGGGGAAGCTGTCTGGGCTTTGAGCAAAAATCCTCCGGCCACTCATTTGCAAGTGCTGTATGTTTGTTTCTTTCTGGCTGTGTTAGTGCTCTACTGCTGCAAGACAAATTATCACAAACTTAGTGTTAACCCAAGTTGGTGTGCCCAGTGCACAGTGAGGCCAAAGAAACTGAAACGTCGGAGTCTGGAGCAGAGAAAGGTTTATCACGAGGTCTTGCAAGGAGAGGTGGCTCAGGCCCTAAAAAGCCGAAGGGTTTTGGCAAAGCCCTTTGAAAAGCCAGGTGAGGGAGGGGGGTCGCAGGGTGTGTGATCAGCTTGTGCACAGTTCTCTGGCTGATGGTGAGGTAGCAGGGTGGTGTCACGGGCTGAGCTGTATCAGTCCTTAGGCTCCAGGGGGCCTGGGACTGTGTGTTCATGGTCACCAAGTAGTGGACATCTTCCATTTGGTGGACAGGGGGAAGTGTTTTTACATCTGCAACACAACTCAGGAAGTGAGCATCAAATACTAGTATCTAGGTGCTTCAGAAAGGAGCTAAAGCAGAGGATACGGGGGAAGGCCTGTCCCAGGAACGCCCCATAGGGTCCTGCTCCATTGCATTAGTGGCTTAAAGCAACACGAATTTGTTATTTCATAGTTTCTGTAGGTCAGAGGTCCAGGCACGGCATGATTGCATTCTCTCTTCAGGGGCTCGCAGGGCTGAACTGAAGGCATTGACTGAGGCTACAGTTCTCACCCAGGGTTCGGGGGTCTCCCTTTGTGGGCAGAAATCAATTCTTTGCACCGTGGGACTCGGGTCCCTGTTTTCACGTGTGCTAGCTGTTTTCACCTGAGCTGTCAGCTCAGGACTACTCTCAGGACCACCCACGGTTCCCTTCCCAGTTGTCCCCTCCATAGGAAGTTCATGACATGGATGCCGGTTCTCCTCCAGGATGGATGGAGTGCATCTCCCCGTGCTCCTAATTGTGACCAGCTGGAGCAAACACTCTGCTTCTGAAGGGCCCGCATGATTGGGGCAGGCCTACCTGAACAATCTCCTCATTTAGTACCTTCTTTACACCTGCAGAATCCTTCAAATGAGCACCTAGATTAGCATTTAATTGAATAACTAGCAGAAGGTGTGTGTATGCCGGGGACCCAGAATCTTGGGGGCCATTTTAGAGTTCTGCCTACCATACCTACCAATGGGTAATCACCATTAATGTTGTATCAAGTTTACCTTAAGTCTGATATATAATAACGGTGATTTTTTTTACGTTATCAAATACATATTTAGTGCTTACACTCTGTTGGGCATGGCTCTTTAAGAATTTCACAAACATCAACTTATATAATACTTATAATAGTCCTAGATATAAATGTGTTACGTATTTTACAGTCAGGAGACAACCACAGAGAAGTCATGTAACTTCTCCCAGTTCATACAGAGCTGTCAGGAACCACATGATTTCTTTAATCACATCAAGTCTAGATTGGCAAATTTGGCAATGAGGAAGGAAGGGCCGGGTGGAGCCAAGACTTCTCAGCCTTGCCTTCATTCCCTTTGGAGTCTACTCAGTAAGTGCCAGGTCACTGGCATGCCTACCTGGGGATGAGGTGACAGGGGACTGCTCTCTCTTGAACTGGCCTTCATGAAGCTTCTGTAAATCTAGGTATGTTGTGGACTAAAATCATATGTTGAAGTCTTAATCCCCGATGCAATAGTATTAGGAGGTGGTGGCTTTGGGAGGTGATTAGGTCATAAATGTGGGGCCCTCGTGATGGGATCAGTGCCCTTATAAAGGTGACCCCAGAGTGCTCTTCATTTCCTCTGCCATGGGAGGACACAGCGAGATGATGACCATCTGTGAGTCAGAAAGCTAGTCCCCACCAGACACCTCATCCAGTGATGGCTTGATCTGAGATGCCTTGATCTGAGACTCCCAGCCTCCAGAAGTGTGAGGACTAAATCCTTACTGTTTAAGCCATCTAGCCTTTGGTGTTTTTGTTACGGCAGCTTGAATGGACCAAGACAAGGAAGGACAGTTTCAACTAGGCAGATGTTTTACAGGAGGCTTCACTGAAGTTTATAGAAACCAAAAGGGAAACCAAGTAATATACTTATAAAATGCAACTACATTTGCTACTGATCCCCCTTCTGGCCAGCTGCCCTCAGGCAGAGGACACTGGTCCTTCCCTCCCCTGACTTGCCTTCAGCACTTACCTGTGAGGTCTCCTCCACGTCCAGGAGCGGAAAGCCCAGAGAGGGCAAGGAGCCTCCAGGTCTGCCCCCTGCTCAGGTCCCACCTTCCATAATCCAGTTTCCAGTCTAATTCCTTGGGGATGTTACTGGGAGTGACCAGCCCCTGCTCCCCAAAGCGTGGATTTACTCTGCGGTCACAGGAGGGCTCTTGTATCAGACAGCCCGCAGCCCCCAAAGGCCAGAGGCAGTCACCATCAGAAGCAGGATAAGGGCTCTTCGGTTGGATGTAACCTGGAGGCTTGTATTGGTGAGTTAAGAACAGGCTTCCAGGCCTTCCTGTGTCTTTCTCCAGCCCCACCCTTCAGAGTGTGGGGACAGGGGCCGGATAAATGGAGTTCAGGTTTGGCTTCCACCCTGGACTCATCTTGATGAGGAATATGGTGGGCATTCTTGGCACGGTCTCCTTGGCACAGAAAACGACCCTGCCCTCATGCTGTACCTTCAAGGATGTGCTGGACGAGCACGTCCTCCTGTCTGATACACCCTCCAGGACCTTTCAACTCCTTCAAGTGTATAAATTCTCACTGATTTGCCAAGATTGGTTTTCTACCCTTTACTTTGCAAAATCCGTTGTGAGGCTGAAGCAAGTGAAATTGATTTCCACTCACTTTCCTCCCCACCCAAGGCCTCTTTGCTCACTCCAGGCGATAGGAGACTTTTTCAACTTTCGATGCCCTTTTGAAAAGCTTTTTCTTTTTTAAAGTACAGTGAAATCAGGTGGTTCTACAGGCCTCTGTGGGCATTTTAATGTGATGTTTTAAGTGTTTAAACTTCATTGGCTTAGAAGACGCCTCTATGGAACAGACTTCTGTTAGAGGATGCCTCTGCTGGATACTTGGGCATTTACATTGTAAACATTGATGTTGGTTGTCCTGCCTCACACGCTCAGGTGGTTTCTGTTTTTCCAGTGAAACATGAAGAGTGAGTATGGGGAGGTGACTCTGGAGGTCAGAGAGGAGAAAAGATGTGAGCTGATTGTCTCTAAGAATGGAACAGTCAACCGTACCAGAGAACTGTGCTAGCATACAGAGTAGAGAGCCAGGTACACGGAGTGCCCACCTGAGATCTGCCGTCTCCTGCAGCCACACCCAGAGCTGGAAAAGGGACAAGGGGGTTAAGGGGGGCACACAGGGGTATGGTTGCTGTCTAAACTGGGTGAGGAGAGAGAGGACAGGCTGGTGGGCAGTAAAGACGTGGTCGAACCAGTGGGTCGGAAGTCCCAGTGACCTTGGTGAGCCCAAGCGCTATTGGTGTCCAGAGCACGTGGGTTAGAACAAGAAGGGTTGACTGTTAGTGAGAGGCTCGAAATCCAGATTTTGGAGATAGTTTGGTTATTGGAGATGACAGACTCTAAGAAAAAGTGAGTGCATTAAGTGGGTGGGTTAAGGGAAAAGATGATTGAAAGTGAAGGCAGCAAGGGACAGAGAAGTAAAGATGCAGAGTGATTTACCTTCTCCATGAGCAGAAAAATTGCCAAGAACAATGACAACCATAAAAGATTAAGAGGAAGACAGAAAGCTAGGTCTAAAATCCAGACATTTGTTGAGGACCGTAACAGAGCAGTGGTGGGTTATATTCTCTGATGATATTCATTTAAAAGGAGAGGTTTGAGGGAGGAGGAAGAGCAGTGATCTAGAACAGAGTTTGGCAAAGAACGATTAGCAGACCCCAACCCATCTTGCTTCCTGTTTTTGTAAGTAAAGTTTTACTGGAACACAGGGGCACTCATTCATTTACATACTCTCTAGGTTTGTTTTGGCATTATGGTAAAATTGAGTAGCTGTGACGAAGACCATATGGCTTATGAAGCTTAAATTATTCACTATCTGGTCCTTTATAGAAAACAGTTTGCTGACCCCTGAACCAGAATTACCAGTAAAAAATATTAACCTCACACTGAAAAGGAAGCACAATTAATATCACAATAACTTATCTTGCCATATACATGTCAAATTTTTCTGTTCCTTTCAGGCTGGATCTGATCTCGGTCACCGGATCAAACATTTTGACTCAATAGGTTTTTTTTTTTTTTTTTTTCACAGTGAATCATCCCATCGAATGGTTGAAATGGCAGAATGGCCACTTTAACATGGATATGTTTTTCCATGTAAGCCAGAGCCAGTGTACATGACTGTAATGTATGAAATGTATGAGGTAAATTTCAGCAGGTGCAAATCTAGATTGCCATTTATTCAAACGTAAACTGCATGCTATAGCACTACCTTATGGCTTATTGGGGAACTGAGTAGAGATGATAGTGGATCTGTCTTCCACGACCAATATCCTGTTCTAAGAACAATTTCCTTGTTCCTTGTTGCTAGTTTTATGAATGGGAAACCATTCTACATGGCTTTGCCCAGTGTAATAAAACAGGAATGCACAGCATTCCTAGAGTAGTCAATCTGAGTTTTGTTAGTGGTCACTCACATTCCTTCTCTGGAAAATTTGAATCAAGAAACACAAAGACTCTGAGAAGGATCAACTGACTCAAGTATTGATGATTGATGGGGCACCACTTGTTCAGTCACTAAGTCATTCATGTCTGACTCTTTGCATCCCCATGGACTGCAGTAAGCCAGGCTTCTTTTCCCTTCACTGTCTCCCAGAGTTTGCTCAAACTCATGTCCATTGAGTCAGTGATGCCATCCAACCATCTCATCCTCTTTCTCCCCCTGCCCTCAATCTTTCCCAGCATGAGGGTCTTTTCCAGTGAGTTGGCTCTTCGCATCAGGTGGCCGAAATATTGGAGCTTCAGTATCAGTCCTTCCAATGAATATTCAGGGTTGATTTCCTTTAGGATTGACTGGTTTGATTTCCTTGTAGTCCAAGGGATTCTCAAGAGTCTTCTCCAGGACCACAGTTCAAAACCGTCAATTCTTTGGCACTCAGCTTTCTTTATGGACCAACTCTCACATCCGTACATGACTAGTGGAAAAGCCATAGCTTTGACTACCCAATCTGTCACTGATTCCACATTTCCCCTTCTGTTTGCCATGAAGTGATGGGACTGGATGCCATGATCTTCATTTTTTTGAATGTTGAGTTTTAAGCCAGCTTTTTCACTCTTCTCTTTCACCCTCATCAGAAGCCTCTTTAGCTCCTTGTGCTTCATGCAGCCTGGCATTTTGTGTGATGTACTCTGCATATAAGTTAAATAAGCAGGGTGACAATATGCAGCCTTGATGTACTCCTTTCCCAATTTGGAACCAGTCCATTGTTCCATGTCTGGTTCTAATTGTTGTTTCTTGACCTGCATACAGGTTTCTCAGGAGGCAGGTAAGGTGGTCTGGTATTCCCATTTCTTGAAGAATTTTAAACAGTTTATTGTGATCCACACAGAGGCTTTAGCATAGCCAGTGAAGCAGAAGTAGATGTTTTTCTGGAATTCTCTTGCTTTTTCTATGATCTCATGGACATTGGCAATTTGATCTTTGGTTCCTCTGCCTTTTCTAAATCCAGCTTGTACATCTGGAAGTTTTTGATTCACGAACGGCTGAAGCCTAGCTTGAAGGGTTTTTGAACATTGCCTTGCTAGCATATGAGATGAGTGCAACTGCATGGTAGTTTGAACATTTCTTGGCATTGCCCTTCTTTGGGACTGGAATGAAAACTGACCTTTTCCAGCCCTGTGGCCACTGCTGAGTTTTCCAAATTTGCTGACATATTTAGTGCCGTATTTTCACAGCATCATCTTTTAAGATTTTAAATAGCTCAGTTGGAATTCCATCACCTAGCTTTGTTCATAGTAATGCTTCCTAAGACCCCCTTGACTTCATATTCCAGAATGTCTGGCTCTAGGTGAGTGACCACACTATTATCGTTATCTGGGTCATTAAGACCTTTCTTGTATAGTTCAGTTCTTCTGTGTATCCTTACCACCTCTTCTTAATCTCTTCTGCTTCTGTTAGGCTCTTGCTATTTCTGTCCTTTATTGAGTCCATCTTTGCATGAAATGTTCTCTTGGTATCTCCAATTTTCTTGAAGAGATCTCTAGTCTTTCCCATTCTGTTGTTTTCCTCTATTTCTTTGCATTGTTCACTTAAGAAGGCCTTTTTATCTCTCCTTGCTATTCTCTGAAACTCTGCATTCAGTGGGGTATATCGTTCCCTTTCTCCTTCGCCTTTCACTTCTCTTCTCAGCTATTTGTAAGGCCTCCTCAGACAGCTGCTTTGCCTTCTTGCCTGTCTTTTGCTTGGGGGTGGTTTTGGTCATCACTTCCTGCACATTGTTCTGATCTCCTGTGATGAAAAGGATGTCTTCTTTGATGTTAGTTCTAGAAGGTGTTGTAGCTCTTCATAGAACCATTCAACTTTGGGCTTCTTTGGCATCAGTGGTCTGGGCATGGACTTGGTTTACTGTGATATTGAATGGTTTGTCTTGGAAATGAACTGAGATCATTCTGTTGTTTTTGAGATTGCACCCAAGTACTACATTTCAGACTCTCTTGTTCACTATCAGGGCTACTCCATTTCTTCTAAGGGATTCTTGCCCACAGTAGTAGATACAATGGTCATCTGAATTAAATCTGTCCATTCCCGTCCATTTCAGTTCACTGATTCCTAAGGTCGATGTTCACCCTTGCCATCTCCTGCTTGATATTGGATATTTGGCTGCTCTCAGTATAGAGCAGCCTTTGAGGAAACACTTTACCTGACTAGTGGAGGCAACATAATGACATTTTTGTTTTGTATACATGAACATGGACAGTAGCTGTTTTCCAAAAAAAAAAAAAAGTTATTGAAGTATAGTTGATTTGCAATGTTGTCTTAAATTTCTGCAGTTCAGTTATACATATTTTCTTTTTCATTACGGTTTATTGCAGGGTGTTTAATACAGTTCCCTGTGCTAGGGAGTAGGACCTCATTGTTTATCCTCCATGTGTAGTGGTTTGCATCAGCCAGTCCTAGACACTTAGTCCTTCTCTCTCCCACCTCTTTCCCCTTTGGTAACCATTAGTTTGTTTTCTATGTCTGTGAGTCTCTTTTGTAAATACATTCATTTGTATCAGTACTGGTTTAGATCCCGTGTATAAGTGATATCACTTGATATTTGTCTTTTTCTGTCTGATTTACTTCACTTAGTATGATCATCTCTAGGTCCGTGATGTTATTTGATTATTTCATGGCTGAGTAATATTCCATTGTATGTATGTGCCACACCTCCTTTATCCATTCCTGTGTTGATGGGCATTCAGGTTGCTTCCATGTCTTGGCTTTTGTGAAGAGTGCTGCTGTGAGCATTGCAGTGCGTGTATCTTTTTGAGTTACAGTTTTGGACAGTAGCTTTTGATAGTGCTATGTTGGTAAACATTTAACATCCAGGTCTCCAGAAAAAAAAAACCCAAACATCTGATTTGTAGTGTGTATCAGTTTCTGTGGTGTAAAGATGCCTATAGTGGCCAATTTCAGGCCTCCAGCTGAATGCCATTGAGCGCACAGTGGGAAAGAAAATGAGTTCAGTCAGCTCTTAGGAGACACCACTGTCTTCTAGGAATGGTTAGACCACACACAGCAAGGCTGGCTCCTGTCAACCACTTCAGAAGAATATCTGATGGGGAGGAGAGTTAAGAGAGATGTTTTGATGATGTCACTTTTAACTGTGGCTTAAACATGAGCTGTAGATTGATGTAGATTCCTTTGACCACTCTAGGTAAATTGTATGTGACCTCCAATGACTTACATTTTTCACCGTGGCAGTACAGAATTGGAGAAAGAGCTTTGTCTTGGAGTGTGGTTGGGGCACATTGCGGGAAAAGATCTTGTTCCCGTCTACAGTTCTTTCAAGTACTGTTTCACTCATGGACAAAGAGTATGTCACCCAGCCCCTTCATGGCCTCCCTGGCAACTTATGAATAACAACCAGGGAGCAGCCAACTCAAAAGCAAACGTAGAGGGCTATGCATTTCTCCTTTTGTCTGCTCTGTTCTCCCTCTGTAAGTTCAAATACTAGGACGAGGGTTGGAAGACAGAAACATGGTGTCAGCCAACTCACCGAGCCCAGAGCAACTGCAGAGTCTCCTCTGAAAGGACTTCACCACTTTGACGCTTATAAATGTAATGTGCAGAATGGTGACTATAGTCAACAGCCAGTGTTGTCTCTTTGAAAGTTGCTAAGAGAGCAGAGCTTAAAAGTTCTCATCACAAAAAAAACAATTATGACTAAGTGAGGTGATGTATGTCAACTAGATTTAAAGGGTACATTTCACTCTATATATGTGCATCAAATTCTGTTGTGCACTTTAATACAATGTTATATGTCAGTTTATCTCAACAGAACTTGGAAAAATTAAAAATTAAGAAGCCAGATTCCTTGAAAGAAAAAAAAAGTTTTCCCTTATAATTCAAAAAGAGTACATGTACTTTGCATAGTGAAATCACCAAATACTTTTGACTTCGTTAATTCTTTATAATACAATTTGGAGAAGGTATTCCCCAAATCATATACAGAAGTTTGGAAAACACTGATTTTCCAGATCCCACCTCATACCTGATGATTTAGAATCCCAATCAGGGTGGAGAGTAGAGAGGAAGGGCGGAGCATGCATTTAAAAACATTCCTCCAATGATTCTGATGCAGTTGAAGATTTGGAAGTCACTGCTCTAGACCATGGAGGGACTTGGTTCTTGCTCAGCTAAGCAGCACTCAGCATTATGCTGTGTTTTCTAGATCAGCTGTCCACATGGGAGCCTAGAAAGACTGAGGCATTTATAGATGAATGTTGCCAGCAATAAGAAGCCAAAATATTAGGGAAACTTCTGATTGCCTTCAGATACTGGAATAGCTGTCAGAAAGAGAAGCTCTTAGCCACTTGCAGTCCTTCATGGACATCAGGTTTTGGTCTCCTAGTCAACGTAGATTAGGTGCATCGATTCCTATTGTAGCCAACTGTCAGTCAACATCTCTGTCCCTTATGATAACTGACTTGAGTATAATCAGCAGGTGAACACACACTCTATCATTGTCCATCTTTCTTAGCTTCTCTGTATTGATTTTCAGCCTCAGAGCTGGGCCAAAATAGCCTTGAAGTCTAAGTGATTTTTTTCTTCTTTGCCTCTTTCTTCAATTCATTCATTCATTCATCAGACAATGTAGAAAGTCTGTTATGATCCGGAAATACTTCTATTAAAAAAAATTGGACCAGAAACCCTGACCTCATGGAGTCCCCGAGCAAGAGAATGATAAAAAATAATAAAAGACAATCAATAAATATGTTAATATGATAAGCACAATAAGTAAAATACATATTATGTCAGATGGTGTTAAGTACCACAGAGACAAGGAAAGCAGATGAGGAGGGAGAGCTGTGGTCAGAATTATTCACTGATGATGACTGTACAACAGGGTTTGATTGCTAAAGAAGACCCAGAGGAACTTCAGTGGCAGTGCTTAAAAATCTGGAGTTTATTGCAGGAAGAGAATATCCACTAGAGAAAGAGCATTAACATAAGACTATGCATCACAACCAGAGACTGTCCCCTGGCAAGGGATCTGGAGGAGCCAGGGGTGGGGATCTGTTGTCCTCTGTCTGTAAGGGTTATGGCACGATGCACTCTTGCTTTCTGATCAGGAGCATAGCACTGATGTGTGCATAGCACCTCTGGGAATTGGGAACCCAAAATGGAGTCTTGGCTGGAGTTAGTCATATTTTGCTGGTTCCCTGTGCATAGTTCTGCTGTGTAACCATCCTTAACAGTGGAGACTTCTGAGGATCTCCCCCTGACCAGGCGCAGATCATTAATCTCCCTGTTGTCAATTAACAGTGCTGACGAGCTGGTACAAACCTCCTCAAAGTCCTCGAACCCATGGTCACACAGCACCATGATTAATTAATAGGTTTTGTGCCTTGAGCAGGGGTCAGTGCCATATACATGCATTTCTTATTTCAGCAGAACAGCTTAGGCAATTCTAGGCATGCTGCAATTAACTCATATAGCACAGATTGCAATTCTTATTTTGAAATGAACTCTAGTTGCTTTTACATTTTGTGTTAATTTCAGGTGTACAGCAAAGTGATTCACCTGTGTGTGTGTGTGTGTGTATTCTTTTTCCATATTCTTCTCCATCATAGGTTATTACAAAATGGATACATTAGTTTGGGATTGACATATACACACTACTATGTATATGGTACATAAACACCAAACACTGTATAACACAGGGAACTATATTCAATATATTGTAATAACCTATAACAGATTGTAATTCTAAATATTAATATTAAGTCAGGGAGAGCTTAACTGAGAGGGTGGCATTTAGGCCAAAATCACAAGGTGGTGACAGAACTAGCTATGTAGAAATCTGAAGGCAGCTCCTCACACTGCTTCAGGCAGGAAAATCGGCAAGTGCAAAGGACCCTGAGGCAGGATCATATTCAGGGGAGAGCACGGGGGCCTATGAGGTCAAGGCTAAGTGAATGTTGGGGAAAAGCTTCGTAGATGATCTCAAAGAGGTCAGAGAGGTAAGGAGCAGGTTACTGGGTAGAAATCTGAGTCATGTGGCCTTTGAAATGTTTCTCGACTCTACCTTGCTCTTCCCTTCATGTTGCAATGGACAATGTCAGTCCACGAGAACAGGAATTCTTAATTTAGGAGTCAAAGGATAGAATTCAAGAAGCCTATAAATAGACATTTTAAATATCTGTATTTCCATTAACTTCTAACTGATGTCAGGCATTTCTTTCAGTTAAGGATTCAGGCATAGATATATGTATGTGTATGTGTCTGACTGAATCAATTTGCTATATACGTGAAACTAGCGTAACACTGTAAATCAACTACACTCCAATATAAAATTAAAAAATACAAAATCATATAAAAGATAAGCTTTGAAAGAAAAATAAATTCAGGCAGAGTAGTATTCGCAGTACTTGTTATTTCTGCATCCATAGATCTCATAGATTTTTTTGTATCACACTGTAGTTGTTGTAGATATCCTGAACTATCCTTTATGTTCCTCACTTCTTGGAAATTACTGTAGTTAGTAACCTGCTGCTAGATTATACACAACCACGATCTTCCTGTCTCTTGAATATTTTCATAACTGGAGTCGAACTCAGAAAGTTTTAAGGGAGTAGATTTGAAAGTTGCTAAGAGAGCAAATCTTCAAAGTTCTGATCACAAGCAAAGAAGTTCTGTAACTCTGTGTGATATGAGTGTTAACTAGATTTATTGTGGTGATCATTTGCAATATATACAAATACTGAATCATTATGTTGCGTACCTGAAACTAATGTTCTGTGTTAAGTGTGCCTCAATGAAAAATACAAGCCCAACAGCGCCACCACCAATGCAAAGCCAAACACTCAGCTCTGGAGACTTCTGGTGTCTTTAAGCGAAGATTATCTTTGCCTTGTAAAAGGACCTGTGGAGGTTTAATTCCATTTGCAACAATGCACCTCAGTGGATTGACTTTGCAGCACTGGAAACTGTAACGACAAAGAAAAGGATGCACGTCATGCTGATTAGATACCCAACAAGATGTGCCTCCAGCCTTTATCAAAGACCAGCCCACAGTTCAGTGTTTTGTTTCATTTTGTTTTTGAAACTAAGCAACAATGGCTTTCACACAAAGCTGTCTTTTGCAAAATCTTTTAGCTTGTATGTGTGTGTTGTATTGTTGTTCTTTTTGCTATTTAGGGCAATGACAGAGGCACATAGGTTTCATGTCATAAATGGATTCATTTTCTTTATTTTTTAAGATTCATTGAGGTATACTTTACATATATTTGATAGAACTTTACTAGCTGCAAAAAAAAAAAAAAAAAGAGCTCAGCAAGAACATTTCCTATTAGCTGTTCCAAGCAGATATGCAAGGTCTCCGGGATAACAGCTGGTATCTTGAGAAATTGAATTTTCCAGTGCCAGGTAAGGTTGATGAGGTATTAGCTCCTGAATGGAATATATCATATAAGATTTGACAAGCTTGAATTAATACCTAATGTTCTCGAAAGGGGTGGGAAATGATTGGAGAGCAATCAGGGAGTGTTCCCGAAGAGGCCACAGACAACGTGAAAGCAGATAAATACGAAAATGCACCCCATTAGCAGGTCAGGAATGGACTGGCATCAGGCGTGTTATTGCCCAGGGTAAAATGAAAGCTGGAGATGTGTGAACACAGCAAGGAGCCAACACCTCTGCTGATTTTCGCTTCTCAGGTAACCAGAGATTTGTTTATAGGGCTGTGCAGAAATGCTTTTGGCTGAAGGCTCCACTTAAAGAAAAAGAGGCCTGCTCAGCCATACCCCCTGAGCTGAGAAATACACACCCCTCGGGGTCTGTTTCAGTTACTGATCTGGGTTCTAACCACATCTGACAGTCATCTAAATTCAGTGCTGACATCCAGCATCTAATCCAGCAGCCCTTTCTCCACTCTGTTCAATGTGGGAGAATCTTCTGGGGTCCTCTTTGGTTCATTGACTTCTTGGGCCTGTGGGTGTCCTCTACTGTGGGTTATTTAGGCCCTTCCCAGGGGACATTTGACAATGTCTAGAGATATTTACTGGCATCTAGTGGGTAGAGGCTAAAGTGAAAAGTGAAAAGTGAAAGTTGCTTAGTCATGCCCAACTCTTTGTGACCCCATGGACTGTAGCTCGCCATGCTCCTCTGTCTGTGGGATTTTCCAGGCAAGAATACTAGAGTGAATTTCCATTTCCTTCTCTAGGGGAATTTTCCCAACCCAGAGATCGAACCTGCAACTCCTGTGTCTCCTGCACTGTAGGTGGATTCTTTACCGTCTGAGCCACCAGGGACGCTAAAGTGAAAGTGAAGTCGCTCAGTCGTGTCCGACTCTTTGCGATCCCATGGACTGTAGTCTACCAGGCTTCTCTGTCCATGGAATTTTCCAGGCAAGAGTACTGGAGTGGGTTGGCATTTCCTTCTCCAGGGGATCTTCCTGACCCAGGGATCGAACCCAGGTCTCCTGCATTCCCTGTGAGCCACCAGGGAAGCCCACGGGAAGCTAAGGACACTGCTAAACATCCTATGATGCTCAGGACAGTCCCCAGGACAAAGAAGCCTGGCCTAGAATGGGAACAGTGCCGAGTGTGGGAAGCCCTGGTGTAGAGGGGTGCACAGAGTTGCCTGGTAGTGTCAGCCCTGAGAGGAGGGTCTCGATGGAGGAGCAAAGTGGCCCAGGTAAAGAAGGGAAGAAAAGGCACACCGTTTTGTCTGTTCTGACACATTTTCCAAACACGCCTCTGCTTTGGACTTAAAATTGTTTCATGCAAACTCCTCACTTCTGTCTGCTTTCATCTTTTCAGTGCATAAAAAGAGGCAGTTACAATCAGGAAATGCTATAACAGGGCTCTGGCACCACCCAGAAAAGCACCCACACTTGGAACTCCTTTGTTCAATTATCTTTTCCTAAAATTTTGATCTATTGGATTGGCCAAAAACTTCGTTTGGGTTTTCCATTACATCTAATGGAAAAACCTGAATAAACTTTTTGGCCAACCCAATATTATCACTGAATATTGGTCTGCCATACATCAGTCATAATATACTGTATATACTGATGTCATCTGCCTAATTAATATTATTTTTAGCTCTTATCCAAATAGGTTGAATGCAGTCGTAACTCACATGGCGGAATGATTGGGTAATAAATGGGTTTTCAAGTAATATTCCACCTCTTCCACCTCTGACCTAAAGTTGGAGCTCTAGGTGCTCTGATTTGTCCCATGGAAAGGAAAGGTCATGTTGGGACAATGAAAATAATGGGAGAGAAGTAAGGAAGCACACTTTCAGAGGGTTATGGGAGATGTATTGGGATTCAGACCAGACCTCCAGCAGATTGCAAAGTAGGGCAAACTTATAATAAGTAGCTGTCTTTAATCACCTCTTGTGGTTCCTTTTCCCACCACAGAATCCATGATCCATTTATGCAACCATCTTGGGGTCTACTGATTGCTAATTATTCCTGCTGTGATGTTTGTTAATGAAAGCCCCAGGTACTCTCTAGCAATGTGTTTGGAGATTCTGGTAAACAGAGAAGTCCTCAAAACACAAAAGAATAGCTTCTAATGTTGTGTTTCGGTAGGCTGGAAGAACATATTGGAGCTCAGAGAGACACTGAGAGAATTCCTCAGTCACCACCACCACCTAGGGTGTCCGCTGTCTCTGTCCTCCTAAGCAACTGAGCTTACTCTTGGCACCACACTCCTAAAGATCCATAAAGCTCCAGATGGCCTTACCCATTCCCATGGCTGTAAATGCCATCTTTATACCAACAACTCCCAAACATAAGAACTCAGAAGTGACCATCTGATGTGGCAGTTATCAATACGTCCCTCAAATAGCAACTTGGCTTCTTTGAGTTTGAAATTTGATCATGGTGGATTGGAAACAAATGGAAGGTGAGAAAGTGGAGATGGCTACTCTTTCAAGAAGAAACCAGTGATGAAGTTCTGGAGAAGGGAAGATTTTGGCTGATCTTTTGAGGAAAATGCCTCTGGTACCTGGGTCATATTCACCTGTTCTATTTCTGATTTCACTTGCAGCCAAGCTGGACAGTTCCTTGCCAATCTAGACTCAACTTGCACTTACAAGGCCCCATCCCAAGCACACACCTTTCTGCCTTCTGCTTCAAGATCTCTTCTGACACCCTGGAGATTCAGTAGGCTTTTGTATGAGCACAGCCCAGAAGTAAGAGGGAATTAACCCCAGGATCTACCCTCACTATGAGGGATGGAAGCTAATGTATAAATGCCCCAACCTCCCATTTTGAGGGTGGTCACTTTTTTCTGCTTTTGTGGTGGAGTGGTGTCCCCATTTCTCACAACAGTGACTTTGAAAAGGTACGCTGATACTGGCTTTGCCTCCTTTCCTGTCCATTCTTCCTACTCACTTAGTCATTCCTGATCTAAGCCAAATGCTTTTGCTTAGACCTTGTCATTACCAGCACTGAGTGAATGCTTGGCTTTGCAGCCTTGGCACTTCATTGTTCTACTGTGCACGTTCACAATTGTATTGTGTATTGAGTATCTTCTATGGATACCGAGTTGGATATCAGTGCTTCTGAACTCTCCCTTGTACTTCAGGAGCTTAAAGACTAGAAACTATATTGCCCAGATCCCTTGCCGTGTGGGTTCCAGTTTCATTCTGTTACTGAGATCATGGTTTGGAAAGCCATATCTTTCCATGAAAGCTGGAGGCAGTGACAGGGACTGTAGATGAACACTTGAAAACTGCTCACTTTAATAGTACAGGTATCTGACGTCATTGGTGCCTGTGACTTGGTCAGTTGCACCTGACCAAGTGTGCAACTGACCAAGGAATTGGTCAGTTCCTGTGACTTCTTTATGTTCTGATCAGTTTTCCTGACTTTCATTCTTAGAACCCTTTAGGAGTTGTGTAATCCTCTAATTCCCTATGGCAAATCCCTTCCTGTTCAAAATACCTAGAGTGCTTTCTGTTTTTGTGGCCAAACCCTGACTGATACACATATAATCTAATTTTGTTGTGAGAAAAGGTCTAAGAGTTAGATTTGCCAATAATGGTTAATAGGTGAAGGAAAGATAATATGAACCAGCTCAGACCACAAAGCACAGGTATTTTTAGAGATGTTAGAACAACGAAGCAAGCACATTACATTAGAAGTCAAGGTGAAAATCATTTCAAGAGAAAGGGAATCCTTGATGATGAATATTCTCTTGTCTCCCAAGAGATGTCAGCCTGTATCAAGCTGATGGATATAAAACTGCAGTTTTTAAAGGCATAGAATTGAAGCCTTAAGACACTGCAAGTGAATGTAGAAGGAAGGATGAGCTGACCATAAATACCTCATTAAGATGCATGCAGAGGCTGTGCTATCTGAATTCTCACAGGCACTGATGCAGTGATGTTGGGAATTGTGTCCTGTGTGGTGCTGTGAAGTAGAAAGTACAATTTACTGCAAAAATTAAGAATTATAGGTGACACTGCAGCTCATAAATCTATCATATAATGCTTCCTTAATGGATGAGGAAGGTGGCATTTTTAAAGATTTTTTTGGGTTTTGAGGGGTTTTTGGTTTTTAGCTCTTTGGCATACTGGATATTAGGATGAAATTTGGGGGGATAAAATAATTCTCTACTCATCTGAGTCCAGATGAGATCACACACGTTCAGGGTGGCATGGCCACAGACCACAAGAGTACAAAATGCCTGAGTCATGTAATAAATGAATGCTTAAGTGAATGTGTTCTCGGGGTTAACATTTTCTGTCTATAGCTTTTTTGCAAAATAGCTTTTTTGCAGTATTTGCCCAGAAATTTTGCACGAAATGTTTTAGCCAATGATCTTAATTTGTAGTCTATGATTTTGGTAAAATGTTGATGGTAGTCTTAAATTTAAAAAAGACTCCAGTAAAAAGCCATGTGGATTAGTCAGGGTTCTCCAGAGAAACAGAACCAATAGGATGTGTTTATGTATACATATTTAAAGAGATTGGCTCACTTGGGAGTGTTGGCAAGCCAGAGACCCAGGAGAGGTGGTGATGCTGTTCCGGTTGGAGTCTGATGACTTGAGAACCAAGGGAGGTGATGGTGTAGTTCCAGTCCAAAGGCCTGCAGACTTGAGGCCCAGGAAGAGCTGATGTTTTAATTCAAGTCCAAAGTAGGAGAAAGAAACCAGTCTCCAGCTTGAAGGCAGTCAGATAGGAGAAATTTTGTCTGGCTTGCAAGAGAGTCTTTGTTGTGTTAGGTCTTGAACTAATTGAATGAGGCCCACTCATGTTAGGCAGGACAATCTGCTTAACTCACTTTACCCATTTAAATGCTAATCTCATCCAGAAACACTCTCACAGACATACCCAGAATAATTCTTTTTAATATTTATTTATTTGGCTGTGTGGCGTCTTAGTTGCAGCATGCGGGCTCTTTGTTGCCATTCAGGCTCTGTAGTTGCGGCCCACGGGCTTGGTTGCCCCATGACATGTGGGATTTTAGTTCCCTGAGTGGAGATTGAACCCTGCATTGGGTGTCCCCTGCGTTGGAAGGCGGATTCTTAACCACTGGACCACCAGGAAAGTCCCCAGAATAATATTTAATCAAATGCCTGGGCATCCTACCTATGGGCCAGTCAGGTCAACAAGTAAAATTACCCATCACATCAATGTGAAAGGGAACACATGATTTCCGGAACACCCAGAGTAGACCCATCTATGTATCTAACACATTTTCAAGTGCAAGCTCGGGAAGAGCTCCTGTTTTAGTTGCTAGGGCTACAGAGACAATGATCCTATTTTTAAGGATCCCCTAGTCCACTAAGTGGGGTCGCACAGAGTTGGACATGACTGAAGCGACTTAGCAGCAGCAGCAGCAGCAGTCCACTAAGAGGAACAGACAGGTTTTGGCAAACTGCATTGCAATGTGATAGAAACAGGTATGTGCCAGATATTGAGGGAGCTCCCGACGAGGTGCCACAAGGGAGCTGGAGATGGGTTCTTGGAAGAGCTGATATCCAGTCTGTGTCTTAAAGGACAAGCAACATTTAGCTAGACAGAGGAGAGGTTGAAAAGGAAATGTTAAATGACAGAGACAAGAAAGAGAACAGCACAGTCAGGAAATTACAAATAGTTACCATGAGGATACACTGAAAGAACGTATTTAAACACCGATGAAATAACAGCTCTGGGCACCAATATCTGACACTCAAGTAAATGTTAACCCATCTCTACTTTCCCTCTTTTCCTTATTGTTGCTGTATATTCTTTGGGAAGACAATACGATTTTCAAATATCGGACAGTATTTGGATAAGCACTTCCATGTAATTCACTACACTTAAATTATTGCCTCCTTGTCAAAGCTGCACCTTAACAGATGTTTCTGGGTGAATTTAGTCATCATATCGAGCATAGCCTTGCAATATGGGATGCTTTTCAAAAGACCCTTTTAGGTGAACAGATTGTGTTGGCTGCTGAGGGAATTCACAGGAATGAGGCAGTCACTGTAATTCAAACAATTTCTCCTCATTTAAGAACACCACTGTTTGTATTAGCACTGACATGATCCATTTATGAAGCGTCTTAGCACAGTTGTCTGAAATTTTTGGCTGTCAAATGGTCATCAGAACTGAATTGGCTCTAATTGCAAGCAAGATCCTTCTGATCTCTTTATCCAAAACCTTTACTGAACAGCCTCTGTGTTTGGGAGTTGTGTGTGATTCTCCACCATGAGAAAAGTGGCCAACTTATTTATTTATTAAGCAGCGTTACTCACATGCCTGCCACACTATGCTGGCTCTAAGAACACAGGGATAAATAAGATCTCCTCTCAAAGACTTCTCAGTCTAGTAGTAGAGAAAGATACAGAAACAAATGATTGCAGCAGAATGTTATTTAAACGATATATACTGGAACAATGACATATGGAGAAGGACGTCCTTGAACTGGATTTTTAATGTAGAAAAGGTAGAAGGAGGAAAGAAATATAAATCCCGGGGACAGCATTATGCCAGAGAAGGGCTGTATGAAACAGTCTAGTCCAGTGAGAAAAGAGAATGGACTTAGCATGATTGTAACATATTGGGAAGGGGCAGGGGATGATTCAGAAAGTCAGGCAAAGACCCAATCAGACCTAGATGGGGTGTGTGTGTGTGCACGAGACTCCTCTTAAAGTGTGAGCTAGATTAACACCTTCCCTTTGACCTTCATATACCACATCAACACAGTGCATTTGATATCTGCTTCATAAACATTGCATTCTCTCAAATACGTCATTATAAGAAAGTAATGAATTCATTGCAGTTCAGTAAGGTGACAAAGCTGTTTCTAACAACTTGATAATCTGTCCAATTCCCAGCTTCACTTGCACTATGCCTTCTCATTTTCTCTACTCAGAGACCAGCTACATGTTGAATGAAGCCCATCTCACCCTGTTTTCCCTGATGTCATTGAGAAGGCATGGTAGTGATCACTTGAATGGCCGTGGGATGCTTCGGAATTTCAGCCTTACTTTCTAGGAAATAGTGTGCAGAAGAGTACCACGATCTGACTTAGGCTACAGAAAGATGATTGCAGTAGTGGGATGGATGGAGGAGGAGAGGGCAGGGATGAAACTGGAGGTAGAGAGACTACAAGATGATGGTCTTAATTCCTGAAAAATGCTGAGGTCCTGAATCAAGCCTGTAACATCGAGTTGGAGAGGAGGAGATGGATGTAAAAGAGGAAATGTTTTTTTAGCTTTATTGTGATATAATTGACATATAACATTGTATAAGTTTAAGGTGTACAATGTGATGATTTGGTACACATATGTATTGCAAAATGATGATCGCATCAGGCTAACACCTCCCTCACCTCATATAATTACCTGTGTGAGTGTGTGTGCGTGTGCACGCACGGTGAGAACATTTAAGATCCACGCTCTTTTTCCAAGTATACACTACAGTATTAACCATAGTCACCATGCTCTACATTACATCTCAGAACTTCTTCACTTTTAAGAGTGAAAGTTTTTACCCTTTGACTAATATCTCCTCATTTCCCCTTCCACTGAGCCCCCAGCAACCACTATTCTCCTCTCTGTTAGTATGAGTTCGGCTTTTTAAGATTCCACATACAAGTGATATCATCTGATATTTGTATTTCTCTGCCTTATTGATGTCACTTAGAATAATATGCTCCAGGTTTATCCATGTTGTTGGCAAGTGACAAGATTTTCTTCTTTCTCATGGCTGAATAATATTCCTGTCTATCTCACCATCTTTACCCATTTATCTGTTGAGAAACAGCTGGATTGTTTCCATACCCTGGCTATCATGGTAATACAGATATCTCTTTGAGATTCTGATTTCATTTCCTTTGGAAGTATGCCCACAGGTGCATTTGCTGGGACATATAGAAATTCTATTTTTAATTTTTTGAGCTACCTCCATACTGTTTTCCAAGGTGGCTGCACGAGTTTACCTTCCCATCAGCAGTGCACAAGGGTTCCCTTTTCTTCACATCCTTCTCAACTCTTGCCTCTGATCTTTTTCATGATGGTCATTCTAACAGGTGTGAAATGATATCTCATTGTGGTTTGCATTTGTATTTCCCCGATGATTAGTGATGTTGAGCATCTTTTCGTTTGCCTGTTGACCCAGTATATCTTTTTTGGAAAAATGTATTTTCGGGTCCCCTACCTATTTTTTAACTAGATTTTCTTTTTCTTTCTTTTTGCTGTTGGGTTGTATGAACTCCTTATATATTTTGGATATTAACCACATATTCTTTATAGCACTATCAGCAGTTTCAAAACTTTAAAACAGAAATATTTATTTTTAAGGTAAGGTAGCAGTTCTCAAACATATTGGTGTCTGGAGTCATTCACAATCTTGAGAATAACTGAGGATTCCAGGGGCCTTGTGTGATGCAGGTCTCTTGGCATATGGTGCTGGTGACAGAACCAAAGCCAAGCAGGGCTGCAGACAGATCCCAGGGGCATCGAGCTGTTCCCAGACTATAGCCTGGATCACAGTCAGTGAGTCAATCACCAGGTCCAGGCCTGTCCTTTCAAAATGGCTCTCCATGTTCTTGGACCACACTGGACTCTCCTTTCTGGACCCTGCAGCTCCCACAAAGGCACTCTTGTCCATGGATGGATGCCATCTTGCTGGCATCACTTGGTCTGAAAGAGAAAATATTACAGCAGTAGACGAGGCATGCTAGTGGAGGCCAGGCGTGGGGTGACAAGGAGATGGAGAAGGCTAGGACAATATCCACTTTTCTGACTTGAGATCCTGTCCAGATGATGGTTCTATAAATCAGAACAGGTTGATAGGAGAAGGAATTTTCTTTTACAGTAGTGGGATGGGGAGGAAGTGGAACAGGAGGCTTCTGAAACACTAGCAGTCGGATGGAGATTTGGCACCAAACGTCAGGAAGGTCTGAAGTAGGTCATGAGTTAGATCGAGACTCCTTAGAGAGGGAGTGTGCAGGGTGAGATGAGAACAAGAAACAGAAGGATCCTTCACTGATTTTGACTCATGTCCCTGATTTGGGAGGGTTCATTTCTCACTGAACTGGCTGCCTGTCTGTTTCTCCCTACTTCCTCCTCCTCCAGATGGTCTTTTGTAACCCCAAGGCTATAAATGCCACCGTTATATCAACAACTCTCAAACATAAGGATTGAGAAGTGACTATCTGATTTGGCAATTACCACGAGAGCAACCTAACAGTCACTGAGCTTCATTGAGTTTGAAATTTCATCATGAGGAGTTGAAAACAAATGAGGGTGGGTTGAAATCAAATAGTAGAGGAGGAAGTGGAGACACCCAGTCTTTGAGGAAGAAACAAATAATGAAGGGGGAAGAAGCTTTGGGCTGATGTCATAAGGAAGACATCTCTGGTACCTTACCTGTGTACTATTCCTTGGCCTATCACTGATTTCAGCTGTAGCCGAGCTGGACAGTTCCTTGCAAATCTAGACTCAGCTTGCACTTACAAGGCCCCATCTCAAGCCCAGCCCTCTCTGCATTCTGCTTCTAGATCTCTTTTGACACCTTGGAAGCTGAATAAACCCATGTACAAGCATAGCCCAGAAATATGAAGGAAGCCCCACCAGGGACTACCATTCCTATGAGGGAAGGAAGCTAATGTATAAACCCTCCAACCTCCTCCTCTTCCTCTTCAGGATGGTCATTTTTTCTGATTTGTGGTAGAATGAAGCCTCCATTTCTCACAGCTGTGACTTTGATAAGGTGCCCCCACATTGGCTTTTCCTCCTTCCATGTCTCATTTTTCCCATTCCCTTATTCATCTTTTCTTGCCAGACAGCCCGCCAGGACATACCCGATGCTGTGCTGTGCTTAGTCGCTCAGTCATATCCGACTCTGCGACCCCATGGACTGTAGCCCGCCAGGCTCCTCTGTCCATGGGGATTTTCCAGGCAAGAATACTGGAGTGGGTAGCATTTCCCTTCTCCAGGGGATCTTCCCAACCCAGGGGTCCAACCCAGGTCTTCCACATTGCAGGCACATTCTTTACCGTCTGAGCCACCAGGGAAGCCCTGACCCTTATTCACCTCTCAAGCTGTTTTGGTCTCTGATTTTGTGTGGTCCAACTGAGACATCCCCTCCCTCCTGAGTCCTGAACTTCATCCCATCCAATCCAGACATCTGAGTTTCATTGGTCCAGATGGAAGGGGATGATGAGTAATTCCAGAAGACATCTGAGGATCTGCCCATTGACCAGTAAAGGAGCTCGTTCTTTTTCAGAAGAGAAGAGTCAGGTCTAGTCAGTACTAGATCCTGACTCGAGGGCCCTTCCTCCCAAAAGCCCTGACCCTATAATGACCCTGTGAGAAGTAGAACCAGTCCCAAGAGCTCCTATTCCTAGACAGTCCCATCAGGGAGCTTCAGGTGCTATCTCAGGGAATCTACTTTAAGATTTGAAATATTGTTAATACCTGGTTAATCTTAACCAGTTTTAGTAGTTTTGGCAGTAAAAGGCATTAATTTCCACAAATACCATATATTCCCTTGATTGCTTTTTTAAGTTCTGTTTCTAAGGAAGGAAGATGAAGAGAGTTGACAATTTAAATTTACTTACAGTATTCTAGGTCAGCTAGAACCTAAATCTAACAAGTAGTCACTCATTCTGTCCTGTTTTTGAGAAACATCTATTGTTTGTTTTCTGTGTAAGATACTGTGCTGGCTATAAAAAACAATGAACAGAGCATAGTCGCCACTTCAAGGAGCTCATAGCCTCATGGGTGTGTTTGAAATTTTACACAAGGCATGGGTGAGTCTTCATAATGCTTGTGTGTGGCTAAGTCGCTTCAGTCGTGTCTTCCTCTGTGTGCCCTGTGGACTGCATACAGACAGGTAAATGGGAAAAACCAAGTATGTAGGTTTTGTTTTAAACTCACTATTTATGTATCAGAATAAAAACAGCTCATGTTTATTGTGTGCTTACTATACCAAATGCTAGTCTAAGCATCTTATATGAATAATTTCATTTAACACAAATCATACCAGTAGCAGGGTATTCAGTTCAGTTCAGTTGCTCAGTTGTGTCCAACTCTTTGTGACCCCATGGACTGCAGCATGCCAGGCTTCCCTGTCCGTCACCAACTCCTGGAGCCTATGAAAACTCATGTCCATTGCATTGGTGATGCCATCCAACCCTCTCATCCTCTGTTGTCCCCTTCTCCTCCTGCCTTCAATCTTTCCCAGCATCAGGGTCTTTTCCAATGAGTCAGTTCTTCACATCAGGTAGCCAAAGTATTGGAGCTTCAGCTTCAGCATCAGTTCTTCCAGTGAATATTCAGGACTGATTTCCTTTAGGATGGACTGGTTGGATGTATTACTAGTTCCATTACGTAAATGAGGAAACTGAGGATTGAGTGGTTGAGTATGTTGACAAAGTCACATACCAAGTAAATAAAAGGACTGAAATTGGACGTCAGGGTGACTCTGGAGCCCAAATATTTCACTGTAATGTTACACTACCTGTCTTTCTACCTTTCTATAGCTCGTTCTCTTCTTTCTGTCCTACCTGTTCATCCATCTACCTGCACATCCATTCATCCCTTGAAAAATCTGTCCATCTATTCAATTACCCATTATTTTATTTCAATAGAGACATTATTAAAGACACAAAAAAGCTCCATGGGAAATAATTAGGTTGAATGAATCAGGGAAGTATTAATGGTAGTTTAAATATGCATATGATTTTGAAACATTGGGGTGAAGTGGAGAATAAGGGATATTTGCAGCGAAGATTAGGAAGGACCGATGTATGTGTGAAATGGAGGCGTTTTTCTGGATTATAGTGATGCTGGTGATAAAGAAGAAATGAATTGATTGTTACAACCACCCTGCTAAGTATTGATAAAATGATAGTGCTATAGAAACAGAATTCTTTGCAAATGTAAGGTACCATTATAGAAAACAGTCCCAGGCCACCTTCTTTGTGTCATATATCTCCATGGCGAAGGACTATTAGGTCTTGAACCAGATGTTGACCAAGAAACTTAGTAACTGGCAATGCTGATTTAAGTGTGCCTGAGGCTTTAATTATATTTTGCTGTTTCTGCATTTCTGGCAAAAATGTAGCTGCGGAGCATGGTTTGTTAATCTGTACACATGTGGACTGCAGCTGGGGTTTAAATAAAGCCTGTTTCCCCCTGTTTCTTGCCAAAATGGAGCTGCAGCATCTTTTTGAGTCCAGTGAAAATATAAACAGGCTCCTCCCAGAAGATGCTAGTTTGTAATGCCACGCTCTGATGCCTTTCTCATTGTTTCCAAATGCCCCTTGCATGACAGGAAGTCACCGGGAGCAGATTCCTTTCTTTGCTTTGAATCGTAGTGTTCCAAGATCTCGCTTCTGTCCTAGTCATTTTACAGCCCCAGAGCGAGGGACTTTGGATTGCTCGGTCCCACTCTTCGAGGCACTGGGTTGGCATTTGCCCTGGGATCCTGTCAGTGTGACAGACTTGTGCCTGTGCATTTGGTGACCCGGTCTCACCAGAATACTCCTGTCTGTCGAGAATATTCTGTCCTAGCATGTGAATTAACTGTGGGCAGATTTCCAGCTGGCCAGTTTTTTCAGGTCACCTGGAGGACACCTGACATTTCTGGTCCTCAGCTTCACCCTAAGGCTGCCACTCACCTTTAGGGCCTAGAATAGTCCTAGTTGTGGGCTTCCCTGATGGCTCAGCAGATAAAGACTCTTCCTGGAATGCAGGAGACATAAGAGATATGGGTTCAGTCCCTGGCTCAGGAAGGTCCTCTGGAAGAGGGATGGCAACCCACTCCAGTATTCTTGCCTGGAGAATCCCATGGACAGGGGAGCCTGGCGGGGTATAGTCTGTGGGGTCGCCAAGAGTTGCACATGACTGGGCTACTCAGCATGCATGATCCTAGTAGCCTGCAGGAGGTTGAGGTAGAAAATGGATTGAATCAATTGATTGAGTTCCATTCTTTGGCAAGGATCCTGCCAGCGTCAGCAGTTACAACCCATTTTAATGAAATTCTCAAGCCTTTGGATGGCTCCTTTCACTTGGCAGGTTTATGGTGACTGTCAACTGGTGCCGAAAAGAGTTTTTCTTTTGGCATGAACTGCATGAAGTAGAGACTTACAACTTTTCTTCAAAATCCTCTGCTCTGCGTGCACATAGTCAGACCACTCCCCAACATTCCTTGAGGTTTGTTGCAGCTGTGACCGGAGGAATGTAGACAGAACTGGGAAATGCCACACTGTGGTCCTCCACACTCCTCCTCTGGTGGGCACCCCGTGGAGGACACTTGGGAGCTGTCCCTGGCAGACAGCTCAGCCACAAGACGGAAGGGGTCGGGGCCCTGAATCACCGCTTTGAGAAAAGCCATGACTGTTGAGTACATTGAAATATTATCTGAGTGAGAAGTAAACTATTACTGTGGTAAACCACAAAATTTAGGGGTGTATTTGTTAAAGCAGTGGTTTCCCTGATCTCATTTCCGTTATGAGGGACAGGGTGTTATGGAGACTTGATAGATGCTGGGAGGGATTCTGCTAAAGGAGAAAGGAATTCCATGGCTAGGGAGCCCCACGTGAATGGTTCACCCACTCTCCTGTGTAGCAAGCGGTGCTACCTGGAGGTCTGGTCACAAATTCAAGTCCATGAGCCCTGCCTGTGAGCTGGGGAGGGGCCTGGGAATGTTCACTTTGATTATTAGTTTCCATGATTTTGGTGCAGGTACACCAAGAAGGCTGTTCTGATAAGTAGGGAGAACAAGCTCTCTCCAAGCGAAGGTGATGTTTGTCAAATGAATAATTAAATGGACAAGGAGTGGGAGAAGAGAGAGCAAAAGTGAGATTACAGTGAGGAGACATGAAAGGGAGGTACCCAGCTGGGCAGAGCCTCGCCCTGAGGCACATTAGAAGGTGGGACGTCTGGTCACAGGTGGCTGTGGCTGACGGTGGAGTGGAGGCAGATGGAGTGTGCTCCTGAGCTTGCCAGCCCTAATTTCCCCGGGGAAGCCCTCTGTTTTGAGGAGCCTGCTTTTTATCAGGCGTTTTATGTACATCCTGCTGTCATCATCCCCTAACAAGCTGCTCCTCTGCTAGAGGCATTTTCCTGGCTAATGGCATCATTGACTTTTCTGAAGATTCTGGGGGCACAGAAAAACACCGTGTAGACAGATAGATTGAAATCGGTTGCCACATGCCAGCTTCCGTTCATTTGCTGCACAAATTTAATTTAAGCCAGAAAGATGAGATGTCTTGGGTCGTGCAGCATCTTCATCTTGCTTTCCTGCCACCCAGGCAATAAGGAGCCTGCCTGTGATTTGCTGAAATCAGTGTCATTTTGTCCATAAGGAGGCTGAAGGGAAACCCACCCAGGGCTCGTCTGGTGTGAATGGCCAACCAGGGTCAGAGCCAAGGGGTTGAGCTGGCATCAGGAGCTAAGGGGTCAGGATGGAATGTGTCTTGAGTGATGGGAGCAGATGCCACTCAGAGACTAGAAGTGACAGAGACAAGTGGAGGAGTGTGAAGATGGAGAAAGGTGGACGGGGTGTGCCGGGGCACTGGCCACTCCAGCAGGCTGCTTGTCTGCCACTCTGGCTACGCAGGGATCATTGCACTAGATACCTCTTTCCAATCAGGCTGTCTTGAAGGTCTCATGTGTCTTCTACTAGTGTCGTAGTAAGTTCCTTTCAAAAGAAATGAAATGCCTTTATGGCCAAAGGTTGCCAGTTGATGATTAATATTGTACCTTTAAGAGTTTGAGGTATACTGGTGTGTTAAGTCAGATTCCTCCGGGAACACTAATTAGGATTAATCTTTGCTTCTTAAAACATTAGGTAGGAAATAGTATCATTATAATATCCCATCCATTCGTTATATCAAGAGCTTCGATTTATGGACCACTCAGTGCGTGGCTTGTATCATGCAAAGTACTTTACATATGTTGCTTATTTGATTCTGATAACAACCTTATTGAGACCAAGACCTTAACTGTCAGGTTAGAGTCCAGGAGACTGAGTCTTAGAGAAGAAGAAATATGTCCAAGGCTCCAGCCCACTAAGCAGCAGAGCCAGCTTTTGAACATAAGCCTGAAGATCATTGTTTTAGCATCAGTCTATTTCTAAAAAATTACATCATGCTAAGTGAAATTAGCCAGACAGGGAAAGACAAATACTGTATGACCTCTTATATGTGGAATCTAAAGAAAAAAAGCCAAAATCATAGAAATAGAGAGTAGAGGCGTGACTACCAGGGACTAGAGGGTGAGGCGAGATGGAGAGATGCAAAGGGAACAGGCTTCAGTTCCAAGATGGATAAGTCTGGAGCTCTAATGTACAGTGTGGTGACTCTGGTTAATGACACAGTATCATATACTTGAAATTTGCTAAGAGAGTAGACCTTAAGCCTTCTCCCCTCCACACACATACATGATAGTGATGTGAGGTGACGGATGTGTTAATTAACTTGATTGTGGTAATCCTTTCACCAAGTATATGGATGTCAAATCATCACATTGTAGACTTTAAGTATATATAATTTCATCTGTCAGTTACACCTCACTAAAGGTGAAAAAAAATGTAAGCGCTTTAAAAACTCTTTTTCAGCTAACTTTGATCGAGGGAGATGTAATGAGCCTTTATGCATATCACATCCTTTAATCTTCACAACAGTCCCATGGAGTAGGCATTCAGTTTTCAGATTGAGATGGAGGAAATGAGGGATGGGGACTCCTCTGGGTGACTTGCCTGAGATCACCTGGCTTTTAAGGAAGATAGAGCTGTGATCTGTTGATCCCAGGGGTTGCTCCCAACTCTTCTGTGCTGGCTGATCCGTCAGTTAGGCTGCGATTTGGAGCTCCCAGAGGCTGAGATCCAGTCTCCACTGTCCCAGCCTGTCAGCCTGTTATATGCACCATTGAGGGAGGGTATACTTTATTATTTAAAACTCCCGTTTCTAAGTTGTTGGTACTCTGGACTTAGGAGGCTCCAGGGAGCTTGTGTGAGGGGCCTGGGAGATTAATTTCAGTGGAAATGCTGGCAGACGGACGTGAAATGGTGGATGCTTCAGAGATTTAAAATAAATCGCTGTGTGTGTGTTATTTCCTTCTCATATCACTCTTGGGGGTTGGCTAAAGGAAAGTTATCACATGTTTGCCTCAGCCCCAGTGCCGTCCCAAGGGTGATAAAAAGCCTTGTCTGAACTGGGGCCAGGTACTTGCCTGAAAAAGGAAGTCAGCTGTGTGTAGAAATACACACACAGCTGGTGTCAAATGGGGAACTGTTTAATCTGTCTTTTGAATGGATTAACAGTTGGCTTTAAGAAGGCGCTTCTGACTTTTGGCTCCTTAGACCAGGCGGAGAGGCTGTGCTACATAATGAGCATGAGGACTAAGGGGGAATTAGTAGGGGAAAAAAAAAGCCATAAGATGATCTTCATGAGACTCAGACTTCCTCATGTCAAAATGGGGTGGAAAAAAATCACCCACGTAGGACCCTTTCTATCAGTGTTGAAGAGTAATTGCTTTCAAAAGCAGCATGACATAGACCTGGGCCTTATCATACGGTGGCTACTAGCCCCGGGTTTCCAGGGAATGTGTGAAATGTGGCTAGTTCAAACTAAGATATGCTGTCAGGCTAAAAGACACACCAGATTTTGAAGACTTAGTAGGAAGAAAGAGAGCCAGAGAGCTCCTTGATCATTTTTTTAACACTGATAACCTTCCAACATGATATTTTGGGTCTATTACACTAAATAAAGTGTGTTTTTAAAATGAATTCTGCCTTTTTTACATTTTAAAATTAGATTACTAGAAAATTTGAAATTACATATGCATTTTATTTTTATGGGAAGGCAGTGGTCTAGATTCTGGGCTTTGAGTCCAAGGACACTGGACTAAAAGCATCTCTGGCACTTACTTGCTGTGTGACTCTGGCAGGAGAACACCTTTCTGAACTTCAGTTTCCAGTTATGTGAAATGGCCAACGACTACCTCTTTTAAGACTATGATGATGGTAAATTAACAAGCATTGTGCAAGTAGCTAGCAACATGACCCGCACTAGATAAACACTAGTTTTCTTCTTCCCTTCCCTCTTGCCACATACTTTTTAAAACTTGAGGGAAATGATTTTGAGTTTTGAGTCCTATATTCTGGCAGGCTGCCATTCAAGTGTAAAGAAGAGTAAAGACCTTTTGGATATTTAGAGATACTTTTTGGATAGTTAGAGATTTTTGGATATTCAGAGGCATGTTGAAAGTGTTACTTAAAGATGAATGCCAACAGAATGAAAATGTAAATGGAGAGAGCACGAGAGTAACAGTGGTAAGCAGAAAACCAGAAAAAACTATTGACAATTGCACAAATAATAGATGCAAAACTAAAATGATAATAATAATACTAACGATATAATCCACTATCTAAAATTCTAGATATTAAAAAGGAGATTAAAGGGAGAAGGAAGTGAGGTTTCTGCCTTGTTCAGGAGGAGGATTCAGATACTGATGGCCTTTCAATACAACTAAAATACTATCATTTAAAATAAACTTTGGTTAAGAATGTAAGACTATCAAATAGTAAAATAGAAAAATGATGACTTGTTCCAGATTCCTAGAGGCAAATTAAGTGGAACAAAAGGCAATCAACACAGTAGGCAGGAAGTAAAAAGAAGAAATGAGAAGTCACGATAAACAGGAAAATGAAACAAGGCATGAATAAATTCAAGAATGTTAATAACATTAAATATAAGTTAATACAACTTTCATAAAAAAGGAAAAACTGATGCATAAATAAAAAATATTCAGTTGTATTCTGTTTTACAAGAAATAACCTTAAAATGAAATAACATAAAAAAATAAAAAAGTAAATGATGGAAAAGATACATCATGAAATGCTAAAAAGAAAGGGCAGAAATAGTAATATGGAAAAAAGTGAAAGTCAAACATAGTAAAACAGAAAAAGAGTTTGACAATAGATATATTTCTTTAAGAAGATATAACAGCTAAGAACAACAGAATTTTGATGTAAAGGAGAATAGACGAATTTCCAAACATATTGGTAGAATTTCATACAACTTCTCAGAAACTGATATCAAAAACACAAAAGCATTGCTGTATAGAGCTTTTAATTGCACATTTATGAAGCTTCAGTTCAGTTCAGTCGGTCAGTCATGTCCAACTCTTTGCGACCCCATGGACTGCAGGACACTAGGCCTCCCTGTCCATCACCAACTCTTGGAGTTCACTCAAACCATGTCCATTGAGTTGGTGATGCCATCCAACCATCTCATCCTTTGTTGTCCCCTTCTTCTCCCATCTTCAATCTTGCCCAGCATCAGGGTCTTTTCAAGTGAGTCAGCTCTTCGCATCAGGTGGCCACAGTATTGGAGTTTTAGCTTCAACATCAGTCCTTCCAAGGGACTCTCAAGAGTCTTCTCCAACACCACAGTTCAAAAGCATCAATTCTTCGGCACTCAGCTTTCTTTATAGTCCAACTCGCACATTCATACATGACCACTGGAAAAACCATAGCCTTGACTAGACAGACCTTTGTTGGCAAAGTAATGTCTCTGCTTTTTAACATGCTGTCTAGGCTGGTCATAACTTTGCTTCCAAGGAGTAAGTGTTTTTTAATTTCATGGCTGCAGTTACCATCTGCAGTGGTTTTGGAACCCCCCAAAATAAAGTCTCTTGCTGTTTCCACTGTTTCCCCATCTATTTGTCATGAAGTGATGGGACTGGATGCCATAATCTTAGTTTTCTGAATGTTGAGCTTTAAGCCAACTTTTTACTGTCCTCTTTCACTTTTATCAAGAGGCTTATTAGTTGTTCTTCACTTTCTGCCATAAGGGTGGTGTCATCTGCATATCTGAGGTTATTGATATTTCTCCCAGCAATCTTGATTCCAGCTTGTGCTTCATCCAGCCCAGTGTTTCTCATAATGTACTCTGCATATAAGTTAAATAAGCAAGGTGACAGTATACAGTCTTGACCTACTCCTTTTCCTATCTGGAACCAGTCTGTTCCATGTCCAGTTCTAAGTGTTGCTTCCTGACCTGCATACAGATTTCTCAAGAGGCAGGCCAGGTGGTCTGGTGTTTCCATCTCTTTCTGAACTTTCCATAGTTTGTTGTGATCCACATAGTCAAAGGCATTGGCATAGTCAATAAATCAGAAATAGATGTTTTTTTAAAAATAGATGTTTTTCGGGAACCCTCTTGTTTTTTCAATGATCCAGCATATGTTGACAATTTGATCTCTGGTTCCTCTGCTTTTTCTAAAACCAGCTTGAACATCTGGAAGTTCACAGTTCACATATTGTCGAAGCCTGGCTTGCAGAATTTTGAGCATTCCTTTACTAGCGTGTGAGATGAGTGCAAGCTTATGAAGCTTAGCTTGATATTTTTGTTTTTTGTTTCACATATCACTATTTAGATACTTTAAAAAATTATGTAGTTTTGGATGCACTGGATCTTTGTTGCTGTGTGTAGGCTTTCTCTGGTTGTGGCAAGCAGGCTTCTTATTGTGGTGGCCCCTCGTTGCAGAGCGCGGGCTCTGGGTCATGCGGGCTTCGGTAGTTGTCGTACATGGGCTAAGTTGCTCTGCAGCTTAGGAAGTGGAATCTTCCTGAACCAGGTGTTGAACCTGCGTCCCCTGCATTGGCAGGCAGACTCCCAACCACTGGATCACCAAAGAAGTCCCATATACAGTTTTTTATAGCAACAGACTGAAGATAATATTATTGCATACATATATGGTAACAAATTCTCCAAAGCAGAAAACACAGGCCATATTTTTTGGATCACAATGTAGTAAAATTATAAATTAGTGACAAAATAAAAGCCAGAAGTAACCCAAATTACTCTTGGAGTGAAGAGGAAAACAAAGAAAATGATAAGGTCAATCAAGGTCAGTGAGAGCTGTACAGAAAACAAAATGTGGAGTACAGCCAAAAAATGCTTGAAGAAAAAATACAGTTATAAATATGTTTCCTAGAGAAAGCTGTCAAGCTCAGGTGGCTTACATGTAGATTGTATAACAATATGAAAGGCTTCTAAATTCATATTTTTGAGGCTAGTATATTGATAGAAAAATCAGAAAACTATCACATGCATGCATGCACGTGCCAATCTCACCTTGGAGCCCCTATGCAGAAGTCCTAAGTAAATTTAGTATTTGAAATCCAGCAGTCTGTTCAATCAGTATTACATAATGATCATGCAGGGTTTATTCAAGGAATGCAAGAATGGTTTAGAATTTTGATACTTATATGCTATTTATGACAGCAAGGATTAAAGGAGTCAAACTTAGTAATCATCTCATGCATGCTGAAAACAATCACTTGATGATTAAATTTAACACTGATTTCTCCTGTGCTTACTAGAGAAATGTAAGCAGCATTTTTGTTAAATCCAGGAGGAATATAAAATGCTCATTTTCACTGTTGTACTTCAAAAACAGGATGACAGGGAAAAGACATTAGAGGCATAAATATGGAGAGAAGAGAGAAAGTGTCTTTTCCTGAAGATAATACTGATTATCTGGTTTTAAAATCCAAAAGGTTTCTCTTAATAGTGATCAAAACTGTTAATGATATTCATATAATTAAGGAGATATAAAAATAGAAACATTAATAGTCTTTTTATATTAGTAACCTATTGAAAATGAATTTTTAAAAATTATATTCACAATATCAGCAGTAACATACACATTAAAAAAAAGAGTAAACCTAATACAGTTTGTAAGATTTCTTTTCAATGTGCATGACTTTCTTGAAGAAAATAAATCATTACTGAAAGATATTAAATAATATCTGAAAAATGCAATTATATCATGTTTCTGGATGATAAAACTCAGTGTTGTAAAAATATAAGGTTTTGTCAGATTCATTCATAAAGTCAGGGCTCTTCAACTCAAAATTCTAACATGGAATTTTAGAAGAAGTTAACAATCCAACTCTAAAATTCAGATAAAAGTAAAAATGTATTAAGAAGAACCAAGAGAGTCTAATAAAGAAAAAATGAGGAAAACTTGCCACATCAGAAATGAAATATTTTATACTCTTATGAGGCCACAGGACTTAAAACCTATAGTACTTAAAAACTAAGAAAAGTGAACTAATAGAAGGGAAAAAGGAATTTAGACTCTGATGCATGTTAATTTGTAATTAATTCACAGCATTGTATTTTGTATCTTTATTAAAATTATTTAATAAGAAATAAATTGTAGTTGGAGTCAAGATCTAAATGTAAAATCAAAATTATGAAAGTATTAGAAAAGACTTAGAATTTAAATGACATAAAATAATCTCCAACTTTATTGTTATTTAAATGGGAAAAGAGAAATCACAGCATAATACATGTCATGTGTCATGTCAAATTAGAAAAAATTATCTAGACAAAAAACCAGAAGGATCCATAGCAAAATGCTAAAGAGTGGTTACTTGTAGAAGCCACTTAAATGTCCAGCAAGAGAAAAATAGTTAAATAAATTATGAAAATGCCTTAAAGCAGTATTATTCAGCCATGAAATGAGTTAAGAGTATCTATATTTACTTACAAGGAATGATCTCCAGATCATTTTGTTAGTTGAATTAAAAAGGCACATCACCAGGCAATATGTGTATATATATTCATGTGTTTATATTTATAATTAAAGCCATAGAAAAACTAATACAAGATAGAAGGACTGGATGATATATAACATTTGTCAGGAGTGATGACCTTTAGGGAGAAGACAATGATTTGGGTATTTTGCTGGTTAACTCCTTTTTTTTTTTAATTGAAGGATAGTTGACTTACAATATTGTATTAGTTTCAGATATACAGCAAAGTGATTCAGTTATATATATATTTTTTTTCAGATTATTTTCCATTATAGGTTATTATAAGATATTGACTATCGTTCCCTGTGTTACAAGTAAATCTTTGTTGTTTATCTAGTCTATACACAGCAGTGTGTATCTGTTAATCCCATGCTCCTAATTTACCCTTGTCCCCCTCTTTCCGCTTTGGTAATTGTAAGTTTGTTTTCTATGTCTGTGATTCTATTTTTGTTTTGTAACTAGATTGATTTATATTACTTTTTAGGTTCCACATATTAGTGATATCATATGATATCTGTCTTTGTTCGGTATCACTTAGTATGATATTCTCCAGGTCCATCCGTATTGTGACAAATGGCAATATTTCTTTTTTTCAATGGATGAGTAGTATTCCATTGTATTTATGCACCACATCTTCTTTATCCATTCATCTGTCGATGGACATTTTGGTGGCCTCCATGTCTTGCCTATTATAAATAGTGCTGTCTTGAACATTGGGGTGCATGCATTTTGCTGGTTAGCTCTTCAGCATTGTCCAGTATAACTTCCTCTGATGAGGGAACTGTGCTGTGTCTGTGCTGTCCTTTTCAGTAGCCACTAGCTGTTGGGCACTTGAAATATGGCCAGTGTGAATCTTTACATTTTGCTTAATTTTAATTTAAATAGCCACATATGACTGGTGATTACTGTGTTGGACAGTGCAGCTCTATATACTTTTGTGTTGTTTGGAAAAAGCTTAATTTTTAATAATAACAATGCCTGCCTATATTATGGTTTAGGTCACGCTGTGATGACAAACTGCCCTAAAAAAAAAAAAGAAAGAATAAGAGAAAGAAGCTATGACTTAACAAATGTTTATGTTCATCATGGGTTGACTGATGGGCTATGCTCCATGTCTTGTCATGCTAGGACCCAGACTGATGAAGCCTATACCTGAAGCTTCAGTGGTCACCATGGCAAGAGGAAAGGGAGACAGATGGTCTCATGGTAGCAATATAAAGCCTTTCTCCTGAAAGGAATGAGCACATATCCCTTTTTTAATTTCATTGGCCAAAGAGGGTCCCATGGCCACCCTGAGTCCAGGTGGTGGGGAAATAGAGATAGAGATGTGTCCAGAGAGAGGAAAATTAGCATACATACAGCCCAATGTCTACCACATTTGTATAATATTCTTTTTAATGACGAAAGGATGAAGAAAAAATCAAATGAGAAAACTGGTGCTCAGACCTCTATGGTAATGCTCATCAAAGCTTAATCAATATTGAAAAGTTACTCACCTACACCTTCCCTCATTTAGTAAAAATCATTCTTCATTTATAGAACCAGATAACTTAGAATATACTGAAAAAGTAGGTTGTTGCTTTCTACAGCTATTTTGGCTGAATACCTGGGGAAATATTTCAGTAGGATTTAACATTTGTTATTGGGTAAAGTATTCAGGCTGATACTGAATACATATCTATTTTTTCCAAATAGTCATTTATTTCAAGAAAATATACCAATTACTGATACTACTATGGTTAATGATATTTCTACAGTGGTTTACACATGTCTTCTAGTAATATGATAGTGTATGATTTTGATGGCATCTGGAAAATTGGTAGAAGTGAGAATTTACTTCTCATTTCCACTCTTCAGTGACTGCAAATGAAAGCATTGTCATATAAGAGAGTATAAAACACTGGAAAAAATGTGAAGGTAAATGAGGCAGGAATTCAGGCCACACCAACTCTAAACAATGAATCTCTGGGTCCTTCTAAGAACTGGTTTTGCTTAGTCTGTGCAGGTTTGAGTCTAATAAGGAGCTAATGTGGGTGGTGGGAGCCATTTTATCCTAAAAAACCTTACTTTCTCTTGTTGGAGTCTTGGCATGAATGGGAGAATGAATTGAGTTGCTCTGAATACATTACTGACTATCCTATTGGGAAGTGGTAGAAAAGGAACATCGAGTTTTATCAGTGACTGCTTCCTGCATCTGTCTAGAACCCAGCACACTGCCCAGCCTGACTAAATCCTAAACTCACTCAGTTATACCATTTAAGTCTCCTTAATACTACTTCAGGCACTCTGTTTATCAGATCTAATCCCTTGAACCTATTTGTCACTTGCACTGTATAATCATAAGGGATTTGATTTAGGTCATACCTGAGTGGTCTGGTGGTTTTCCCTATTTTCTTCAATTTAAATCTGAATTTTGCAATAAGGAGTTTATGATCTGAGCCACAGTCAGCTCCTGGTCTTGTTTTTGCTGACTGTATAGAGCTTCTCCATCTTTGGCTGCAAATACAATCAATCTGATTTCGGTATTGACCATCTGGTGATGTCCATGTGTAGAGTTGTCTTGTGTGTTATTGGAAGAGGGTGTTTGCTATGACCACTGCATTCTCTTGGCAAAACTCTGTTAGCCTCTACCCTGCTTCATTTTGTACTCCAAGGCCAAATTTGCCTGTTACTCCAGGTATCTCTTGACTTCCTACTTTTGCATTCCAGTCCCCTATAATGAAAAGGACATCTTTTTTAGGTGTTAGTTCTAGAAGGTCCTGTATGTCTTTATAGAACCATTCAACTTCAGCTTTTTCAGCATTACTGGTTGTCTGAGGAGGTCTTACAAATAGCTGAGAAAAGAAGAGAAGCAAAAGGCAAAGGAGAAAAGAAAAGGAAAGATATACCCATTTTAATGCAGAGTTTCAAAGAATAGCAAGGAGAGATAAGGAAGCCTTCCTCAGTGATCAGTGCAAAGAAATAGAGGAAAACAATAAAATGGGAAAGACTAGAGATCTCTTCAAGAAAATTAGAGATACCAAGGGAACATTTCATGCAAAGATGAGCACAATAAAGGACAGAAATGGTATGGATCTAACAGAAGCAGAAGATATTAAGAAGTGGCAAGAATACACAGAAGAACTCTGCAAAAAAGATCTTCATGACCCAGATAACCATGATGGTGTGATCACTCACCTAGAGCCAGAAATCCTGGATTCAAAGTCAAGTGGGCCTTAGGAAACATCACTACGAACAAAATTAGTGGAGGTGATGGAATTCCAGTTGAGCTATTTCAAATCCTAAAAGATGATGGTGTGAAAGTGCTGCACTCAATAGGCCAGCAAATTTGGAAAACTCAGCAGTGGCCATAGGACTGGAAAAGGTCAGTTTTCATTCCAGTCCAAGAGAAAGGCAATGCCAATGAATGCTCAAACTACCGCACAATTGCACTCATCTCACATGCTAGCAAAGTAATGCTCAAAATTCTCCAAGCGAGTCTTCAACAGTACGTGAACCAAGAACTTCCAGATGTTCAAGCTAATTTTAGGAAAGGCAGAGGAACCAGAGATCAAATTGCTAACATCCGCTGGATAATCAAAAAAGCAAGAGAGTTCTAGAATAACATCTATTTCTGCTTTATTGACTATGCCAAAGCCTTTGACTGTGTGGATCACAATAAACTGTGGAAAATTCTCAAAGAGATGGGAATACCAGACCACCTGACCTGCCTTCTGAGAAATCTGTATGCAGGTCAAGAAGCAACAGTTAGAACTGGACATGGTACAATAGACTGGTTCCAAATCGGGAAAGGAGTACATCAAGGCTGTATATTGTCACCCTGCTTGTTTAACTTATATGTAGAGTATATCATGAGAAATGCCAGCACAAGCACAAGCTGGAATCAAGATTGCCAGGAGAAATATCAGTAACCTCAGATATGCAGAAGACACCACCCTTATGGCAGAAAGTGAAGAAGAACTAAAGCGCCTCTTGATGAAAGTGAAAGAGGAGAGTGAAAAATTTGGCTTAAAACTCCATTCAGAAAACAAGATCATGGCATCTGGTCCCATCACTTCATGGCAAATAGATGAGGAAACAGTGGAAACAGCGAGAGACGTTTATTTTTCTCTTGGGCTTCAAAATCACTGCAGATGGTGATTGCAGCCATGAAATTAAAAGACACTTGCTCCTTGGAACAACAGCTATGATCAACCTAGATATCATATTAAAAAGTGGAGACATTACTTTGCCAACAAAGGTCCGTCAAAGATACGGTTTTTCCAGTAGTCATGTATGGGTGTGAGAGTTGGACTATAAAGAAGGCTGCTGCTGCAAAGAAGGCTGAGCACCAAAGAATTGATGCTTTTGAACTGTGGTGTTGGAGAAGACTTTTTAGAGTCCCTTGGACTGCAAGGAGATCCAGCCAGTCTATCCTAAAGGAAATAAGTCCTGACTATTCATTGGAAGGACTGATGTTGAAGCTGAAACTCCAATACTTTGGCCACCTGATGCGAAGAACTGAGTCATTTGAAAAGAGCCTGATGCTGGGAAAGATTGAAGGCGGGAGGAGAAGGGAACAGTAGAGGATGAGATGGTTGGATGGCATCACTGATTCAATGGACATGAGTTTGATAAAGATCCGAGAGTTGGTGATGGACAGGGAAGCCTGGCATGCTGCACTCCATGGGGTTGCAAAGAGTCGGACATGACTGAGCGACTGAACTGAACTGAATACTACTTAGTTGTACTTGAAATTCAGTGTGTTTCAAACCAATGTCAGAGCATTTACCCCTTTGAACAGCCGTGAGTTACCAAAAGGAGTGAGATGAAGCCACTGAACAAACACACCAAGGATATCCCTGCACTCGACCAAAGTCAGTTTTATTGAGATTGTTGCCACAAGAAATACCATCTGTCAGAGGGCCATGAACATCTCGGTAAGAGGAATCTGGGAAGGTCTCCTTAGAGGAGAGGTCTCCAACCTCCAGGCTGCAGGCCCGTACCTCCTGTCAGATTAATGGCAGCATTAGATGAGAATTTAAGTGCACGATAAATACAACACACTTGAAATCCCAAAACAATGCCCCCACTTCCCAAGGTGTGGGAAAATTGTCTTCTGTGAAATCGGTCCCTGGTACCAAAAAGGCTGGGGACTGCTGCCTTGGAGGGCTTTGGTTTGAGCTAAATATTCTAAGGAGGATTTAAGAAACCAGGGCCTTTTCTAACTTGCTTGTTATCACTGAGCTGGAACGATCTGGTGAAAGTGAAAGTGAAGTCTCTCAGTCGTGTCCGACTCTTTGCGACCCCATGGACTGTAGCCTACCAGGCTTCTCCGTCTATGGGACTTTCCAGGCAAGAGTACTGGAGTGGGTTGCCATTTCCTTCTCCAGGGGATCTTCCCGACCCAGGGATTAAACCCGGGTCTCCCGCATTGTAGGCAGATGCTTTATGGTCTGAGCCACCAGAGTTGGGTACTTTAATAGTATTTGTCTAGGAGGCAGGAAGGTTAAAGCCAGGCTTGAGTGGTTATTGGTAAAGCAGCAGCAGGTACTTGGGTTGATCCTAAGAGAAGAGTACTTCATCATTTTTGCCCTGTTGTGGATTGGCCCTGTTTCAGCCATGATCACAGGGTGACCTTGTCAGGGCATTTTTCTGTCAGCTTTGCTTATGGTCAGTTGAGAACAGTAGGGTTGGCTCCAGTAGGGCTGGTTTTGTTTTCTTTTTTAAAAAATATATACATATCTATTTTTAATTTGGCTTCTCCAGTCTTAGTTGCAGCATGGCATGTGGGATCTTTCATTGTGACTCAGATGTTTTAGTTTTAGCTCCCAGGCTTAGTTGCTCCACGCCATGTGGAATTTCAGTTCCTTGATCAGGATGGCTTTAGGACTTGCCCTTAGCCTCATGTATTTACTTACTCCATTAGATTGAATTTCAGTAGAATTTCAAGAAAGAATGAGCTATCAAGGTTTTTGGAGGAAAGAGGAAACTTGAGCTCTTGCTTTAGTGTTGTAGGGTGTGATAAGACTTCAGGGGGAGAACAAGTGTAAACAAAGAACCCAAAAGAGACAACTATTCAAGTCTAGAAGTGAACTGACTGATCAGATGAGCGCTGGCACTCCCGTGACGGTTGCCTGTACATGCATGGAAAAGGACTGTGGTGATCACTCAGTCATGTCCGACTCTTTGTGACCTCATGAACTATACAGTCCATGGAATTCTCCAGGCCAGAATACTGGAGTGGGTAGCCGTTCCCTTCTCCAGGGGATCTTCCCAACCCAGGGACTGAACCCATGTCTCCCGCATTGCAGGTGGATTTTTTTTTTTTAACCGGCTGAGCCACCAGGGAAGCCCTAAAAAGATGAGAAGAGGTTACCTAAACAAAGGAAGTGAGCAGATTTGGGGAAGAGGAGCTTTTGGGGAAGAGGAGCTTTTCAGGAAGAGGGAAGAGTGCTAAAGAGATCCAGTGGAAGGGAGCACAGGATTCAGTAGTGAAGGGAATGCATTAAGACTGGCAAGAAAGGCAGGGACTAGCAAACAACCCCACGGGGGCAGATTTGGGAATTTAGCCTAACAGTAATGGAAAGCTATGAAAGAAGTGTAGCCCGGGAGTAACATGATCTCATTTACTTTTTGAAAGATCACTTTGGTTGCTGAGGTATTAGTATAATTGGGATAGAATTTGGGACAAATAAGTCCTAGCATTTTTCCATCTTTGTCAGGGTGCCACACAATACAAATTGGCTCTCTCATTTGTTCCATTAAAATCAATGACTTTGTTTAGGCAAAGTGGCTCCTGGACCTCATCCCAGAGAGAGGTTAGAAGGGTTCTTCATAAAATTCTAAATTTTCTAAATTAAAATGAGAGAGTAGCCAGGAGGATTGACTTTGGGGTAAGCCGACAGTTCTCAGTGGCACTGTGCCAAGGCAGAGAAGGGCCATTAGGCTGAGTTTTGAAGACTGTGGCCATGAGTAACTAAGAGGGTGCCATTTTGTTTCCAATGATGACTCATTGTGGAAATGAGATTGATAAAATAAATAGGTTTTTTTTCTGTATGAAAGCTAAAAAGACACAACCCTTTCCAGCCCTCTCTCTAATTACTCAGATTTGGATCTCATCTGGAGCTGCACTTTGAGGCTATGTCATGTGTCAGAACATTCGATTCTCTCATTTAGCAGCTTTAGAGGGCTGATAGCACATAGCCTTTCATAGGAAAACAAAATTAAGGTAAAAGTGAGATCAGATTGACACTGTCTTAGAATCTTGGAAATTCTGAAGACAGGAAATTAAATGACAAGAAGAAATTTAGCTTGCTCTTTAAAGTTGGCATGTTTGTCTTAAAAAATTAAGAATTTTAGAGACATTTACAAATGGACTGTGGATTACTGATTTTGCTAGTTACTTAGGGTTTGGGCCCTGGTTTGTCTTTATACCATAGGGTATCCATGCTTTGATTTCCAGAATGAAGGACTTATGAGGGGAACTTTAGTGGCACCAAAGTTGTGTGCAGGCTAAAATGTCACATAATTGTTGGGAGAGCACATTTTTAGGAAGTTGAATTGTGCAAGTATAAATCGTGTTAAATGTTGACAGAAGTTTTAAAAGTTTCCCAAATTCAGCCCTGTTGACATTTGGGGCTAGGAAATTCTTTGTTGTGGGGCCTGTTCTGTGCATTGCTGGATGTCTAGCAGCGTCACTGGCCTCTACCCACTGGATGCCGATAGCCAACAGACCCTCCACAAGTAGTGAGAAATGAAAATGTCTCCAGGTATTGCGGATGTTCCCGTGAGGTGCCACATCACCCTGGGGTGCCAGCTAATGTTTTTGAAATAACTATTGGACAGATTTTTAAACTGTTTTTTATTTTAAAATTGTGCCCCATTAGAAGATTGACTATGTATAAATAGGTTCAGAGCTCCACACCAGGCCAAGAGGAAGACATTTGGATGTGTTATCCTGTGGTTTCCATCATGGCTGAAGCTGTGAGTGAACACTGTGGTGACATGTCAGAGGTATTAGTTGGATTTTAGAAAACCATTCACTGGTCTCTAATGAGGGTGAGAGAATTTAAAAGGGGTGTGTGTGTGTGTTAGTGTTAGACGAAAATGAGAATGTGAGGGAGGGCCTCAAGATCTAGTTTTGGAAGAGCTTGGAAAGGTCTCAGAATTCAATGTATTTTATGCATGTGACAGAGCATGAAAAAATATTCATTGAATGAAATATTCATCAAAGTCAAGTTTGCTTTTTCTATTTACCTTTGGCTATTAGAACAGGGATTGAGAAATACTGTGGATTATCAGGATGAAGGTCTGCTGACTTGGGTCACATGTGGTTGTGTTTAAGAACACGTAGGAAGGGCCAAATAAAACTTGTGACCACAAACAAGTGATAAAGGAAATGGAGAGGGTGATTTTAGAGTTGACTTTCATTTAAAGAATTACTGGGATATGAAATGAGGAACTCGGCTCCCTAGAGAAATAGCTGAAGTCACCAAGCATCAAGTAATTTGAAATAGGGAGGGATGAGTCACAGCATGTCTTAGGAGAGTTTGTCTAGCTCTGAAATACTGGTGGGAAGATTAGTCCAGAAAATTAATGAGATACATGTTGCCAAATCACCAAAGAGAGCCAAAGATAAAAATGGAGAGCACAAATAACCCATTCTCTAAAGGAGACTGGAACACCCAAGTGCAGATAACTCTGCAAAATGCTAGCATGGAATCATATTCTCACACCTGGAAGGGCCCTGTAGTGGGTGAGGGTGTGAGCTCTTAAAACAGACTGGATGAGGTCAAATCCCAGCTCTACCACTTACTAGATGTATAGCCTTGAGTACAATACTTACTTTCTCTGTGGCTCAGTGTCTTCATTTATAAAATGGGAAGAATAATAGCAGTACCTACCTTATAGGGTTGTTGTGTGAATTAAATAAGTTAAACCATGCAGAAGAGTTACAACTGTTTTGTTCTATTTAGAAAATGTTAGCTTTAATTATCCATAGGAAATGTTGACTATTATTAATCAAGGCTCAAGGGGATTATGACTTGCCCATAATCAGCAATCTAGCTGGGTACAAAGCTAGGCCTTGGACTCTCAGTTCACAGCATTTATATTTACGTCAGGCTTTTCTCTTCCCTGTAATGTACCTCTGTACATGTATGAGTTGAGGAAGGTAAGAGATAAACCTGGAAGCAATAATAGCAAAATACAATTGTTTAGGATTTTTATATCACTTTTACACTGTGTTCAGTTGCTAAGTCATGTCCTATTCTTTGTGACCCCATAGACTGCATCACACCAGGCTCCCCTGTCCTTCACTACCTGCTGAAGTTTGCTCAAATTCATGCCCATTGAGTCGGTGGTGCTGTCTAACCAGCTCATCCTCTGCTGTCCCCTTCTCCTTTTGCCTTCAGTCTTTCCCAGTCTTCACTTTTATAGCACTATCATATTTGAATCTCAAAACAACCTTACAGGATAAGGTTAAAATGCCTCCATTTTATAGGTATACAATAGAAAAGCTAAGCAATTTGCCTTAGACGGCAGAACTGATAAGTAGAACTGGAATTCAAAACCAGGAATTCGGAGTCCTGTTCTGTGCCTCTTTCTTTGCATTCCACTCACCAGCTATGAATGCGGGAGGACGCACAGTAAGAACGTAAGTGGGCTTCTAGGAAGTATGGTGGAATAGAGGGTTTTCAGGGCAGTGAAACTGCTTTGTGTGATGCTGTAATGAAGGATACATGTCATTATACATGTCCAAACCCATAGAATGTCCACCCTGCCTCTTGTCCTGCAGGCAGGGGCCATTAGGGAGGGCTTGTTGGAAGAGAGGACAAAAGTCTAAGTACATTTCTATTCCTCCTCCAAAGAACTTTGGAATCCATCCATTTAATTCCAACCCTCCCCACTTCCATGTCATCCATCATCTTTTACCTGGACTTGTATCTTTAGACTGGTCAATCCATGCACTCCAGGAAGTCCTAGTGATTATTGTAAGAAATAAATCTGATCATATTTCTTCCATCAGCTCTTTCACCCTCATCCCTTCAGTGACTCTGCTTGCCTCCAGATCAAGCCAGCCTCCTCCACAGTAGTTACACTCCTTCAGTTCTGACCTGTGTTCCTTTATCAAGACCCGCCTCTCTCCACTACCCTGATGCTCCCTCTGTGCTGAAATATATTTCAGCCAAAACACATTCCATGTTGTATGGGAAATGGGAATGAAAACAATGAGATACCACTGTTTGCCTATCAGAATGGCCAAAATCCAAAACACTGACATAACCAAAAACTGACAAGGAGGTAGAGTAACAGGAACTCTTATTCATTGCTGGTGAACCTGCAAAATGACACAGCCACTTTGGAAGACATTTTGGCAGTTTCTTACAAAACTAAACATAGTCTTATATGATTAAGTGGTTGCAATTCTTGGTCTTTACCCAAAGGAGTTAAATATGTATGTCCATGCAAAAACCTGTATGTGGATGTTGATAACAGTTTTACTTGTATTTGCCCAAATTTGGAAGTACCCAAGATGTCCATCAGTTGGTGAATGGAAAGTAAACTGTGGTACATCCAGACAATGGAATATTCTTCAGTGCTGAAAAGAAGTGACTTAACAATCTGTGAAAAGATGCGGAAGAAACTTAAATGGGTATTACTGAGTGAGAAAAACCAATCTGTAAAGTCTCTACTCTGTATGATTCCAACTCTAAGACATTCTAGAAAAGGCAAATCCATGGAGACAGTTAAAAGATCAGTGGTTGCCAGGGCCTGGGCGTAGGGAGGGATGAACAGGCAGAGCACAGACGATTTTCAGGGCAGTAAAACTATATATGATGCTATGATAAAGGATACGTCATTATACATGTCCAAGCCCATAGAATGTCCAACACCAAGAGTGAACCCTCATGTAAACTATGGATTTGGGTGATAATAACGTGTCACTGTAGTTTCATCGATTGTAACAAATGTACCACTCGGGTGGAGGTGTTGGTAATGGGCAAGTCAGTGCATGTGTGGGGGTGGGGGATATATGAGAAATCTCTGTACCTTGTGCTTTATTTTTCTGTGGACCTAAAACAGCTCCTTTAAAAAAAAGTATTTGAAGTCACAATATAAATTATAACAGATTATATGATAAGATTAAAATAATCCATAATGAAATATATATGTATATTTTAACCTTCTCTAATGCATCATGATCTCTTTTCTTCATACCCTCTGCATGTAACCTTCTTGCAGCACTTGACATGTTTTATTTTAATTGTCTCTTTGGACTTTGAAAAATGGGTAGTTTCATCAGGCAATGAAACCTGGGCAGAAGGCCTTGGCAAATTCAGAGATTATTAATATTTAACATGTATTAAACATTATTGCTCTGTAGATGCTATAAATTGGCCTTGCTAGAGTTACAGTTTCTACCAGTGGAACACGTTTAAATTTTATCCTTGGAGCCAACATTTCAGAAAGGATCCTTCACCCTTTGTGAATTGGAAAACCAAAAAGCTCTTTAGAGACATGTCTGCTCTCCCCAGCTTCTTCATCCTCTCCCCAACCTAAGGGCATCTCTGATTCTCAGTGAAGGTACATCTGTGTGTATGTGCACTCTGGGCTCACAGTGAGTGCTCTTGCTCCTCTGAGGCCCTACCGCTCCTACTCCCTAGGGCTCATTTGTATCTTTGTGATCAGTAGGAATGGCCCAAGAGTTCACGAATGGGGCATGTAATTACACTGGCTATGGCTTATCTGAACACATCTTTAACAGTAATAAAATACTCTGTTTGACCAAGAAAAGAAAGATTTATCTGAGAGACTCACTCTAGGTCCTTCGGATCAACCCCAGTGGGGAAGGAAATAAACTGACTGAAAGGATTTCAACTACAAATGTCCCCGATCTTCAGGGCAATTTAATAATATAAACCAACCTAAGGATTTGGGCTTTCTTAAATGAAAAAACTTTGGAGATTATAGAAATATCCTATAATTATATGGAAATTGCTGTTCAAATCATAATTATTTTCTCCATTAATTTTCAGGTCCATGGTGATATCTGAAAGAAGCTATTTTAGTCCAGTAAGCATCATAAGTGATTATGGTTTCTTTTTAATATAAATGAGAGTAGATTAAAATGGAAAAGAGGCTTTTACTTCAGTTTGTGTATATGACATACTGAGACAACGTTCACCTATAAATAACCTAGTAAGCGTAAGTAGGAATCTTATTCCCAAGCATAGCTAGAAATATCTCCATTCATGTTCCCAAATATAAAATGATCTAGAATATAAACCTCAATACTTGTTTTACTTTTTGTTGCCTTTACATGTGTTTTTTTTTTTTTTTTTTGGATTATCTCATTTTGCTAAGACTTGAAGGCTTACTTGTACTGGTCTAACTTATCTATATAATTCTAACTTCCAGGTAGTAGGGGTCTTCCTATCCATGCTCTGCCAACCTTACATCTGGCAGGACCTTCTGTTACTATCATAGGAGGCAAAGGAGAGTGAGGCAGAGAATAAAGCTCTAGATCAGTGGTTCTCAGCCAGGAGTGATTTTGCTGCATCCTGCTCCCCCAGGGGATATGTGTAATGTCTAAAGATATTTTTGGTTGTCGCAACTGGAGAGGTGGGGTGTTACTGGCTCTGGTGGGTAGAGATCAGAGATACTGCTAAATGTCCCACAGTGCACAGGGCAGGCCCCTGCAGTGAAGAGTTATCCAGCCCCAAATCTCAGTAATGCCACAGTGCAAAAACTCTGATCTAGAAGCATGGTTATAGCTTTTTCACATGCAAAAAATTAAGATTATAGTACTATCTATCATTCTAACACTGGCCTGATAGAAAGAAGGAAGAATCTGCTCACCCAGTTCTGGTGGTCGCTCCATCAAGGGGCACTGAAGCAATAGATAGAAGAATACCTCTAGGTCTTACAGACATCATAAGTGTGTCCATGTGTCTTGAAGAGAGTGTGGAGATGATACACTTAACGCTTTTTCTGCATCTATTGAGATGATCATGTCGTTTTGGACTTTTCTTTTGTTAATGTGATGTATTACATTGACTGATGTGCATATGTTGAACCATCCTTGTGAATTTGGGTTGACTCTCACTTGGTCATGGTATATGACCTTTTTTATGTGTTGTTGGATTTAGTTTGCTAATACTTTGTTGAGAATGTCTGCATCTATATTCATCAAAGATACTGGCCTGCAGTTTTCTTTTTTTGGGTGATGGTGGCTTGATGAATGTCTTTGGGAGTATCCCCTACTCTTCAATCTTTTGGAAGAGTTTAGAAGGATGGGTATAAGTTCTTTGTATGTTTGATAGACTTTTGACTGCAGAGGGTTTTGTAACTACAGATTCTATTTCACTTCTAGTGATTGGTCTGTCCAAATTAACTATTTTTAAAAATTTATTCTTTTATGATTTTTTTTTTTGTATTTCTGTGATATTAGTTGAAATGTCTCTTTTTTTCTTTTTTGGACCACATCATGCAGTGGGATCTTTATTTAGTTCCTTGACTAGGGATTGAACCTGGCTGTGCCCCCTGCAGTGAAAGCATGGAGACCTAACCACTGAACTGCCAGGGAGGTGCTGGCATTTCTTATTTATTTGGGTTCTCTCTCTTTTCTTCTTGCTGAGCCTGGCCCGAGGTTTGTCAGTGTTCTTTTCCCTATCAAAGAACCAACTCTTGGTTTTATTGATATTTTTCTATTGTTTTTTTCAATCTCTATTTATTTCTTCCCTGGTCTTTATTATTTCCTTCCTTTTGCTGACTTTAGGTTTTGTGTAATGGTACACTTAAGATCTTGGAGAGGGGTAGGCTTTCTGTTTGTGTCATCCAAACCTACTCTTGTGGGGTCTTCAAGGCTGTGGTCAGCTATGGCATTAAGAACGCTAACGAGGAGAAGACAGAGGAGCAGATGGGCATCAGCTTTCATGGAAGTTCCAAAGCTTGGCAGTTACATACATAAGCAAGTCGATGGTTGCAGTGAATTGAGGCCAGGTGGCCAACTGGAAAACTGTATGCAGATTCTGGCATGTAGGTTCTCTATTTGCAGTATTGGGAATCAATATATCAGTTAACATGAAATCCAGAACTGAGAAATCCAAGAGAGGAATAAGTCAAAACAACTTGGATACATGAGGTTGTCTAATATTTGGAAGCTTGTGTGGGAAGAATCAGAGAAGGCAATGGCACCCCACTCCAGTACACTTGCCTGGAGAATCCCATGGATGGAGGAGCCTGGTGGGCTGCAGTCCATGGGGTCGCTAAGAGTCGGACACGACTGAGCGACTTCACTTTTACTTTTCACTTTCATGCATTGGAGAAGGAAATGGCAACCCACTCCAGTGTTCTTGCCTGGAGAATCCCAGGGACAGGGGAGCCTGGTAGGCTGCTGTCTATGGGGTCGCACAGAGTCAGACATGACTGAAGCGACTTAGCAGCTGCAGCAGCAGTGGAAAGAATGGTAGGCTGGGCTAAATCCTGTGGATAACACAGAGCAGATTCAATACCTCCATTTTGGTTCTCCATCTTCTGTGGGAATACAATACTGCTTATTTTGCTTTTCCTAGTCTTTCCCTAGAGGTCTGTCAATTTACCATTCCCCCAGAGGTCTTGTTCTTGCCAGCATTATAATCCTTTTTGAAAGTGAAAGTCACTCAGTCATGTCTGACTCTTTACGACCACATGGATTATACAGTCCATGGAATTCTCCAGGCCAGAATACTGGAGTGGGTAGCTGTTCCCTTCTCCAGGAGCTCTTCCCAACCCAGGGATCGAAATCAGGTCTCCCACACTGCAGGCAGATTCTTTACTTACTATATCAGAATCTGCACTTTAATAAGATCATGGTCATTTGTATGCAGCGCCTTAAGGGTTTATAATCTTGGCCCAAATCAGGACCAATACACAATTGTTATTTTGAAGCCAAACCTTTCCAAAGTTATCATATCTCGTTGAGTACCTGAACAGAGTGCACCATGGTGGTAAAGGTCAACAATGTGTTGCTGGACAAGCTGATGAACTGTGCAGTGGTTTTAAGAAGATACTACTTCCTTTTTGCAAAGTTCAAACCAAAAGAGAAAAGGAGAATGGGATCAGAAAAGTTACCTAGGTGTCATCTTAAGGGGCTACTTCTCAGAGCATGGCCTATTTTGTCTCAGAGCATGGCCTATTTTGTCTCAACAATCTTTGGAACTACAGAAAATGATAGAAGGGTAGATACTCTCACTTTTATTGTTGATGATTTGCATTGCATCAAAGGAGACTGACTTTGTCTGATAAACTAAATCATACTTCCTGAGATTATTTCAGTTTTTCAGAGAGAGCTTCCTTGATGCACTGAGGTTTAATATTGAGCTACAAAGTACTATGGTATGGTATATATCATGTTTAATTCTCCAGAATCCATTCCATTCCAGCCAATGAGTCTCCAAGGCAATCACAGAAATTCCATCTCTCTTGACAGTAATTTAGTTCAGGGCTGGGTAGGCATAAGCCATTTTGGACCAAAGAGAGATGCTAAGAGAGACTAGCCAAGGACATCTGAGAAAGGAGCTTCCTCAGTGTTAGAAGTGACCTAGGGGAAGCCTCCCCTCACTTGAGAGACATGAGCAAGGGTGAGTGGGGTGCAGGTTACTGCCTGTAGCCATCCAGTAACTACAAAGGGAACATGCTTTAGGACGAAGCCAACCCTAGAGGCTTGAGAAGAAACTAGTTCTTTTTAGAAATCTTTTTACAAATTTCAAATCCACAGAGGGAAGAAACAGAAAGAATTCAAGTCCCTAATGTCACTATTGAATCCCTGAATCTAACCCTATTTCTTGACTTCCTATAGCATATGTTATTATGTGATCTCCCTGCCTAAGTTGTCAGTTTGATGTGAAGTTCATTGCTGCCCACAGCCATAAACATCCTTACTGATAAAAATCACTGGCAAGAATCCTCTCTTCATGGCGAGCACGGCACAACAGCATAATTAGCATGGATTCATAATCGTCATTTCTGAAGTGATGCTATTTAAAATCAGAGGCACTTATCCCAGGTGAAAGAATACAATTTTCACCAACTCTAATGAGATTCAACAATTACAGCAGAGTAATTTTGAAAACAGATGTCATGATACTCCCATCTTGTGCAAAGCTTATTTTAGTATTTTTATTGGCAATTCTTCACAAGGTGCTCAAGGCCGCTGTCACTGTAATTGATAAGACTGATTGCGTCATGAAGAACATTAACATTCTAATTTCATTTCAACTTTTAGACCATATGTATTGAGTAGACTCTATGGGAGGCTCTCATTATTTTCACTTAAGCTCCAAACAGGACTCAGTTTTCCATTTTATTATCTCTACTTTTAACCATTCACAGTACCACATGTCTTAACGTGTCTAAAATTTGCATCTCAGGGAAGAAAGTGATTTTAGAATCTTGGCAAGCTAGTAACAGATTAGATCTGTTAGGGCTGGAAATGAAAGTCTGTGGTCATTATCCCTAAAAAAGAGTCAGCAAGTCACATTTTTGAAGCCAATACATAACGTTCTTGTCAAGTATTAGTGTTCATCATTCCGAACATGTTAGTTCTTTTCCCTCAGCTAGCCCTTCCTTGTTTTCTCTGCTAATTCAAATCTTAACTATCCCCTGATTTTTAAGACTTAGATCAAGTAAAATTTCTTCTTTAAACCTTCTCTGAGTCACATCATAGACTGGAGGATAGCAGAGGTCGTATTGACAAAGCTGGGTCCTCACTTTGAGCACTCAGCAGCAGAGAGCAATTAGACAATCAATACTGTATAACCCTAGTTCTACGTTCTAGATTCACCCTGCCTTCTGAGCCTTAGTATTCTCATCTGTGAAATGGGAAAATTGAAAGTATATGACTCAAAAAGTTGTTATGAGGATGAAATGAGATAATCCAAATAATGTCTTAATCCAGTGCCTAGCACATGGAGAATGTTCAATAATAGTTGTTATAATTATAGTTTTCATATAATATTTCAATGAACAGAGATAAATATACTTAGGAGAGGGTACAGAATTCTATATATGTATTGCCCTAAGTTTGCTTATTAAAAAATTCTGTGTTTTATTCCCTTGGTTCAACTTAGGCTCTCAGTTTCATATATAATGATGGAAAGTTTTGCTTAATCAAATTATTTGATATCTTCCCAGTTAAAAAATAACTGTTTTACTGATGTAGACATCTTACATATGTATGTACATGTAGAATCAAGAGTCATAAGTGACAACCAGCCTCTGAATTTTGAGATTTTGAGTAGCAGCAAGAGTCCATTCAACAAATGGACAGGTGGATACCAACTGTCTATTGCTTAAAGGGCATGCGTGACTCTGGCAGGTGTGGGAAGGAGAAAGAGGACATGCAAAAAACAACAAGTTTTCATAAATGAATCCTTCATGGGTTGTATAGGGAAAGTAGTTTATATTAGAGGCAGAAACAATTGTCTTTCAAGATAAATGAGGACCAGTTAACATCCCAAATTTATTTTCATTGTCTAGTCGCCTCAAGTTAATATCCTCTCTCATTTCTGAATTATCCTTTTGGGAGAACACAGACATTGGCTGCAGTCCAAACTATGAAATTTAGGTATGAATTCTGGCTTCACCACTAACTCCCTGGGTGACCTTGGGCAACTCATTTAACTTTTCATTTTTTTCTTAGCACCTTTTTTTTTTCCAGCAAAAGGGACTACATTATCTCTTCCATTATCCAGTTTTGTACATTAAGGGGCTAAACTCAACTTGTAGCTTCTCCCATTCAGAGAAGGCAATGGCACCCCACTCCAGTACTCTTGCCTGGAAAATCCCATGGACGGAGGAGTCTGGTAGGCTGCAGTCCATGGGGTCACGAAGAGTCGGACACGACTGAGTGACTTCACTTTCACTTTTCACTTTCATGCATTGGAGAAGGAAATGGCAACCCACTCCAGTGCTCTTGCCTGGAGAATCCCAGGGACGGGGGAGCCTGGTAGGCTGCAGTCCATGGGGTTGCTAAGAGTCGGACATGACTGAGTGACTTCTTTCACTTTTCACTTTCATGCATTGGAGAAGGAAATGGCAACCCACTCCAGTGTTCTTGCCTGGAGAATCCCAGGGACGGAGGAGCCTTGTGGGCTGCCGTCTATGAGGTCACACAGAGCTGGACACGACTGAAGCAACTTAGCAGCAGCAGCAGCAGCTTCTCCCATTAAAAACTGGTCTTTGCTTTTGCTTCAGGAAGACTTTTTAGGTAACTAATTCCATTGTAAGCCTTAGTCAATTAACCACTGTTGGAAATTCTATTAATATCAGAAAAAATGAATACTACTACTCAACAATTCTTTCCATTATTTTCAGTCACATCAGTGAAAGTAATAAGCAAAATTAGAGATCATCCAGGAAGTTATCCAGTATTTCTTTTTTTTAATATAAATTTATTTATTTTAATTGGAGGCTAATTACTTTACAATATTGTATTGGTTTTGCCATACATCAACATGAATCCACCACAGGTGTACACATGTTCCCCATCCTGAACCCCCCTCCCACCTCCCTCCCCATACCATCCCTCTGGGTCATCCCAGTGCACCAGCCCTGAGCATCCTGTATCATGCATTGAACCTGGTCTGGCAATTTGTTTCACGTATGATATTATACATGTTTCAATGCCATTCTCCCAAATCATCCCACCCTCTCCCTCTCCCACAGAGTCCAAAAGACTGTTTTATACATCTGTGTCTCTTCTGCTGTCTCACATACAGGGTTATTGTTACCATCTTTCTAAATTCCATATATATGCGTTAGTATACTGTATTGGTGTTTTTCTTTCTGGCTTACTTCACTCTGTATAATCGGCTCCAGTTTCATCTACCTCATTAGAACTGATTCAAATGTATTCTTTTTAATGGCTGAGTAATACTCCATGGTGTATGTGTACCACAGCTTTCTTATCCATTCATCTGCTGATGGACATCTAGGTTGCTTCCATGTCCTGGCTCTTATAAACAGTGCCCAGTATTTCTAAAAATTGTTTGACTAGAGTGTTCATTTCTTGTGGAACACATCTGGGATGAATTTAGGGGGAAACACAAGCTGGTGTATTAATAGTATTTACCAGGCAAGTGGTCACAATAAAGATGAAAGATGTGAGTGGAGTTACTTAGCCAACTCTTGCTACTGTTTTTTGTTACAAATGAGATAACATATGCAGAAGGCTTTGGAAATTCTAATGCCCTGTGTATAAAGAAAACACAGGAGAAGTTTTGTCATAATGGAGTTGATAAAATAGAACATGTGGATGTTTTTGTGCGGATTTTTTTTTTAAATCCTGTCTGTCAAAGATAATACCACAAAGAAATTTAAAGGCAATCAATAAAACAAGAAAAAAATATTTGCAATACACATCAGAAAGAACTAATTTCCCTATGTAGAAATTGGTCATGCATATCTGTAAGAAAAGACCAACTGACTATCCAATAGAAAAATAGTCAGAGGTCACAATGAGTTAATCAGTTCATAGAAAATAAAGGATAATCAGTTTTGCTCCTAGTTAAGAGAATGAATATAAAACAAATCAGTCACCATTTCCCACCTGTTAGGTTGGCACATGATTTTATGGTACCAGTTTTGATGTGGTATGAGGAAACAGACACTTGGGACAATCTCTTTTGAAGACAATTGATTAGTTTCTGTCAAGACTGCAAAGTTCCATGACATTTAACCCAATAATCCCTTTCCTAGGAACTTGTCTTAATATACATTTACATATATAGATATAGATATACACATATATATATACACACAAAGCCATATATTTGAGACTATTGTAGCATGGTTTAACAGTAAGAGGCTGAAAAAGCAAACCTCAGCATCTGTCACTGGGGACTGGATAAAATACATTATGGGACACCTGTGCAGTGGCAAACTGTGCAGGCAAGGAGAAAATAGGCCATTGGAATGATCTCTATGAGGCATTATTAATTAGAAACTGCATTTAGATTGGTTGAGACTGAGACACTTCAACCAAATGCAATGTCTGGTCCTTATTTGAAACCTTAAACCAAATCAACTTTAAAAGTGCAATTATGAGCCATTTGGGGAAATTTGGACACTGGATATTTTGATGATGTGAAATAGTTATTGTTTTTAGGCTTGATAATGATGTTGAGGTTTTATTTAAAGAGCCCTTAAATTACAGACATGCATAATGAAACATTCTGGACAAAGTGATATGATGTTTGGGATTTGCTTAATAATAATCTGTGGGTTGTGAAGATGAACAATCTGTTAATCTGTGGGAAGGAAGGAGTGGATGGATGATAGAAACATGGAGTTTAGTGAAAAGAACCGTACACTGATACTATTCTTTTGCTACTTGAGTGCTTGAAATTTTCCCTAAGAAAAAAACAAAACTGAAAGTTAAAAACTGAAGTGTCAAACATTCAACTAAACAGTTAAAAACTAAATAAAACAGAAGTGAAAAAGGACAGTGGGTAGTACAAGTGTAGTAATCTGACAACAAATCTGCATAGAAAACGTCTGGGGAAAAGCCCTGCTGATGATGTTTCCCTTCTCGAGAGGGCTGATGGCAGCCTAAGATAGAAGGAATACTTACTTACTCTTCATTATTTTAATAACTTCTTGAAACAAAGAATAAAAATGAAGTGTTATACAAATATTAAGCCTTCTACTATAAATAATGTATGTCACAGTTAAATCCAAATAAGGGAATGTGCTCAGCAGGGCTATCCACTGATTAGCATGTTTATTAATTCAGGTCCTGCTTAGACTTCTACTAACATGGTAATTATTTTAATTAAAGTCTTCAGTTTTCTTGCAATCATTTAGTACTTGGTAGAATAGGGTGATATACTATATATCACCCTATATATAGGTAAACACTATTCCTATTTATTTATATATAATTAAATATCAATAGAACATACATTTAATTTAAATACATTTTTATATGCAGGCATACCTCAGATATTATGGGCTTGCTTCCAGACCACTTCAGTACAGCAAGTCACATGAAATTTTTTGCTCCCAGAGCATATAAAAGTGATGTTAACACTCTACTGTAGTTTACTAAGTATGCAATAGAATTAAGTCTAAAAAAGCCATGTACATTAAACATAATGCTGTTGGAGAAATGTGCCCATAGACTTGCTCAATGCAGGATTCAATTTGTAAAAACGCAGTATCTGTAAAGTGCAATAAAACAAGGTATGCCTGTGTTGGATATATATTTAATTAATATATATAACTAAATCTGCAGATTTGATTTAATTCATTAAACATTTATAGAAATGTGTATCAGTTTTTCAAATAGAAATACAATGGACATCCATTGTCTAGATTTTCCCATATTTGCTTCATCTGTTTTGTCTGAAGTATTATTTTAAAGTAACTTACAGACATGTTACAACTCACCCCTAAATAGCACAATATGCATCTCCCAGCTGTGTCCAATCTATGAATAAACCGCTCAGAGGGCTTCTTCATTTTGGTTATGGTGTTTTTTGATCTCTAGCATTTCTTTTATTCCATTTAGGATTTCCATCTCTCTGTTTTACTTTGGTCATCTATTTTCTTTCCCATCTATTCTTGCATGCTCTTTTGTCCATGTGAGACCTTAGCATATTCATCAGAGTTGTTTTAAATGGGCTGATAATTCAAAAATTCCTGCTGTATCTGGTTCGATGCTTGCTCTGTCTCTTCCAATTGTGTTTTTTTTTTTTTGCCTTTTAGTATACATTTGTTATTTTTTCTTGATAGCCAGACAGGGTGTATGGGGTAAAAGGAACTGATATCCACAAGCCTTTAGCAAAGTGATGATAAGGGGTGTCAGAAGGGGTGATGGAGAGTTAGCCTTCAGTTAACCAGATGCAGCTTGTCCCCAGCAGCGGCACCACCCCGTCCTCCCCAGTGACGGAAGTAGGGCGTGCTCAAAGAAGTGCGAGGAGAAATTTCTCCAGGTGGATCGGGAAGGGTCTGGTTCAGGCTCTTTCCCACCCCCCTCTCCTTTCCACCCACTGGGGGAGCCACGACCATCTCCCCAACCTCCGCAGCTCCACACCAAGGCTGCTCTCGCCAGCTGCTGTAGATGACAAATGAGGCAAATGTACAGAGTCTGCATACTTTTTGCCTGCACCTTTTAAAAAAATTATTTATCTTAATTGGAGGCTAATTACTTTACAATATTGTAGTGGGTTTTGCCATACATTGACATGAATCGGCCATGGGTGTACATGTGTCCCCCATCCTGAACCCCTCTCCCACCGCCCTCCCCATCCCCTCCCTCACCTTTTTGATAAGCCGGGACAGCATGGCTAGAGTGGGCTGGGGTTGGGTACTCCGCTTCCTCTGGGTCACTTAGGCTCTGGTGAAATATTTTCACCTGAGGGTAGACCGTGCTAAGAAAGAATGCTCTGCTGTCTATCAAAGTGGTTCCTTCCCTGCCTCCCATCAGAAGCACAAGGGGATTTTTCTCCGCTACTTACAACTGACATCCTGTCCGAGCTCCTGGAGTTAGAACTCATACAAGCGTGGGAGCCCTGCTGTGTCCGGGTCCACTAGGAACCTGAGTTTTGTCCACTTTGAGCTGACAGCAGTTCCTCAGTTACAGTTCTGGCTCCCACGGAAGCTGCAATCTTGAACTTATGCCCTGGTAAGCTGTGATTCTCTGTCTGTCTCTCCAGTTTGCTATTTGCAGAGGATCTGTGGCTCAGTGGTAGAGAATCTGCCTGCTAATGCAGGGCGACCCAGGTTCGATCCCTGGGTTGGGAAGATCCCCTGGCGAAGGGAATGGCAACCCACTCCAGTATTCCTGTCTGGAGAATCCCATGCACAGAGGAGCCTGGCAGGCATGGGGTCACAACAGAATCAGATATGATTTAGCTACTAAGCAATAACAACAACTACTCTCCAGTTTGGGGGCACAGCAGTTTGCCTTGTGACCTCATTTCTTTTATGAATCTAATAAGAATTGTTGGGTTTTTATTTATTTATTTTAGCTGTGCTGGGCCTTCATTGCTGCGTGCAGGCTTTTCTCTAGTTGCCGTGAGCAGGGGCTACTCTTCGTTGCGGTGCTCGGGCTTCTCATTGTGGTGGCTTCTCTTGTCACAGAGCGTGGGCTCTAGGGCATGCAGGCTTCGGTAGTTACGGCTTGCGGGCCCTAGAGTGTGGGCTCAGTAGCTGTGGTACACAGGCTTAGTTGTTCCGAGTCTTGTGGGATCTTCCTGGACCAGGGATCAAACCCGTGTCCCCTGCATTGGCAGGCGGATTCCCATCCTCTGTGCCACCAGGGAAGTCCCAGAGTTGTTAACTTTTTTTGGTTTGTTTGGTTTTGTACTTGTTGTTAGAATAGATTGCTGACTTCCAAGCTCCTTATGCATGGATCCGGAAACTGGAAGTACCATCCCCACCCCCCACCCCCAACACTGACCTGTGGAAACCCCCATAGTGAATTCTGGCTGTATGGAGACAAGTAGAATTGTCCACTGGATAGCACCAGTTGGTTCCCTCCAGGTTTTCTGCTACTGGGTACTGGTGGCTCTCCCTCCATGCACATAGCCCCAGTGTCCCACAGGATGGCCAGGTGTTATCAGTACAGGCATCCCACTACACAGTACTTGTTTACCACTTTTCTGAGTCCAGGATTCCTCTGCTTGCCAAGTCACTCAGGAAAGGGAGTCCCTTTTTTGTAACACCCCCCCCACCCCCGCCTTGATGCAGACCATGAGTTCCGGCCTACTCTGTGCAAAGATTGTTGACATTTATCCAAAGCCTTTAGTGATCAGTGGAACCCATCATGAACCTCTGCTTGCAACCATAATTTCATAAGGGTTCCAGTTCCTGGACGTGTTCAGGTTTTACCTTGTGGGGTCATTTTACTTGTCCTGCTATGCCCTATATTTTCCGTAAACTGGAAGTCAGATCTTCAGGCTGTAATTCAAATGAAGCATTTCTTGGGAGGAATATTTCATAACTATGATGTATATTTCCTACCACATCACCTCAGGGGCCTCATAAGGTCTGATTGTTCATTATTAGTGAAAATGCTGATTGATCACTGGGTTAAAGTGATGACAGCCTGATCTTGCTCTTGTTACATTTCCCTCCTGGCATGCAGTGTGTAATCTCTGGGGTGACTCTCTGATGCCATGTGATTATCCAATTCCCTGTCAACCGTTTACCTAATGAATTTAACATCTGTGGATAATCTTTGCCCTAATGAAGGACTACATAAGACGCTACCGATTGGTGGTTTTCTAATCCTATCATTCGTTCTACGTTTTTCAGCTGCCATCTACTTTGAGGAAGAGCCTTCTTACAAGCTGTGTCAATTTGGTTACTCTGAAATATAATTCCTCTTGCAAACTGGGATAAATGTTTCTTTTTCTTCAGTACATATTCTAGGGTAAAGAGTAGGCGGAATAATCTCCTCTGATGATGGCAAATGAGTGTTTGTTCTTGATTTCTTGTTACAGACTCACGGATTGAATACAGTTAGTGAATTTCAGTTAATAATAGGCACACAGGTATTTTTTGGAAGGCATGTGATTTTTCTTTATTGCAGCAGAAATTTATAAACTTGCCAGGTAATTTTGATTGGAACATTATGAAAATTAGTTAGCCTTCTTTAAGTATAAACCCTTATTATATTATTTGATTCTTAAAGAGCCCTGCATTTGGACAGTGGAACTCCTTTGATCAACCTTCTTTTGATTCAATCCCAATAGTCTTTGAGTCCTTCCCTGCTTTTTGGCTCATCAGGTCGTCTCCATGTTCACCTAGTATTTTCCATATCCCATACCTGGAAACAGCTGTTTCTCCAAAGACCTCTGCTTCTTTTTAGTAGTTAATGGCACATAGGAATCAGTTTGTAGCATGTCATTGTTTCCAAGTGCTATAGGCAGACAGGCTTAACACACACACACACACACACACACACACACACACACACACACACACGGTGAGTTTGTATTGAGTTTTCCCAGCATTCTTACTTATTTGGTTTTATACTTAGGGGTCTTTTCTCTTACACTGAAAAATCATGGATTCTATCATTATTTACTTTATTCTTTAATATGGAAAAATGATTTTAAATGACAATACAGTAATACCACTAACTATAAAACTATTGAATACCATTTAAGATTTTTTTGCATTTCTTTTTTCCTTGTAATATATGCTTTAAGGATGCAAAGTCAAAATGCTTTGTTTTAGAGCCAATGAAATAAGAACCTTCTCTGGTTATATTGCCAATTTGATGAGTTCACTTGTTTCAGTTTGTTTTCAATCTTAGGAATTTTTTTTCTTTTGAAAGTCTGAATTTTTTCTTATTTTAATTGCAGAGGACACCATTAGTTTTCATGGACATGAGTTCTTAGGCAATTCTCAAATAGTTAACCTCCCCCAATGGACCACTACATAGAACTTCTAATTCTTGAATTTTTCAGTTGATTCTCCAGTCTCTATGTGATGGCCTCTGTGTAAACTTTTAAATTAGTTATACAGTTAAGGGGCTTCAATTACAGGTACTTACTGAGTTCAGATACTTACCTGAAATTATTTCCTTATTTCCACCCCTTTTAATGTCTTCCCCACAAATTCCAGTTATTTATATTTATATATGCTTTAAGGGTCTTAAAACTGATGGTAGAATACCAACTGGAAGGTCAGTCATAGGATTCAAAGAGAGGATGGAGCAAAAGGCCTCTGGATGTGTCTCATTCTGTAGAGAAGCATTCTGATTGCCAGGAGTGGTTTTTTTTCAGCTGCTGCACACTCACATGGCTGGGAACATTCTTTCGAGCTGGATCCATCTTGATTGGTTTGTTTCCCATACGTGACTAGTCATGAAATATTTTTAGTATCATTCCTGTTTGGAGGCATAGGATTTCATTTCCCAAGTCAATCCCTGTCCATGTTGGACTCCCTTTCACATAAAGATAAGCAAGAACAAACTTCTTCCTGATTAAAAACTTCACAAGGAGTCTTCTGAGCAAATATGAACTGATTGACTTTAGTTCATATAATTTTATCCAAGAAGATTAAATATAGTTGTTTTCTAGCACAAACTAATTAGCTTCTCCCTTGTGTCCATTGATAGAACACACATTTTGCTTTCATAAAGACAACACAGTTTTCATGGTAATGTGCCTCTGGCTCTGGAAAAGAGTAAGGAAAGTTGCTGTTGAAAAATTGATTGCTTTCTGTTCCCTCTTTAGATTATAGAATAAAATACTGAAGGTTTTCTTGCAACATGCAATTTGAATGTACTTTACCTTTGAAGAACTAAGGTAGAAAAGACCAAAGAAAGAAATCAATCATTAAAATCCCTATAGAAAATATGAAACTAGAAATAAAAAAAAGAAAACAAGAAATACAAATGACAAATAAGTACATTCAGATCAGTCGCTCAGTCGTGTCCGACTCTTTGCGACCCCATGAATCGCCGCACGCCAGGCCTCCCTGTCCATCACCAACTCCCGGAGTTCACTCAGACTCATGTCCATTGAGTCAGTGATGCCATCCAGCCATCTCATCCTCTGGCGTCCCCTTCTCCTCCTGCCCCCAATCCCTCCCAGCATCAGAGTCTTTTCCAATGAGTCAACTCTTCGCATGAGGTGGCCAAAGTACTGGAGTTTCAGCTTTAGCATCATTCCTTCCAAAGAAATCCCAGGGCTGATCTCCTTCAGAATGGACTGGTTGGATCTCCTTGCAGTCCAAGGGACTCTCAAGAGTCTTCTCCAACACCACAGTTCAAAAGCATCAATTCTTCGGCGCTCAGCCTTCTTCACAGTCCAACTCCCACATCCATACATGACCACAGGAAAAACCATAGCCTTGACTAGACGGACCTTTGTTGGCAAAGTAATGTCTCTGCTTTTGAATATGCTACATTATTAGTGGTTAAGTGCTATAAATGAAATTTATGCAGTGATGAAGAATTTTCTGTCTATCCAAAAATGTGATTTTTTCCCCCCCTGACGTACAATACTTGGTAGTGATAAGGGTGTGGTAAAATCATCACTTACAAAATAGATGTTGGGAGTCCATTTGTCATCCTTTCTGGAGGGCAGATTGGAAATATGGATCAAAAAGCTAGATACTCAGTTCCCAAGGATATATCCTTAGGATATAATTGGAGTGTGAGTGCACATTTATGGAAAACAATATTCATTGTAGCACTATTTATTTTGACAAAGAATTAGAAATAAAAGAGATTTAAAGACAAACTGGTTATGTGAATTATGGTCATCAATACAGTGACAGCCTATGTAGCTTTTAAAAATTTTGAGAGAACGTATAATAGCATAGGAGATTTTCAATTGAACTAAGTGAAAAAAGGAAGATGCTATAAATTATGGTAGCAATTTTGTAAACAAAAAGCAAAAAACAACCCCCTCTTTCCCTCACACTTATATATGAATTATTGGAAGGAAATAGACTAATATGCAAAAATAATACAATTTTCTTTTTTATGGCTTTAGTATTTTCCAGTTTTTTAAACATAAAGATACATTCCTCTATAAAAAATAAATTGAAGATGGCTTCAAAACCACACATTAGGATAAGCATGTATACCTTTACCTTCCAATCAATACCTGCCAAAATGTATACAGAGAACAAAATTTACAGTCAAAACCTTACAAAGAAACTAGGAAAGACTCACTTTTTACCAGGTCTCTGGAAAACAATGATCAGGCACAAAAAAAAGTAGTCAAAGTTGAGAGAGGACTTCATAGGTCACGGCAACTTTTCTGCATGGGAGACTGGTGCAGGGTTACTGGAAGTGAGAGATGAAGGTTCTGAGAACCAGAGCAGGGCAGGAGTGAGGTGTGAGTGGGCTTCAGCAAGATTGACTGATGAGCATAATTTTTTTAAGCCTTCATTTGGTGGTCTGTAGTTTGTAGTTGAATCTAAACAGATACAACAATATAAACAAACAATTTTAATGTAAGTAACTGGGTTAAAAATCATGGACACAGTCACAAAACTGGGAGAATTTTCTCTTATCTCCCAGAAAATTGTTCGGAGATATTATTCCATTTTCATTTAAAATTTTAAAATTATTATATTTTAAATAATTGAGCTATCTCCTGGAGGAGGAAATGGCAACCCACTCCAGTATTCTTGCCTGGAGAATCCCATGGACAGGGGAGCTTGGTGGGCTATAGTCCATGGAGTCTCAGAGTCAGACATGACTGAGCCACTGAGCACATGATGTGCCCAGACGCTCAAGTACATTGTGTATTTAGTGTTTCTTGAAGATGTTGTTGTTAAGTCGCTCAGTCGTGTCTCTTTGCGACCCCATGGACTGCAGCACGCCAGGTTCCCTTGTCCTTCACCAACTCCCGGAGCTTGCTCAAACTCATGTCCGTTGATGCCATCCAGCCGTCTCATCCTCTGTTGTCCCCTTCTCCTCCTGAACTTCGATCTTTCCCAGCATGCTTGAAGATGAGAAAGGCTTAATGAGAGATAAGCAGAAATTGTTGGGTTAGGTTTCCTAGAATTAAAAAAAAAATTATTGTAGTAAGAATACAACATGAGATCTATCCTCTTAACGCATATCAAGTGTACCATATGTTATCATTGACCTTAGGTACAATGTTGTATAGCGAATCTCTATATTCATCTTACTTAACAAACTTTATGCCTGTTGATCAATAACTTACCATTTCTCCCTCCCTCCAACCTCCCTCCAAAGACCATTCCAGTCTTTTATTTTATGAATTTGATGATTTTAATTGTCTCAGTAATGTATGGAATGTATGGAATCATACAGTACTTTCTGTATCTGGCTTATTTTCACTGAGCATAATGTCCTCAAGGTCTTCCATGTTGTCACATATTGCAGAATTTCCTTCTTTTTTTTAGGCTGTTAAAAGATAACTGAGGCATATTAAATTTTTGAAGACTTACTTGAGCAAATAAATATGGCAGTGTCAAAAGTCAAAGTGGTTAGGGGCACTCCACCAGCAGGAGCTAAAGCAAAGGGTTTTACAGAGCAGATGTGGAAGTAAAGGAAGGAAATTACTTAATTTTATTGGTTTGGGAAAGCCTGGTTGGCTATTTGTGAATGGTACTAAGTTTTGAGTTCTTAACCTTGAGGCATTTCTAGGAATTAACTCTGGCTTAGATTTCAGTCTGCTTATGTAGGCTGCCAAGGCATTAACAGCCACCTCAATTTAATGCCTCTTTGTTTAATTACTGTAACAAGGCTGACTATGACATTTTCTTTATCCAATAATCTGTCGATGGACATTTATGTTGTTTTTGTATCTTTGTTGTTCACTTGCTAAGTTGTGCCTGACTCTTTGTGACCCCGTGGACTGTAGCCTGCAAGGCTCCTCTGTCCATGGGGTTTCCAGGCAAGAATACTGGAGTGGGTTATCATTTCCTCCTCCAAGGATCTTCCCAACCCAGGGATCAAGCCCACATCTCCTCCATTGGCAGGTGGATTCTTTATCACTGAGCCACCAGGGAAGCCCCTTCTATATCTTAGCTATTATGAATAGTGCTGCGATGAACATGAAAGTGCCAGAACTTTCTTTGAGATCCTCATTTCAATTCTTTTGGATAAATACCCAGAAGTGGGATTGCTGGGTCAATTTTAATTATTGGACAAACCTCCATACTGTTTTCCATAGAGGCTCTACCATTTTGTATTCCCACTAACAGTGTGAATGGGTTCCAGTTTCCTAGGAAAGCCTTTTTTTTTTTCAAGTGGGAATTGACTCAGGAGGCCAGTGCCCTTTTCTTGTCCTGTTTTTTCCTTCCTTCTTCACCTAATATGTATTTCTCTTTGACTTATCAATATGGATGGTAATTGTAACTTACAATTGTTGATATTCAAATATTGAGAAAACTCTTGAATTACTAGAATGAATGAAACTGGTTAAGATGACATATTTCTGTGCATACTGATAGATTTTTTGAGGACATTTTACTTAATATTTTTATGTTGGTGTTTGAAGATATGTAGCCAAAGTTTTCTAGTGCTTTCCTTTTCTTTCTTTTTTAAGTTTAATTGTATTTATTTTTGGCTGTGCTGAGTTTCTGCTGCTGCACAGGCTTTTTCTCTAGTTGCGGTCAGCGGGGACTTCTCTCTGGTTGTGGTGCACGGGCTTCTCTTTGCAGCGGTTTCTCTTGTTGCGAAGCACGAACTTTGGGGCACATGAACTTCAGTAGTTGCAGCTCTTAAGCTCTAGAGCACAGGCTTAGTAGTTGTGGCTCACAGGCTTATTTGCTCTGGGGCATGTGGGATCTTCCTGGATGAAGGCTCGAACTTGTGTTCGATTGACAGGCACATTCTTTGCCACTGAGCCACCGTGGAAGGCCCAGTGCTTTCTTCTCCAGCTGTTGGGATGACTATTTTACCTTTATTTGGTAAATGCAGTCTGCTCTTCCCTTGGCAAGCTCCTTTCCCCCAAGCAATAAGATTGTAGAAGGGTTCTCTAACATGGTTCCCTATCCTTTTCTTCCACCTCAGTGAGAAAGAGACTCAGGGTGATCAATCAAATTAATCTGGCCTTCTGACCACAGTGCTGTAGGCCAGTATGTGACCCAAATAAGCCAATCATCCTCTTCCTAAGGTTCAGCGTATTGGCACTGCTTCCTCAGCAACGTGGGAGAAGAGACAATAAATGCAGAAAGCAAACAGGAGCAGAGATGAAAAGTGAGAGGTGGATAGAGATCGATCCTTGGTGATTCAACCAAGGATCCAGTCATTCTTGATCTAACCATTAAGTGTTCAGTTATATTATCCACAAATTCTCCAGGTTGCATAAACGAATTAGAATTTGGCTTTCTCACTTGTGACCAAAAGAATCCTGATAAATAGACTTGATGTACATTCGGAACAGATTAAAAATATTATGGCAGATGCATGCAGTAGAGAATTGTTTACCTTTTAGAAAGGATATTATTGATCTATATTTATTGATATGGAAAGATACTAAAGACACATTATTGAGTGAAAATCATCAGTATTTGAAGTGTGATTCCATTGAAATAAAATAACATATATATGTATATACAATCATCCTTAGGATCCATGAGGGATTGGTTCCAGGAGCCCTACCCTGCCACCCCACATATACCAAAATCCATGTACCTTATATAAAATGGAGGGTACGGCTGGCCCTCCATATCCCTGGATTTCACATCTGTGGATTCAACCAAGAGTGGGTAGACATTTTTTTGGTTGTTTGACAACACAGTTGTGAAACCTGCAAATTCAGAGGGCTAACTGTGTATTAACTGGGGGAAAAAAATCCATTTGTAAGTATGGACCTGCATGGTTCAAATCCATGTTGTTCAAGGATCAACTGTATATGTGTATGTGTATATATATACATACATATATAATTTTTAATTCTCAATGAGAAAGTGTTAACAAAAAGAAGAAAAAATAAGAACTCAGTTGAGAAGCTTGGTGAAGCAGGCCAAAAATGACTTGTTGAGTTTTGTTCCTTCATGTGATTTTACTTAAGACTGAATAGTGGGAACTTTAGGAATTAAGTCTAGGTGATAAATTGTTAAAAAAAAAATAGTCCTGGAGCTGAATTTGTTGTTTGTCTATAAAAAGAAAGCTGTGTCACTCAGGCGTGAGTTCAGTGCATCTCTCTGAACAGAAATGAGAAGAGATGAACTACAGGGGAAGAAGGAAGAAGAAGTACACCAAATTAGGCAAGTCCTGAGGACAGTTCTCTGGTTAGCACAGGAGGCAGGCTCCTTGTGATAGGGTTGCCTTTAAGTTTTGTGTCACTGATGCCAGAAAGATGCTTTCAAACAAGGTTGGCATGGATTAAGATGCTAGCGAGCCCAGGATCATTCAGAGGATGTGCTCATATTCTGCTCATTGGCTGACTGTTCCATTAATAGTTGTCATCTGACCTCTGTCGAGGCCATAACTAAATAAGCATTTGTACCTGGACAGTTTGTGATCATTCTCCCTCTTTATCATCCTGTGAAGAGGTTAGTTAGGCATGTGAAATGTAAGCTGATAAGGTGGCCACTATAATGGAACAGGGAATTCTCTTTCTGGAACTTAGGGTCAGGATGACCAAAAGCCGGATGAGCCCTTAAGGGTTGGAGGTAGTCTGCTAGCAGAGGCTGGGAGCAAGTCTGAGAAATCCCTCTTCCGACAGACCCTAATGATGGGTCTTCATTTGGGTCCTGCTATCAAACTATCCTGTTATGTTTAGTTTTTAAAAAATTATTGTTGCCAGCATTACAGGAAAGTCCAGTGTAAAGGCATCACCTGGTTTGTGTTATGCTAATGAGAGATACAGAAGAGGGTGTATCCCTCACTTGTGAGGCAGACAGTGATGGGACCTAGTGTTCCCTGGTGAGAAGGTCAAGTGAGAAAGCTGTTACCTGGCAAGGACAGCAGTGTCCTGCAGAGCTGGGACCCCACTGACACTGCTCTGCTGCGGGGTGAGGGTGGGGGTGTGCAGCAGGTTGACCGTATAACAATGATGTAGGAGTGGAACGTACTCACCAGCACATGTGAGGTGCCCCCTGGAACCTCTCATAAGACCGCAGGGAGACCCTTGATGATAAAGATATATAGGTGAATGAGCCCAATAGTTCCACACGGGGTGTGTGTGTGTGTGTGTGTGTGTGTCTGTGTGTCTACCATGAGAGGCAAAGTAGAAGGGAAATTGAGAGCAAACAATTTGGAAGGATGTTTAAATGTTCCAACTAATTAACTGTGGTGTGACTTCGACTGGTTTTTAATTTCTTCTTTGTGCTTTTCTGATTGTTTGACTTTTCTTTTTAAATAATGAAAATATATTGTTAAAATATTTTTACAGGGCTGAAAAAGGAGCCGAGTTCCCAGGTTAGCTCACTTATAGCAGCTCTTAGTAGGAATTACATTTACTATTTCAGGTTTAATTTTGGAATGGGCTTATCAGTAAACTCTTTTGTGAGACAAGGGTCTAGATTTTCTCCTTCCTATTCAATAGCTACATGACCTCAGATGAGTTTCTTTACTTCTTGAAACTATTTCCTTATCAGTAAAGTCGTGTATGCATGCTCAGTCACTCAGTTGTGTCTGACTCTTTGTGACCCCATGGACTGTAGCCCACCAGGTTCCTCTGTCCATGGAATTTCCCAGGCAAGAATACTGGAGTGGGTTGCTATTTCTTCCTCTAGGGGATCTTCTCGACCCAGGAATCAAACCCATGTCTCCTGCATTGGCAGGTGAATTCTTAACCACTGAGTCACCTGGGAAGCTCTTACCAGTGGGAGAGAATGGTAATTTCCATCCAATGGAATGGTAGTAAGATCTAATTGAATTGTATGCACATACTATGAGTTATTATGAAAATGTAAGGTTTTATTAGTGTTATTATTATTATTGTTACTTGTAGTGAAATTATGATGATGTCAAGTTTCAGGGAAATAATTTGCTTTCCCAATTGGATATCTGGTTGCTAACAATGATAAAAAAGCTTAATATAAGCTGTCAAAAGAAAGCAAATAAAACTTAGGTCAAAAAAGAGGAATTGGATTTGTGAACTGGAATTTAATATGTAATGCATGAAATGCCTTACAGAGATGACTTAGAGCACTCAATAAAACCTGTTGGTTGGTTGATTTGATTTAGAACAGCAAAATCCATGAAAATAAACACTGACCCATCTACCCAGGAAGGGCTTTGCAAATCAAATAGCTTTTGGTCAACAGGCCTGATGACAGACAATATGAGAAATTCAATTTGCTCCACATCTATTTTCATATATTGGCTTGGAATATTCTGGCTTTTTTGGGGAGTCTGCAGCAGAAATTGAGTGTTTCATCTGCAAGTTGAAAGTATGAGTCAGTTTAGTGAGCAAAGAAATATAAGCTGTATCATTGCTTAGGAAGATAATGTGAGGCATAAGTGGTATACATGGGTGAGGCCTAAATGGAATACTGTGAGCCCAGATACATTTATTCTGGTCAAATGTTCTAAAAACTATTTTCAATACTCTTTTTAAAATACGGCAGGCACCAGAACTCTGATAGCCCAGTAAAAAGACACAGAGCTCAATGAAATGTGGGCAAAAGACTTGAACAGACGTTTCAGTAACGGTGATATTTGAGGGGTCAATAAGCACGTGAAAAGTTTTCAGCATTATCAGTCAACAACAAAATGCTAATTAAATACCATTTTTAAATGTGTGAGGTGTTCTTTGGAACCTCTGACATGGTCTCAGGAAATACTGCTACTCACTTAAAATTAAAGGCATTGACCATACTTCGCATGTGTTGGCAAGGAGGTGCAAGAACTGAATTCTCTTGTGCATTACAGGTGGAAATGTGAAATGGTACAAGCACTTGGGATCAGTTTCCTTTTTTTCTTTTTAAAAAATATTTATGTGGCTGTGCCGGGTTTCAGTTGAAGCATGCAGGATCTTTAGTTGCAGCATGTGGGATCTTGTTCCCTAATCAGGGATCAAACCTAGGCCCCCTGCATTGGCAGCACGAAGTCCTAGCCACTGGATCCCCAGGGAAACCCCTCCTTTACTTAAACAGTTAAACACACTCCTTTTGTCCCAGCAACTCTACTTCTAGGTATTTACCCATAAGGAGTGAAAATGTATCTTCAACAGAGCAGAATTGAACCAACTCAGAGCTAGGTCCCAGCCTTGACTCTGGGGGGGTTTCATTGGGTTCTCTCATCTTTCTTTGCTCCACCTTTTACAAGGATTGGTGAGATTAGGTGGTTTCTCAGTTTCCTTAAAAACTATTTATGAGTCTGTGAAATAGTCCTTTGAGATGTGGTTCTTACTTTCAAAGCCTCAGAAGCTCTGCCTTGCTGGCACCAGCATGTGTAAGGACTCAGATGGCATGAAGTCCAAAAGGTTTGGTAGCTCTTCAGAAATTGTCCTGTTTTTAGAGGAAAATTCTTCCCCATTTCCTCCCCATCAGGGCTCAAAGCGAAGAAACAGAGGTGTGTTAGCATATCTGGGGAGAAGGAAATGGCAACCCACTCAAGTATTCTTGCCTAGAGAATCCCGTGGACAGAGGAGCCTGGTGGGCTGCTGTCCATGGGGTCGCACAGAGTTGGACACAACTGAAGCAACTTAGCATGCATGCATGCATTGAAGAAGGAATGGAAACCCACTCGAGTGTTCTTGCCTGGAGAATCCCAGGGACGGGGGAGCCTGGTGGGCTGCCATCTATAGGGTTGCACAGAGTCGGACACGACTGAAGTGACTTAGCAGCAGCAACAGCAGCATATCTGGAAGTGGCTCTGATCTTGTGTCTGAATACATTAAGAAATCCATTCACCCACAAGTATTTATTAAACACCTGCTGCATATAAGGCATCGTGTTAGGAACTGGCTTTGGGAATACACGGCCATGAATAAAACACAATTTTATGTCCTCACAGAAATGCTCATGTGAGTAGAATATAGACAGAAATATGACTGTGACATACACGGCACAGGCGAGACATACAAAAACCGCCATGACTCAGAAGGAATTGAGTGATTTGTTCTGACCAGGGAAAGCATCATCAAGGAACTTCTCATGGAGAACAGGCCATAGGAGCTGGGTTTTAACGTGTAGAGTGATTGAGAAGGAGCAGACAGAGGAAAATGCATGTAATGTGCCATTCTGTGGTCTATTCTGGGATGGTGGAGAGCTGGATACCGCTGGATGGAACATAGCTAGAGCATGGTAAAGGGAGAAGAGATTCAGGTCAAGTAAAAAAAGCCTTGGTGTGCAAGAGTAAGATGTTTGGGTTTTATTTTGGAAACATTTAGGCCCCTCTTCTTGATATTGTTGTTTATTTTTTAAACAATTTTATTTACTGTCACGGGCTCTTCGTTGTGGTGTGAGGGCTTCCCTAGTTGCAGTGCACAGGCTTAGTAGTTGTGGCACGTGGGCTCAGTTACTCTGTGGCATGTGGAATCTTTGTTCCCCACCCAGGGATTGAACCCATGTCTCCTGCATTTGAAGGCAGATTCTTAACCACTGGACCACCAGAGAAGTCCCTAGGATCTGCTTTCTATTGACAACGTTCCAAAGTGGGATCAGCAAACTATAGCCCATGGGTCAAATCTGGCCTGTGGCCTATCTTTGTACAGCCTGTAGGCTGAGTGATTTCTTACCTTTTTCAATAGTTGAAAAAATCAAAAGAAGAATAATATTTCATGACAAGTGAAAATGATTTGAAATTCACATTTCAGTGTCCATAAATACAGTTTTATTGGAACACATTTCAGGGTCTATAAATGCAGTGACCATAAATACAGCCACACTAATTTATTTATATATGGTTGTTTCATGCTACAACAACAGAACTGAATAGTTGTGACAGAGGCAGTGTGGCCCACAAAACCTGAAATGTTTACAATCTGGCTCTTCACCAAAACGAGTTTGCCAGCCCCTGGCTTAGATAATCAAAATCTTTAACCTGTTGAAGAACTTCATTTGTTTTTATTGACCACTGTAAATGAAAAGAAAAACAAAACACAGCTCTTTAGCTATCTGGCCCCTTTTATTTTCTACTCATTCACATTTCGTGAAAATCCAGTATGCTGTATTAAAAATTCTTTATAGCCAAAATTACAATGTTCCATGGCAAGGTTTCCCTAAGATTCAAGTTTCAAAAGGAAAGCCCTAAAAGTAGTCCACACTGCAGACAAATACTGGAGTAACTATAATACATGACATTGTAATCTGTGACTAGCAGTCATAAAACGTGTAGGCAGCATGACAGTGAACATGTATGAGCACTCAGTGAGTTTATCCAAGGACAGAGCTGCTGAAGTGTGGTGTGCAGTGCTTTCCTCCTGGCGTTTGAGCACAGACTCTCTCTTTCCCAGTCAATGCCTGCAGAACTTAGTGGCAACCAAGTGCAGGGCTTCCCTGGTGGCTCAGATGGTAAAGAATCCATCTGCAATGCGGGAGACCTGGGTTCAATCCCTGAGTTGGGAAGATCCCCTGGAGGAGGGCATGGCACCCCACTCCAGTACTCTTGCCTGGAGAACCCCATGGACAGAGGAGCCTGGCAGGCTGCAGTCCATGGGGTCACAGAGTTGGACACGACTGAGCGGCTAAGCACAGCACAGGTGCAGGGCAGTATTTGAGAAAGTTATTTTGCTCCTGGGAAATGAAGAGTTTGGAATAATAAGAGGCTATGGGTCCATCATTTAAGTGACTCATAAAATAATGAAGTAAGTCTGCCACTTTTACTGGCTTCCTACAGTATCCTAAGAAAAACCAGAAAGTGTTCCTTATCTTCTGGAAAAAAAAATAATCAGAGAAAAACCTAAGTGTCACGAAAAAGCCCTTAGGGTTAGGAATTCTCTTTTCTTTGGCCCTCCTGTAGTACCTTGCAACAGCAACAGTATCACCATTATCACCATCATTATTATCATCATTATAGCTATTGTTTCTTGAGCAGAATAGAAGCTTTTCATCCATCATGACTGTTAGTATGATCCATGGTCTTAAAAGCTGAGTATATCATAGATGTGGGAGCTGAAGCTTAGAACCTTGACTTGCCTGACACAGCAGAGCTGGTAAAGGGTAGGACTGGATTTGAACTGTGATCTACGAGTGTCACAGTCCATGTTGTTTTTTCACTATTGTTTTCTGTTTAGTCACTAAGTCATGTCTGAATCTTTGTGACCCTGTGAACTATAGCCCATCAGACTCCTCTGTCCATGGGATTTCCCATGCAAGAATACTGAAGGGAGTTGCCATTTCCTTCTCCAGGGGATCTTTCCAACCTGGGGATCAAACTGGCATCTCCTGCATTGGCAGGTGGATTCTTTACCACTGAGCCACCAGGCAAGCTCCCTTTTCACTACAGATTTTCACTAAATTAATTTTTTAAATTACAGTAAAACACACACACAATTGGCCAATGCTAGCTTTATTCACATTGCTGTGCACCAGGTCTCTAGAACTTTTTCATCTCATAAGATTGAAACTCTATACCCACTGAACACCAGCTCCCCATTTCTCCCTCCTGCAAGCCCCTGGCAACCACTATTCTGTTTCTATGAGTTTGACTGCTTTAGATACTTCATATATGTGGAATCATACAGTATTTGTCTTTTTACAAGTTGCTTATTTCACTTAGCATAATATCCTCAAAGTTCATCTTGGTAGCACATGACAGGAGAGTGAATAATATTGCATTGTGTGTATCTAAAGTAGTCAAACACATAGAAACAGAAAGGAGAACAGTAATAAGGGAGTGATTAATAATGCTGAACTGTATACTTAAAATGTTTAAGCTTGTAAATTGTGTATTCTACCACAATTAAACATTTTAATTAAAAAAACACTCCCTAAAGTCAGGAACAAGACAAGGGTGCCCATTCTCACCACTACTGTTCAACATAGCTTTGGAAGTTTTAGCCACAGCAATCAGAGAAGAAAAGGAAATAAAGGGAATCCAGATTGGAAAAGAAGTAAAACTCTGACTGTTTGCAGATGACATGATCCTCTACATAGAAAACCCTAAAGACTCCACCAGAAAATTACTAGAGCTAATCAATGACTATAGTAAAGTTATAAAATAACTTTATAGTTATTTTAAACTATAAAATTAACACACAGGATATAAAATTAACACACAGAAATCCCTTGCATTCCTATACACTAACAATGAGAAAACAGAAAGATAAATTAAGGAAACAATTCCATTCGCCATTGCAATGAAAAGAATAAAATACTTAGGAATAAAGCTACCTAAAGAAACAAAAGACCTATATATAGAAAATTATAAAACACTGTTGAAAGAAATCAAAGATGACACAAATAGATGGAGAAATGTACCATGTTCATGGATTGGAAGGATTGATATAGTGAAAATGAGTATACTACCCAAAGCAATCTATAGATTCAATGCAATCCCTCTCAATCTACCAATGGTATTTTTCAGAGAACTAGAACAAATAATTTCACATTTGTATGGAAATACAAAAAACCTCTAATAGCTAAAGCAATCTTGAGAAAGAAGAATGGAACTGGAGGAATCAACCTGCCTGACTTCAGACTATACTACAAAGCTACAGTCATCAACACAGTATGGTACTGGCACAAAGACAGAAATATAGATCAATGGAACAAAATAGAAAACCGAGAGATAAACCCATGCACCTATGGACACCTTATCTTTGACAAAGGAGAGAAGAATATACAATGGAGAAAAGACAATCTCTTTAACAAGTGGTGCTGGGAAAACTGGTCAACCACTTGTACAAGAATGAAACTAGAACACTTTCTAACACCATACACAAAAATAAACTCAAAATGGATTAAATATCTAAATGTAAGACTGGAAACTATAAAACTCCTAAAGGAAAACATAGGCAAAACACTCTCTGACATAAATCACAGCAGGATTCTCTATGATCCACCTCCCAGAGCAATGGAAATAAATGTAAAAATAAACAAATGGGACCTAATTAAACTTAAAAGCTTTTGCACAACGAAGGAAACTATAAGGTGAAAAGACAGCTTTCAGAATGGGAGAAAATAATAGCAAACAAAGCAACTGACAAAGAATTAATCTCAAAAATATACAAGCAACTGCTGCAGCTCAATTCCAGAAAAATAAGTGGCCCAATCAAAAAATGGGCCAAAGAACCAAACAGACATTTCTCCAAAGAAGGCATACAGATGGCTAACAAACACATGAAAAGATGATCAACATCACTCATTATCACAAAAATGCAAATCAAAACCACAATGAGGTACCATCTCACGTCAGTCAGAATAGCTACTATCAAAAAGTCTACAAACAATAAATGCTGGAGAGGGTGCAGAGAAAAGGGAACCCTCTTACAGTGTTGGTGGGAGTGTAAACTAGTACCGCCACTATGGAGAACAGTGTGGAGATTCCTTTAAAAACTGGAGATAGAACTGCCATATGACCCAGCAATCCGACTGCTGGGCATACACACCGAGGAAACCAGAATTGAAAGAGACACGTGTACCCCAGTGTTCATCACAGTACTGTTTACAACAGCCAGGATGTGGAAGCAACCTAGATGCCCATTGGCAGACGAATGGATAAGAAAGCTGTCATACATATATACAATGGAATATTACTCAGCCATTAAAAAGAATGCATTTGAATCTATTCTAATGAAGTGGATGAAACTGGAGCCTATTATATAGTGAAATAAGTCAGAAAGAAAAACACCAGTACAGTATACTAATGCATATATATGGAATTTAGAAAGATGGTAACAATGACCCTATATGTGAGACAGCAAAAGAGACACAGGTGTGAACAACAGACTTTTGGACTCTGTGGGAGAAGGCGAGGGTGGGATGATTTGAGAGGGTAGCTTTGAAACTTGTATATTATCATATGTGAAGCAGATTGCTGGTCCAGGTTCGGTGCATGAAATGGTGCTCAGGGCTGGTGCACTGGGATGACCCTGGAGGATGGGATGGGGAGGGAGGTGGGAGGGGAGTTCTGAATGTGCCCATGGCTGATTCATGTGGATGTATGGCAAAAACCACTACAATATTGAAAGTAATTAGCTTCCAAATAAAATAAATAAATTAAAAAAAAACACTTCCTAATCTTTATGTACGTGTCATCACAGGTTGAAAAGGCAGTGTGCTCTAGTGGGAAGACAACAGGGACTGTGGCATCGGGAGACCGAGGTTCAGATACAGCCCTGGTTGATTTCCAGCTCTCCTGTGTCAGGCAAGGCAAGCTTCTAAGCTTCAGCTCCTTCATCTATGATGTATTCAGTTTGTTAGACTATTGATACTATATTTTCTTTATCCATTTATCCATCAATGGACTTTTAGGTTACTTCTGCTTCTTGACTACTGTTTATGAGTGCTGCTGTGAATTGTGAAACAATATCTCTTTGAGGATCTGCCTTCAGTTCCTTTGCATATATATTCAGAAGTGGGTTTGCTGGATCATGTGGTAATTCTGATTTTAATTTTTGAAAACCCACCATACTGTTTTTCATAGCAGCTGCACCATTTAACATCCTCTTGGTGAGCATTTTTGAATGAATATAAGCCTGAATGTTTTCATTGCTCTGGATAGATCAACAGTATGCTGCTGCTGCTGCTAAGTCGCTTCAGTCGTGTCCGACTCTGTGCGACCCCATAGATGGCAGCCTACCAGTGATTCTGAAACTCCAAGTCAACACTAATCTAGATTAATGAAAAGAAAAGGCCCATCAGAACCATTAGAACATATGAATTATAGGATATTTTAAAATAAATGCCTTTTGTTTCATGCAGATATTTAGAAACAAAACAAAGAAGCTTGCTATGTCACCTGGCAAAGACTCTTCGGGGTTCTATTTAAGGAACAGAAAAGTGGCATCAAGCTAGAAATGTCTGTAAATATCAATCAAGTCCATAATAAGTATCTAATATTAATTGTCTCCAACCTATGTAGAGTTTATTCAGAAGAGGCAAACTCTGGCCCAAGTCTTAAATCAGTGGAATCTTAAATTGAGACTGTTGTGCATTTAAATGTCCTCCAGAAATGATTGAAGCAGTTGCGTCTACAACTGATCTTTGACTTACCACAGTGTGGCTATCTTATCCTTGAATTATGTTAGCAGGAGTCATCTTTTTCATTTCTGAATCAATATTTTTCATTCATTTTTAAGCAACCATCCTTTAAGCTGATCTTGCTGACACAGTCAATAGATCTTTAGCATCATCTAGATTTGTAGGCCTTTAAGAGCCCTCCACAGATTATGTCACCTGCTCCATCCTCCACTGACAGTGCATTTGCCCCTCGTTAGTCACTGTATTGTTAATAGCTAGCTGGACTCTTTGGGGGGTATAGGTAGCTATTATTTTTTCAATGTAGGTATGAGTTGAAAATCTTCTAGGTGGATAGTAGGAAATGAGGTGGGCAGAATATTTGGAATAATGTGGCTTTTGGTTTAATCAAGAACCATAAAGTCTTCCTCATAACCCAGTGCATGGGTGGAGATGAAACGGGATATTGAGGTTAATTTTTATTTTCTTGAGACCATTTAGCCTGGAAGTGAGAATCTTAATTAATCGAGGAAGGACAGACCAGCTTGGAGCAACAGTCTTAGCCCAGATAACATCAGACACAGGATTAGGGGTTCAGAAGCTGAAGGATTCTATGACAGAAAATCACTTGCCATGTGATCTAACCTGCTGAGCAGACAAAAGGGTTCAACGATATAACTGTAGCTTTGCAGGATGCAGGATCTTAGTTCCCTGACCAGAGATTGAACCTGTGCCCCCTGCAGTGGAAGCAGAGTCTTAACCACTGGACAGCCAGGGAAGTCCCTGTGGGAAAGTTTGAAGATGTGGTCATTAACACAGACTGTGAAACTTGTACTGTGTCTGGAAATAGCACTGGACTAAGGATCAGGGTTTGTATCCTGGCTGTTCCCATAGCTGACTAGCTGACTCTGAAGAGCTCCATTCTCTGAGCCTCTTACCTGGAAAATGAAGATGAGCTTAGCATTTAGAGTCTTGCTTCTCAAACTGTATGGGTGAAGGATCAGGTGTTTTAGTACCATTTCATCATCAATTGATGGTTTGGTTAAATACAGTAAGAATGACTTGCTGAAATAATCAGGTATTTGGGTATTGACAGTGTCTAATGGCACTACAGGTTTCTCAGCGCTCACTGTCAGCTTATCTGCCTATCTCACTGTGGACTCATGGCAAACCTGCACTTTGGGTGCTGCTGGTTATCAGAGCATATTTAAAGCAGCACTGGTTTAGAGCCGGTGTGGCTCTGTATCATTTGCTTACGTATTGTCTGTGTCTGCTTTCAGGGCCACCATGGCAGAGGTCAGTTGTTACGACAGAGACCCCAAGGCATCTAAAGCATGTACTATCCGGCCCTTTATGAAAAAATTTGTCCATCCTGGTTTAGCGGGGACAGAAAATAAAGAGAGCTGGATTCATTTGCTAAGGCTCTTTCAAGCACATAGAAATAATTCTGCCAAAATGCTTGGTAACAGGGAAAATTGGCTGTCTGACCCTGAAAGAGAAATAGCCAGAGAGCACTGCCCCTTCTGGTAAATTAGATCAGTATGTCCTGTGAAGACATTCTGTTCCAAAAGGAAATATTTCAATTTTTTCATCGGTTATAGTTCTAATATTCCAGGGTATTGCACCTATGCACTCTCTTACACACATAATTGCATGTTTGGCCAATTGAGATCAAAGTCAAAACTCTGTCCAGATTTCGGGCTTATGCCTTTGTTGAATTCCTGGAAATGTGTACTGTCTTATTTCATTTCCCAAACCTAGTCTATTCCTAAGTAATTGTTAAGTCTCCCTGTTTACCACAAAGACCTTTCTGGAATGAGCTATAATTTGTGGGCAAAAGTAGCAAGTTCATTGGGGATTTTTCTCTTTGGCTAGTCATGAGCCTGGTCATTTCTACCTCAGATGTCTCTTGAAACCTTCCTCGCTCTTCCCACCACAACTGCCTTAATTTGTGCTATGAACAAAAAGCATTTGAAGTATATTTCCAAAACAGACAATGTTTTGTCCCATGTCACATCTCTGATTTCAGCTTCTCTGAGGTAGACTGTTCCACCATACCCTAAAGACATCCAACCTCAGAGAGATCCAGAATTGCTTTTCTTTTCTGTCCTAGAGCCCCAGAGGCCCTCTTAACCTCTGGACATGCACACTGCAGGTGCTAGGGGGTTAGCATCTGGTGGCTACCACCACCAAGTGGAGACCATCTCTGGGTCAGTGCTTTAGAATTCCTGGCTTTGGGTCCCTGATAGCTCAGTTGGTAAAGAATCTGCCTGCAACGCAGGACACTTTGGTTGGATTCCTGGGTCAGGAAGATCCGCTAGAGAAGGGACAGGCTACCCACTCCAGTATTCTTGGGCTTCTCTTGTGGCTCAGTTGGTAGAGAATCCGCCTACAATGTGGGAGACCTGGGTTTGATCCCTGGTTGGGAAGATCCCCTGGAGGAGGGAACAGCTACCCACTCCAGTATTCTGGCCTGGAGAATTCCATGGACTGTGTAGTCCATGGGGTTGCAGAGTCGGACACAACTGAGCAACTTTCACTTCACTTCACTTCTCCTCCTCCTCCTTCAGAGACACAATTCAGGATCATTCTGTGGACTTGGGTTCAGGTTACATATTGTGTGAAGAAGCTCGTTCCTGAAGCTTTTAATTATAATTTTCCTCCTACTCTGTCACTCCTGCTTTCTGGGACAATTTTCCAAGGAAATCACCTGCTTTCTAGTCCTGCCTTGGGCTCTGCTTTGGAAGGAACACAAGCTAAAGTATTTACTCATTGTTGATGAAATTGGCAGGTTTTATTACTATTGCTATAAAGATGAGAAAGCTAAAGCATGGATGCGTGAAGTATCACATTGAAAGTTTTATTTCTAGGATGTGTCCTAGCTAGGAATAGATCCCAGTGCACTGTTTCCACAGCACCAGTGTCGCCTTTCCACCTAAGATCCAAAGTGTTTTCCATGTAATACCTTAATTATTTGTGTAACGCTTCAGTGGCATAGATAGGCATAGGGCATTTTACAACCCATTTGTGGCAAGTGGCCCCTTTGCAATCAGTCAAAATGGCAAACATTCTTTAGATGAGCTTTGTTCAAGTGCGAGGACCATTTACAGTGATTCAAAGAATGGTGACTTTATTAGCTCTTTATTTGTTTCCTGAACCATTCATAAGACAAGTATTGTTTGCCATGTTGCATTTCTTGAAATACAGCCAAATGAAGCACTTTATAAACAAAATAGGCCACTCAAATGATTTATTATCATTCACAAATTAATGGAAATGCTCCAAAGCTGAACAATTAAGCTTTCAAATATAAGTACTCAAGGTCAGAGTTCTCATTTAAAAAAAATTCAAATTAGCTTTAAAGGCTGAGATCTCATTTCTATTAAGCAGAAAAGAAAATCCCTGTCCAACTGTGAGCTATTTTTATTTGGCCTTTCTCAGTTTTTTAAGGAAATGGCAACCCACTCCAGTGTTCTTGCCTGGAGAATCCCAGGGATGGGGGAGCCTGGTGGGCTGCCGTCTCTGGGGTCACACAGGGTCAGACACGACTGAAGCGACTTAGCAGCAGCAGTTTTTTAAGTCATCAGAAGTATGACGGCAGAAAAAATAGACTTGTGGAAGAATTTTGCCTCAGTCAGTTCAGTCGCTCAGCAGTGTCCAACTCTTTGCAACTCCATGGACTGCAGCATGCCAGGCTTCCCTGCTGCTGCTGCTACTGCTGCTAAGTCGCTTCAGTCGTGTCCGACTCTGTGCGACCCCATAGACAGCAGCCCATCAGGCTCCCCTGTCCCTGGGATTCTCCAGGCAAGAATACTGGAATGGGTTGCCATTTCCTTCTCCAATGCATGAAAGTGAAAAGGGAAAGTGAAGTCGCTCAGTCGTGTCCAACTCTTTGCAATGCCATGGACTGCAGCCTTCCAGGCTCCTCCATCCATGGGATTTTCCAGGCAAGAGTACTGGAGTGGAGTGCCATTACCTTCTCCACCAGGCTCCCCTGTCCATCACCAACTCCTGGAGCTTGCTCAAACTCATGTCGAGTGGGTGATGCCATCCAACCATCTCATCCTCTGTCATCCCCTTCTCCTGTCTTCAATCTTTCCCAGCATCAGCGTCTTTTCCAATGAGTCAGTTCTTCACATCAGGTGGCCAAAATATTGGAGCTTCAGCATCAGTCCTTCCAATGAATATTCAGGACTGATTTCCTTTAGGATGGACTGGTTTGATCTCCTTGCAGTCCAAGGGACTCTCTTAAGAGTCTTCTCCAACACCACAATTCAGAAGCATCAATTCTTTGGTGCTCAGCTTTCTTTATAGTCCAAGTCTTACATCCATACATGACTACTGGAAAAACCATAGCTTTGACTAGACGGACTTTGGTGGCAAAGTAATGCCTCTGCTTTTTAACATGCTGTCTAGATTGATCATAACTTTTCTTCCAAGGAGCAAGTGTCTTTTAATTTCATATTGGTAGTCACCATCTGCAGTGGTTTTGGAGCCCCAAAAAATAAAGTCTGTCATGGTTTCCACTGTTTCCCTGTTGCTGCTGCTTGTAAGTCGCTTCAGTTGTGTCCGACTCTGTGCAACCCCATAGATGGCAGCCCTCCAGGCTCCACCGTCCCTGAGATTCTCCAGGCAAGAGTACTGAAGTGGGTTGCCATTGCCTTCTCCGACTGTTTACCTAGAATCCCAAATAGTTATAAAGAACGGGCAGGAGCAAAAGATGTCTTAGGAATGCTCTCTCAGCTTCTATAGCTCTGTAATCACACATGTGAAATGGGAAAATTGGCCAAGGAAAATGAGTGCATAGGTCAGAGTCCCAGAAGAAAACAGGATACTCAGTTGGGAGTTTTGAAGGGAACTTTTTAGCGAAGAAACTATTTAGAGGCACAGGTAGGGTTAAGGGAACTCTTAAGGAACATTGGAGCACCAGGAAACTGTCAGCACCCTTCAGACTGCTGAGGCCAAAGAAGAAACAGCTACCAGGCACAGTGAGAGCTGGAACTGTGGAAGAGCCACCCCCGCTTCCGTCTCTCACAGGAAATGTCATCAAAAGAGAATTGTATGGAGCCAAGGGAAAGCTGGGGAAATAATTACTTTAACCTTTTTTCAAATCTTCTGTGTCTGATCACTCTCCAGCTGACCCTTGTTCACTGAACCCAACCAGAAGCCAGAGGTACAGAGGTCTGAGGAGTGCAGTCCATAGAAGTCAGCCTCCTGGGGCACATAGAGGGACAGAGAAACATGGAGAAGAGATCTAAGGGCTGGTAAAGGAAGAAGGAGGTGCTCACTTTGCTTACACACTCATGAATCAATTATGAAATATCCACTAACAGAATCAGCTTAAAAGGAGCTTCAGCTCTCCAAAAGATAGGACTTTAACCTAGCACTTATAGTAACCAGTTGAGGAATACCTAAAGTAGTTTTTAGCCTAACTGGTATTTATAAGAATGTCTGTACACATTGGGTACATATTTAAGCAGAGAACTGTGATAATCAACTGTCACATGGATAGATAGTAATAAGTGCTCATGAAGCAAAATGATTTCTGTCTTGCTTAATATTAGAAACTCTGGATCACATAAGTCTTTTCTCAGTTGACCAACTATTGTATCAACATCTCCAAAGTTTATTCAGATTGGACAAAAATACTTTATTTTTTTCACATATTCTTGTTGGGGAAATAGATCACAAGATCAGCCCCCAGGAGATGTTTTTGCCCTACTGGACTTCAGCTTGTATTGGAGTGTGACCCCATGCTCATGAGTTTGCTAAAGTTTGTTCATTCATTCATCAACGGACATTTGTTGGGCATCTAGCAGTGTACTCAGCATGAGATAGATTTCAAAACGGTCCTTGCCTTATTCAATATTACATGCTCATTTAGGAGGTAGATAAGAAATGAGTAAATTCTTTAATAAAATCTGTGCAGATTATGATCAACACCATACAGGAAATGAAAACAGTGAGGAGCTGAAATATAACTACAGATAAATAATCTCAAACAGATAGGGTGGTCAAGGAAGAATCTTTTGAGAAGAGAACATGAAAACTAAGACCTGAGTGATGGGGAGGAGCTGAATCTGCAAAGAGCAAGGGGTGAATACAGGCAGAGTGAATACAAAGGCCTAGTGGCAGGAAAGGGACTGAGTCTTATGACAGTTTGTTTCCCTCTTCCTTTAGGGTAAGATGACCTGAGGCTGCTTCAAAAGGTATGAATTTCTGGGGCAGTATCTAGAGAGGAGAGTCCTGGGAAACAGGTAAATGCTGTCATTAGAAACATTAGGGAAATCTTGTCCATAAAGAGCTATTTGGACCATAGAGTGGTGGAGGAGATAAGAACTGAGTGTAAAGGATGCTGTGTAATTTTGTTGATTTTCCCACTATTCCTCATTTCAGTAGTGTGAGCCTCTCAGAAGCCATGATCAACGTTAGCAAGCTCAAATGTATTGGACATAGCCTACTCCCTGGGCCCTGAGGCTGCCATCTGCTTTATATTTATAAGTCATGAAATTTGGTAGGCAGAATTCCAAAGATGTGCCCCCCAAATTTCCAATCCCCTGGTTATTCCATCAAACAGTAATCTAGATATCACAGTGAAGGGATTTTGCCAATCTAACTGTTATTACTGAACCTTAAAATAGGGATGTTAACCTGGATCACTCCAATGGGTCCAATCTCATCACATGAAGCCTTACAAGCAAAGAAATTTCTCTGAGCAGAATCAGAAGTGATGTGACAGTAGAGGAAAGCAGAAGATGCAGAGAGATGCTGCAGGAGCAAAGTTGTAGATATGTGAGGCATGAGAAGGGCTTGACCTGCTGATGGGGGTTGGGGGGCACACAGAAAGTGTAAGAAAGGATGTGGGCAGCCTCTGAGAGCAAAGACAGCCAGTAAGGAAATGAGAACCACAATCCTATAACCCCAAGGATCTGAATTCAGCCAACAACTTGAATAAACTTGGAAACTGACATTTCCTAGAGTCTCCCAGGAAGCATCCATTAAGCTGACATATTGATTTTGGTCTTGTGAGATATGAAGCTAGAAAACCAGCTAAGCCCACCAGGACTTCTGACCTATAGCATTCTAAGATAATAAGTTTGTGTTGTTTTGAGCCGCCAGGTTTGTGGTGGTTTGTTATGGCAGCATGGAAAATGGATATAGGAGGTAATAGTCAAACATAGCAATTCCCAACTTTAAGGCTACTCTTTACACCATCATTTTACAACCATTAGGATTCCCAGCAATGGTTCAGTGAATCGAACCATGTGCTAGTTAACTTTCCCGAGACTTACATTCCTGATCTGTAAAATAGAGATAAAATTCTCTCTAACTCACAAAGTAGATTTGAGACTCTAATGAGATGAAAGGACTGTTGGATCTTTGAAATACCACACAAACATCTAGAGGTTGTTTCCATAGATTTGGAGATATTAGGATGCTTTTTGACAAAGTTCTTGCCCTTAAGCACTTTCCATTTATGACAAGTTGGGTTGCCTAGGAAGCAGACTTAGAGATGGTAGAGGAGAGTAGTTGGAGTTAACATATGAGGCATTTATTAGGAAGCGTCTGGGATTAGCACCTATGGAAGGGAGGGAAAAGAAGCAGGATTGGGCTAGGGAGAAATTGAGCTGGGATGCATGCTAAGAAAAGGCCTCAGCAGATCCCATGGGCACTTTGAAGCTAGGATGGCCCTTCAGACTTATCCTGAGATGTCCCAGGGTCTAGGCCTTTCTGGCACTTGGCATTGCTCCTCATTGGTTGAGGCTGACCTGGAAAGAGAACATAGCTTGATCCAGTGTGCGGGACTGAACTGCAGCAGGGCCTGGTAAACATTGCCAGCAGCTGGAGGTATTCCTGAAGGTATCTCTGCGCAGTCCAGCATAGTGTTCACCAACACTCCTGACCTTTGTGGATCTACAATAGGAAGGTTTTCTATCACACGAAGGAAATCCTATCTTCCTTTTTGACTTCTAAATCTTTCCTGTGTCAGCAGTTCCATTTCTTGCAAGATAAATGGTGTTCTACTCTGTCTCCTACTTCTGACTCTCAACAGTCTCTTGAATCAAACCCATTTGTTAGGTCCTCCTCATACTCATAGATTCCTTGGCCAGATTGGAACCTGCTTTAACTCTCTAGCATATATGTCTGCCCCGACTATGTCAAGGAAATGACAGTGGGAAGGCGAATCCCTTAGGAACCATCTTAAAAGGCCTGTGGGCCAAATGCTTAAATGAACTGAACACCTGCTGGGGTCCCCAAGGCTCCAATTTCCTGTACTAAAAGGGAACATTTTGTTCAGTGGCAGCCACAGAATTCCAGGAGAGTGTCAGGAGAGGCAGTTTAATATTTCATTTTCTCAAGCCTCTTCTGTCCTTCAAGTGGCACAATCAACTGGAAATGTCTTATGACTTTGGAGTGTTTTTATATCATATTCCAAGCTTACAAGCTACTCTGGAATGTGAGAGCCAAAATGGTTTGGTAATGTGTGATTAAGAAGGAAGGAACTAGAGAAGCAAAGGAAAAGGATAGAAGAGATGTGCTTTTTAAACATCTTATTCAGTTCTACTTTCCAGCTGCTAGCTTTGTCCCTTTGGAATCAGCATGAACTTTTCTGTATCGCAAATGTTATTGTTTAGTTATTCCAGGCAGTGGAAAATGTTAACCTGTACTGAGACCTTTGGCATAACTGAGAAACCATATTTTTGACTCATGAGATTTTGGGTAAATACCCTTTTCCCAGATAATTGCTCAAGTGAGTATTCCCCCCCCCCCAAAAAAAAACCACTTTGTAATAAGAAATGCAAAAAAGCAAAATGGCTGTCTGAGGAGGTCTTACAAATAGCTGTGAAAAGAAGAGAAGCAAAGGAGAAAAGGAAAGATATAAGCATCTGAATGCAGAGTTCCAAAGAATAGCAAGAAGAGATAAGAAAGCCTTCCTTAGCAATCAATGCAAAGAAATAGAGGAAAACAACAGAATGGGAAAGACTAGAGATCTCTTCAAGAAAATTAGAGATACCAAGGGAACATTTCATGCAAAGATGAGCTCGATAAAGGACAGAAATGGTATGGACCTAACAGAAGCAGAAGATTTTTTTTTTAATTTTATTTTATTTTTAAACTTTACAATATTGTATTAGTTTTGCCAAATATCGAAATGAATCCGCCACAGGTATACCTGTGTTCCCCATCCTGAACCCTCCTCCCTCCTCCCTCCCCATACCCTCCCTCTGGGTCGTCCCAGTGCACCAGCCCCAAGCATCCAGTATCGTGCATCAAACCTGGACTGGCAACTCGTTTCATACATGATATTATACATGTTTCAATGCCATTCTCCCAAATCTCCCCACCCTCTTCCTCTCCCACAGAGTCCATAAGACTGATCTATACATCAGTGTCTCTTTTGCTGTCTCGTACACAGGGTTATTGTTACCATCTTTCTAAATTCCATATATATGTGTTAGTATACTGTATTGGTGTTTTTCTTTCTGGCTTACTTCACTCTGTTTAATAGGTTCCAGTTTCATCCATCTCATTAGAACTGATTCAAATGTATTCTTTTTAATGGCTGAGTAATACTCCATTGTGTATATGTACCACAGCTTTCTTATCCATTCATCTGCTGATGGGCATCTAGGTTGCTTCCATGTCCTAGCTATTATAAACAGTGCTGCGATGAACATTGGGATACAGGTGTCTCTTTCCCTTCTGGTTTCCTCAGTGTGTATGCCCAGCAGTGGGATTGCTGGGTCATAAGGCAGTCCAGTTTTTTAAGGAATCTCCACACTGTTCTCCATAGTGGCTGTACTAGTTTGCATTCCCACCAACAGTGTAAGAGGGTTCCCTTTTCTCCACACCCTCTCCAGCATTTATTGCTTGTAGACTTTTGGATCGCAGCCATTCTGACTGGCGTGAAATGGTACCTCATAGTGGTTTTGATTTGCATTTCTCTGATAATGAGTGATGTTGAGCATCTTTTCATGTGTTTGTTAGCCATCTGTATGTCTTCTTTGGAGAAATGTCTATTTAGTTCTTTGGCCCATTTTTTGATTGGGTCATTTTTTTTTCTGGAGTTGAGCTGTAGGAGTTGCTTGTATATTTTTGAGATTAGTTGTTTGTCAGTTGTTTCATTTGCTATTATTTTCTCCCACTCTGAAGGCTGCCTTTTCACCTTGCTAATAGTTTCCTTTGATGTGCAGAAGCTTTTAAGTTTAATTAGGTCCCATTTGTTTATTTTTGCTTTTATTTCCAATATTCTGGGAGGTGGGTCATAGAGGATCCTGCTGTGATGTATGTCAGAGAGTGTTTTGCCTATGTTCTCCTCTAGGAGTTTTATAGTTTCTGGTCTTACGTTGAGATCTGTAATCCATTTTGAGTTTATTTTTGTGTATGGTGTTTAGTGTTCTAGTTTCATTCTTTTACAAGTGGTTGACCAGTTTTCCCAGCACCACTTGTTAAAGAGATTGTCTTTAATCCATTGTATATTCTTGCCTCCTTTGTCAAAGATAAGGTGTCTATATGTGCGTGGATTTATCTCTGGGCTTTCTATTTTGTTCCATTGATCTATATTTCTGTCTTTGTGCCAGTACCATACTGTCTTGATAACTGTGGCTTTGTAATAGAGCCTGAAGTCAGGTAGGTTGATTCCTCCAGTTCTATTCTTCTTTCTCAAGATAGCTTTGGCTATTCGAGGTTTTTTGTATTTCCATACAAATTGTGAAATTATTTGTTCTAGCTCTGTGAAGAATACCATTGGTAGCTTGATAGGGATTGCATTGAATCTATAAATTGCTTTGGGTAGTATACTCATTTTCACTATATTGATTCTTCCAATCCATGAACATGGTATATTTCTCCATCTATTAGTGTCCTCTTTGATTTCTTTCACCAGTGTTTTATAGTTTTCTATATATAGGTCTTTAGTTTCTGTAGGTAGATATATTCCTAAGTATTTTATTCTTTCCATTGCAATGGTGAATGGAATTCTTTCCTTAATTTCTCTTTCTGTTTTCTCATTATTAGTGTATAGGAATGCAAGGGATTTCGGTGTGTTGATTTTATATCCTGCAACTTTACTATAATCATTGATTAGTTCTAGTAATTTTCTGGTGGAGTCTTTAGGGTTTTCTATGTAGAGGATCATGTCATCTGCAAACAGTGAGAGTTTTATTTCTTCTTTTCCAATTTGGATTCCTTTTATTTCTTTTTCTGCTCTGATTGCTGTGGCCAAAACTTCCAAAACTATGTTGAATAGTAATAGTGAAAGTGGGCACCCTTGTCTTGTTCCTGACTTTAGAGGAAATGCTTTCAATTTTTCACCATTGAGGATAATGTTTACTGTAGGTTTGTCATATATAGCTTTTATTATGTTGAGGCATGTTCCTTCTATTCCTGCTTTCTGGAGAGTTTTTATCATAAATGGATGTTGAATTTTGTCAAAGGCTTTCTCTGCATCTATTGAGATAATCATTTGGTTTTTAATTTTCAATTTGTTAATGTGGTGTATTACATTGATTGATTTGCGGATATTGAAGAATCCTTGCATCCCTGGGATAAAGCCCACTTGGTCATGGTGTATGATCTTTTTAATGTGTTGTTGGATTCTGATTGCTAGAATTTTGTTAAGGATTTTTGCATCTATGTTCATCAGTGATATTGGCCTGTAGTTTTCTTTTTTTGTGGGATCTTTGTCAGGTTTTGGTATTAGGGTGATGGTGGCCTCATAGAATGAGTTTGGAAGTTTACCTTCCTCTGCAATTTTCTGGAAGAGTTTGAGCAGGATCGGTGTTAGCTCTTCTCTAAATTTTTGGTAGAATTCAGCTGTGAAGCCGTCTGGACCTGGGCTTTTGTTTGCTGGAAGATTTTTGATTACAGTTTCAATTTCCGTGCTTGTGATGGGTCTGTTAAGATTTTCTATTTCTTCCTGGTCCAGTTTTGGAAAGTTGTACTTTTCTAAGAATTTGTCCATTTCTTCCACGTTGTCCATTTTATTGGCATATAATTGTTGATAGTAGTCTCTTATGATCCTTTGTATTTGTGTTGTCTGTTGTGATCTCTCCATTTTCATTTCTAATTTTATTGATTTGATTTTTCTCCTTTTGTTTCTTGATGAGTCTGGCTAATGGTTTGTCATTTTTATTTATCCTTTCAAAGAACCAGCTTTTGGCTTTGTTGATTTTTGCTATGGTCTCTTTTGTTTCTTTTGCATTTATTTCTGCCCTAATTTTTAAGATTTCTTTCCTTCTACTAACCCTGGGGTTCTTCATTTCTTCCTTTTCTAGTTGCTTTAGGTGTAGGGTTAGGTTATTTATTTGACTTTTTTCTTGTTTCTTGAGGTATGCCTGTATTGCTATGAACTTTCCCCTTAGGACTGCTTTTAATGTGTCCCACAGGTTTTGAGTTGTTGTGTTTTCATTTTCATTCGTTTCTATGCAAATTTTGATTTCTTTTTTGATTTCTTCTGTAATTTGTTGGTTATTCAGCAGCGTGTTGTTCAGCCTCCATATGTTGGAATTTTTAATAGTTTTTCTCCTGTAATTGAGATCTACTCTTACTGCATTGTGGTCAGAAAAGATGCTTGGAATGATTTCTATTTTTTTGAATTTACCAAGGCTAGATTTATGGCCCAGGATGTGATCTATCCTGGAGAAGGTTCCATGTGCACTTGAGAAAAAGGTGAAATTCATTGTTTTGGGATGAAATGTCCTATAGATATCAATTAGGTCTAACTGGTCTATTGTATCATTTAACATTTGTGTTTCCTTGTTAATTTTCTGTTTAGTTGATCTATCCATAGGTGTGAGTGGGGTCTTAAAGTCTCCCACTATTATTGTGTTATTGTTAATTTCTCCTTTCATACTTGTTAGCATTTGTCTTACATACTGCGGTGCTCCCGTGTTGGGTGCATATATATTTATAATTGTTATATCTTCTTCTTGGATTGATCCTTTGATCATTATGTAGTGACCATCTTTGTCTCTTTTCACAGCCTTTGTTTTAAAGTCTATTTTATCTGATATAAGTATTGCTACTCCTGCTTTCTTTTGGTCCCTATTTGCATGGAAAATCTTTTTCCAGCCCTTCACTTTCAGTCTGTATGTGTCCCCTGTTTTGAGGTGGGTCTCTTGTAGACAACATATGTAGGGGTCTTGTTTTTGTATCCATTCAGCCAGTCTTTGTCTTTTGGTTGGGGCATTCAACCCATTTATGTTTAAGGTAATTACTGATAAGTATGATCCCGTTGTCATTTACTTTATTGTTTTGGGTTTGAGTTTATACACCGTTTTTGTGTTTCCTGTCTAGAGAATATCCTTTAGTATTTGTTGGAGAGCTGGTTTGGTGGTGCTGAATTCTCTCAGCTTTTGCTTGTCTGAGAAGCTTTTGATTTCTCCTTCATATTTGAATGAGATTCTTGCTGGGTACAATAATCTGGGCTGTAGGTTATTTTCTTTCATCACTTAAAGTATGTCTTGCCATTCCCTCCTGGCTTGAAGAGTTTCTATTGAAAGATCAGCTGTTATCCTTATGGGAATTCCCTTGTGTGTTATTTGTTGTTTTTCCCTTGCTGCTTTTAATATTTGTTCTTTGTGTTTGATCTTTGTTAATTTGATTAATATGTGTCTTGGGGTGTTTCGCCTTGGGTTTATCCTGTTTGGGACTCTCTGGATTTCTTGGACTTGGGTGATTATTTCCTTCCCCATTTTAGGGAAGTTTTCAACTATTATCTCTTCAAGTATTTTCTCATGGTCTTTCTGTCTTCTTCTTCTGGGACCCCTATGATTCGAATGTTGTAGCGTTTAATATTGTCCTGGAGGTCTCTGAGATTGTCCTCATTTCTTTTAATTTGTTTTTCTTTTATCCTCTCTGATTCATTTATTTCTACCATTCTATCTTCTAATTCACTAATCCTATCTTCTGCCTCTGTTATTCTACTATTTGTTGCCTCCAGAGTGTTTTTAATTTCATTTATTGCATTATTCATTATATATTGACTCTCTTTTATTTCTTCTAGGTCCTTGTTAAACCTTTCTTGCATCTTCTCAATCTTTGTCTCCAGGCTATTTATCTGTGATTCCATTTTGATTTCAAGATTTTGGATCAATTTCACTATCATTATTCGGAATTCTTTATCGGGTAGATTCCCTATCTCTTCCTCTTTTGTTTGGTTTGGTGGGCATTTATCCTGTTCCTTTATCTGCTGGGTATTCCTCTGTCTCTTCATCTTGTTTAAATTGCTGAGTTTGGAGTGTCCTTTCTGTATTCTGGCACTTGTGGAGTTCTCTTTATTGTGGCGTTTCCTCGCTCTGGGTTTGTACAGGTGGCTTGTCAAGGTTTCTTGTTTAGGGAAGCTTGTGTCGGTGTTCTGGTGGGTGGAGCTGTATTTCTTCTCTCTCCTTTCGAAGACTTGGGTTGCTTTTCTGGGTGCCTGATGTCCTCTGCCGGCATTCAGTAGTTGTTTTGTGGAATTTACTTAGCGTTTAAATGTTCTTTTGATGAATTTGTGGGAGAGAAAGTGTTCTCCCGTCCTACTCCTCCGCCATCTTCAAGCAGAAGATATTAAGAAGAGGTGGCAAGAATACACAGAAGAACTGTACAAAAAAGATCTTCACAACCCAGATAATCACGATGGTATGATCACTCACCTAGAGCCAGACATCCTGGAATGTGAAGTCAAGTGGGCCTTAGAAAGCATCACTATGAACAAAGCTAGTGGAGCTGATGGCATTCCTGGGAGACCCGGGTTCGATCCCTGGGTTGGGAAGATCCCCTGGAGAAGGAAATGGCAACCCACTCCAGTACTCTTGCCTGGAGAATCCCATGGGCAGAGGAGCCTGGTGAGCTACAGTCCATGGGGTCGCAAAGAGTCTGACACGACTTCACTTTCACTTTTCTGCTATATAGCACAGTGATTCAGTCTCACACACACAGATACTTTTTGATATTCTTTTCCATTATGGTTTATCACAGGATATGGAATATAGTTCCCTGTGCTATACAGTCGGTCTTTGTTGTTTATCCATTCTATATGTAATAGTTTGCATCCACTAATCCCAAACACCCAGTCCATTCCTCTCCCGCTCCCCTTCCTCCATGGCAACCACAACTATGTTCTCTGTATCTGTAGGCACGATATATCTTACATATACTAATTCATTTAAATATTCATGCCAAACCTATGAGGTAGATCATATTCCATATTTTTCAGATGAGGTAATGAAAGCACAGCGAAATTGCTTACCCGCAGTTATACAGTCAGGACAAGCAGACTAAGATTTCACCCATCTGCTTCTGGCAGTCTGCCCGCAGAGAACATCATTTGGTTACAGGGTGAACAGTGTTGGGTCAAACTGGTGTCAACTAAGCTTACAGGTTTTTAGTCTTTAGGATCAATCTCTAGACAAATCCCAAGAGACTTGACTAGGGTTATGAGTCAGGACATAAATGTCATGCAAAGAAAGAGATAATTGACAATAGCTGGGACATTAAAGGGAGGGAGGAAACATAGAAAGGAGGATGGCGTGGCACTGTGCTTGACTAACGCAATGAGAGAAGGAGAGCATGTGTTTGATAGTTGTAGACATGAAGATTTAAAAGGCTATTTATTTTAAAATATTTTATTTTCATTTATTTATTTGGCTGTGCTGGGTCTTGTGGCATCTTTTTTTTTTTTTTTTTTAGGTGCAGCATGCAAACTCTTAGGTGCAGCACGTGGGATCTAGTTTCCTGACCAGGGGTCAAACTCAGGCCCCCTGCATTGGGAGCACAAAGTCTTAGCCAGTGGACAACCAGGGAAGGCCCTAAAATGCTATTTAATGTTGTGCAGGTGATCATTCTTGTCAGTTGATTGGCTGGAATATAGAGACTTGTGGAGTAGATAAGTGGGTTAAGTCTGCACCTAAAAATCAAGAAATTGATGCACAATGCTTAAGATTGATACCTAAGTTAAAAATATCAGGATAACCAAATCACTGAGAAAGCATTACCTATCAGAGAAACATAATTAGAAATAGTGGTTTCTTCAAAGTAGGCCACTGCAGTTTTTCATCGTAAATTCTGTTCCACTATTAGATTTTTAACTATGTTACTTTGCACATATTAACAGTTGATAAGCCAGAGAAGCAGAAGATGCAACATCAGCTTGGTTTTAGGAAAACAACTTCATCCCTTACATTAAGTGAAATGTGGCTCATTTGGAGTTTTGATCATATTTATTTTGTAAATTTGTTTCCCTTTTACAATGTAATAGAATAAAAGCATAAGGATTTTATACCCACTTTTATGTGTATACATTTCAAAATATCATTAGAGTTAAAAATGCTGAAAGTCAACTGTGAGAGGCCAAACCATTTTTTTTTTCTATCACTTTTTCACTCAAGTTAGAAAAATACCACTTCACTGTAAGAGGTCAAGCTACCTTGATAGCAGCTCATTACTCAGGGCTTGGTTCAATTTCATCTCTTCTGTGAAGGGTTTCCTTAATCTTCTAGGAAGAATTGATGGTGGTCTTTCTTGGGTCTCACTGTACATGCATTTTTCATGGTTTATGTCTCTCTTCATAGAGTTATTTGCATAGCTATTTGTTTATGATTTCTAGACTAAAAGTGCTTATGAGTGGGGCCCATAGCTTATTCATCTGGATCCTTAGCACCCAGCTCACAACCAGTCACATACCAGGAGTCCTGCAGATGTTGGCTGAATCAATGGGTGGTAACAGCAGTGGTACTCTCTTGGCTTTCAGAATTCCCTTCGAGGGTTAGCCATCAAATTGAAAAAGCACAAGGTACTTTATCCACTATTGCTAAAAGCTTGTTAGAAATAGGATAACATTGAACTTAAAGCCTTGTGGTCAAATTTATGGCACCTTAAGGGCATCATGAAAGGAGTTGTCTTAAACTCCTCTTCTGAGTTTCTGTATGACTGTAGAGATAAGCTAATGGTGTCAATATTCAGGTGTAGTCAATATTTGGCACTGTAGTAGAATATCCGAGCATATAGTGACACACCATAGTTACTTAGCCATGACTGGCTTTGTTAACACAATTTGGCGACACTGAGATTTTCACTACTACTGCAAGAAAGGAGTTGAACGTATTTTCTAGCCCCCATTCTTACCTCCCATAGAGTTTGTTCTTCTCCAAGATTAAAATGAATCTGGCTTATTGGTATACCTGTTTAAGAAAGGAGACAGTAAATCTTTAATACAAGAAAGTGAAGAGGTGAAATTGTTGAACTTTTCTGAAAAGGCTAGATTCATGGAAGGTAGTAGTAGCTTTACTGGGCTCCATGTTCCTGTGGGTTGTCATTGGTGAGACTGTCATTCATTGTCTCCTCTGCCCCCTGTACTCCCTACCCACCCCCCGCCCAGCATGCAACACCAGTGCAGTTACCTATTCATTAATTCACTGGCCAAGAATTAGCAGAATCACTTAGGAGTGAAGTGTTGCTCTAGGCACTGTGGTTGATTCACAGATAATACGTGGCCCTAATAAGCCAGAGTTAGAGCTTCATGCAATTCGTCTCCTGACCAATGAGTCTGTTACTTGCAGTTTTACAACCTGGCTTTGACAAAGGGGAACATGTCTCTTTCTATTGATTACAGCTCTCTAAATGGAACTAAACAGCTCACAGGCAGGTATTTAAATGAAGCATGAAATTTTCCTAGGAGCCATTAAAGCTGGCTTAGTTTCTATATTCTAAAAACAAAGCCAAGCAAAATGAAAACCTTATTTTATTGTGATCTCAGTTATAGCACTTCCTCAAAGGATGGTGCCTAATGAGAGTCACTGTGTACTGTGGGAAAACCATTATGTAATACTTAACCCTACCCACTTAAAAAAAATAGCTCATTTTATTCCCACTCCTGAAAAAGATTGATTTCTTTGAACAATTAAGAATATGACCTCATTTCTTACATCTTTTGTTTTTTAAGCTTGGAATTTCTAGACAGTGATCTAGTTGGAAACATCAGCATTTGAAAAAAATAAGGTTTATTTAGTTCCTCCTGAATGTTTTTATTTTCTTTGTCACTGAAGTGGCTTTAAATGTTCTTAAAGATCTGCATTAGGTATTTATGGAAACTTCTCTCTAAATTATAGAGTTTAAACTAAAAAAGTATAATTTATTCTCAGCCAGGTGTCGAACAAGAATATCTGAAGAATATTAACAAGCCTTTAAATTTCCCCAAATAGGGTCTCAACAGTAATTACAATTTCTTTTCATCCATCAGCTCCATTAGCCCCAGTTAACTTTAAACTACCTATGCTTTTATAAGTTATAAGAAGTCTTATTCAGATTGTAGGCATCAAATACCAATATTAAATATTTTCCATGTCCCTAAACTAAAGCTAGGTATTATAGTCAAGATAGCCCCAACTGATGCCCATGGGAGGGCTTCCCTAGTGGCTGAGATGATAAAACCTGTGCTTGCCATGTGGGAGGGAGAAGGCAATGGCACCCCATTCTAGTACTCTTGCCTGGAAAATCCCATGGATGGAGGAGCCTGGTGGGCTACAGTCCATGGGGTCGCTAAGAGTTGGACACGACTGAGCGACTTCACTTTCACTTTTCACTTTCATGCATTGGAGAAGGAAATGGCAACCCACTCCAGTGTTCTTGCCTGGAGAATCCCAGGGATGGGGGAGCCTGGTGGGCTGCCGTCTATGGCGTCGCACAGAGTTGGACATGACTGAAGCGACTTAGCAGCAGCAGCAGCAGCCATGTGGGAGACCCAGATTCGATCCCTGGGTCGGAATGATCCCCTGGAGAAGGGAATGGCTGTCCACTCCAGTATTCTTGCCTGGGAAATCCCATGGACAGAGGATCCTGGTGGGCTACAGTCCATGGAGTCGCAAAGAGTTGGACATGAGTGAGTGACTACACTTTCTTTCTTTCAATGCCCATGGTAATTTATCACTCATAGAACTCTGGAGAGGTCCAGAGGGGAGAAAAGACAAGGTACCACATTTAAACTTGTATGATGAAACACCTTTCTATGAACTTTATGGAGTAGATTATTGACCCAATACACATCTTTCATGTTTCATCACGTCTGGTCCCCAAATAGGGTCTCAACAGTAATTACAAAGCAGCATTTCTTCATCCCACACTCAGAACTGACAAGACCTGTTCTTCCCTCAATTTGCCTCTGCTGCTCCAGGAAAAACTCAGAGAATTCCTGGAGCTTGCATCATGTGCTAGCAAACATAGCCCTGCTAGCATTCTTCTCTCTTGCCATTTCAGTTGCTGATGCCTTGGGCTCTAGGCTGCTGTCCTGAAGTTTCCTGTTCCCTTCATGTGGGAGGGCCAGCCTCAGAGAACTGTGAGTCTCCTCAGGCGGGGGACTGGGAGCGCCAGCCGTCACATCCCTGAAAGCAAGGGAGGGAGGAGGCACAGATTCTCCTCCAGGCTGGCACACAGGCCCCTGGGAGCCTCAGTGACACAACTCTTATTTTTTCACTTGGGGTTGGAGAGGAAGTCTTGGGGGACTTCACATGCCTAAGAATTAGGACAGTTGGAGGAGAGATGATAGGAAGGTTTTAGAAGATAGAGAACCAAGGGATTGACCTTCAGAGCAGGAGTGACTGTGACTCCACCTCCCAGGGAAAGCAGTTGTCGGACCACTGATCCAGTGGGCCGAAAAACTGGAGGTCTTTGAGAAACGCTCCCTGGAAGGTCAGAAACCCCCAGTGGAAGTCTCAGAAAAGTCAGACTAGGTAAATCTGCCACTTTCAGGCTGAGAGTTGACCCATTTGTCTGAGCTAAGGGAGAGAACACTGCTCACCTTTCTGCCAGCTTATCTAACAAAAGTGAAATCTTCAGAGTCACCATGTTGGATAACTTGGAGGTTAGGCTAAGGAGGAACAATTTCTGCCCCCACATTTGTAGTTTTCATAAAGTCATTCTTTTCTGGCAGGACCTCAATGTTTCCACGCAGGTGCTGTTTCACTGCTCTTCCAGAAAGGTAGTGCCCACTTAGCCGCTTCCTTCGTAGGCAAGAGCACACAAAGGTGCTAAGTTGAGAGTATGCTTGACTAGACTGTGTAAGAAGCAACCTTAATAGGAGCTGAAGGACAGCTCCTGAATGTGTCTTGACTTGGAAAGTCCATTGGTCTTTTCTGTTGGGTTGGCCAAAAGGTTCATTTGGGTTTTTCATTAATACTTTACCTGGCTGCTGATGTTGGATGATCTTCAGTGGACTTCAGGACCTAGGATTGTTCAACAACAGATTGATCACTTATTAGTTTGTAATCTTTTTTTAAAGTAATTGATTTGGACTGCACTGGGTCTTTGTTGCTGCACGCAGGCTTTTTCTCTAGTTGCGGTGGCTTCTCTCGTTGCAGAGCGCAGGCTCTAGGCATGTGAACTTTAGTGGTCGTGGCCTGTGGGCTCGTTGTGACTTGTGGGCTCTAGAGTGCTGGCTCAGTAGTGGTGGCATCCAGGCTTAGTTGCCCTGCGGCATGTGGGATCTTCCTAGGCCAGGGATCGAACTGGTGTCTCCTGCATTGCAGGGTGGATTCTTAACCAGCTGGACCACCAGGGAAGCCCTATTTGTAATCTTGGACAAGTTATTTAACCTTTTGAAACCTGCTGTCTTTATGTAAAATAGAGATTATAGTGCCTGCTTTGCAAGGTCATAGTAAGATTTAAACAGAGTTATACACAGTCGATCCTTAGTCTTTGTAAGTTCTGTATTCGTGAATTTGCCTTCTTGCTGAAATTTATTTATAGCCCCAAATTAATACTTACATCTCTTGCACAATCATTCACAGAGAGAGGCGGAGTGGCAAAAAAATTTGAGTTCCTCAAAACACATTCTCAGCTGAAGTCAAATAGGACAATACTCCACTTTCTTGTTCCATCTCTCATGCTATAAACAAGTGTCCTTTTTTGGGTCTATTTAGTGCCACAGGTTTTGCATGCTTGTACACTAGACCCTTGAACAATAATGGGGTTAGAGTTCCCAACCCCTGCACAGTGGAAAATCTGCATATCAAAAGCATTGGCCTTCTGTATCAGCAGTTCCGCATCCACAGATTCAACCCACTGTGGGTGGTGTGGTACTGGAGTATTGGCCACTGAAAACCACCTGTGAGTGAGTGGAGCTTTGCAGTTCAAACCTGTATTGTTCAAAGGTCACCTGTGCTGTTTGTTTAAATTTTTTTGTGTGACCTTTTTTGCTGTTTTAAATGCCCCCAAGCATATAGTGCTGAAGTGCATCCAGTGCTCCTAAGCGCAAGATGGCTGTGAGATGCCTTTTGGAGAAATTACGTGTGTTAGAGAAGCTTCCTTCAGGCCTGGGTTATTGTGCTGCTGACCTTAACTTTAGTCTTAATGAACTAGCAATATATATATATTACATAACGTGTTTTTAAACAGAAACAAATAAAACAAGGTTATGTGTTGCTCAGTTGACAAAAATGTGGCCAGATAATTGCAGGAACCTAACCCTGTTTCCCCTAAGAGCAGTGGTTTGGTGTTTATGGTAAATCCACGGTTTATGGTGACTGTATAGACTGAAACCACTACTAATAACAAGACTTGACTGTACTTTAAAGGCCACGTACTTAGTTGGAGCTAAACAAATACTTATTCCTTTGTCTTCTGTCTGTATGATAAGGGCAAAATGGCGAATTTCCTTGAAGGAAGGAAGGAGTGGCTGCTTCTTTGTCCTTCTCTCCTTAGACTATTTCTTGAAAAATATTAGAGTGCCAGTAAGAGGTATGACGTTTTAATTTTTAATAGCTATTTTTAATTGAAGTCTAGTTAATTTTCAATATTGTTAGCTTCAAGTGTACAGCAGACTGACACAGTTATACATGTATCTGTATATATACACACACATTCTTTTTCTGATTATTTTCCCTTATAGGTTATTACAAGACATGGAATATCATTCTCTGTGCTATAGTTTATCTACTTTATATATAGTAGTATGTATATGTTACTCCCAAACTAAACTCCTAATTTATCACCAACCTCCATCCCCTTTGCTGCTGCTGCTGCTGCTAAGTCACTTCAGTCGTGTCTGACTCTGTGTGATCCCATAGATGGCAGCCCACCAGGCTTCCCCGTCCCTGGGATTCTCCAGGCAAGAACACTGGAGTGGGTTGCCATTTCCTTCTCCAATGCATGAAAGTGAAAAGTGAAAGTGAAGTCATTCAGTCGTGTCCGACTCTTAGCGACCTCATGGACTGCAGCCCACCAGGCTCCTCCATCCATGGGATTTTCCAGGCAAGAGTACTGGAGTGGGGTGCCATTGCCATCCCCTCTGGTAGCCACAAATCTGTTTACTTTGTCTGTGAGTCTATTTCTGTTTTGTAAATAAGTTCTCTTATATCATTTTTTAAGATTGCACATGTAAGTGATAACCATATGATGTTGACATTTTAATTTTATAATGAAATGTCAGGAGCCTTCTGATCCTTGGTATTATATATACACACACCTCCAAAATTAACTCTCTCCTGAGGTGTACAGGAGACTCTCGGCAAGGTGAATTCACTTATCCCTGAAGGAGATAAGAGAAGATTGAATTATTTTTTCTTCTACTTCACTGTAGAAACTTGTATAAAATTCTGTCTGGGCTTTGCAGATACCTTTGAGCTCACTTCCATGCACGTAAGTCTGGCGGTGCTTGCCCTTTAATAGATTGGGTTCCATCTCTTTTCTGTATTCACAGAAAGGTGTTTTGTTGGTTGGATTATTTTATTTCTCCACCATATGTTTGGGTTTTATTCTGGGAAGGCTGTTCTTTTTAAATTTCTTGGGCTTGTTTGTATCTGTCAATGACCAAATGGCTTTTTGGCTTCACGATTATGCACCTCAAATTATACTAATGCACCGGTTAAGTTAAAGTGGCTCTGCTTGTGGACTCTCAGTGAATCAATTTTGTTGCTGGGTAATGAAGCACTTCAGGCTTTCTGTATTTCTGTGTTTACTTAGAAGCCAGCAAAATGGATGGCCAGGCATTTTACAAGGTACCCAATGATCCTAATTGTTGACTGGGCGTGTTGCAGGCATGGGAAGAAAGGTTACTTAGACTGAATTTTCAGGGTATGATTCTCAGTTATTGGCTCCAGCTATGAGCCAGATAATTGGTGTGTTTTGGAGATGTATAAAACCAATAACTTGAGAGAGAAACCAATTTAGGGGTCTGTTGATCCATTTTGTTGGCTTTTTGAGGAACCCATTTCACCAAAGGACAATGTAGCTGATGCTTGCTTTTATATTCGTTTTATTTTATATCCATCTGTTCTCTTCTTTCTCCACACCCTTCTTTTCCTGCAGATGTTCAGAGGCTTAGCATACTCCTTCATCTAGGGCAGGATTTCTCAGCTATCCTTTGTGGTGGAGGCTGTTCTGTGATGGAAGTTTGTAAAGCATCATCCTTGGTGTCTACTCATTCAATACCAGCTGCACGCCCACCCCAATTGTGATAACCCCAATCCCCAGACATTGTCAAAAGTCCCCTGGGGTGGGGAGTGAAATTGCCCCATTGAGAAACAGTGCTTTACAGAGAGAAGTTCTCAAGTTGTCAGCATCTCAGGCACAGCACCTGCTCTGTGCTTTGGTTTCTCTATAAGGAATGCTCTGTGCTTTGGTCTCTACAAGGAATGAAATGCTGCCCCTCACAGAAGCTTCCTTTTGTTTTGCTTTTAGTTTCCTATGTCCTTAGAGGACAGCAAGCATCACAGCTTCTGGAAGATAAAGAACAACCTGATCATCCAAATTGTATCCTTTCTCAGCTCTCCAGACCTTAAAAGTCAGCCGCTTCCCTTTTTCAACAGTTCCTTTGTCGGACCTTTGTCAACCAAGCACTGCAGAGTCAGGGAGGCCCCAGTGGCCAAGAGCATAGATTCACTTCAAAGTTTGGTTTTGCTGTTCACTTTGTGTGACTTTGAATGGTGCAGTTTAACTTCTAGGTGCCTTAGATTTCTTTCTCTTTTTAATAACTTAAAACTTATTTATTGACTGCGCTGGGTCTTCGTTGCTGCCCATGGGCTTTCTCTAGTTGCGGTCAGCAGGCTTCTCATTGCAGTGGTTTCTCTTGTTGTGGAGCTTGGGCTTAGTTGACCTGCAGAATATGGAATCTTCCCAGACCAGGGACTGAACTCATGTCCTCTGCATTGGCAGGTGGATTCTCAACCACTGGAGCACAGAGAAGCCTATGCCTTAGAGTTCTTCTTTACAAAATGCTGATAATCACATTACTTTTTGTACATCATCATTGTCAATCTTAAATGAGTTCATATCCTCGCAGAACTTGGAACGGTGGTGTGATGAGAAATGTCTGTTTCAGTGTCGGTCTATATACTTCCCCACCCTGACCCTGCTCCTTTGTTTGCCCTGGTTCTGTGGCATAATTTTACAGTTCTGACTTGTAGATAATTGAGAGCAATGCAAAACAGTTCTTGTCCACAGACAAGAAAATGTCCAGTCGTTGATGTCATACTCATCTAGCCATTTTTATTTCAGTGTTTCCCTGAGTAGGGCCATGGGGAGCTGCCATCTTCGGCTAGGCGTCCTTTCAGTGTCTATGTAATGCATTGTCTGAATCTAAAATCTATTCATGTTTCTTTACTGGATGAACCTGTCAGGCCTTGGCCTTGCCTTATGCTTGACAACCAGAAGTTGAAATTGAATTTACCTGACTTTCCAAAGTCAATCTATTTGTTACTGTATCTCTTTTACACCCTCAGATATTATTTTTGTTAATAGCCTGCCATCTTTTTTAAATTTTATTTTTAATTGGAGGGTAATTGCTTTACAATATTGTGATGGTTTCTGTCATCCATCAACATGAATCAGCCATAGGTATACATACGTCCCCTCCCTCTTGAATCTCCTTCCCACCGCCCTCCCCATTCCACCCCTCTAGGTTGTCCCAGAGCCCTGGCTTTGGGTGCCCTGCATCATGAAACAAACTCCCACTGCCTGTCTATTTTGCATATGGTAATGTGTATGTTTCAATGCTACTCTCACAAATCATCCCACCCTCACCTTCCCTCACTGAGTCCAAAAGTCTGTCCTTCATGTCTGCATCTCCTTTGCTGCCCTGTGAATAGGTTCATCAGTGCCATCTTTCTAGGTTCCGTATAGATGCATTAATATACGATATTTATCTCTTTCTGACTTCACTTTGTGTAACAGGCTCTAGGTTCATCTACCTCATTAGAACTGACTCAAATATATTCCTTTTTATAGCTTATAAAAGAGATCTCCCTGTAGCTCAAACGGTAAAGACTCTACCTGTGATGCAGGAGACCAGGGTTCGATCCCTGGGTCGGGAAGATCCCCTGGAGAAGGGAATGGCAACCCACTGCAGTATTCTTGCCTGGAGAATCCCATGGACAGAGGAGCCTGGTGGGTTACAGTCCATGGGGTCGCAAAGAGTCAGACATGACTGAATGACTAACATATATAACATACAAATGTATTCCTTTCTATAGCTTAGTAATATTCGATGGATGATGGCTGTTTCCATGTCCTTAGCCTGCCATCTTTTAACTACCTTTTTACAGCTGCAGCTTTTAGGAGATGCACCCAGGTGCTGACATCACTACCAGCATTCTCTGTCAGAAAGAGTCCCAGGGACGGAGTCCCATTGTCTGCAAAATAAACAAACAGAAACACTCGACAGACCCTCCCTCCCTGCTCTAGGTCACGACTTAGGTTGACACGGTGTGGCTGGTGCCCACCATCCCTGCTGTGTAGGGCTCCCTCTCTTTGGCTCACATCACCTCACTCAGATCTGGTTGGGGAATGCATACGTTACCCTCCTCTTTGCTTTTGATCCCTCTCATCTTGGCTCAAGATGCTCAAGACCTCCCCACAGGTCCCCTCACCCTTTGCCATCTGTGTTAATACCTAGAGGCAGACTTGCCTTTTAGAAAAAAAAAAAAGTCCTGATTTAGAGCATTTGCCAGTTTCCATGGTATAAAGGCTCCCACCGTGAATGATTACAAACCACCAATGTGACATCAGTGAATGTGGAGTAGGGAAGAGGTGTGTGCCATCAGCTCAGCTCTTTGCGAGCTGATGTGGGCTGGCTCTGGCCTAGTCTTGCCTGGAGGGCCAGCAGCCCAGAACACATGGCATGATGTGAATCCAAGCCTGGACTAGGTAGAACCTCCTGGCATCCTCTGCATTGAAATGCACCTCTGTCTGCTGGGGCACAGGATGAAATGGCTTCACTGCTGCTCCACATACAACTGTAGGCTCCCTGTGTATTTCTGTCATAGAAATTACTTTCGCTGCAAACTGGCTAGACCTTTATATCATCAGAGAAAAGACCGAAATACCCAAACATTCCCCAAAGTTACAGCCCCTTTAATATTAACATCATGTTTCCCAAGATCCTCATGGACTCTAAGCTGTTTCAGACTTGAGTTATTTCTCTTGGTCTTTGATCTTTCCACCCTCTATTTCTCCATGTTGTCCTGGCCCAAAGAACGGAGTTTCTTCCAAGTCTCTTCCTCCTTGATTCCAGCTAGTGTGTGTGTGTTCAGTCGTGTCCGACTCTGTGACCCGTGGACTGTAGCCCACCAGGCTCCTCTGTCCATGGGATGCTATAGGCAAGGGTCCTGGAGTGGGTTGCCAGGCCCTCCTCCAGGGGATCTTCTCAGCTCAGGGATGTAACCCACGTCTCTTGCGTCTCCTGCATTGGCACAGGAGGGAAACCTGATTCCAACTAGCACCCCCCTTTATTGTTAATGGACATTATTGCACCCATATCACTTGATTGCGTTTCTTTGTCCAAGGCTTGGTTTTGCCCCTCTCCTCTAAATATCATCATAGACTCAAAGCTTCTTGGCTGATGAAACTTTCGGAAATTTTGGAGAGAGCCAAACAGACACACCCTTCTAATTCCTTAGCAGTGTGACCTTGGGGATTTACTTAACTTTCCTGAGTCTGAGCAGCTAAGTTTAGTGGCAATAAGAATACCTACTTCCTAAGTTTGTTGTGAGGATATAAATTAGAGGTTGCTATGAAGTTCCAGACACAGAGTAAGTGTGTGACAAAAATATCTCTAAATATCCCTTTATTTCTATTTTTCTTCTTTTTCTTTCTCTTCTTCCTCCTCCCCTCCCCCTTCTTCCTCCCTTCTGCCCTTCCCCCTCCCTCCTCCTGGACCTTTTTTCCAATCATATCCCAACCTCAACTAAATCCTCTTCCATGCACTATGTTCCAGGAATGCCTAATCCTCAGCAGAACATTAGAGTTCCCAATTCAGGGATGTATGCAGGTGATCAGGCTCCAGTTACCCTCTAGGTCTGCATGTTTTATGGCAGATGATGATACCAGACACTGATCTTGATTTTTCCTCCAACAGCAATGAATTTGTACCTCTCTTGACAATTTGACCGGATAATAATAATCTCAGCTTTTTATTTTCAGTACAGATTTCTTTCCAGAGTGTCAAACATACCTGGCTGTCCGAAACATCGGGATTTCCTATAGCTTCTTTAAAAATCCCCAGCCCTTTCTATCAATCCATTCTGCATGTGATAAGGTATCCAAGGCAGGTCAAGGTTTCTGAAATAGTTCTCTAATGCATCTTCTCTTTGTCCTCATTGCCACGACATTACTTGAAGCTATCACAATTTATCGTATTCCATGACTTCCTGAAACACACAATGTTCAAAGTTTCAAGATGCAGAAGGATATCTTCTTTGCCTACAATATCCTTCCCCATCTGATGTGCCTGGTTAGTGTTTAAATCAACTTTTAGGACTCAATTCAAATGTTACCTTCTCCCTAACCCCCTTTGCTCCCTTCTCATCTATGTCAAGTGAGTTTCCTTTCTTTGCTCCTTGGCATACTGTTCTTACCTTTATTTTAGCACAAACCGTGTTCTAGTGTAGTTACTGGTTTAAATCGTCTGTTTAGGCTTTCATTTGACCCTGAAATTCTTCCCTTTAAAAAAAAATCATCACCATAACTCACACATCATTAATACTAAAAAATGTTTGTCTAATAAATGAATGAAAACCTAGCCCTTTGTATATAAAAAAGAAAATTTTGGATGATCAGTTTTTCATTTACAAGTATATTATTTGTAATATCCCCTCCTTATAAAGTCTTAGCTGTTCATTTGTAACATCAGTCTTAAGTTCAAGGATGCTTATCTAAATATGTAACTGTTTTCATCTTTGTTTCTTCCATCTGATTTGATAAATCTTAATGATTAAGTTCTGAAAAATTTGAGAGGCTCCTTGAAACGTGTGTAATAGATCTATTAATAGTAATATCTAATTAAAGACTATTTTTAAAATGAGCAAAGTAATAGAATAAATCCATTAAGTTCACATTACATCCCTCCATGAAAGTGAACACTTTGCATTTGTTAGGGGTTTCTTAATGAAATATCATTAACCCAAATAATTCAGAAATTAATATGACTCTTCATACAGAATGATGTCTTATAGAGGCATATGTCTTGTTAGGTGGCCCCACGGTCAGAGCTCATCAATTCATACATTTATCACACTGAGGAGATTAAATTTCATGCTTTGCTAAAGATTAATAGAAAAACATCATTAGAGTTGTACACATTATTTATTAATCTAAAGAGATGACTTTCTCCTGCTACCAAAAGGATTTGGACATTTTCATATAGGAGAAGACAAAAGGGATAAGAAATAAGTATACAAGGAGGAAATGCTAAATATTTAAATCTACATGGTACATGCTCACCATAGCTCTTTAGGTTTATGGGGACTAGGAAAGTACAACTGACTTTGTGTATTCTATGATAGAAAGTGCTAAGCAAAATACTAATTTATTATTTGTGTCAGAAGGGCAAACTTCACCTTTTTCTGCACTCAAAAATTCCATTGATGTGTCAGAAGAATGGTAAGAATTGTAAATTCAGGGCAGCTTTGAAAAGAGACTTGGGTGCTCCCACTGAGATCATCGATTTTGAGGAATATCTGAAATTGTATAAAATAGAATTGGGTTGATGGAAAAAGTGGAGGTGAAAACCCCTCCAGTCCAACCAGGTGGATGAAGAGACGTCAGAGAAGTGAGCAGACAGGATTTCACAGGAAAGTTCAACCCTGCCGAGGGACAGGGGAGCAGAAGGTGAGCACGTGGCTGGTGGAGTTGGGCTGGAGGTAAAGATGAGGAATCTGTCAGTTCCACACCTGGCTCTTCAGCCATGGCGCCAAATGAGACCCTGTAGTGCTGGTTATTGTTCAAGGTAGCTACTCTTAGTAAAAATCTACTATGTGCTAATTATTTTATAACTCACTTTTGAATTATTTTGAGCTGCTTCTGATATGAAATAACAAAACTTACTTCAGGAAGGCAATCTGAAATCAATCCCAATTGCTTATACAACGATCATGTATTAATACTTAAGAATATAGCTCTCCTGGTTTGATTGTAACTGGAGTTTTTGTCTCATCTCCCTCCATTCAGTAGCCTAATCTTTGATCATTTCCGGGATTACCTCTTCTACATTTCACCTTTCCGGAAGTTTGTGTGATATCTGTGGAACGATTTCACTTTTTTTTTTTTTTTTGTCGAGTGGGATCTTAGTTCCCTAACCAGGATTTGAACCTGTGGTCCCTGCAATGGAACTGTGGAGTCTTAACCACTGGACCTCCAGAGAAGTCCCGACTTCTTTAAATACAGTGTTACTCTCTAATTTGTGTTAAGCTCCCAAATCTGTTGCACTCTTTGACTTATTTCCTGTAGGCTCCCTGGCTTGCAAGAAAAAGTAGATTTTCTCTCCTTAGTGACACTTGGCATAGCTCCGTTAAGAAGAAAAGAGTGAAATCTGTGTGATCTCAGTAACATGCTGTTTTGCGGAGAATGAAAACAAATGAAGCGTAACAGTTAATGTTGTTCTTTCTGTCACAGATGGGGTCTCCTGTTTAAAGAAATCTCTCAATCAAATAAATTCTTTTACTTGACACTGAAGACCCAGAGAATTCGACAGCTAATGTGGTCACCTCTCTATTTTCATTTAGAGATAGATCAGCAAGGACAACACATATTCATTTGCTGCCCAACTGCCATTATTCTCTGAGCTTTAGACATTTTAATTCCGAGACCTCTGATCATCATTGCCTATTTTTAAACTGCGAAAGGCTGAAAAATTATTCTTCTTTATAGCCCGTAAGATAGATATCAGCACAGGACCAAAAACCAGTAGAGACCTTTGTGTTTTAAATGGCTTGTCTCTCCAAAGTTTGAAGGGCACGTTTTCTTTGTTTTCTTAAAAAAAAAGGTCAGTGCAAAAATAAATGAATTGCCACAAAGAGAAATACCAAGTAAATATAGCAGAAGGGAAGCCAAGGGGATTGGGGAAAAGTCGGGTGAGCTGAATATCATTTGGTGGAGTCTGAATTAGGAATTTCACGCTCACAAAAATTTCTTTTAGAAAATCATCATAAATCTATTTTGTAAAAGCTTAATAACAGTGGTCTCAAAGCCAAAGTTAGTTCCTTTCCAGAGATAAAATATCTTCACAAGATGATTCTGTTGTTTCTTAAATGTTTTCCTCATGAATTCTTTATCACTTGAAAGACATTGTGCAGAGATGAGAGAGCCTGCGAATCAGAGAGGTCATGTGACTTGTTCACATTAAACACATTTTCCCATGTCCAGGATTAGACGTTCAGGTTTGTCATTGCTGACCAATGATTTTTCAGTTCTCTCCCTGATTTTTTTCCTGATGACATATTAGTATTATGTACAGATAATTATGCAAATTTTTATTTATGCAAATTAGCTTGCACAGTATGTTTAATTTCACAATCACTTACCTGCTTTAACCATATACCATGCTTGTTTTTCCATGTCACTGTGTGCAACTGATACATTCTTTTTAAAGACTGTATCATATTTACTTAATGACTCTTAAGGAGATAGGGTGGGGTTTTGCTTCCCAGGGACAGTTGGCAATGTCTGGAGACTTTTTTTGTCATACTTGAGCAGAAGGTGCTACTGGCGCAAGACAGCCCTCTCAACCAAGAATGATCCAGCCCAAATGTCAGCAGTGCCAAGGTTGAGAAACCGTGAAAATAGATGTACCACAACTCATTTAACAAATTCTTTATTGATGGATATTTGGAGTATTCTCAATTTTATCTACTATGGTAGCATCACATATCCAAGAATCTCTGTTTCTGCATCATTCTGAATAGTGCTGTAGGATAAATATCTAGAGGGATAGTTTCTTGGTCAAAGATTATGCTGCCAGGGAGTTATATATATTGCCATCTTCAACTACTGAAGTTCATGTGAATTTACATTTCTTCCGAGAATATGTGTAGGTGGTTTCTCAAACATTCTTCAACTGTCAGTGGATATTAACTACCTCTTTGAGCTATATATGTTTTTTTGATACGTAGTATTCCACTTTCTTATTGTTATTTTAAGTTTATTAATTGTTAGTATGCATGACCACCATCTTTTTAAAAAATGATTTTATTGAAGTATAGTTGATGTTTATAATATTATCTAAGTTACAGGTGTACAGTATGGTGATTCACAATTTTGAAGGTTATACTTCATTTATAGTTATTTAAAATATGTACCGTAGTTCCCACATTGTACACTATATTCTTAAAGCTTATTTTATGCCTAATAGTTTGCATCTCATAATCCCCAAATCCTGTATTGCCCCTTCCCTTTGCCCACTGGTAAATACTGGTTTGTTCTCTATATCTGTGAGTATGTTTCTTTTTTGTTTTATTCACTAGTTTTGTTGTATTTTTTAGATTCCACATATAAGTAGTATGATATGGTATTTGACTTTCTCTGACTTATTTCACTTAGCATAATGCCCTCCAAGTCCATTCATGTTGCTGCAAATGGGCAAAATGTCATTCTTTTTATGACTGAATAATCTTCCATTGTGTGTATGAATATACATGCATATATATATATGTGTGTGTCGACATACATATGTCACACCTTCTTGATCCATTCCTCTGTCAATGGACACTTAAGTTGCTTCCATGTATGGGCAGTTGTAAATAATGCTGCCATGAACATTGGGGTGCATATATCCTTTCAAATTAGTGTTTTTGTTTTTCTTGGACATATACCCAAAAGCGGAATTGCTGGATCATGTGGAAGTTCTATTTCTAGTTTTTTGAGAAACTTCCATACTCTTCTCTATAGAAGCTGCACCAATTTACATTCCCACCAACAGTGTTTGAGGGTTCCCTTTTTTCCACATCCTCAGCAACATTTATTACTTGTTGTCTTTTTGATGATAGCCATTCTGGTAGGTGTGAGGTCATACCTCACTGTGGTTTTGATTTGCATTTCCCAGATGATTAGCAGTGCTGAGCATCTTTTCATGTGCCTGCTGGCCATCTGCATGTCCTCTTTGGAGAAATGTCTTTTCAGGTCTTCTGCTCATTTAAAAAAATCTGGTTGTTTGTTTGGATTGTTTTTATGTTGAGCTGAATATTTGTTGAATATGCTGTTGTTTATATCTGTCGAATATTCACCCTTATCAGTCATAGCTTAACCATCTTTTCAAATGTTACTGGTCTTTTTTTCTTTTGTGCACTGCCTGTTCATGTCCTTGATAAGTTTCCTATTGTGTTGATTATCTTTATCTTCTTCACTAGAAAGAACTTTGTCTCTTATGTTTGTTACAAATAGTTTTTTCCTAGTTTGTTTGTCTTTTAACAATAATTTTTGGACCTGGGGAAGTGTTATATTTTTATAAAGCCAAATTTATCCTTATTCATACATTTCCTCCTGGAGCTTATGTCATGTTTAGAAATACTTTCCCCACCCTAGAATATAAAAATATACCTCTGGGTTAGATATCATCACTGACTGAATGGCCATGAATTTGAGCAAACTCCAGGAGATGGTCGAGGACAGAGTAGCCTGGCGTGCTACAGTCCATGGGGTCGCAAAGAGCTGGGGTTGTGAAGAGTCAGGGTCATAAGCAACTGAACAACACAGCAACAAAGGTTTTCTTCCAGTCTTTCCCCAGTTTCTTTGGGATCTGTTTGTCAGTTTCTTTTACATTAAATCCTTTACACCTATCTGGAACTTAATTCCGTGTGGAAAATGTTAGCCCACTGACTTGTCCTAATACAGCCGTCACAGCTTCACAGAAACGAGCCAAGTGGAGATTTTCCCTAAAGAGAATAAACTCCTAACCTCCCCATCTGTAATTGATTCTGGAACACCAGCCAACTTTCTTCATAGCATCACCCACAGGCAGGAATGATACTCAGTGCTGTTAAGTATTAAGCTTGTTAAGATGAAGAATTTCTAAAATTTCACATTAGTTTTATAGTTTACATTATTTTGTTTATTCATGTTATTTCGTTTGGTTACATGTATTTTATCTTCCTATGACATCTTTAAAGCAGTGAAACTTTACAGATGAAGCCCACTTAAGGCTGTCCACTTGGCTGTATATTTCTTGAGAACAGATTGTTTTTTTCCTCTCCCAGGGCTCAGCATGTATAGTCTATTGAATAAATTCCTGATTGGCCCAAGGGCGCACTTTATTATGGAAAGGAGATGAGCAGGTTGATGAGATAGTTGACGTTTCTCACCTCTCCTTGATTTAGCTATAACTTAGTCCAATATTATCCTCAAGAGGAATTGTCTGCAAAATACCAGGTGATTTTGTTCTCTTCCGGTTGATCTTTGTATGACAGAGCTTTTCTGCATATGTAAATTGAAGATAGATAATTTGAAATCACCCCAAGTTAGGTTAGCATAGGATGTGGCTATTTAAAGGTCAATAAATGCATAGTTCTGAGATGTTTAGAGTCCATTGGCTCATATTTTTGGTGGTGGTGGGGCTTAAAAACTAATATTACTTCTAGAACTGTAGACAGGATATCTTGGTCAGAGAGAAGGAAAAATGGAATTTTTATCCAAATAGACCATAATAGCAGTTTTATCTGAAAACATTGCTATTTCTCTTCAAGAAAAATAGGCTACTCAGTTCCCTTACAAATAACTTGCTACAACTCCCTGATTAAAACAAAGAAACAAAACTCTAATCATAATGTTCCCAATCTATAAACCAGAAACAGCATTATTTCTTGACTGCTAGCCCACCTGTAGGGAAGTTCCTAGGTGATTTAAAAATCTAACTGCGTTCTGGAGACACCAAGACCAGAGACATGTCTTGCATGTCTATGGAGACAGACAGTGGTATTGGTGTCCTTAAAAACAATTCTCTTCACTTGGTCAAAACAGTTGTGTGCCAAACCAGGAGCATCCTTGCATAAGTGATACAGAGAGATCTTTAGAAGCATACCCCTTTGACTCGAGTGACTAGGACCATGACCACATAGATTCTAACTTAATGAGTGGTCAGTGGTCAGCCATTTTTTAAAAAAGAAAATTGTTCTATGAGAAAGTGCCAGAAGCACCTCCAAACAGAAGCCTTTTTGTATTCATGGCTAGTTGCATCCATAACCACCAGACAAGAGATAAAAATGGATAAAACTACAGCCTTGGGGATATAACTTTCTCCCTGAGGTCTCCTCGGAGCCCCAGCTTTATATAAATTTTCCATCAGACTCTCAGCCAGCTGTTCAAAGTACAAGAATCTATTTCCCTGATGGGTAAGGAATCTCAGGGTAGAAAACATATTCAGAACAAAATTACCAAATTGTACTTCTTCCTCAATAAAAATTCATTTCTTTTCTTTCACAGAACATCCAGAGCCGAGTCTAAATAAATTACCAGTCTGATGTCCTTAAGAAAACAAGGTCTTCAAAGCTGGTTTTAAACATATCACATGACCCTGCTTGAAACCATCTTTCCCGTGTCCATTGTTTCAATTGATTATTCTGTTTTCTGGCTTCTCAAGTCTGGAATCCTTTAATTAGGTCTTTTTTCTTTGGATTTACTGCCAAGTTCAGTGCCACCTGGTGATTCTTCCTAGGTTCTAATGTTAGTCAATTTGCTGACTTGTCTATACCATTTAGAGACTTTGCTCTGTTCTAGAAGCTTGGTCTGAGCTAAGCCCTGGTTGGGGGAATGTGGAAAGGGTGGGTGGAAGTGGCTGAACATTAGACAGAGAATGTCAGTTAGAGGCAGTGTTTGAGATGCTTACATTTTCAAGGAAGAGAAACCCCAAACCAAACTGGCAAAGAATAGGAGATTTACTAGTTCTAATAAATTAATAATCAAGAATTTATAAAGCAATTCCACGTGTATTATTTCACTTTCTCCTCAAATAATCCTCTTAGGTAATATCCTAGCATTTTAACTGAAAATGGCAATTCTGAAGATGAGTTGCCAGGGACTACATGGCCACTAGGTGGCGCAGTGAGCTCCAGATAGAGGCTACTGATCTGTGAATCCAGGATCCCTCCTTGCCACTCCCAGGGTGATGTTTTGTTGTTTTTAATGTTAAGGATCTTCTTTTTTTCCCCTTGAATTGAAGTATAGTTGATTTACAGTGTTGTGTCAGTTTCAGGTGTGCAGCAAAGTGATTCAGTTATACATAAGTGTATGTGTGTGTGTATGTGTGTGTGTGTGTGTGTGTGTGTTCAGATTCTTTTCCCTTATTGGGTATTACAAAGTGTGAAAATACATGGCTTGAATGTGGGGAAAAATAAGAAGAAAATGTGAACTAGGAAGGTAGTGAGAGAGAGACCCTGGTGTATTTCAGTTAAGGAAAAATGTTATAGAACTGGGTTTAAAAAAAAAATGGAGGGAAATCCCTTGAAAGCAGAAACAGGAGGGAGTTGTGGGATCTGGCACCCTGGGGACAGGGGTGCTTGGGGGCATGGGGAAGGGTGCCAAGAGCTAGGGACCTGACCAGAGGTTGAGTCTCCCTCTTCGTGTTCTGAGCACTAAGGCCCTGCAGTGAGTGATTCAAGACTGTGCCCATCTAGATGGGCTCGCTACATAGTGGGCTTTATTTGCTTCCTTTGAAACTGGTCTCCATGGACTCCAGTGCGAAGATATGGTATCATGTTTGCAAAGACAGTTGTCTCAGGTCACACAAGCAATTTTCAGTTATTTTAACCCATGGGCTCTGGCCTCACCTCTCATAATAGAGGCACTTTCCTTCAGAAGCAAAGAACCCAAGTGAGAAAGGGCAGAAAGGAGTCACCCTTTCTATTAAATTGTATTCAATGAGTTTGGCTAGTCTCCCACATTTTCCTGGGGCTGCCTTCACAGCTGAGAACAGCTTTTCGTTTCCAAGTTTGATTTTTCTTATAAGACAAGAAAGCAAAACCAAAATACCTTTCCTCCCAGAGTTTTAGTCAATTCAGATCGAGTCAGTTTTGCTGCTTCTATTTTTCTGCCTGTTGATATGGTTTGTGGTCAGAGGCTAGATTAAATAGCGAAAGCTCATGTTGAAGATCTCGGCTGGAGCACCAAAGAGGTTATCGAAAAAAAGAGGAACAGAAAGAACTAAAGAAGAGGTTGTGTAATCCACCTGCAGGAAACAAGTTGACTCGAAGTAGTTGGTGTGGCATATTTGATTAAAACCCTTGCCAAAATGACCTTTTCTGCACTTACCTATAGTATGCGTCTTTCCAAACCTGAGCTGGAAGAGTTGATAAGAAAGGGCAAGGCTTGACACCCCTTTCAGAGTGTGATGAACTTGATAAGCACACATAACCCTGGCACAGGGCTTGGAAGGCACTAACTAGAGGGAAAATCTCAACAACAGTGAAAAAATCTTCGGCTGATGGGCTGTGTCCTTCCAGCACTCTGTGACTTCTTGCTCAGCTCCTGTGTGTGTGGTGGGTAGAAGATCCTAGAGAAGATGTTCTTAATCTCTCCCTTGCTCTCAAGCGATAAAAGCTAGTCATGAAATAGATGACCAGTCCAAATTTGATGCATGAAACAGGGCACTCAGGGCTGGTGCACTGGGACAACCCAGAGGGATGGGATGGGGAGGGAGGTGGGAGGGGGGTTCGGGATGGGGGGCACATGCGCACCTGTGGCTGATTCATGTCAATGTATGGCAAAAACCACCACAATATTGTAATTAACCTCCAATTAAAATAAAGAAAGAAGGCATCAGGCATATACACAAACTATACTTTGAGCTTAAAAAACACTGAACTCTTAGGACAGAAAAATATTTCAGGCAACCCAAGTCATAGATATACTTTAATATACATGTACTCTCCTATTTTCATATTTGCACACCAGCCTTGCATGCCAAGCTTTACTTATTTTTTAATGTATTTGCAGTGTGGGTTGGAAGAAGGTGAGTATTTCAGAAGTATTACTTGGGAAGAATTTTTTGTCTTGAAATATAGTTGATTGAAAAATTCTTTTCCCTTATGGTTTATCATAAGATATTGAATACAGTTCCCTCTGCTCTACAGTAGGATCTTGTTTATCCATCTGAGATACATTAGCTGGCATCTGCTAATCCCAAACTTCCAGTCCTTCCCTCCCTCAGCCCCTCCCCCCTTGGCAGCCACAAGTCTGTTCTCTATGTCTGTGCATCTGTTTCTCTTTCACAGATATATTCATTTGTGTTGTAGATGTCACATATAAGTGTTATCATATGGTGTTTGTCTTTCTCTGACTTACTTCACTTAGTATGGTGATCTCTAGGTTCATCCGTGCTGCTACAAATGCCATTATTTCCTTCCTTTTCATGGCTGAATAGTCCTCCATTGTATCTATCTGTGCCACATCTTCTTTATCCATTCCTCTGTCAAGGAAGACTCAGGTTGCTTCTGTCTTGGCTGCTGTGAGTAGTGCTGCTGTGCACATAGGGTGCGTGTGTCTTTTTAATGTATGGTTTTGTTGGGATATATGCCCAGGAGTGGAATTGCTGAATCATAGGGTAGCTCTATTTTTGGTTTTCCATTGTGGCTCCACCAACTTATATTTACTTGAGAAGAAGTTTTGTATACTTGTCTCATTGAAAGTTAGAAATCTTATCATCAGAAAACCTATAAAAGGATGATAGATCCCTACAATACTATGCTTTGAGGAGCCTTTGGAAGAGCTTTACAATTTTTTTTGAAGCTGTAGCCAGTCATGAGACTATACGTTTTCTCTCTTACTGCTTGTCATCGTAATTTCCACAGTTTAAATTGAGATTAGTGAGTCCAGAGAGACGGAGAATCCTTCGGTGAAACAAAAATATATAATCCCCTCTTTGTGCCTAACATGGGACTCATGTTGCTATAGCAAACTGGTTTTCTCATTAGGAGCCAATTTTATAAGGAGAAGATTGCTACGTAAGATGCTAAAGGATAAACTCTTGGCTTTCTTTCTGTAGAATATAGATGTATTGTAGATTGTAATTCTTTCCAATTCATTTCTGCCAAAGTCCTTTGGGAGCCAGAGCAGATGTGAAATCGAGGAGATCGCACTGAGGCTCTAGGGGCAGGACTCACAACTACCTCTTGACTTTCACATCAGCAGTGCTCAGGGCGACGTGGCACTTGGAAGCCATCCTCTGCTCGTTAAAAAGGCAGCTGTTATCATGGGAAGATTGCTTGTTCTCTGTTCTATTTTTGGCCTTCTTTTTGTTGTTGTTTCTCCCCTACCTCTTTGACCCTCTAAGTATTGAGCATTAGTTTTCCCCTCTTCCACTTACTGGGCTCCCTGTCCCCAACTTCTGTAACAGTGTATCGGTCAGCCCTTGCCTGATACAGTAATGCTTCATAGCAAACAGTCCCCAAACTCGGTGACTTTAAGCAATAGTCATTTATTCTAGAGCTCACAGATCTGTGGTTTTGCTGCATCTACACAGGGTTAGGCTGGTATCCAGGCTCCAGGGTCTGGGCTCTAGAATCGAGATTTCAGGCTCCAGACTCCAGTTCTGTTTGAATTGCCTCTTCTTCTATGGACCAGAGGTTACCCAAAGCATGTGGTGAACTCAACACGTTCCATTCAGGGGCCCAGGATGAAGGCCAGTGTCCACGTGGGGCATGTGCTTCCCATGGCAGTGCACCAGACTTAAAAAAGGACAAGCTTAGTAGAGCAAACACATTTCGACCTCTGATAGTCTACACACATCCTCTTGTCCAAAGCAAATCACTTAGCCAGACCCAAAGTCAAGGGGTCAGAGAAGTAATGTGTCCTTCAGGAAGATCTGATAACGATGTGGATATATATAATGTGCCTGCAACTGAGTGAAGAATTAGGGACAGAGAGTTCAGTCTTCCAAAAGTAGAAGGTATCACAATGTACTGTATTTTTGGGTTGCCTGTATCCACCCAAAGTGGAGTGATCCACTTGAGGATAGAACCCAATTCTTATTCACCCCTGAATTTCCACATCTGACATGAGACCTGCATTTATCTGAGGTATTCAGTAAGTTATTCTAGAAGTAAATTACTCAATAAATTATTCTGAAACAACAATAAGAAGATGGAAATAATTCTCTCAGAGTACCATTTAAAAAGAGAGAGGAAGAACAAGTCTTGTAGGGCTTCTTCCCCTCCTCTTTTATTCAGCCTGATTCTTTTTGGCAAAACACTAGGTTTTCTTGATTTGGAAACTATTGACTCCTCTTGCAAAAGTCCACCATGACAGGCAAAATCTTTACTCTGATTTTCATCTCTGTGTATTTCCCAGCACCTGCGTGGATGCTTGCTGGTTTTGTTTTCATAAACAGAACAGCAAATGTTCCCCAGGAAGATGCTTTTTTTTTTCTTTTGATGAAACTTCTTGAAATTAGATGGGTGCCTAAAATAAGATGAGATTGTCTTGAGGTTTTTTGTTCCCTCATGAAACTGACAAGAAATCGGAATTCAGGCACTCTCTTTTCCTCTGTGATCCTGGGCCTCCAAACCTGTTAACTCTAATGTTAAAATAACAACTTGATGTCTCCCTTGATATTATGTGCATTAAGGTTTTGCAACATAGAGCATCCGTCTTTATTAGTTGAATAAAAGGAGCAGTTATTTATGCAGCACCTACTTTTTCTTTCTATAAAGTGTTTGAAGACTAACCACATGGATTTTGCCAAGGCCTGCCATAGGCTGGAAAGAAACTGTCAGTGCCTCTCCCATCTCCTGTAGTAGGCATGGAACAATGGGTCCTCAGAGATGGCCTTGTCCTACTCCCCAGAACCTGTGAACATTTACCTTACACAGAAAAAGGGACTTTTCAGGTTTTATTTTTTTAAAATATTTATTTGGCTGCATGGGATGTTAGTTGCAGCACATGAAATCTAGTTCTCCAACCAGGGGTGGAACCTGGACCCCATGCATTGGGAATGTGGAGACTTAGCCACTGGACCACCAGGCACGCCCAGAGTTAATAATCTCGAGTGGATTATCCTGGATTCTCTGTGTGGTTTGACGTAATCACCAAGGTCCTTACAAGAGAGTAAGGAGAGTCAGAGAAGGAGATACGGTGACAGAAGCCGAGGGTGGAGATCTTATGCTGTTGACTTTGAAGATAGAAGAGGAAGGCAGGTGGCTTCTAGAAGCTCAGGAAGGTGAGGAGAAGGATTCTTCCCAAAGTTTCCAGGAGGGATACAGCTCTACCAACACATTTTAAACTTCTGCTTGCCAACATCAGCTAGTAAAGGTGTGTTATTTTAGACCACTAAGGTGGTGAGGGCTTCCTTGGTGGCTCAGATAGTAAAGAATCTGCCTGCAGTGCAGGAGACCTGGGTTCAATCCCTGGGTTGGGAAGATCCCTGGGAGAAGGAAATGGCAACCCAGTCCAGTATTCTTGACTGAAGAATTCCACAGACAGAGGAGCCCAGCGGGCTCCAGTCCATGGAGTCATGAAGGGTTGAACACAACTGAGCAACTAACACTTTCACTTTCAAGGTGGCGGCAACAGGAAACTAGTACAGCTCCCAAAAGCTTTCCAGAAAGTGTAGACTTGAGAGCTGCTCTGGCTGTGGAAGCAGACTTGTTCACGCATTGGGTAGGCCGGGTGGGCTGCACAGTTGAGACCCTAGGGCCAGCTGCAGCCGTTGACAGGATGAACATGGTTGCCGCCTGGCCCCTCCCCTGGGGCAGCTCTGGAGCGTATTCTAGCCCATCTTCAGCGGTCTCCAGCTGGAATGAGACCAGTTGCCCACAGCAGGCTCCTTTCGCCCAGTGCTTCCTCCCCTTTCCTGTTGCACTACTCCACTTTGCCGACCCCACTTCCCGGGAATGCCTGCCTAATGTTACTTGTCTCAGGGTCCTTTATCAAGAACACAGCCTAGGATACACACACACATGCACGGACAGAGAACCGCTGCGATGGGGAGGAACGAATGACTGGGAAACGGCTTGAGATGACATCCCTAGGAGTCCAGTTGGATGTGTGCCTGGGGCGCTCTCTGATGTAGATGCAGCGGCTCCATCAAAGTCTTTTTGGTGTTTTTAACAGATTTCTCTGGTGGTCCAGTGGTTGAGACTCCATGCTTCCACTGCAGGGGGCACGAGTTTGATCCTTGGTTGGGCAACTAAGATCCTGTGTGCCATGTGGCATGGCCAACAAATAAAAGTCTTTTTGGTATTTTCAAAGGAGAGAGCAAGTCTTTATCTGTAAAAATTCTGATCAATAGGAAAGTGTAGACTGGTATGAGAAGAAAAAATTGGAGCTCTTGAGGAGGAAATAATTAACTTATTTAAAAATTTGCTCATTCATCTCATGATACTTACTTATCCCGTATGGTTTTCTATGGACCTTTAAAATCAGACACCATACATAGGTATTGTTTTCTTCATAGGTCAACAGGAGAACAAAAGATAATTTCTAGTGAAATGAAATAAGTGTGCCCAATAAATGTGATATTCTGAGTTTTGTGAAAATTACTTTGCAAACAAATAAAATGGAGAGATTCATAGGAACAGTTGTACTTTTGGACTTTCCTGGAGGTCCCAGGGTTAGGACTCTGTACTTTCACTAGTGGGGGCCCAGGTTCAATCCCTGGTCAGAGAACTAAGATCCCACAAGCCACACGGTGCATCCAAAAAAAAAAAAGAAAGCAGGTCTGTTAATGTTAATAACTTAGAGGTTATGGACATTTATAGTTGCAACCCACATTTTATCTCAGGCAGTCCAAATGCTGCATTCAAGAGTACAGTTCCTATTGTGTGAGTCTCTAATGTCCATGACGCAGGAATAATCTCACTTTGGAGCAAGGGGCATGGAGTATTCCAGCATCATTCAAAAAAAGCAACCTTAACCACCATGCTGCCAATGAAGTCATCTTAGCAGTAAAAGCAACTGGCAACAAGAGTATGGTTTTTGCTCTGAGCAGTAGAGTTGCTCTTTTTATAAGGAATTTTTCATATTAAAAAAAATTCTGCATGAATACCATTGCTTACTTCAGGGTTAAAATAGTGTAGTTGCAAAATGTTAGTAGTTTGGCATTTAAATATTAAACGATGAAAAGCTGATCATTTTAAGGCTTACAAAAATAATATTTCTGTGATTGCACTTGACATCCCATCTAGAAATCTCTCTTGTATATATGAATGGCTCAGATATGTTTGGTAGATATTTTCTACTCATGTCATTCCACAAGGCAATAAAATAAGTTTATTATCACTGCTATTATTATTATGTCACTTTATTGAGAATGAGTATATGGAGTTGTGGAAAAGGGGTACTCTGGTCATAGATGAAGATATAGGGCATCATGGTAATAAAGCAATTCATCATAAATTATGCAGCATATAAGTGGCAGAGCCAGTATTCAAATCCAAAAGAAAAGAATCCTTTACCTGTTTTAAATGGCCAATTTACATATTTGAGAACCTTTATCTACAGATTGATTCTAAGAGTTGCTGCTGCTGCTAAGTCACTTCAGTCATGTCTGACTCTGTGTAACCCCATAGATGGCAGCCCATCAGGCTCCCCTGTCCCTGGGATTCTAAGAGTTAGGAACTAATAATTAGTACTCTCAATAGTATAATTTGTTTAATATTATTCACTGTAGAATAAAGTATTCAGTAGTATGGCTGGAGTAATAGAGGAGTAATCCTATATCATTTCAATCATCCCTAATTATTTTTACCATATGTTTTCTCTATAGTATTTCATCCTAACCTAAGATATATTTATCTGTCTAATAACTCCCACATTTATAGCTCCAGCTTTGATCTTTCTGTTAAGATCCAAATTCATACTGCCATCTGACACCTGTCATCTCAATGGAGCTATTTCAGAGGGATTAGAAACCTTACATTTCTAAAAATCAATCATCAGTCTTTCTCACCACCTCCATCCCCTTCTGGAATTTCTCTAATATCAGGAGTCTAGAGTCGTGGCCTTGCCGTCTGACCAGTTGTCATCCCACAAATCTGAAATCCATTCTTGCTATCTCCTTCCTTCCTGCCATTTTGCATTCAATCCATTATGTTCTGTTGCCTCTGCTTTTGGGATCCACCCACTTTGTTCCCCTCTCTAGTTTCAGCATCCTCGTCTCAGTGCCCATCAACTCTTGCCTGAACCATTGTGATACTCTGTCCTTACTGTGAGACGTTTATGTAAATAACCTAGAAAAAAATATAACTCGCCATTCTTTTAGAGAGATATATTCACAGAGATTTTACATTTTTCATTTGTTGATTCAGATCTCTCTCTATTGAAGCACAGATGAGTTACAGAACTGTTAGTTTCAGGTGTACAGTGAAGTGAGTCAGTTATATATACACATGTGTATGTTTCTTCTTCTGTTGCAGTGCGTGGACTCTCTAGCTGTGGCACACAGGCTCAGTACTTGTGGTGTGTGGACCCCCACAGCATGTGGAATCTTAGTTCCCCGACCAGTAATCGAACCCACATCCCTGCATTGCAAGGTGAATTCTTAACCACTGGACCACCAGGGAAGTCCCCAGACCTCTTTTAAAAGAAATAGTATAAATGGGATGAAATCTCCCCTCCCCCAATCCTTTTTCCTTCCCCTTTTCCCTGATAATGGTGTATATTGTTTAATGAGTGTATGCTTTTACTTTTCTGAATAGCACCTTAACACAATGTATTGCTTTGTGTATTTTTAAAATGTACACCAACTGTGGTTTATTCATGCAATGGGGTCCTTGTTGTAGTTAAAGTGAGTAGAGTTAACGTATATATCAATATATATTTGAAAATGCAATATTAAGAAAATACACCAGAAAAAGAACCTTTATGGTCTCTTCTCATTCCTGCATAAGCACATAGAGTAAGTGGCCTTTAAAAAACAAGAACTTGGCCATGCTTTAAAATGGGGTCTTCATGTTGCTCTTGGGATAAAGTTCAAAATCCGTGCCACAGCCTGCACAGACCCTCCCTCCCTGGCTCCTACCTTACTTTCCAGCCTTTGTCTGTATTTCCATCTGCCCTCCATCATCAGAGTCCCTCTGCTGTGTGGGTTCTCCATGTTCTTCACTGCCTCCTCCCCTCATGCCCCCAAACGTGGCCAGTTCCTACAGTCCCTTGATACTCAACTCTAATGCATTTTCTTTGTGGGGTTCCCTTCTGACTCATAGGTACCCCCCAAGTCATAACTCATTCAGATAGCCTTTAGCATCACTGACAAGTAGAACTTTCTGTGATGATGGAAATGTTCTGTATATGCCCCATCCGATACTTGACATGTGACTAATGAGCACTTGAAATGTGGCTAGTGAGACCAAAGGACTGAATTTTTAATTTCAGTTGATTGCAATTTAAAGAGTCGCGTGGGTCCCATAGCTACTATATGGGGCCATGCAGCTTTGAAATCTTGCCTTTGTCCTTCATACCACTTCATACCACAGTCCTTAGATATTTACCTCTGTGGGTGTGTGTTTCATGTCCATCCCTCAAAGCTAAGCTCCACTAAGGGAAGGTCATGTTTGCTGTTTCATCACCAGCATTTGCAGTGTGTCTGGCACAAAAGAGATACTCACTGCCTACTCCTTGAATAAATGAATGAATCACTTCATATATTTCTCTAAAGAATTTAGATTCTAACTATTAGACCAAGAAGAATTTGGGGCAAGAATTGTGAGCAAGAAAACTAATAAGACTACCTTTGCAGTTTAGAAAGAGCATGGATGCAGCCAAAGGAAGGATGGGTGCAAGCAACCAAGGGAGAGGAAGATTGGAAGGTGGTTAGTGCATTCATCCTAGCAATGAATGGTGCACACCTAATGATGGGAGATTGTTAGAGATGCAGGGAGAAATTAGGAGATTGGGTATTAGTTGAATATGAGGCATAAGGAAGGGAAAGGATGTCTCAATTTATCTCCCCATCCCCTGGGGCAGACAAAGGCTTGGATGCTAGCAGTTATTTGGGAGGTACTCCCAGAGAGTATGAATGGAGGAAAAAGGGATATGAGACTGAGAAGGAAGAAGAGCCAGCACAGGGTGAGCTCATGGTCAGGTTACTGCCGGGTGAGCAACTTGGACTCAATGCCATTGGGGGCGGGGCTTCTGAGGACCAGTGTGGAGCACACCTCACGTGGTCCTATTGGATGATGAGAAGGCAGGGCACTTACTCACCAGCTCCATTCCTTGTAGCAGGTTTTCTCTGAACCCATCAGCTCCCCTGCATATCTGTGTTAGGCTCTGGTACCTGAGTGGGCTCCTCTACTGTCAGACAGAGTGCTCAGACGTAGAAGTGAGATGCAAGTGCTCAAGGAGGAAAGTTGTTGGTCAGCCAGGAACTCTCTCCCTCAGTGGCAGCTTTCAGGGATAGAGAACAGGATGTTTACTGCATCTGTTCCATATGGTTCTAAAAACACTTGCAGGCTCCTGGACTGTTGCATTACTTCTGAGAGCAGGGTGATATAAAACACAGGGAGACCTGTAGAGCAGATGCTGTGACCCACTCCTGCACCTTGACCACTGTCTCTCTTAGTACACAGTGGACATGCGAGGGCCAGGTAAGCAGTGGTACCATCATTCCAGAACACAGGCTCACTCTCGGCCTCCATGCCCCTGTTACCCAACTCTCACCATGGGAGGTGATTCCAGGTTGAATTGGTATTGGATATTGCAACATCTTCTTTCCTGATATCCATCATGCTTGTACTTAAATAGGGCAGCTTGTGGCTCAGCTGGTAAGGCATCGGCCTGCAATGCAGGAGACCTGGGTTCGATCCCTGGGTTGGGAAGATCCCCTGGAGAAGGGAAAGGCTACCCACTCCAGTATTCTGGCCTGGAGAATTTTATGGACTGTATAGTCCATGGTCATAGAGAGTCAGACACGACTGAGTGACTTTCACTTCACTTCAGTGGTACACAGAATTCTAAAATGGCCTCAAGATTCCAGGAACCTGGTGTATGTGTCATGAATAACCCCGCCCCTCTTTTGGAGAATGGGTAAGAGTTGTGAACATAATGGGATCTCGGTCCCATGACTAGCTGACGTCACATGGCAAAGGTAAAAAGATTTGGACAGCCAGCCCTAACCTAAGACACCGCCAGCCCGCGCACGGAACAAAGGACTAAACAGAGGTAGCCGGCTGCAAACCTTCCCCCTCCGGTGACAGGCAGCCAGAGCCGGAAGGGGGCAATCTCAGCCCCAGAGAGACATTATCTATAAAACTGGCTTCTTTGCTAACTAAAACTTATTGGGGGTCTGGACGGTCAACATCTGCCTGAGAAGGTGCGCCGGTTTTACACCCAGATAACCAAGTGGCGGGGAGGCGATAAGTCGCAGCATTGGCGCTCGCCAAACACCTCATCACCTGAGCTGCTCGGACCTGGGAAGAGCACAAAACGCAGCCCCAACTGAGTCTGCGCCTCTGAGGACTACCTGAGTGCCTGAACCTGAGCAGCTTGGACCTGGGAGGTGCATGCAACCCAGGGCCAGCCTCGGATTGTTCCTGGCGGAACAACCTAGAGCCTGAGCAGTGTGGGCAGGGAGGCTACACGCGCCCGTGAGCGGGCAGACCCAGTGTGGCTGAGGCAGTGCGGCGCACGCCAGTGTCATTTGTTTGCATCATCCTCCCTCCCTCCCCATAGCGCGACTGAACAAAGAGAAGAAATACAGCTCCACCCACCAGAACACCGACACAAGCTTCCCTAACCAGGAAACCTTGACAAGCCACCTCTACATACCCACACACAGCGAGGAAACGCCACAGTAAAGAGAACTCCACAAACTGCCAGAATACAGAAAGGACTCCCAAACTCAGCAATTTAAACAAGATGAAGAGACAGAGGAATACCCAGCAGATAAAGGAACAGGATAAATGCCCACCAAACCAAACAAAAGAGGAAGAGATAGGAATCTACCTGATAAAGAATTCCAAATAATGATAGTGAAATTGATCCAAAATCTTGAAATTAAAATGGAATCACAGATAAATAGCCTGGAGACAAGGATTGAGAAGATGCAAGAAAGGTTTAACAAGGACCTAGAAGAAATAAAAAGAGTCAATATATAATGAATAATGCAATAAATGAAATTAAAAACACTCTGGAGCCAACAAGTAGTAGAATAACAGAGGCAGAAGATAGGATTAGTGAATTAGAAGATAGAATGGTAGAAATAAATGAATCAGAGAGGATAAAAGAAAAACGAATTAAAAGAAATGAGGACAATCTCAGAGACCTCCAGGACAATATTAAACGCTACAACATTCAATCATAGGGTTCCAGAAGAAGAAGACAAAAAGAAAGACCATGAGAAAATACTTGAGGAGATAATAGTTGAAAACTTCCTAAAATGGGGAAGGAAATAATCACCCAAGTCCAAGAAACCCAGAGAGTCCCAAACAGGATAAACCCAAGGAGAAACACCCCAAGACACATATTAATCAAATTAACAAAGATCAAACACAAAGAACAAATATTAAAAGCAGCAAGGGAAAAACAACAAATAACACACAAGGGAATTCCCATAAGGATAACAGCTGATCTTTCAATAGAAACTCTTCAAGCCAGGAGGAATGGCAAGACATACTTAAAATGATGAAAGAAAATAACCTACAGCCCAGATTATTGTACCCAGCAAGGATCTCATTCAAGTATGAAGGAGAAATCAAAAGCTTTTCAGACAAGCAAAAGCTGAGAGAATTCTGCACCACCAAACCAGCTCTCCAACAAATACTAAAGGATATTCTCTAGACAGGAAACACAAAAATGGTGTATAAACTCAACCCAAAACAATAAAGTAAATGGCAATGGGATCATACTTATTAGTAATTACCTTAAACGTAAATGGGTTGAATGCCCAACCAAAACAAAGACTGGCTGAATGGATACAAAAACAAGACCCTACATATGTTGTCTACAAGAGACCCACCTCAAAACAGGGGACACATACAGACTGAAAGTGAAGGGCTGGAAAAAGATTTTCCATGCAAATTGGGACCAAAGAAAGCAGGAGTCACAATACTGGGTATCAGATAAATTAGACTTTAAAACAAAGGCTGTGAAAAGAGACAAAGAAGGTCACTACATAATGATCAAAGGATCAATCCAAGAAGAAGATATAACAATTATAAATATATATCCACCCAACATGGGAGCACCGCAGTATGTAAGACAAATCCTAACAAGTATGAAAGGAGAAATTAACAATAACACAATAATAGTGGGAGACTTTAATACCCCACTCACACTTATGGATAGATCAACTAAACAGAAAATTAACAAGGAAAAAAAAACATGTATCTATAAAGCTCACTAAAGCAAAGCACAGTAAAATGAGGTATGGCAATAAAAGGCATTAAATTTATCAAAAAAATAAAAAATAAATAAAGTGCTGAAAAATTAAAGCTGTCAATTCTGTAATAGATATTCATTGAAAGTATCTTTTGAAATGGGGGTGAAAACACCTTCAGAGAAATGAAAGCTAAGGAAGCATGCACGAGCTATAAAAAATGATAAAGTCCTTTATGAATGATGATAATATCAAAACAAAACTGGGAAATACAGGAAGGAGTAAAGAGCACTACGAACAGTCAATACATGGATAAACATTAGAAACTATTCTCTTTTCTTAATTTCTTCATGGTAAACTATCAACATTATATTGTGAAATTTTTCAGAAAAAAAAAAAAAGAATATGGTATGACATAGTTCTGTCTTAGATATTATGCAAGTGGGATGAATACTGAAAATAACTAAAGTACCTCATGGTAAAAAAAAAAAACATAAAAATAAAATAAAAATAAAGACAGAGATAAACTATTAAAAGCAACAAGGGGAAAATGGCAAATAATATACAAGGGAACTCCCATTAGGCTGTCAGCTGATTTCTCAACAGAAACTCCACAAACCAGAAGGGAATGGCATGACATATTTAAAGTGATGAAGGGAAAAACCTACAATGAAGAATATTCTACCCAGCAAGACTCTCCTTCAGATTTGATGAAGAAATCAAAAGCTTACAGACAAGCAAAAGTCAGAATTCAGCACCACCAAACCAGCTTTATAACAAATGCTAAAGGAAGTTCTCTAGGCAGAAAACAAGAGAAGGAACCCAAAAACAATTAAGGAAACAGTAATAGGATCACACATGTTGAGGTACCTTAAGTGTAAATGGATTAAATGCACCAACCAAAAGACAGACTGGCTGAGCTGATGAAAACATGTGCGTGTATGCACTTCCACTGACCACATCACTTTGCTTGACCCCCCAAATTGAATGTAATTATTTTATATTGTTAGGTTAATCATGTTCCCATTATGGCTTGCAATTGTAATCACCTTTTATTTTTTGTCTGGCTATTGATTGTGAAAACTGACAAACATCTTTAAAAAAAAAAAAAAAGATTTGGACATGTAAATAAGGTAAAGCACCTACTCAGTTATCTTGAATTAATTAAAAGGGACAGTATCCTGAGTGGGCCTGTACTAATCAGGTGAGCCCTTTAACACAGGCCTAGTGTTTCCAAATAGGAAAAGGAGTACATCAAGGCTGTATACAGTCACCCCGCTTATTTAACTTATATGCAGAATACATCATGAGAAACGCTGAGCTGGAAGAAGAACAAGCTGGAATCAAGATTGCCGGGAGAAATATCAATAACCTCAGATATGCAGATGACACCACCCTTATGGCAGAAAGTGAAGAGGAACTCAAAAGCCTCTTGATGAAAGTGAAAGTGGAGAGTGAAAAAGTTGGATTAAAGCTCAACATTCAGAAAACAAAGATCATGGCATCTGGTCCCATCACTTCATGGCAAATAGATGGGGAAACAGTCAAAAAAGTGGCTGACTTTGTTTTTTTAGACTCCAAAATCACTGCAGATAGTGATTGCAGCCATGAAATTAAAAGACACTTGCTCCTTAGAAGGAAAGTTATGACCAACCTAGATAGCATATTAAAAAGCAGACATTACTTTGTCAATAAAGGTCGATCTCATCAAGGCTATGGTTTTTCCAGTAGCCATGTATGGATGTGAGAGTTGGACTATAAAGAAAGCTGAGTGCTGAAGAATTGATGCTTTTGAACTGTGGTGTTGGAGAAGACTCTTGAGAGTCCCTTGGACTGCAAGGAGATCCAACCAGTCCATCCTAAAGGAGATCAGTCCTGAGTATTCATTGGAAGGACTGATGTTGAGGCTGAAACTCCAATACTTTGGCCACCTGATGCAACGAGCTGACTCATTTGAAAAGACCCTGATGCTGGGAAAAATTGAAGGCGGGAGGAGAAGGGGACAACAGAAGATGAGATGGTTGGATGGCATCATTGACTCAGTGGATATGAGCTTGGGTAAACTCCGGGAGTTGGTGATGGACAGGGAGGCCTGGCATGCTGCGGTTCATGGGGTCACAAAGAGTCAGACATGACTGAGCGCCTGAACTTGGCCTGAGAATTTGTGAACCTCAGTTTCCTCATCTGTAAAATGAGAATAAAAATATAACATATAATTTTTATAAGTTTTAAATTCAGTGCCTGGCATTAAGCCAGCACTCAAGTCAGTTATTGTTATGATACTATTATGACTTTATTATATAGTTCTTTGTTAGGCTGCAAGTTATCGGACAGCTTAACAGATATTGAATCAAATAAAACTGAATCTAATTGATTTTTCTAGTAGTGAGCTGTGATGGGACTTCCCAGGTGGTGCTAGTGGTAAAGTATCCCCCTGCCAATGCAGGAGACATAAGAGACATGGGTTCAACCCCTGGATTGGGAAGATCCCCTGGAAGAGGGCATGGCAACCCACTCCAGTATTCTTGCCTGGAGAATCCCATGGACAGAGGAGCCTAGTGGGCTACAGTCTATGGGGTTGCAAAGAGTCGAACACGGCTGAGCAACTAAGCATACACACAAGCTATGATGGGCTGACCCAAGCAGAAGGGAATAATTTTATGTTCTATTTTATGAAAATTAATTAGATATGTACTATGTGCTTTGGAGAAGTAGATGAACAAAACTAAATCCTTGCACTTAAGGAGCATGTGGTAAGAATTCATTGAAGCAGAATGTTAAGCATGGTAGCATAGATGCTGAGGTGTTTTTTTTTTTTTTTCAAAATTACTTACTGAAACAGCACATATGCATAAAACTGCACAAATCCTAACCATTCAGCTGAAAACAAATTTGAACAAATTTCCATGACTTCCATGTAACTGGCATCCAGATAAACAAAAGGAACATTACCAGCTTCCATCAGCCTCATGCAAGTGACTGCTCAAAGTCAACACTTCTCTTGACTTCTCATACTCTAGACTGACTTTGCAAGTTCTTGAATTTCATATAAATGGAATCACACAATATGTCCTTTATTTTATGGCTTCTTTTGTTCACCATTGTGTGGGTTAAGTTTCATCCATTTTTTAAAATATTTATATATTTATTTGGCTATGTTGAGTCTTAGTTGCAGACTGTGAGGTCTTCATTTGCATTACGTAGATCTTTTGTTGTGGGCACGAGGACTCTGTAGTTGTGGCAAGAGGGCTTGATATTTGTAGCCCATGGGCTCTGGTGTTGTAGTGCACAGGCTTCGTTGCTCTGTGGCATGGGGGATCTTAGTTCCCTGACCAGAGATTGCACTTGCATCCCCTGCATTGCAAGGCAGATTCTTAACCTCTGGACCACCAGGGAAGTCCCTCATCCGTGTTGTTGTGCATAGTTGTTGATCAGTTATTCTCACTGCCAGATGGTATTCCATTGTGTCAGTATTCCACAATTTATCCATTCTAGTGTTGATGGGCCTTTGCATGGCTTCCAGTTTTTGCTGATTACAAATACTGTTCTATGAACATACTCAGAGATATTTTGGGATGACATTTCTGTTGAGAATATATAATATATAGAAGTAGAATTAGATTTTGAATTTTCAAGTAACAGTAGGATCAATGAATATGAACAGCAATAAAGTGACTCAGAGAGACAGAGAAACGGGACATTCAGCAGTGTGCAGGCTGCTAGATAGGCAGTTGTACATCCTGTAATGAGCACCAGAACAATCAGTCAATAAAGACTGAACTGGAATATATTGCACCTTCCAGTATGAAAAGGGGCAGAGACCATACACCGACCTTATAGGGACGGACTTGTGAATATTGATTGAAAGAATATTCTCAATATTGAGGAACATTGAGACATAGGTGTGACTGTGACATTTGAGTAGAACAGATACAAACAAGGTTATCTTACTGAGCCAAAACATAAAACTCATCAGTTTCTAGTAGTAGGTGTAAAACTGGTAAAGAAAATGCTCTTTTAAGCAAATCACTTTCTGGTTACACAATCTCCCTTATGGCTATTTGAAGCCATATGGCTGGGTTCTGACCAATGAGTTGTAGGGAGAAGAATTCATATTACTTACTGGCTTGGATATAAACCTTCCTGTGTAATCTACTCAGTCCCTTTTTCTCTGACAAGAGCCAATAAAGAGGGCTCCCCCCCACCTCCAACCAACCATCATCAGACTGTGATGACAGCAAAAAGTTAACTTTTGTTTCAATAGACCACTGAGATTTTAGGGTTATTTTATTGCTCATGTACAGCTTAACCTGCCATGATTATAATGGTAGGCAATAAGAGGGGCTGTAGAGAAATTTTATAACTTTGAGTTGTCTAACTATATAGACTGCCTTTAACTACTTTTGTTAATGTTCATTATCCCTTGCTTAGTACCTCCAAGAATTCCTTGGTTTTTGTTTTTAACTGAAATATAGTTGTTTTATAATGTTTTGTTATTTTCTGGTATACTACAAAGTGATTTAGTTTTATGCAGTTTTCAGATTCTTTTCCACTGTAGGTTATTACAAGATACTGAATACAATTCTCTGTGCTATATAACAGGTCATTTTTGGTTATCTGTTTTATATATAGTATGTATCTGTTAATCCCAAGCTCCAAATTTATCCCTCCTCCCCCTTCCCCGCTTTGGTAATCATCAGTTTGTTTTCTATGAGTTTCTTTCTGTTTGGTAGATAAGTCCATTTATATAATATCTTTAGGTTCCACATATAAGTGTTATATGAGATTTGTCCTTCTCTTTTTGACTTACTTGGGATAATCATCTCTAGGTCCATCCATGTTGCAGCAAATGGCATCATTTCATTCTTTTTATGGCCGAGTACTATTCCATTGCATATACGGACCACATCTTCTTTATCCATTTATCTGTCAGTGGACATTTAGGTTGTTTCCATGTCTTGGCTTCTGTAAATAGTGCTGCTCTGAACATTGGGATGCATGTATCTTTTCAAAATAGGTTTTCTCCAGAAATAAATGCCCAGGGTTGGGATTGCAGGATCATATGGTAACTCTGTTTTTAGTTTTTTTAGGGAACCTCCATACTACTCTTCATAGTGGCTACGTCAATTTATAGTCTCACAAATATTGTAGGAGGGTTCCCTTTTCTCCACATCCTCTCCAGCATTTATTGTTTGTAGACTTTTTAATGATGGCTATTCTGAGAGATGTGAGATGATACCTCATTGTAGGTTTGGTTTGCATCTCTAATAATTAGCAATATTTAGCATCTTTCCATATGCCTGTTGGCCATCTGTATGTCTTCTTTGAATTTTTTGTAAATTTACAGAACGGAGCAACTACTACCACAGTTCACTTTTAAAACACTTTGATCACCCCTAAAGTATCCTCCATGCCCATGTGCTGTCAAAACTACTTATCCAGCCCAGTTCAGTTCAGTTGAGTTGCTCAGTCGTGTCCGACTCTTTGTGACCCCATGAATCACAGCACTCCAGGTCTCCCTGTCCATCACCAACTCCCGGAGTTCACTCAGACTCATGTCCATCGAGTCAGTGATGCCATCCAGCCATCTCATCCTCTGTCGTCCCCTTCTCCTCCTGCCCCCAATCCCTCCCAGCATCAGAGTCTTTTCCAATGAGTCAACTCTTCACATGAGGTGGCCAAAGTACTGGAGTTTCAGCTTTAGCATCATTTCTTCCAATGAACACCCAGGACTGATCTCCTTTAGGATGGACTGGTTGGATCTCCTTGCAGTCCAAGGGGCTCTCAAGAGTCTTCTCCAACACCACAGCTCAAAAGCATCAATTCTTTGGTGCTCAGCTTTCTTCACAGTCCAACTCTCACATCCATACATGACCACTGGAAAAACCATAGCCTTGACTAACAGACCTTTGTTGGCAGAGTAATGTCTCTGCTTTTCAACATGCTATCTAGGTTGGTCATAACTTTCCTTCCAAGGAGTAAGCGTCTTTTAATTTCATGGCTGCAATCACCATCTGCAGTGATTTTGGAGCCCCCAAAAATAAAGTCAGCCACTGTTTCCCCATCTATTTGCCATGAAGTGATGGGACCAGATGCCATGATCTTAATTTTCTGAATGTTGAGCTTTAAGCTAACTTTTTTCACTCTTCTCTTTCACTTTCATCAAGAGGCTTTTTAGTTCCTCTTCACTTTCTGCCATAAGGGTGGTGTCATCTGCATATCTGAGGTTATTGATATTTCTCCTGGCAAACTTGATTCCAGCTTGTGCTTCTTCCAGCCCAGCATTTCTCATGATGTACTCTGCATATAAGTTAAATAAGCAGGGTGACAATATACAGCCTTGACGTACTCCTTTTCCTATTTGGAACCAGTCTGTTGTTCCATGTCCAGTTCTAACTGTTGCTTCCTGACCTGCATATAGGTTTCTCAGGAGGCAGGTCAGGTGGTCTGGTATTCCCATCTCTTTCAGAATTTTCCACAGTTTATTGTGATCCACACAGTCAAAGGCTTTGGCATAGTCAGTAAAGCAGAAATAGATGTTTTTCGGGAACTCTCTTGCTTTTTTCCATGAATCAGCGGATGTTGGCAATTTGATCTCTGGTTCCTCTGCCTTTTCTAAAACCAGCTTGAACATCAGGAAGTTCATGGTTCATGTATTGCTAAAGCCTGGCTTGGAGAATTTTGAGCATTACTTTACTAGCGTGTGAGATGAGTGCAATTGTGCGGTAGTTTGAACATTCTTTGGCATTTCCTTTCTTTGGGATTGGAATGAAAACTGACCTTTTCCAGTCCTGTGGCCACTGCTGAGTTTTCCAAATTTGCTGGCATATTGAGTGCAGCACTTTCACAGCATCATCTTTTAGGATTTGAAATAGCTCCACTGGAATTCCATCACCTCCACTAGCTTTGTTCATAGTGATGCTTTCTAAGGCCCACTTGACTTCACATTTCAGGATGCCTGGCTCTAGGTGAGTGATCACACATCATGATTATCTGGGTCATGAAAATCTTTTTTTTACAGTTCTTCTATGTATTCTTGCCATCTCTTCTTAATATCTTCTGCTTCTGTTAGGTCCATACCATTTCTGTCCTTTATCGAGCCCATCTTTGCATGAAATAGTCCCTTGGTATCTGTAATTTTCTTGAAGAGATCCTAGTCTTTCCCATTCTGTTGTTTTCCCTCTATTTCTTTGCATTGATCACTGAGAAAGGCTTTCCTATCTCTCCTTGCTATTCTTTGGAACTGTGCATTCAGATGCTTATATCTTTCCTTTTCTCCTTTGTTTTTCGCGTCTCTTCTTTTCACAGCTATTTGTAAGGCCTCCCCAGACAGCCATTTTGCTTTTTTGCATTTCTTTTCCATGGGGATGGTCTTGATCTCTGTCTCCTGTACAATGTCACGAACCTCATTCCATAGTTCATCAGGCACTCTATCTATCAGATCTAGTCCCTTAAATCTATTTCTCACTTCCACTGTAGTCATAAGGGATTTGATTTAGGTCATACCTGAATGGCCAATGGTTTTCCCTACTTTCTTCAATTTAAGTCTGAATTTGGCAATAAGGAGTTCATGATCTGAGTCACAGTCTGCTCCTGGTCTTGTTTTTGCTGACTGTATAGAACTTCTCCATCTTTGGCTGCAAAGAATATAATCAATCCAGCCCAAGTGTCCAGCAACTGTTAACTTGCTTATGTTAATTTTAAGGGATCTGGCAATCCTAAGATTCTATGAATCTTAGAATTCTGAGACTTGGGCACACTTACGTTTCCCAAAATGTGGGCTCAGTTAGTACAGGGAATTCTAAAGGCCTTTGCTTTTCAGAGAGCACATGCCTTCCTTGCACTTGCCATTTTGACACTTAGCAGCTTCCTCATTAGTACAACTTTTCACATTGAGCAGCTGTGCAAACACTTACTGTTTGCTTTGCTGTTGAGTGAGGCTCTGGCATCCCAGGAATACTGAGGGCAGAGGGGCTCCATCACATGGTATAAACATTGACTTCTTGGTTAATGTAGGCATATTGCTTCCAGGTTGTTCTTTATGGATGAACTCAGCAGAAGACAAACTTTTTAGAACTTTGAAATAAGAGATCTTTTCTTCGGAGGTTTCCAGAGAATGTTATTCTGTCCTAACTGCAGAATAGACACACATTTAAACCCAGTTCTTTCCATCTCACTGGTAGACATGGATGTTGTATTTAGAGATACCTGGAGTTTTGCTGCCCATTCCTAAGAATGTGCTTTTGTGTTAAGCACTGAGGTAACTTCTCCACAGATGGAAAGATTCTGTTGGGTTTCTTGGGCTTCCCTGTGGGCTCAGTGGTAAAGAATCACCTGCCAAGACAGGAGACATGGGTTCAATCCCTGAGTGGGGAAGATCCCCTGGAGAAGGAAATGGCAACCCACTCCAGTATTCTTGCCTGGGAAATCCCATGAACAGAGGAGCCTGGTGAGCTACAGTCCAAAGGATCACAAAAGTTGGACATGACTTGGTGACTAAACAACAACCTTATATTTTTACACAAAAGGGACCGAAAGGCATTAGTATAGTCTAGTCTCTGAATATAATCAGGGCTAGTATGTTACAAGATCTTAGTTCTACCCTCTTTGTTTAGCTGGGAGTACTTTTGGCTATAGTTAGAGAATTCACAGCTAACACAGTAGTGTAAACAATAAGGAAATTCAGTTATATTATACACCGAGAAGTCTGGTTGTCTTAGGCTTGATGTGATAGCTTGCTAAAACCTTGAAAGATGCAAGGCCTGTCATTTGGTTCTGTTGTTGTCAGCCCGTTGTCTTTTCTGCCTTAGGTCACATGACGGCTGCTGCAGTTCTACGTATCAGAGCATTCCATGTCCACATTCAAGGTGGGAAGAGTGAATGAGCTGTACCAGAGAACACTCTGCATATCTGTCCTGTTGTAAGGAAGAAAGATCCTTTCTGGAAGTTCCCAGCAGACTTCCTCTTCCATCCAGCTGATTGGAGCAGTGTCACATGGACACTTGAAGCTGTAGGAGAGACTAAGAATGTAAGTTGTTTTCAGTCTTTCTTTTAATTTTAAAGTTATTTATTCCTTTGGCTGCTCCTGGTCTTAGTCATAGCATACAGGATCTTCGGTCTTCGTTGTGACACTTAGGATCTTTAGGTGCGGCTCTCAGGATCTTTAGGTGCGGCATGTGAACTCTCAGTTGCAACATATGAGATCAAGTTCCCTGACCAGGGATTGAACCCAGGCCCCCTTTATTGGGAGCACAGAATCTTAGCCACTGGGCCACCAGGAAAGTCCCTAACCTCTTTAATAGAAAGTGGCAAAGGAGAAGAGAAATGGGATGGCTATTGTACCAATGACACCATCTGCCATACCTTATCATTGTTCTGAGAGATTATTTCAGGGCTGTACAACCCAGATTTTAGGCTCTAACAGTTTTGCAAATTCCTAGATATGTTGAAGAAGGAAGATATTGACCTTTTTTTTTCAGGGAGGGCGGGATTTAAACCTTCTGTGGGCTCATGAGTTAAGCAGACTTTCCCCACCACTTTGGGATTTTTTTCATTTTTTGGTTTGTTTTAGTGATTATTATCCAAGGAACTGTAGTATAACCATAAAAAAGGGAAAATTATGTGATTATTTTGAGTAACTGAACCAGAAAAGAAAATAATCCAGAGCCTTTACTTTTGAAAGTTAGCAGTAAACTTAGAATATCCAATTGGAATGAAATTTACTGTGCCTTTCCCTTTGGGATATAATTGGGCTATTATTGAGCTTACCAAATAGCAAACACTGAAAAGAAAGAGTCAATCTTAACTGATAACACCTACATCTATCTATACCCAAAAGCCTTTTGCCTGACCCTCATTATACAACCAAAATCTATTTCCATTTACTTGAAGAGAAAAGATTGATTTTCTCATTTCGTTTTAGATAAACACTGATAACTACATTCTGAAAAAGTACCATTCACCTGCAGTGTCTTCTTCCCTAGGGTCCCATCAAATTAAAGTTACTTAATTCCCCCAATCGAGACACAAATTTCTCTTGTCAAAATATATAAATTAGGGCCAAAAATAGAACCTGAAAATTAAAATGAATAAGAAGTAATACTTTTTACCCACATACCAGTAGACCAAATTTAAAAAATTGGCAGCTCTCACTAAAAATGTTTTCATCCATATATTAGGAAAGAAAATGGAAACTCTTACTGACATTAATTTTATTTTGGAGTTTGAATTCATGATCAGTTCTCAGTCTCTTTGTTTCATTTTTATGATATAAAGGGAGCCAGAGACTGGTCCTTAAAAAAAATATATATATATTTATAGAAGCCTGTCACTTCTTCAATGAAGCCACTTCTACCTAATACCAAACCATATTACACAGCAGTACCAGTCAGTGTGGTTTTTTATTGACCCCTTCAAAATCTAGTCCACTTTGCTCCTTGTCATCATTATTACTATCATCATCATCATCATATCTATTTATTTGGGGAACTCATACATGGATAACAGCTTAGTCAGTAGGAAGCAAATGTTTCTGGATGCCCTCCTCCAGCTCTATTTATTTTCTTTTACAAATTGTAAGAAAGTGGACGAAGCTGGACTACCCCATCCTCATCCAAAGATGTCCTAGAATTTGTGGGCTAAACATGGATTAGCAATAATATAGAGGGTTAGAATACACAGGGACAGAGGAGCCTGGTGGGCTGCCATCTATGTGGTCGCATAGAATCGGACATGACTGACGCGACTTAGCAGCAGCAGCAGCAGCAGCAGAATGCATTGTAGGGCTGTCCTAACCTCATTTTGCTCTATCCTTGCCACTGTCCCAAAGGCCCAAACTGGGTAAAAGTAGATTCTAAGACTAATGTAATTACAGTGTATCTATGTGGGTTTCATCGCTGTCAGATGTAACACAAATATGTCCTCATTGCAACTTGAAATTCACTGTCTAAATCCACTAGAGGAGAGAGTATCATGGTTTAACAAAATGCCACATAATGAGCCGATTAGGCTCTGGCTTTGTGTAGACTGCTTATGGTAGATTTGACCTGCCCGTGAAGATCCACCCCACAAGGGTAACAGTCATATCAGTTCTCTATGACAAGTGCCTTCTTGTCCCTGCCAGCCACTGGCCACCACTGAGTATTAGAGAATGACATGTGCTCCAAGCTATGACAGCCAGATCCTCTGTCACAGGACCTAAGAATCAGGATTCAGAGGAGAATCAGAATTCCCTGGGTCTGGCTTGAACTGAGGACATGGAAATTTAGGGTCTGTGGAGGGATGGCTCTGAGCACAAAGAAACAAAGATAACTAAGAAAAGAAAGAAAATTCTGAAATATATGAGCAGAGACAAATAGTGCTAGGAAACCCTAGGTATACTCTGATAGGGGAGAGAGAGGGGAAGGGAGAGAGAGACTGCATTTCCATGGGTTTGGACAAATGTGTAATGGCATGACTCCAGTATTATAGTGCTGGGGTCCAGCCCCTGCTGATCCAGGGTATTCAAAAGGGAGACGGCTTCGGCAAGGATCAGGATACAATAGCTTCAATTAGACATTAATTAGAGATTTAAAGAGTAATAGAATGAGGATAGCTCAGTAGGAAAATTCAGTGGAGAAAAGAGGCTGAGTAGCTTGGTTTACGCGGGAGACCAATAAAACTTCAAGACAAGAAGCTTGCACCACTTACCTAGGCCGCAGGCGTCCTTCCGTTCTCCCGAAGGAGAGAAGACACTGAGGCCTCCCAGGTCGGATCTTAGAAGCCCAGGCAAAATTAGTAAGCTTGGTGGGTTCCGCGCTCCAGATGGAGACTCAGCCAGAGTGAGAGAGCGACATGGGGAGACCAGTATTTCGAGAAACTGATCCCAATTCTTTATTTTCCAGAGTCTGCTTTTATACACTGAGATGTTATACAAAAGTCACGTGGGGACAGCAGTCCTGACTTTTATTAAAGTCAGGTGCTTTACGCAAATGTATACAGAGGTCTTAGGGGTGTTACATCATCTTCTGGCCAGGGGGGCCTGCTGACAATTTACGACCCTCTCCTTGTGACAGCGGTCAGTCAACACTTATTTCTCCAGGGGTGATTATTCTTAAAACAGACGTCACTCAAATAAAGTTACATTCCTGTAGGGTGAGGGTGTAGTGGGTTTTAGTTAAGGAAAGAATTTACTTGGCCTAAGGTCTAACGTGATTTATATCAAAGGTTAATACTTATTTCTTCTATATATTCATTAATGTGTATAAGGGCAGGGGAAGTGGAGACTTAGCAGTAAACATTGGCTCAACAAACGAAAAACCCTTCACCAATACAATTTCTAATCAGCCCACTATACTTATACTAATAATTTTCTAACTTCTCTAAAGAACCTGTTTTTAGAAGGTTTAAAGCATCTCGTGCCTCTCACGGTTGGGAGGCTGTGAGCAATCCCATGTGGCCGGACAAGCCTGTCAGGCAGGCTAGAGAACCTTCAGAGGAGTTTGTAAGTTGAAACACTCCTGTCATGCCCAGGAATTATTATTAACTGGAGCTCTAAGTTAACTCCTTCTCCGAAAGAGGTGGTGGGGGACAGCCCCCCGTAAAGTCAGAGGTGTAGGTGAGAGCACAAAGTAGTAAAGTAGGCAGGCTCTGGTTATGGGGGTAGATGCTCGAGGATTTCCAGGGGGACTCCTGAGGCTCGATCCCGCCTTTGCGTATGTCGAGCCTCCTTCCTCATGACTTTGCCATGGGCGGAGTGCCTCATGCCGGACCCCAACATTATAGTATCATATGCAGTGGTTACTGCCCTAAAAATCCTCTGTGCTCTGCTGGTTCATCCTTCCCTTCCCCCAGCTGGCAACCACTGATCTTTTTACTGTTGACATAGCTTTGTATTTGTCACAATGTCATATAAGTGGAATTAAACCATGTGTAGCCTTTTCAGATTGGTTTCATTCACTTATCAATATGCATTTAAGTTTCTGCCATATTTCTTCATGGCTCAATGGCTCTTTTTTTCACCACTGAATAATATTCCACTGCCTGTATATACTGCACTTAAGTTGTCCACTGAACTGCTAAAGGATATTTTGGTTGCTTCCAAGGGTTTGGCAGTTATGGATAAAGCTGCTATAAACATCCATGTGCAGGATTTTGCATGGACATAAGTTTTCAACTCCTTTGGGTAAATACCAAAGAGCGTGATTGCTGGATCATATGCTGAGACTATGTTTAGTTTTCTAAGAAACTGCCACACTGTCTTCCAAAGTGGCTGTGTCCTTTTGCATTCCCATCAGCTATAAATGAGAGTTCCTGTTTTTCCACATCCATGCCAGCATTTGATGTTGTCAGTTTCCGGATTTTGGCCATTCTGATAGCTGTATAATAGTATTTTTTTGTTTTAACTTGTATTTCCCTGTGATGACGTGATGTGGAGCATCTTTTCATATGCCTGTTTGACATATATATGTCTTCTCTAGTGAGGTGTCTGTTAAGGTCTTTGGCCCATTTTTTAACCAGGTAGTTTGTTTTATTGTTGAGTTTTAGGACTTTGTACATTTGGAGAACAGCTCTTTATCAGATGTGTCTTCAGCAAATACTTTCTCCCAGTCTATAGCTTTTAAAAAACAGTCCTTTATATTTGGCTGTGCTGTGTCTTCATTGCTGCCCTCTGGGGTTCTCTAGTTATGGAGAGCAGGGGCTACCCTCGAGTTGCGGTGCGCGGCTTTCTCATTGCGATGGCTTCTCTTGTTGTGGAGCACAGACTCTAGGGTCTGTGCTCCCTATTGGTAGTTCTGTTGCGCAGGCTTGGTAGTTGTGGCACATGGGATTAGTTGCCCCACAGCACGTGGTATCTTCCCAGACCAAGGATAGAACCTGTGTCCCCTGTATTGCAAGGCGATTCCTAACCACTGGACCACCAAGGAAGCCCTCCAGTCTATAGCTTATCTTCTCATTCTCTTACAGTGTCTTTTGCAGAGCAGAAACCTTTAGTTTGAATGAAATCCTCCTTGGCAATTATTTCATTGATGGATCATGCCTTTGGCGCTGTGTCTTAAAAAGTCATTGCCAAACCCAAGGTCATCCAGATTTTCTCCTTTGTTATCATTAGAAGTTTAACAGTTTTGTGGTTTACATCTAGATCTGTGATCCATTTTGACTTAATTTTGGACTTAATAATTTAAGTTATTTCTTCTAACTTCACATGCATCTACAACTGTCCAAATAAAAAAGGACCATTGATTAAGCCCAAGAACTCAGCTCTGTGGTCTCTATTAATCCATATCACATTCTCAGAAAAGTAGTCTCATGGTCTATGGGAAATAAAAGGAGAGTTTGTGATCATCTAAGTGGAGAAAAGGAAAGATATAAGCATCTGAATGCAGAGTTCCAAAGACTAGCAAGGAGAGATAAGAAAGTCTTCCTCAGCGATCAATGCAAAGAAATAGAGGAAAACGATAAAATGGGAAAGACTAGAGATCTCTTCAAGAAAATTAGAGATACCAAGGGAACATTTCATGCAAAGATAGACTCAATAAAAGACAGAAATGGTATGGACCGAACCGAAGCAGAAAATATTAAGAAGAGGTGGCACGAGTACACAGAAGAACTATATAAAAAACATCTTCATGACCCAGATAATCATGTGTGATCACTCACCTAGAGCCAGACATCCTGGAATGTGAAGTCAAGTGGGCCTTAGAAAGCATCACTACGAACAAAGCTAGTGGAGGTGATGGAATTCCAGTGGAGCTATTTCAAATCCTAAAAGATGATGCTGTGAAAGTGCTGCACTCAATATGCCAGCAAATTTGGAAAACTCAGCAGTGGCCACAGGACTGGAAAAGGTCAGTTTTCATTCCAATCCCAAAGAAAGGCAATGCCAAATAATGTTCAAACTACCGCACAATTGCACTCATCTCACATGCTAGTAAAGTAATGCTCAAAATTCTCCAAGCCAGGCTTCAGCAATACATGAGCTGTGAACGTCCAGATGTTCAGGCTGGTTTTAGAAAAGCCAGAGAACCAGAGATCAAATTGCCAACATCCACTGGATCATCGAAAAAGCAAGAGAGTTCCCGAAAAACATCTATTTCTGCTTTATTGACTATGCCAAAGCCTTTGACTGTGTGGATCACAATAAACTGTGGAAAATTCTGAAAGAGATGGGAATACCAGACCACCTGACCTGCCTCTTGAGAAACCTGTATGCAGGTCAGGAAGCAACAGTTAGAACTGGACATGGAACAACAGACTGGTTCCAAATAGGAAAAGGAGTACGTCAAGGCTGTATATTGTCACCCTGCTTATTTAACTTATATGCAGAGTACATCATGAGAAACGCTGGACTGGAAGAAGCACAAGCTGGAATCAAGATTGCCAGGAGAAATATCAATAACCTCAGATATGCAGAGGTGACACCACCCTTATGGCAGAAAGTGAAGAGGAACTAAAGAGCCTCTTGATGAAAGTGAAAGAGGAGAGTGAAAAAGTTAGCTTAAAGCTCAACATTTAGAAACTAAGATCATGGCATCCGGTCCCATAACTTCATGGCAAATAGATGGGGAAGCAGTGGAAAGAGTGACAGACTTTATTTTGGGGGGCTCCAAAATCATTGCAGATGGGGACTGCAGCCCTGAAATTAAGATGCTTACTCTTTGGAAGAAAATTATGACCAACCTAGACAGCATATTAAAAAGCAGAGACATAGAGACATTACTTTGCCAACAAAGGTCCATCTAGTCAAAGCTATGGTTTTTCCAGTGGTCATGTATGGATGAGAGAGTTGAACTATAAAGAAAGCCGAGTGCCAAAGAATTGATGCTTTTGCTTTGTGGTGTTGGAGAAGACTCTTGAGAGTCCCTTGGACAGCAGGAAGATCCAACCAGTCCATCCTAAAGAAAATCGGTGCTGAATATTCATTGGAAGGACAGATGCTGAAGCTGAAACTCCAGTACTTTGGCCACCTGATGCAAAGAACTGACTCATTTGAAAAGACTCTCATGCTGGGAAAGATTGAAGGTGGGAGGAGAAGGGGACAACAGAGGTTGAGATGGTTGGATGGCATCACTGACTCAATGAACATGAGTTTGAATAAACTCAGGGAGGCCTGGCATGCTGCAGTCCATGAGGTTGCAAAGAGTCAGACATGACTGAGCAACTGAACTGAACTGATTCCATGTAGGTTATAAGATATTTAATATAGTTCCCTGTGCTATACAAGTCCTTGTTGGTTATCTCTTTTATATATAGCAGTGTGTATATGTTAACCCTAAACTCCTAGTTTCTCTCTCCCTCCCCTCCCACTTGGTAATTACAAGTCTGCTCTCTATGTCTGTGAATCTATCTCTGTTCTATAGACATTTTAAGGATAGTTAGCTGATGTGGTTAAAGAAAAAAATACCTTCTCTGCCTTTTGAACACTTAAAAGTGCCGTTGAGAGGTACTTGCCCCAAACTGATACCATACAATGAATACGGACACCAGATAGGTTGACTCAGACATAAGTGCCTGGTACCTGGAAAGGGGAGGTTTCATCCCCCAGACTCTAGTTCCACAGAAGATTTCCTTCAGAGCAGGGATCAACAAGCTGCAGCCAAAGGGGGAGTCTGGCCCGCAGGTCATTTTGCTTTAACCCCCAAGCTAAGAATGGTTTTGTATTTTTGATGGCTAAAAAATAATGATATTGGTGGCATGTGAAATCATATGCAATTCATAGTGGAGTCCATAGTAGTGTCATAGAGTTCAGTTGGCACCTAGGCACTCCCATTTGTTTACATGTTGTTTCTGGCTGTTTTCCCATTGTAGCAGGAGAGGGGAATAGTTAAAACAGGGCCTGTGTGGCCTGCAGAGCCTGAAACAGTTAATATCTCCCTTCATGGAGAAAGCTGGCTGCCTTGTGCTGTAGAGAAATTGAAGGGCTTGAGTCCTGATCTATTTGACAGAGTTCATGCTGAGTATCTCATTCTGACTGTTCCAAGACCTTTCTCTGGGCTACCAAGTTTGAACACAAGAGAGTCATTGTGTCTGTGGCCAGTGGGGGAAAGAGCCCTGAATCGGAGGTTAAAAGCCCACAGTGAGAAAAACAGGCTCTGTAGCCTTGAAAGACCCACAGGCAGTTTTTGTCACAAAGAGGAAGGAAGAGGCTGATTTGTGACAGAGGGCGCTTGGAGAGGTAGGGATAACGGACTGAGGTCAGCCAGGAACTCAGAGAGCTAAAATAAGTGCAAGTCAGTAATTGCATTTCCATAGTGTCCAAGCCCCAGGGGCCCGACAGGAGCAGCCAAAATGGATTGAATTCGTGCTAGGAGCAAGGCTTGCCATTGATCAAGTAGGCCCATCTAGCAGTCCTGCATCTTAGCAGGAATCGTTACTCTCCAAGAAATCCTTCCTAGAAGCAGATCTCCATCACTTTCCTGATGACTCAAGAAAGCATTCTAGGCAGGATAAAGTCAGCAGGATGGATCCCTGCAGCACAAGCTCAAGAGGGGAGAGGGTGTGAAGGTAAGCAGGAGCTCATTCAAATTCAGCTCACATTCATCTGATGCAGAGCAAAGATTTTGCCCGGATATTACCAGTCATTCTGACCCCTAATGTCTGGATGGAGAAGCTAAGACCGACAGTTTTAGAATTTTTTCATGAATCACAGTGCTAGTAAGCGAAAGTAACAGAAAGTAGCAATGTTGGCAAGCTAGAGTGGCATCAAGGGATGAGAACAGGAAGAGAGAGGTAATGGAGGAATTCCACTGCACATGGGAACCCAGGTGGCCACTCTGGATCTGGGCCTTGAACTCTGTAGGTTGATACCAGCTCCCACAGTCGGCCTGGAACCAGGAGTGAGCATATTAAGGAGGTTGGGAATGATGAAAACAACTCAAGCTCTAACTCTGAGTGAAGGTAGAGTGTTCCCTAGGATGTATGGTTTTTTCACAAGAGGAAAGGGCTGCACACCACAGATTAAGGACAAGGAGCCTGAAACCAGAATGCCCACTTAGTAGCTCTGTGAGCTTGGGCAAAAGTCACTTAACCTCTCTTTGCCTCAGCAAAATAGGGTCAACACTAGCATCTGTTTCATGCGTTTGTTCTGAAGATTAAAAGGGGTTAATATTTGTAAAGTGGAAATATGCCTTTATTAAATAAAGTAGATGATGGAGATCATTAGGTACATGCTTGTAAACACTGACTTGAATATTCATTGGAAGGGCTGGTTTTGAAGCTGAAGCTCCAATACGTCGGCCACCTGATGTGAAGAGCTGACTCATTGGAAAAGACTGATGCTGGGAAAGATTGAAGGCAGGAGGAGAAGGGGATGACAGAGGATGAGATGGCTGGATGGCATCACCAACTCAATGGACATGAATTTGAGCAAACTCTGGGAGGTGGTGAAGGACAGGGAAGTCTGGCGTGCTGCAGTCCATGGGGTTGCAAAGAGTCAGACACCACTTAATGACTGAACAGCAACAAAAACATCCACTAACCAATTCTCTAGGGGGAAAAATCCGGTTTCTCTTGTAAATACTCCCACTGTGGCATGTTTGAAGCTACTGGTGTAGTGTCATTGATTGCAAAATTAGGAAGCGATAGGTCCAGTACCCACCCCCCATTATATGGTACTTCCACCATGCAGTTACAATAGGTGTACTGGACGCCAAAAGCATGATCATACCATGTACTTAATGATTAGAAAGTGATGAATTTTGAGTATTGCGTTTGCTTTTAAAATAGTTTACTTGGAAGTTTATATAACTTACTTTCAAATGTAGGCTATGTTTAACAACTCTCAATGCCTGACATTTTGACAGTTGGCCCTCACAAGCATGTAGTTAGTGGCACATAATTTGGAGACTTCAGTCTTCATGGCAAAGGAGAGATTTGTAGGATGAATTGCTAAGTGGAAGAGTCAAACCTCTGTGCCTCAGGGGACATGAATAGTGGTTAAGATGTGGGGGAACAGGCAACTGCATCTGTTCAGGTGGACCTCTCCAGGTGGCAGCAGAAGCTGCTGCCAACCCAGCACTGTCAACTCCTGGAAGCCATCCCAGACTGTGCATCTGCTCTTGCAGCTTCCCCTTGCAAGAGGGTGGATTTATGGAAGCCTTTCTTTATTGTGGAACACAAAGGAGCCACACTGGATTATGTTGGCAGCACCAGTGAACACAATGAGGGCTTAGTTCGGAATTTAGGTAGTGCTTTATCAACACTGGGATAATTCAGATGTACAATGATGGGGAAACAAAGCGTGTTGTCATCCCAGCCATGTTTCTCCCTGCTTTCCTTGTATTCTTCCTTAAGGGTCATCAGGCTGCTGAATCATTGTCCAGGAGAGGATGGTACAGGCTGTGTTGGAGCTGTCTTTGAGAAAAAAGGTCAACCTTGGAATATAGGTGTAGATTTATTCTGAGAAGTTCTTTCAGTCCTCCTATTTAAAACAAACAGCATTAGTAGATATTTAATAGATTGATTTTTAAATAATTGAATGAATAAGTGAATGAAACAATTAATCAACGGTGGGTTTTTTTTCCCAAGGGGAAAAAAAAGAACTATGTAACTCTTGACATGAATATGGTTCTCCACAGAATTTCTTTTCATAACATAATCTTCCTTTTCCCCATCTCTGCTAGAGGAATATATTTACCTATTCTATTGATGTTGTGTTCAGTCTTGTAACTTACTTTGGCCAATGAGATGTTAGCAAGCATGGTGCAAGCAAAGTGTTTAAGCATAACTTGGAGGTTAGACATGCATGCTTGTGTATCTGCTGTCACCATGAGAAAAGCTTCCCCTGGAAAGTCGGTAACTCTCAGTCCTGGGCTAAAGGATGAGACACATTGAGCAGAACAGAACCCAGCCCAGAAAAAGGTAAGCCTGGCTGGGTCTACAGCTTGAAGCAGAACAGCCTATTAGAAGCCAAAAGACAGCACCTAAACTCAGCCAATTCACAGACACATGAGTGTAGTTGTTAGGCAGCAATAACTGATTAATACAGCCCAGATGGGGCCATACCCAGGGTCCTGTCCCTGGGAAGAACTGGATGGGATTAGTACTTTGTACCAAGACTTTGCAAGGAGAAAGGACACTTTTCAATTAATTTACTCATCCATTATCTTTACCAAGAGCCAATCGTGTGGTAGACACTCTGCAAGATACACAAATACAACCTGGCATTGAAAACCAAAATTCCACTCTTTAATTTAAAGGATCATTAATTGGCTTTCATCTAAGGAGCTTGAGTCATGGTTATTCTGAATATATGTGGTGCCTGCCTATATTCTTTCCATTAAGGGACACGTGAAGCCCCTGAAATTTTCAACTGGCTTTATTATCTGGAAGGGGCGATGAATAAAATATCTCTCTTCTCTGTGTTTAAAAGGCCACTTGGCTTACATATTAGTTAGAACTCTCTTTCTGTAAGAGGTGAAAATCCACCTCAAAGTGGTGTAAGCCTAAGAAGAACCTATTAGTCACCTAACTGAAAATTCCAGAGAACTTACACTAGGAAAAGATTAACCCAGGGATTCAAGGCATATCATTAGTACTTATTTTCTCTTTCCCTTGGGTCTACACTTTTTTTGTGTGTTGGCTTCATTTCTAGAGTCCTTGTGGCAGTCAAAAACTCCTGGTCTTCATAACCCCAAGTTCAAATCCAAAGGAAAAGATTTTTTCCATAGCTCCCACCAAGTCCAGGGATTGACTCTGACTGGGATTAGTGGTGTAATTTGAGTCACATGCCTATCCCTGAACCAATCATTGCAATTGAAGAAATGAAATGTTTTGTTTGACTAGGGATAGTTATGTATCGTGATCATGCCTTCCTCAAAGAGTCACAAGTGAAGGAAAGAAAAAAAATAGGAGTAATGTCTCCAGAAATGAGGTGAAAGAAAACTTTATGGACAGAAAGAAACAAATGTATAGTTAGGTTGCTTTAAAAGTAAATATGTAGGTATTGTGATTTTTGACAAGGATGCTACATGTAACTGAATGAGGTTGGACCCCTACCATATTAAAAATTAATTGGACCAAAGACCTAAATGTAAGAGCAAAAACTATAAAAATTCTTAGAAGAATACATAAGTGAATCTTTGTGACCTTAGATTTGGCAATGAATTCTTAATACCAAAAGCACAAACAGCAAAAGAAAAATAAGATAAATTAGACTTCATTAATGCTTCAAAGGGCACTGTTAAAAAAGTCAAAAGACAACCCACAGAATGGGATATATTATTTGCAAATCACATTTCTGATAAATGACTTATATCTAGAATATATAAAGAACTCTCACAACTCAATAATAAAAAGATAACCCAGTTAAACATGGGCATATGGATCTGAATAGACATTTCTCCAAAGAAGGTATACCATTGGCCAACAACATGAAAAGAAGCTCAACATCAGTAATCATTAGAGAAATGGAAATCAAACCACAGTTAGTTACCACTTCATACCTACTAGGATGTGTATGATTAAAAAAATCAATTGTTAGCACAGATGTGGAAAGATTGGAACCTTTTTATACACTGATGGTGGGAATGTAAAATGGTGCAGTCTCTATGGAAAACAATATGGTGTTCATTCAAAAAGTTAAATATAGATTTGTCATTTAACTCAACTGTTCCATTCCTATATATATTTACATCCAAGAGAAATGAAAGCACATCTACATAAAAATTTGTCCACAACTGTTCATAGTACTATTAGTCATGATAGCCAAGAAGTGAAAAATATCCAAATATCTGTCAACTGATGAATGAATAAATAAAATGTAGCACATCCATATAATGGAATATTATTTGGCTAAAAAAAGAAATGAAATAGGGATGCATGCTACAACATGGATAAACCTTGAAAATATTATGCCAAGTGAAAGAAGCCAGTCATAGAAGAAAGTCATAGAGGCAGAAAGTAGTTAGTGATTAGCTAGGTCTGAAGGAGATGTGGGGATCAAGAGGTAATTCAAAGGTGTAGGGTTTAAGGGAGTGAATTGTATGGCATGTGAGTTGAATCTAAATAAAGCCATTACAAAAGAAGAGTAAATATCTACCAACATCAAATAGTCCAATTTCTCAAATAGACTAATAGTTTATAGTCCTAACCATTAAATAGAAAATGAAGTTATGTATTTATAAAATAGTTTGATATTATCTTCCATGAAGATTTGAGTAGCTCCATCTAATTTTCCTTCCTCATCATTTTGTTTCTTATTATAGTATGTTGTTCTATATCATGGAAACTTCCTTTTGTATTAAAAATAATAATAAAAGTAATAAATCATAATGAGTTGACAAAAATGAAATGAATTGTAAATCATTTCATATTTATATTATGCTAGGAATTTCAGATTATGTAAGGATGATTGATATCACTTATTAATAGAACAATCCATATGAAGCAATCAATATGTATTAGGTTTGGTAATCTTTTACAGGCATGCCTAATTAGCATTTTCTACTTACATTTCTCAATAAAAATAGAATCTCCTAGCATTCTGAAGATTGCATTAATTTGTAACACCTGATGGCACAAAAAGAGAGGAAATTTTAAGTCTTCATTAATGGCCTGGAAGAGAGAATAAACAGCAGGCTCATTAAATTTTACACTGATACCCAATTAGAAAGTTTTCCCACACTAGGAAGGCCAATAAAGTTATAAAAATAGATCTTGGGAATTTGATTCGATGTAGACAAGAATCAAACTACGGGGAATTTAATCCGTTTGACAACAAGGTAATGTTTTTGAAGGAGGTAAAATAACTATGGCAAATTTTACTCGAAAGGTAGTGTGGGCCAAAGATGCTAGAACTTACAGGGTAAATGTAGGCAGACATAAACATTCAATGGGATATAAAGATATTCTGTCCATATTGGACAGAAGATCACAACATAAGCATTTAAATGTCAGTAGTTGAGTATACTTAATTAAACCCCTGTTCAGATTGTGTTTAAGAACTTACAGTCTGGAGTCAGATAGCTCAAGTCTCAATCTAGTTTCTGCCATTTACTTAAACAAGTTAGTTTACTTCTGTACACTTCATTTCCCTCATGTATAAAATCTAGATAATAATTTCTAACCAGAATAAAGAATATATTAATAGCTGGGAATCCTGCATAGTGTCTGGCACTTAGGGACTAATACGTATTTGCATTTTAATTATTATTATTTTTATTACTATTTCAGCAGCTTCCTAATGATTCCTCCTGACTTCTGTCAACACCTCACTTTGCCACTGAGTGATCTTTATAATAAACAAATGTGAAACTGTTGCATTTTGGCTTAAAACATTCTACTGGCTGCATGAAGCCCATGGACCAAAGGTCAAATCATTTGCATGGCACATAAGACTCTCTGGAGAAGGAAATGGCAACCCACTCCAGTATTCTTGCCTGGAGAATCCCATGGACGGAGGAGCCTGGGGGGCTACAGTCCACGGGTTCCAAAGAGTTGGATAAGACTGAGCGACTTCACTCACTCACTCTAAGACTCTTTAAGCTCCAGCCTCGATCCCCTTCTCTGTCTTTAGCCTTTGTGTACTCTACCACTGAAGTTAACACAGGCTTTTGCTTCTCTTGGAACCCCAAATGTCTACTTGAACTATTCCTTTTTCCTGAAATGGGAGAAAAGAAACATTCTTCTTGTCATGAACTGCAGAGTCTATACTTTTTGCCCGACTAGCAACCTAACAGTTAGTGTGGATTTCCTGGATACAATCAGAAGACATGGAATACCCGAATCAGAGACAAATATCTTTATTACTCACAGCACAACAATACGCATGAGGTTCGTGTTTGTGCCACTTTTCCTTGCCTGCCAAGTCCCACAAAGGCGATGTGTTGTGGTCCAGGTGGATGCTTCACACAAAGTAGGTTTGTGTCACGGCTGCGGAACTGCAATCTTAGGAAATGAAAATAGCTTGTATAATGGGCTACAAGGAAACCTGCCTGAACTTTGCTCCAGATGTAGACATTATCTTTTTTAAAAATTTTTAATTGAAGGATAATTGCTTTATAGAATTTTGTGGTTTTCTGTCATACATCAACAAGAGTCAGCCATAGGTACAGCCATGTCCCCTCCCTCCCATCTCCTTCCCATCCCATCCTTCTAGATTGTCACAGAGCCACTGTTTGAGTTCCCTGAGTCATACAGCAAATTCCCATTGGCTATCTATTTTACATATGGTATTGTAAATTTCTGTGTTACCCTCTCCATACATCTCTCCTTCTCCCTCCTTCCATCCCCCCATGTCCATAGGTCTGTTCTCTATGTCTGTTTTTCCATTGCTGCCCTGATAATAAATTCATCAGTGTCATCTTTTTAGATTTCATATATATGTGTCAGTATATGATATTTATATTTCTCTTTCTGACTTCACTCTGTATAATAGGCTCTAGGTTTGTCTACCTCATTAGAACTGACTCAAATGTGTTCCTTCTTGTGGCTGAGTAATATTCCATTGTATATATGTACCACAGCTTCTTTAGCCATTCATCTGTTAATGTACATCTAGGTTGCTTCACTGTTGCTGCAGTGAACATTGGGGTACATGTGTCTTTTTCAGTTTAGGTTTTCTCAGTGTATATGGCTAGGAGTGGGATTGCTGGTTCATATGGTGGTTTTATTCTTAGCTTTTTAAGGAATCTCCATACTGTCTTCTATAGTGGCTGTATCAGTTTACATTCCCACCAACAGTGCAAGAGAGTTCCCTTTTCTCCACACCCTCTCCAGCATTTATTGCTTGTAGACTTTTTGATGGCCATTCTGACTGATGTGAGGTGGTATTTCATCATAGGTTTGATTTGCATTTCTCTAATAATGAGGGATGTTGAGCATCTTATCATGTGCTTGTTAATCATCTGTATATCTTCTTTGGAGAAATGCAGATGTAGACATTGTCTTTATGATATTGGACAGCAAGCAAGCTTGCCACCTGTTCTAGAGGGAGACACTATCTCTATCTTCCAAGGCTATAGAAACAATATTGCTCAATATTACAGGTCATGAAACAATAGCCTCTCTTTATTTAAAATTTTGATATTTTTTCATCATGAATTTTTTTGGCATTTATTTTGATTTTTAAAATATTGCATTAAAATATTGACCGTGTTAGCAATAATATTAATACAATAATAGTTGGAGACTTTTAACACACCACCATTTAGACTTAATAGATATCTATAGGACAGTCCATGCAAACACAGCTGGATTCACATTCTTTTTAAGTGCACCTGAAGTGTTCTCCAGGATAGGTCATGCACTAGGCCACAAAACAAGTCTCAAGATATTTAAGAGGATAGAAATTGTATCACGTGATTTTCCTGACCACACTGATATGAAACTAGAAATCAATTACAGGAATAAAAATGGGAAAAACACAAACATGTGGAGGCTAAACAAAATGCTATTAAAAAACCAATAAGTCAATGAAGAAATCAAGAGGAACTCTGAAACTACATCAAGGAAAGTAAAAATGGAAGCACAGCTTTCCAAAATCTATGGGATGCAGCAAAAGTGGTTCTAAGAGGGAAGTTTATGGCAATACAGGCCTTCCTCAAGAACCAAGAAAAATCTCAATCTAACCTACCATCTAAAGGAATTAGAAAAAGAACAGACAAAGTCCAAAGTCAGCAAAAGGAAGGCAGTAACAAAGATCAGAGAGGAAATAAATATAACACAGACAGCCCCCCAAATAGGGGAAAAAATAGTTCAGTGAAAGCAGGAGCTGTTTTGTTTTATTTTTAGGATAAACAAAATTGATAAACCTCTTGCAAAGCTCATCAAGAAAAGAGAGAGGGCCCAAATAAACAAAATGAGAAACCAAAGAGGAGAAATAACCAATTTCACAGAGATGCAAAAAGAATCATGGGAACACTACAAACAGTTATATGCCAGCACATTGGTCAACCTAGAAGAAATGAATACATTTCTAGAATATGTAACCTTTTAGGACTGAGTCAGTTAGAAATAGACAACCTGCATAGTCTGAACACTAGTAGTGAAATTGAATTTGTAATTAAAAAAAAAAAAACAAAAAACCTCAGCAAACAAACGTCCAGGAGCAGATTGCTTCACAGGGGAATTCTACCAAACATGTAAAGAACTCATACCTATCCTTCTCAAGTGCAGTGCAAGTCACTCAGTCGTATCTGACTCTTTGCAACCCCATGGACTATACAGTCCATGGAATTCTCCAGGCCAGAATACTGGAGTGGGTAGCCTTTCCCTTCTCCAGGGGATCTTCCCAACCCAGGGATCGAACCCAGGTCTCCCACATTGCAGGCGATTCTTACCAGCTGAGCCACAAGGGAAGCCCATCCTTCTCAAGCTATCCCCCCCCCCAAAAAAAAAAATTGAAGAGAAAGGAACACTCCCAGATTCATTCTATGAGGCCAGTTACCCAGATACCAATGCTAGACAAAGATATTACAAATAAAGAAAATTACAAGCCAGTATCTCTGTGTATAGATGCAAAAATCCTCAACAAAATTGTCTTTTGTTGGTGATTTTCCCATGCAGAAGAGTTTTTTAATAGTCAGATTTAATGATCTTTTATGGAATTGGGATTTTTATCTTTCTTTCAGACTCTAAGTTTTTAAGTTAAAAATAATACATTATTACTGTCCTCAAGCAATCATCTTTAAAAACTAATTTGAGATAAATAGATTTATTAAGTAAAAATTGATATTACACATCTCACTCCTGCCGCCCATTCGCAGAGGTAACTGCTGTTAACTGTTTCCTAGCTTGTAAGCTGGGAATAATCATATCTGTGGAGCAGGACACACACACCCACCCACACACACAAGCACATATACGTGGACATAGTTAGCATGTATTATGTGTGATATATAATGGCCATTGCTGCTGCTAAGTCACTTCAGTCATGTCCAACTCTGTGCGACCCCATAGACGGCAGCCCATCAGGCTCTACTGTCCCTGGGATTCTCCAGGCAAGAACACTGGAGCGGGTTGCCATTTCCTTCTCCAATGCATGAAAGTGAAAAGTGAAAGTGAAGTCGCTCCATCGTGTCCGACTCTTAGCGACCCCATGGACCGTAGCCCACCAGGCTCCTCTGTCCATGGGATTCTCCAGGCAAGAATTATAGCCTCTCAGTTCTTTTTTAAAAAAGTATTTATTTATTTATTTATGTCTTTGGCTGAGCTGGATCTTAGTTGCAACATGTGGAATCTTTAGTTGTGGCATGAGAACTCTTAATTGTGGCATCTGGGATCTAGTTCCTTGTCCAAGTATTGAACCTGGGCTGCCTGCATTGGAAGTGCAAAATTTTAGCCACTGGACCACAAGGGAAGTTCCTAGCCACTCAATTCTTATTAATTTACTTCTTCCTGTTCTTTTAGGCAAGTTATTTCACCTTTCAGTCAAGAATTTTCTCATCTCTGGTGATGTCTAAAGTCTTTCTGAGCCCTATGATTTGACATATTTTTTATTGTATTCCACCTTAAACAAACCCACTCTAATAATCACCTGGCTTATAGTATTTCCTGTTGTTTGGCTTATGAAATTGACACAGCTTATAGAACATTGCTTTTTATTACATGATTTGCAGCTCTTATCTCTTTCAGCTTCCTGTATTTCTGCACATACCGAATAGTATAAGCCAGCAAAAATCAACACCACCGCTACATAGAAACATTTCTTCACTTTCACCTGGGTGAATAGGTAGGATTTAAGTCATTGGAGTATTTGTCTAATCTATTGATGTCTGTCTTCTGTATTTTGAGATAACATCCATCTAGAAATATTTTTAGAATTCATGGGGAGATGATTCTGCTCACAATATATCAAAAGCCATTGAGATTCCTGAGAACAAGGTTGATTGCAGGTTTCCCCTGCTATTTGAAAGGAGAGTGTTCCTATGAAAACTTTCAGGAAGCAATGACCTTACGACACATCTTACTAAGGGATGCACCAAATAAATTGAGGTAAAGCCCAGGTGCTCACAGAGCTGGGTGAAAGCATGGCAGCTGGCTGCTGAGATGCTGAGTGCAGGTCCTGAGAAGAAGCTTGGCAGGGACTCTCTCACCGCTGGGGATGCTTGCTGCCTTTGTAACCTGCTCCTTGTAAAACAAACCCTGAGCACTGTTTTCACTTTTTGCCTTTTCTCCTAAAAGCGAGACTCCTCTTTGGATTTCTTTAGGTTGACAAAAACAGGTACTAGCGTAGGTCTTTTGTAGAAAGAAAGTGGCCATAAAGGGAACTTTTGAAAGATAGGGAATACTTGCAATGGCAAACTCAGTCTTTTCAACCTTTGTGATCATGTGTGGGTCATGACACTGATGCAGCGAAGGGTGGGGTTGGAGGCAACCTGGATTGAAATGTAAGTGTAAAATTGCTACACGATAAACACTTCCTTCATTTCTTCCTCCATTTATCTTACCTCTTCTTTCTCTTCTTTACCATTCTTCCTTTTGTCTTTTCTTCCTTCCTGCTACAATCCCACATAGAATCACAGAAACCTAAAGTAAGTAATCATGAGACCAGTGTCCACTGTGTGAAAACTCCAAACTCCGTACTGCAACAACATAATTGATCGGGGGGGAGGGGAGACTTTAAATATGTATAAGCTAGCCTGTCTCAGATATAACCATTCACTTAATTACAGACTGAATGACACATTTTGCCAAGTGAATATTAAAAAATGTTTAATTCATTTATTTTATTACCTCTGTATCTCCAGAGGGACTAGGGCAATGAGAACAGAAACAGCTAATTAAATGTCTTGGTGAACGGGCAAGTAGCTGAAGCTTGTTTACAGGCTTGGTATACTGCGTAATTAGATTGCAACTTGGGGAGAATAAAATCTCTGATGCTTAAGATTCTCATTTTTCTCCTTGGGGATAAACCTATAGATGTGTGCTGTTGGTGGCCAATAAGCAGGGCTTAGTTTCTGGAAGAACTATGACACTTTTGCCTGGCTTCTATTCAATAGATTTCTCTGTAACTGAGTCTTTACTGCTGGCAGAAGTGTTACGAAGCCAGTTGACCCAGGGTTGCAAAGAGATTTAACCTTTTGCTACAAAGGGTATCTGAACTTCTCAAAAGGGAGCCCTGTGGTGTCTACTAACTGTAAACAAATGCCAATCCTATGATCCAGCAGCAATTTTACACCCCCAGGTATATCCCTAAAAGAAATGAATGTTTCTGCTGATCAACAGAACAAAACAAAACCCATAAAAACCATGGTCAAGAAAGTTCACGGCAACTTCATTTATAATAGCACCAACTTGAAAATGACACAAATGTCCATCAGGAGTAGAAATGGAAAATAAATTTTGCTGTGTTCATAGACTAGAAAGCTCCACAGCAGTGGAAAAAGAAGAAGTGCTGGTATATGCGGCTGCATGGATAACTCTCCCATGTGTTATGGTGAATGAAAGAAGCCAGAGGGTGCAAGCTGTGCATGATGTTCAAGATGAGGTTGGAATAAGTTATGATGATGGCAGTCAGAATAGTGGTTCCTGCTCTGGGGTGTGGGGAGCGAAGGGTGTATTGATGAAGGGTCATGGAAGAGCCTCGTGGGGCACCGGAAGTATTCTAGATCTTGATCTGGGTTGTGGTCACATGGTGTATACATTGGTAAATACCTTTGAAGGAAACATTCTTGTACACTTTATACAGTTAGTGTTTTTGTACTGTTGCGGGCATGCATGCTCAGTCACTTGGTTGTGTCTGACTCTCTGACCCCATGGACTGTAGCCCATCAGGCTCCTCTGTCCATGGGATTCTCAGGCAAGAATACTGGAGTGGGTGGGGTGCCATTTCCTTCTCCAGAGGATCTTCCTGACCCAGGAATCGAACCTGGGTCTCCTGCATTGCAGACAGATTCTTTACTGTCTGAGCCATCAGGGGGTGCTGTTACACCCCAGTAAAAAGCCAACAAAGAAAGCAAGCCATCAGTAAAATTTTCCAAGGGAAACTCTTCCTCAATACCAAGTGCAGACCTGGAGAGAGACCAGTGGTATCAAGTGTGTCTCACAGATTTCATGTGGGGCCTGAATGACACTGTGGACAGATGTCCTCGTGGATGGGAGTGAACAGAGGCCACTGTGCTCCCGGCCTCCAGCTTATCCCTTCCTTTTTCATGTCTGTTCCTTATCTTCTTTGGCAATCTTGATCCTTTGAGCAGCTGTTTCCTGTGTAAAGTGGTGTCCCAATGAGGGGTGAGGGGACAAGAAGAAAGATGAGTTTCATAAGCTCAGGCCCTGAGGGGACTCATCAGCTGTGATAAGACAGAGCTAGGCTTCCTGCCAGGGAAACTGGATAAACAGTTGCCAGATAAGAAGGAGAACAAGAGTTGGAGGAGAAGCCAGAAGTGAGATGATGTGGGTTTTGGGAAAGGGGAGCCCAGTCCTCACCACAGAAATCTCAGGTCGGATAATGCCACCCATGGGGTGTCTTGCCTTTCTTCCCAACCTCTTTTTCTAAATACTACTCTGACTCCCAATTTTCCTTCTCTTACCAATTTTGTGTTCCAAATGACCAACGTGGAGTCTTTTGTTTTCCTTCTTCTAAAATCTGTCTGGCTGGAAACATCCGTTTTTCAATTTAAACAGTGTCACAGATGAACAGAATGGTTATTATATTCATACTCACATTACTAAATTTAATTTTCAAAAATTTGGCTCTAAACTCTACTAAGGATTCTAATGCCAAGACTTTCCTGACATAAGTATTCCTTTAAACTTTATGACTGATTGCTATTCTTACCTCCCACATATATTTTCTTTCAGTGAAAGAGTAGATGGAAGATACAGATTGGGAAAATGAGAAAAAAATCCCTCCTAACAGATATTTTAGTACTGGATAGTGAAGCGTTTTTTGGCTTCCCTACCTGAGACAGTTGGAAGAGTGATTTATTCGTATCTGTTATAATAAATGTCCTCTGTGTTCCGTTTTTGCTGGGAGAGACTCAACAGCTTGTTTACAGCATTTTTGTCTTTGGATTTTGGCACCATAAATAGACATAACTAGAGGCACGGGTAGAGTTTGGTCTTCACTGAAAGCCTGATCAGAGAGCCTGACACATACTGATTACTGTGCCCGAATCCTTTGTATTTCAGGAGACACAGTGGGCCAGCAAGCGCAAGGCAGTTAACCTTAGACGTGAGGATTTTGTGATGAACAAATTAATGCTGAATCTGGACACATGGTTATGCATTGACCTGAATGTTAACATTTCCTCAGCTGTGTTGTTAATGTTTTTTTTAATTGAAGTATGGTTCATTTACAATGCTGTGTTAATTTCTTCTGTACAGGAATGTCATTTAGTTCTCCATGTATATACATATATATGTATATATGTGTGTGACACATTCTTTTTTATATTCTGGTTTTTTAACACTGTATTTCTCATTTCACTGAGAGGGCAGCATCATGACACAAAGCTTTATATGTGTCTCTTTCTGAAACACAACATTATCGAATTACACATACAGATCCAGTTGCCCTTGCAGCTCTCAGAGAGAGAGATTCCCCCAAATGTGGGCTAACTTGAGAACAGCCCTGTATTTGTGAAATCCGCCACGCATTTCAGATTTGATACTTCACACATCATCAAAAGGTTGTCAGCAAGTCAAGAGACATAGAAATTTAGAGATGGAATGTAGCGTTTCTGAGTCCCTGTCAAAGTTGTCAAGTCTTTGTTTCCCTGACTTTGCAGAAAGAAAAGCTAAGCAGTGTGAGTGGGGAGAAATCTCTGTGTTTAAAGGTACAGCAGGGCTTTCTAGTATTAAACTTAATAGCAGGCTGTGTTTATGTTGTTCAAAGTATGAGCATTTGTACATCCCAATATTTTTCAGTCTCTGAACCCAAAGGTAGCATGCTCTCACCGTTGTTTGCCTTCCTCACAAAATGTATTGAACAATGGCTGGGAAGTTTGTAACCCAGTGAATATACTTAGAGTTTATATTTTTGACTTGCACCATGCTCCTCAAACCTTCTCCATAAATATGAATTCTTCTGGGATGTGATGGGGGAAAAGTTAATGCCAAGACTGATAGAAACCTTCTGTAGATGGATTGCATGGATGTAGACTAGCTTTTTTCCCTTGCCATCTTTTCTAGAATGGGAAGAGGCCGAGGCATAACAGTCTCCATCATGTTTTTATGTTTTAAACTGTTGATGTTCCAAAATGGAAATAGCACCTGTTCCTTTAGGCATTCTCTCAGCCTACCTGTCAGTCATTGCAAACTTATTTCTGGTTGCTGATGCTTTTACTTGTATTATTTCTCATTCACAGGCTTGAAGCTATAGAGTTATTTGCCTTCCCTCTTGCTTACTGGGGCTTCCTGGTGGCTCAGATGGTAAAGAATATGCCTGCAGTACAGGAGATCTGGGTTCAGTCCCTGGATTAGGAAGATATCCTGGAGAAGGGATGGCAGCCCATTCCAGTATTCTTGCCTGGAAAATTCCATGGACGAGGAACCTGGCAGGCCATGTGACCATGGGGTCACAAAGAGTTGGACACGACTGAGAGACTTCCACTTGCATACTGGGCCAACCAAACATTCACCATGGCCCAAACCACAAGAAAGCAATTGCACACAAAGACTTGGGTTTCACTGATGAAGATCCTGTGGTCATACTTCAGTAATGCTGAATTGGCTCCCGTTGGAGACAATGGTTTCTGATTTCCCATTGCCTATGGTGGCACTGGTGCTCAATGTATAATCTCGACCTTCAAATATATAGGGTGTCTGTCAGAGTGCTGTGTGGTAGCAGAACCATGAGCGCCTTCTGCTCCTTCCAGGAGTCTCCTTGGAACCCCTTTCAGATCTTTATAATAGGGAAGGACTCACACTCTTAAAGGATTCCCACTTCCTGTTTCCTATTTGAGACAGGGTTGTGTACTGAAAATGACCTGGTTTTTAGAGCCAGGGCAGTCAGTGGTTGAGTCAAGGCTCTGCTCTTGGATCTTGAATGAGTCAGGTTAACTTTTCTGAATACCAGTTTCCCCCTTTGAAAAAAAAAGAAATCAGAATAACACCTATCTGACACAAGTCTGCTGCAATGAATAAAAGTACTAACACAAGTAAAGTGCTCATCATAGGAGCCGTTCAACCAGTGTTGATTCTGAGCTTTGCCCCTCTTCACATGAGCCTTGTCTCTCTGACTCTATTATATTAATTCAATAGGCATCGGTTGCGCATCTGCTATGGGATTCACTTTGTGGAAGGTCATGGGGGAGAAAACAAAAACGAGTAAGACAGTCCTGTCTGCAGGAAATAGTATTCTAGTATGTTGTCTCTCACCCTTGGCTGCACTTTGGAATCATCAGAGGAGCTGTAAAGGATGCCAATGTTCAGGTCATTCCCCAGGTCAGTTGCATCAGAATCTCTAGGAGCAGTGCCCCAGGAGAAGTATTTCTTTGCTGCTGCTGCTGCTAAGTCACTTCAGCCATGTCTGACTCTGTGACCCCATAGACGTCAGCCCACCAGGCTCCCCCGTCCCTGGGATTCTCCAGGCAAGAACACTGGAGTGGGTTGCCATTTCCTTCTCCAATGCATGAAAGTGAAAAGTGAAAGTGAAGTCACTCAGTCGTGTCCGACTCTTAGCTACCCCATGGACTGCAGCCTACCAGGCTCCTCCATCCATGGGATTTGCCAGGCAAGAGTGCTGGAGTGGGGTGCCATCGCCTTCTCTGAGTATTTCTTTAAGGCCCACTAATTCCAACGTGCATCCAAGTTGAGAATCAATGTTCTAGAGCCAAGTCCAACATGAATCCTAGAGTTAGACAGTCCAATTCTGTCTGATACAGAGGATTCAGGGCCAGTGGGATGGAGAGGGTTCAATCATGAAGTGTCTCGTATACCATCTTATGAAACATGGTTTTTGTCTTAAAAATGTTGGAAAATCAGTGAAAGAATGATCTGATTAAGCTCTAGAGTCATTCCCCTGGCATATGTGTGAAGGATGTTTAGCAGATGCTGTTCCACCCATATACTTGGGAATTTACCATTGTAGACATCCCCCCAACTGCCTGATGGTCTTCTCGGCATGATGGAACCCTATTCTTTGTCTGCTCCTGTGTACAGCACACTGGAAGTATGGGGTAATTAGACAAGTCATAGCTCCACTGCAGTAGCAACCTCTGCCGACTTACAGAGGATGTTGTTTAAACACTCTAGTTCCCATAGCCCTTGAGTGGGATAACTTGAGGTATGTGGTCTATCTCCTAAAGTAGCAGAACTAAGCTATGGTTGCCACAGTGCCAACTAGCTTGATAATGTACCTTTATTTGGCTTCTTTCTCTTCCCTGCATCACCTTTATACTTGTCTACGCAAGGTTTCTCACTGTGGCCATTATTGGCATTTAGAGCTGACTAATACTTGGCTATTTTTGTTGTGTGTGTGTCGGGGGTGGGGGGGTGAGGAATATCCTGTACCTTGTTGAATGCTTAGCAACATCCCTGATTTCTATCCACTAGAGTTCATTGAACCACCTCTCCCCCAAACCGTAACAACCATAAATATCTCCACCTTTGGACAAATGTCCCTGGGGGACTAAATTGTCGCTCCCTGTGGGTTAAAACTACTGCTCTACTGATGTTTCCTGCGTTCACCTCCCAAACAAGCTGCTTGCCCTGCAGTCCTTGTCTCTGGATGTGCTTCTGAGGAACCTAAACAAGACAGAGAAATTGAAGAGGGCCGCACCAGGGGTATGGAGACCATTTGTGAGATGGTCAGTGGGTCTGAGACAGAGAAGATAATGAGCCTCAGATGAGGCTGTGGTAGTAGAGAGGGAGAGATGCATATGAGACACCAAGAGAGATACCAGATGATGGAACTTCAGCCTCAGAGCCTCAAAGAGTGAGGAGTGAGTAAGAAGAAATTTAGCATGACTCTGGAGATGCCATTCAGTGAGAGGAAATCCAGGAGTAAGAGCTGGATTTTAAAAATACATGTGTATTTATTTATTTGGCTGGGCCAGGTCTTTGTTGTGGCATATGGGATCTAGCTCCCTCACTGGGAATCAAACCCTGATTACTCCAGGATTACTGAGAAATTAATATATGAATGAGAAATTTGGGGGAGAACATGTAGCATTTTCAAATCTAAGTGGCAAGTAGGACCTTTCCTATAGGTCATGCAAATCAGGAAGATCTGACCTGATCAGGATAGGAAATGACCATTCCTTTCATAATGGTACAGACATAAAAATATGTTTCTATTTCCTCAAATTCAAAGTGGAGCACCTAATTGCTGATCTGAGAAAGACTGATGGTTTCGCTCGAATTTTAGAATGCTTTCAGAGAGTACGTTGTTTTATTTAGCTTATCTTTTTAGTAGATAACATTGAGGATTGTAGTCATTTATTTATGAAAATTTCTGTGTAAATGTGAAGAGGAGGATGCTAATCATCAAAGTAACATCTCCCCTGTCTCTCTGACATGATAGTTTCCAGGCATCTACACCATCCCATTAAGCTGGTAAATCTCCACTGTCTTTTGATGTTCAGAAATAAAGAGAATTATGAGAGAATAACATCAATGGCATTTCACACTTTACTTTGAAGCACATGACCCGTGGCCTGTTGACCTATTTCTCTGTGCTTCTTTGTAGTATCTTTTTTGCAAGGAGTATGAAATACTTTGCAACTATTTATTTTTATAACATTTTTGGGATGTTCAAATGGACAGGAATATTTGAGCTGTTTCAGTTTTTATCGCACCCAAGTTAGAAAAGAATTGGCCAAGTGGCACTCATCTTTAAGAAGCGTTGGGAATCACGATTTCTATGCTCAATCCACTAAGCTTGGTGTCCACATTTTTTTAATGGCACTCATTTGAGCAAATGGTGTGTTTAGTGCCATTGTCGAATATGTTAGTTTGTGGACTGAGACTGCAAAGGCCAGGGATCAGCAAACTTCCTACAAAAATGCCAGCTGGTGAATATCTCAGACTGTACAAGCCATACGGTTTCCGCTGCAGCTACTCAACAACCCTGCTGTAGCACGAAGACAGCCCGAAGCAATGTGTAAATGAATGAGCGTGCTGCTAGTGTTCCAATAGGTCTTTATTCCCCAGACTAGAAGGTGGACTAGATTTGGCCTGCAAAGCTACCGTTTGCTAACCCCTGGCGTTAAATCACATAAGAAAGGCTATAATCTGGGCTTCACAGTATCAGGGTGCTAATTTCACTCTTCCTTTGTGTGTGCCCTTCAAAGCTGTCAGATGACAAAGCTCTCAATAAGAGTGGTTAGTTTGTGTCAATAAACACAGCTGGGCAAATGCTATTAGTTTTATTCCAAATGACTTCACCCACCTTGCCAGTCCTTGTTTACTGGGATTCAGCCTCATCTCAGAACCTGGGAGAAATTTGATCTCAGTGAACTCTGGGTATTGCTGACTGGCCAGTAGCAATATGCTTAACCTGTTTATAAGAAGGAAGCCCAGTGATTTGCAAGATCCTTCCACTTCTAGCTTTGCAGGGTATGTCTAAGGCCATCTGCTCCTCCAGCAAGCACACATGTGGTCTCTGAAATGACCACACTCAAAAGTCTTGCCAGTCACTAATTTAACAATGCTAATAAAAAATAATGGTTGCTTCCGCTTGAGCAATCTGTCATTGTTCTTATGTAAACCTCTTATCTCTTGACAGTTAAAGCCACTGAGAGTTGCATTTCCCTGCATCACTCAACTTGTGAGGGGTGGAATTTGTGCGCAGACCCACATATTCTGAATGCAGAGCCTATATTCTTTTCACTTTGAAAGCCCCCTCTCTGTCAATAGCAAGTTACTAATGGCAGGGTTTCGGAGAAGGCAATGGCACCCCACTCCAGTGTTCTTGCTTGGAAAATCCCATGGATGGAGGAGCCTGGTGGGCTGCCGTCTGTGGGGTCGCACAGAGTCGGACATGACTGAAGCAACTTAGTAGCAGCAATGACAGAGTTTACACGGTGACTGGCACTGAGTTTTCCACAGGTGTGAACTCACTCGTCCTTGCAACAGGCCTGTGTCTTTTCATCATCCCCATGTTCCAGATTAGCAGCCTGAAGCACAATGATGACCCAGAGAACCCATGTCAAGGCAGTTCCTGGAGTCGAAAGGCATCAGTTAATCCAGATGGAAATAGTGAAAAGGTGTTAGTCGCTCAGTCGTGTCCGACTCTGTGATCCCATAGACTGTAGCCTGCCAGGCTCCTCTGTCCACGGAATTCTCCAAGGCAAGCATACTGGAGTTGGTTGCCATACCCTTTTCCAGAGGATCTTCCTGACCCAGGGATAGAACCCACGTCTCCTGCATTGGCAAGTGGATTCTTTACCATCTGAGCCATCAGGTACCCACCCCAAATGGAAACAGACTAGGCAGGAGATGCTTCCTTCATTTTCCTATATGAGAAGAGGAAGGAACGCCTTGGTGGTCTAGAGAAACAGTTGAGTCCCAGCCTGGCTGTACATTCTAACTGCACCTCTCCTCTCTCTACTCACCTTCCACGTCCATTCATTTCGTGCTGATATGTTCCAGCCTCCCTGGAGTTTTTCCCATGCTGCCAGATGAACCTCACATCAAAGCCACACATTTTGGAGAAGCCGCATGGACAACAGCAGAGAATATATCTGTCTCTGTCAAACCGTAAGACAAAGCATTACTGCTGCCTCGCCCTTTCCATTGCTCTCTTGAAAGGCACATGGCAGTGACACCAGAGCTGCTCAGGCAGCACTCCAGAGCCCAGGTGTTCAGGACGTGCTGTGCAGGTGGCATAAAAGGAGAGAGAACTCTCCAGGGCACCCACCGAGTCAGGCCACTGCAGCCATGAACCAGGAACTGCCTTCACACCATGTGTCCATGGCGGATCCAGGCATTTTCTTGTTTTTGCTGTTGTTACTAATGATAAGGATGGCATCAGATTCAATCCCCTCAAGTTCTAATCGCTGCTGGGTGAGAAAGTAGATGTCCTCTGTGTCCTCTTTCTCTTGGGGAATTGTGAGAGGACAGGAGTTAGCCATCATTTCTTTCTTCGCAAATTTTCTGCCATTCTGGTCTCTTCATTCACATATTCTGAAGATCTTTCTGTGCTTGTGGATAAGAGCTGCCAAGCTTGGAAGTGCCAGAGTGAGGCCCCTTGTAGTCAACGAACTGGTAGCTAGACTAAGTGACAGTTACAGGTTAGATATCATGCCCACAGCCTTTTTACCAAGTTATAATGCCAGTGTCAGATAAAATGCCACTACACGGAAAGGTCTTTTATATGTTTACTCATCGAAACTCTTCAGTATAGACAAGAGCTCCTAAAATAGTCCAGAGAGTTCCCAGGGAAAGCCCTTACCCAGCTTCCCCTAATGATTACATTTTGCAGGACCACAGTACAATGATAAAACCCAGCAAATTAACCTTGACAGAGCACTGTTCACCAAGGTATAGATCTTTTGTGACTTTCTCCAATTTCCCCACTAATGTCCTTTTTCTGGTCCTGAATCTCTCATTAAATTTAGTTGTGTCTCCTTAGTCTCTCACGATATGTGATACAGAATGGTTAAGTAATGTGCCAGAGGTTGCATAGTTATTAAATGACATTGTTGAGGTTTTGAATCCAGATGTCCCCCTATGAAAACCATTTTCTTAATCACTATACCATTGCCCTAAGTTTCCTTTTGGCCATTGACTGGACTGTACTGAGTGAAAAATAAGTGTCTCATTTCTATGCCCTTGACAGTTTAAATACTTTTTGTTTCAGTAGCTGGCATTATATTAACTAACATATATAGTGTTGAGTTATACTATAGAGTTATACTAATAAAGTCCACTGGGCTTTCCTGGTGGCTCAGACGGTAAGGGATCTGACTGCAATGTGGGATACCCAAGTTCAATCCCTGGGTTGGGTTCGATCCTTGGGTGGGGAAGATCCCCTGGAGAAGGGAATCACAACCCAGTCCAGTATTCTTGCCTGGAGAATGCTGTGGACAGAGGAGCCTGGTGGGCTGCAGTCCATGGGGTCACAAAGAGTTGGACACCACTGACCAACTATACTTTAACTTTTGTGGAGTTATACTAGTAGAGTCCATATAGTACAGAGTCCATACAATACAAAGTTATATTAGTATAGACTTACACTAGTGTAGTATCAGAGAAGGCAATGGCACCCCACTCCAGTACTCTTGCCTGGAAAATCCTATGGACGGAGGAGCCCGGTGGGCTGCAGTCCATGGGGTCGCTAAGAGTCGGACATGACTGAGCGACTTCACTTTCACTTTTCACTTTCCTGCATTGGAGAAGGAAATGGCAACCCACTCCAGTGTTCTTGCCTGGAGAATCCCAGGGACGGCAGAACCTGGTGGGCTGCCGTCTATGGGGTCGCATAGAGTCGGACGCGACTGAAGCAACTTAGCAGCAGCAGCAGTGTAGTATAGTTTGGCCATGATATTAGGGGCTTCCCTGGTGGCACAGTGGATGAGAATCTGCCTGCTAATGCAGGAGACGTGGGTTAGATCCCTGGGTCGGGAAGATGCCCTGTAGAAGGAAATGGCAACCCACTCCAGTATTCTTGCCTGGAGAATTTTGTGCACAAAGAAGCCTGGTGGGCTACAGTCCATGGGGTCACAAAAGAGTTGGACACGACTTAGCAACTAAACAACAAAATAGTATAGAGTTATCCTGGTAGGCTAATGGTTTAGTATAGTATAGGGTTAGCCCAGTACTCTTCTATATTGACACAAGAAAGCAGTACAAGTGTACTTGTCCTTTAATTTAGGCCTTTCCCCCCCAATACCTTCATTTATCTTTGATTATTTTAAGGCCTAATCAACAAATGTTAAAAATATATCTAAAATAAATTCACATTTCAAATTAAATAGGTGTCACAAAACAGTTTTTGAAATGATGGAGAAGGTGGAGGAGAGACTGGGTATTAGGAAACCCAACTTTCTTACAGTATTAGGAACTATCATTATTTCCTAAAGGTTTGGAATCTCTATTTCAGCATATGGTTGATGCCAGGGATTTTTAGGCTTTTTTTCTACATCTGTTTTTTTTGTCTCATATCAACACATTTCATAATTAAATTGAAAGTTGGAATCATTAATCAGCAAAATGTACTTAGAGCTAGGAAGTTTGTGTGGGAGCTAATTAAAGCATAGCCTGTGGGATAAAACTGAATAAAAATTCGACCCTTGGATGTAGCATCAAACATTTTCCCAGCAGAAACACCTCACAGAGGTGACTTCATTATTCCTAGCATTGCACTTGGTCAAGGTTTTGGAAAACAGCCCAATATGCTATAAAAGAGCATTAAAAAAAATTTTTTTTTTGCCTGTATAAACAAGCATGTTGTTGTGCGTGCTCAGTCGTGCCTGACTCTTTCCCACCCTATGGACTATAGAACACCAGGATCCTCTGTCCATGGGATTTTTTAAGCAAGAAAACTGGAATGGGTTGTCATTTCCTACTCTCGGGGATCTTCCTGACCCAGGAATTGAACCCATATCCCTTGCGTCGCCTGTGTTGGCAGGTTTCTTTACCGACTATGCCACCTGGGAAGCCCAAGAAAGAAAGTGAAAGTGTTAGTCACCCAGTTGTGTCTGGCTGTTTGCAACCCCATGGACTCTAGCCCACCAGGCTCCTCTGTCCATGGGGTTCTCTAGGCAAGAATACTGGAATGGGTAGCTACTTCCTTCTGCGGGGGATCTCCCCAACAATGAGTCTCTTGCATTGCAGGCAGATTCTTTACTGACCGAGCCACCAGGGTACTAGATATAAGCATAGGGGCCTTCCATTTTCCAAATAATACTTGGTCATCAACCAAGTACTTGATGAAATATTTTTTTCATCAGAGAAAAGTATTTGAAAAGTTCTGAGAGAATATCTGTGCAATTGGGTTTTCTTTCTTCTTTTCAGCCTCCCACTGATCCCCATGGTGGGCTACTGATGTACACTGTCTTCACTGTTGATAGGCTGTGTGGCGTGTGATATCCCTCCATACTCAGCGAAAGGGTAGATGGGCTGGTGTGTAGACACTGAAGATGCTGATGCGGGCTGGTGCCAGCAAACTTATTTACAATTGGATAAAAGGCGGGAAATGGCTTCACTTGTCCTGGTATCTCTGAACGTAGCACAGACCTAGCAGCTATGTCTGTAGCGACCATGAGAATACGTCTATTGTATCTTGAATTGCAGAGGGTCATGGCTCCAGTTTCTGCTCAGAAATCCATCATTGCATTTTATAAGAAGAGCTTCATTGCCTACTGCTTCTGTTTCATGATTCTCATTTTAAAAAATCCCACTCACCATGTATGCCAAAGTTTCTGTTGACATTTGGTTATTAATTTCCATTTTCCATGATATAAGTCAGTTCTTGCAAATTTATTAGACATTCACATTTAAATATATTTCAGTGGGTTTAAAACCCCAGTAAGCCCTCTGCATTTTAAAGAGAGTTTTCAGTGTAGAATATTCAGTTTCAAGGCTCTTCTGTATATGTTTATGATAATAGTTTTATAAATGATATAATTCCCTCATTTTTGGTGAGAAGTTACATAATGCTGGAAAATTTTCCAAACATTTATTTTGAACATGCTCTCTCTGTAAAATACCTCTTTGAAAAATCAGTCACTTTTGCACACTTTGCTAAAATGTTAGTATGTATATATCTTGAAAAGTCACAACAGTGCATTAGTTTTGTTTGTCTGCTAAGTAGCCAACTACAGACAACAACTTGCCATCATGCACAACTTCTATCCTTTTCCAGCAAACTAGGAAAATAAGCTTTTTTAAAAAATTATTTATTATGTCAGATTTTAGTTGAAGCACGCAAGATCTTCATTGCAGCACACGGAGACTCTCTAGTTGTGACATGTAGGCTCATTGGTTATGGTGCGTGGGCTCCACAGCATGTGGGATCTTAGTTCTCCAACCAGGGATGTAACCTGTGTTCTCTGTATTGCAGAGCAGATTCTTAACCACAGAGTGGATTCCTGGACCTATGTAACTTATCTTTAAGTCAAATACTTTGCCACAAGGTAGCCAGAAAATTCTGTAGCAAGAACAATAGAATGGTATAACATCTTGCTCAAAACATTATAAAGACTCTCCTGTTTAAAGGTCTTTTATAAAAGAAAACCTGATGACATCCTGTAGCATGGGAATTGAAATGTCACAAAGTGCCAATGATGGATAAGAGTGTCAGTCCCTCCACATTTTGACATTCCTGTCTTCCTCTGGGACATGTTATGGACTAAATGTGACCATCTGACATACAATTGAATGAACACGCCAGTGTCACTCCAAGAAGGAAATGGCAACCCACGCCAGTGTTCTTGCCTGGAGAATCCCAGGGACGGCAGAGCCTGGTGGGCTGCCGTCTATGGGGTCGCACAGAGTCGGACACGACTGAAGTGACTTAGCAGCAGCAGCAGCTGCAGCCAGCATCACTATTTGTATAAAATGTCAGTGGTGCTTGACTTCTTATACAGATGAAAATAACATCAGATCAGTAGCTCAGTCGTGTCCGACTCTTTGTGACCCCATGAATTGCAGCACGCCAGGCCTCCCTGTCCATCACCAACTCCCGGAGTTCACCCAGACTCACGTCCATCGAGTCAGTGATGCCATCCAGCCACCTCATCCTCTGTCGTCCCCTTCTCCTCCTGCCCCCAATCCCTCCCAGCATCAGAGTCTTTTCCAGTGAGTCAACTCTTTGCATGATGTGGCCAAAGTACTGGAGTTTCAGCTTTAGCATCATTCCTTCCAAAGAAATCCCAGGGCTGATCTTCAGAATGGACTGGTTGGATCTCCTTGCAGTCCAAGGGACTCTCAAGAGTCTTCTCCAACACCACAGTTCAAAAGCATCAATTCTTTGGCGCTCAGCCTTCTTCACAGTCCAACTCTCACATCCATACCTGACCACAGGAAAAACCATAGCCTTGACTAGACGAACCTTTGTTGGCAAAGTAATGTCTCTGCTTTTGAACATGCTATCTTGGTTGGTCATAACTTTCCTTCCAAGGAGTAAGCGTCTTTTAATTTCATGGCTGCAGTCACCATCTGCAGTGATTTGGGAGCCCAGAAAATAACATAAATGATACCATATTTCCCCCTTTATCTCTGTGATGGCAATTATAGTCAGAGCAGTGAGCCGCTGGCTCACTGAGTAAGGAAGTCTTCAGTCTTCATAAGCTAGGAGTTTGGGTTTTATCACTGATGCTGAGACTGGAGGAAAGGTCTTCCATTTATGCAAGGCAGATAATAGGAACCAAGATCCCTGTAAAAAGCTAAGATTCTTATAGTGATGCATATGTAGGGAAGAGTTGAAAAGTTTCATCGATTAGCATAGTAAGGCAGCAACAACAACAACACTCTTCTAACCGTGAGTGGACTTTGGGTAGAAATAAAAATGGACTGCTTTTAGATTGTAAAATTATGGGTATGTGTCTCAAAAGATTTAGGGTTAGACTTTGAGCTATTCTTCTGGATCAGGAATTCTCGAGCTGGAAATTAACATAGAACTTGAGTCTAAGCCAGTGATACACTTAAGATATCAGGAAGCAAATAAAAACTTTTTTGTCTGGGGATGTCTTCCCCACCGCCTACCCAAGTAATAGGGGTTTCTCACAAAGAAGACAGCCCTAAACGTGCGCTTACAACTGTGCTGAATGTCCTCCAGTCGGCCCTCACGATCTTTGCTCCATCCTTCTTCACTCTGGTTTGCTGCCCAGCAGACCAACCTCCATATACTGAATCTCCTGGGCTTCCTAGCTTTTCTTTTTCCTTTTTTTTAATTGAAGTATAGTTGATTAAAGATATACTATTAATTTCAGGTATGCAACATAGTGATTCAATATTTTTTTATAGATTATGCCCCATCTCAAGCTATTATAAAATAATGGCTATATTTTCCTGTGCTGTACAGTATATCCTTGTACTTTATTTATTTAATACATAGTAGTTTGTACCTCTTTTTCCCCTACCCCTATATTTATCTTCCCTACTGGTAACCACTAATTCTTTTTTTTTTAATCCGTGAATCTGTTTCTGTTTTGTTACGTTTGTGTGTTTAATTCTTTAGATTGCATGTATAAATGATAACATACAGTATTTATCTTTTTCTCTGTGACTTATTTCACTTAACATAATATCCTCTAGGTCCTCCAGGTAGCTGCAGGAGGCAAAATCTCATTCTTTTTTATGACTGAGTAATATTTTGTTTTACACACACACACACACACACACCCCACATCTTCTTTATCCATTCCTTGTTGATGGCCCCTTAGGTTGCCTCCCTGTCTTGGCTATTGTAAACAGTGCTGCCGTGAACATTGGGGTGCATGTGTGTTTTAGAATTAGTGTTTTTATTTTCTTCAGATAGCCTGAAGTGGAGTTGCTGGACCATGTGGTTCGGTTCAGTTCAGTTCAGTTGCTCAGTCGTGTCTGACTCTGTGACCCCATGGACTGCAGCACGCCAGGCTTCCCTGTCCATCACCAACTCCTGGAGTTACTCAAACTCTTGTCCGTCGAGTCGGTGATGCCATCCAACCATCTCATCCTCTGTCATCCGCTTCTCCTCCCGCTTTCAATCTTTCCCAGCATCAAGGTCTTTTCCAATGAGTTAGTTCTTCGCATCAGGTAGCCAAAGTATTGGAGTTTTAGCTTCAGCATCCATCCTTCCAATGAATACTCAGGACTGATTTCCTTTAGGATAGACTGGTTGGATCTCCTTGCAGTCCAAGGGACTCTCAAGAGTCTTCTCCAACATCACAGTTCAAAAGCATCAATTCTTCAGCGCTCAGCTTTCTTTATAGTCCAACTCTCACATCCATACATGACTACTGGGAAAACCATAGCTTTGACTAGACGGACCTTTGCTGGCAAAGTAATGTCTCTGCTTTTTAATATGCTGTCTAGGTTGGTCATAACTTTGCTTCCAAGGAGCAAGTGTCTTTTAATTCCATGGCTGCAGTCACCATCTGCAGTCATTTTGGAGCCCAAGAAAATAAAATCTGTCACTGTTTCCGTTGTTTCCCAATCTATTTACCATGAAGTGGACCATATGGTAGTTCTGTTTTTAGTGTTTTGGGGAACCTCTATACTGTTTTTCCCAGTTGCTGTCCCGGTTTACATTCCCACCAACAGCTTTTGAGGGCTCCCTTTTCTCTGCAGCCTTGCAACGTTGGTTATCTGTAGACACTGTGAGGATAGCCATTCTGACAGATTTGAGGTGATAGCTCATTGTGGTTTTGATTTGCATGTCCCTGATGATTAGTGATCTTGAACAACATTTCACATGCCCATTGGCTATCTGTATGGCTTTGGAAAAATGTGTGTTCAGGTCATCTTCCCATTTAAAACATCTGGTTCCTGGCTTTTCATTGTATTCAGCTGGTAGGAGGTAATTGCAGGATATTGAAAAACCATAGATTAGCAAGATCATGATATGAGTTGCAACAGCTGCATCAATACTGGGCCACTGGTTGGCAGTGCCAGGCAGCCTCTACCAGAGAGCACATATCCTGTCAGGCAACCCTGCCCTCCAGCTGCCAGTCTGATATGCACTTCCTCCTCATGCCACTCAGGCTTGGGATAGCAAAAGCTTCATGTTTCACTACCTTTTGGCTTCTCTTAGCCCTGCCCACACTTTTGAAATAGTCCTTTCATCAAAACTCCCACAATTACTCTATTTGATATGCCATCTGATTCCTGCCAGGTTTGACTGCTATATGATTGACAATTTTAAAACTTAATGATAATAATTAAGGACAATACCCACCATGAGTCCATGGATCTAACAAATAGAATACTTAGAACTCAAAGAACTTCAAATAATAAAACAATTTACAGGTACACATTGTTAGATTTAAAATGGATAATCAATGAAGACTTAGTGTACAGCACAGGGAACTCTGCTCAGTATTATATAACAACCTACACTGGAAAAGAATTTTAGAGAGAATAGATACATGTATATGTATAACTACCTGCAGTGCAGGAGACCCGGTTCAATCCCTGGGTCAGGAAGATCCCCTGGAAAGAAAATAGCAACACACTCCAGTATTCTTGCTTTGAAAATCCCATGGAGAGAGATTCCTGGCGAGCTACAGTCCATGGGGTCACAAGAGTTGGACACGACTTAGTGACTAAACCACCACCACCATATGTATAACTGAATCACTTTGCTGTACACCTAAAACTAACATAACGTTATTCATCAACTGTACTCCTGAGTTCCCTTCTGGCAAACCGCTTCGGTGTTCCTACCTTGAGAACCCCATGAACAGTATCAAAAGGCAAAACGATAGGACACTGAAAGATGAACTTCCCAGGTCTGTAGGTGCTGAAATATGCTACTAGAGATCAGTGGAGAAATAACTCCAGAAAGAATGAAGAGATGGAGCCAAAGCAAAAACAACAGCCAGTTGTGGATATGACTGGTGATGAAAGCCAGGTCTGATACTTTAAGAGCAATATTGCTTAGGAACCTGGAATGTTAGGTCCATGAATCAAGGCAAATTGGAAGTGCTCAAACAGGAGATGGCAAGAGTGAGCATCGACATTCTAGGAATCAGCAAACTAAAATGGACTGGAATGGGTGAATTTAACTCAGATAACCATTATATCTACTTGGGAAAGAATCCTTTAGAAGAAATGGAGTAGCCATCATGGTCAACAAGAGAGTCTGAAATGCAGTACTTGGATGCAATCTCAAAAACGACACAGTGATCTCTGTTCGTTTCCAAGGGAAGCCATTCAATATCACAGTAATCCAAGTCTATGCCCCAACCAGTAATGCTGAAGAAGCTGAAGTTGAATGGTTCTATGAAGACATACAAGACCTTCTAGAATTAACACCCCCAAAAGATGTCCTTTTCATCATAGGGGACTGGAATGCAAAAGTAGGAAGTCAGGAAACACCTGGAGTAACAGGCAAATTTGACCTTGGAGTACAGAATGAAGCAGGGCAAAGGATAATAGAGTTCTGCCAAGAGAATACACTGGTCATAGCAAACACCCTCTTCCAACAACGCAAGGGAAGACTCTACACATGGATATCACCAGATGGTCAACACCAAAATCGATTGATTATATTCTTTGCAAGCAAAGATGGAGAAGCTCTCTACAGTCAATAAAAACAAGACCAGGATCTGACTGTGGCTCAGATCATGAACTCCTTATTGCCAAATTCAGACTTCAATTGAAGAAAGTAGGGAAAACCACTAGACCTTTTAGGTATGACCTAAATCAAATCCCTTACGATTATACAGTGGAAGTGAGAAATAGAATTAAGGGACTAGATTTGATAGAGTGCCTGATGAACTATGGATGGAGGTTTGTGACATTGTACAGGAGACAGGATGCAAGACCATCCCCAAGAAAAAGAAATGCAAAAAGGCAAAATGTTTCTCTGAGGAGGCCTTACAAATAGCTGAGAAAAGAAGAGAAGCCAAAAGCAAAGGAGAAAAGGAAAGATATACCCATTTCAATGCAGAGTTCCAAAGAATAGCAAGGAGAGATAAGAAAGCCTTCCTCAGTGATCAGTGGAAAGAAATAGAGGAAAACAATAGAATGGGAAAGACTAGAGATCTCTTCCAGAAAATTAGAGATACCAAGGGAATATTTCATGCAAAGATGGACATGCAAAAAAGGACAGAAATGGTATGGACCTAACAGAAGCAGAAGATATTAAGAAGAGGTGGCAAGAATACACAGAAGAACTGTACAAAAAAGATCTTCATGACCCAGATAACCAGTATGGTGTAATCACTCGCCTAGAGCCAAACATCCTGGAATGTGAAGTCAAGTGTGCCTTAGGAAGCATCACGACGAACAAAGCTAGTGGAGGTGATGGAATTCCAGATGAGCTGTTTCAAATCCTAAAAGATGATGCTATGAAAGTGCTGCACTCAATATGCCAGCAAATTTGGAAAACTCAGCAGTGGCCACAGGACTGGAAAAGGTCAGTTTTCATTCCAATCCGTAAGAAAGGCAATGCCAAAGAATGCTCAAACTACCGCACAGTTGCACTGATCTCACACGCTATTGCCATGAAGTGATAGGACCAGATGCCATGATCTTTGTTTTCTGAATGTTGAGTTTTAAGCCAACCTTTTCACTCTCCTCTTTCTCTTGCATCAAGAGGCTCTTTAGTTCTTCGCTTTCTGCCATAAGTGTGGGGTCATCTGCATATCTGAGGTTATTGATATTTGTCCTGGCAGTCTTGATTCCAGCTTGTGCTTCCTCCAGCCCAGCATTTCTCATGATGTACTCTGCATATAAGTTAAATAAGCAGGGTGACAATATACAGCCTTGACATACTTCTTTCCCAATTTGGAACCAGTCTGTTGTTCATGTCCAATTCTAACTGTTGCTTCCTGACCTGCATACAGACTTCTCAGGAGGCAGGTCAGGTGGTCTGGTATTCCCATCTCTTGAAGAATTTTCCACAGTTTCTTGTGATCTTCACAGTCAAAGGCTTTGGCAGAGTCAATGAAGCAGAAGTACATGTTTTTCTGGAACTCTGTTGCTTTTTTGATGATCTAATGGATGTTGACATTTTGTTCTCTGTTTCCTCTGCCTTTTCTAAATACATATTGAACATCTGGAAGTTCACGGTTCATGTATTGTTGAAGGCTTGCTTGGAGAATTTTGAGCATTACTTTGCTTGCATGTGAGACGAGTGCAATTGTGCAGTAGTTTGAGCATTCTTTGGCATTGCCTTTCTTACGGATTGGAATGAAAACTGACCTTTTCCAGTCCTGTGGCCACTGCTGAGTTTTCCAAATTTGCTGGTCTATTGAGTACAGCATTTTAACAGAATCATCTTTTAGGATTTGAAAGGATAGCTCAACTGAAATTCCATCATCTCCACTAGCTTTGTTCCTCGTGATGTTTCCTAAGGCCCACTTGACTTTGCATTTCAGGATGTTTGGCTCTAGGCGAGTGATTACACCATCCTGGTTATCTGGGTCATGAAGATCTTTTTTGTACAGTTCTTCTGTGTATTCTTGCCACCTCTTCTTATTATCTTCTGCTTCTGTTAGGTCCATACCATTTCTGTCCTTTATTGAGCCCATCTTTGCATGAAATATTCCCTTGGTATCTCTAATTTTCTGGAAGAGATCTCTAGTCTTTCCCATTCTATTGTTTTCCTCTATTTCTTTCCACTGATCACTGAGGAAGGCTTTCTTATCTCTCCTTGCTATTCTTTGGAACTCTGCATTGAAATGGGTATATCTTTCCTTTTCTCCTTTGCTTTTGGCTTCTCTTCTTTTCTCAGCTATTTGTAAGGCCTCCTCAGAGAAACATTTTGCCTTTTTGCATTTCTTTTTCTTGGGGATGGTCTTGCATCCTGTCTCCTGTACAATGTCACAAACCTCCATCCATAGTTCATCAGGCACTCTATCAGATCTTGTCCCTTAATTCTATTTCTCACTTCCACTGTATAATCGTAAGGGATTTGATTTAGGTCATACCTGAAAGGTCTAGTGGTTTTCCCTACTTTCTTCGATTTAAGTCTGAATTTGGCAATAAGGAGTTCATGATCTGAGCCACAGTCAGCTCCCAGTCTTGTTTTTGCTGACTGTATAGAGCTTCTCCATCTTTGTCTGCAAATAATATAATCAATCTGATTCTGGTGTTGACTATCTGGTGATGTCCATGTGTAGAGTCTTCTCTTGTGTTGTTGGAAGAGGGTGTTTGCTATGACCAGTGTATTCTCTTGGCAGAACTCTATTATTCTTTGCCCTGCTTCATTCTGTACTCTAAGGACAAATTTGCCTGTTACTCTAGATGTTTCCTGACTTCCTACTTTTGCATTCCAGTCCCCTATAGTGAAAAGGACATCTATTTTTTGTTGTTAGTTCTAGAATTCTTGCAGGTCTTCATAGAACCGTTCAACTTCAGCTTCTTAAGCATTACTGGTCGGGGCATAGACTTGGGTTACCGTGATGTTGAATAACCATTATTCAATGGAAATGAACAGAGATCATTCTCTCATTTTTGAGACTGCATCCAAGTACTGCATCTCAGACTCTTGTTGACCATGATGGCTACTCTATTTCTTCTAAGGGATTCTTGCCCACAGTAGTAGATATAGTGATGATCTGAGTTAAATTCACCCATTCCAGTCCATTTTAGTTTGCTGATTCCTAGATGTCGACACTCATTCTTGCCATCTCCTGTTTGAGCACTTCCAATTTGCCTTGATTCATGGACCTAAGATTCCAGGTTCCTATGCAGTATTGCTCTTTACAACGTCGAACTTTTTGTCTATCACCAGTCACATCCACAACTGGGTGTTGTTTTTGCTTTGGCTCCATCTCTTCATTCTTTCTGGAGTATTTCTCCACTTATCTCCATTAGCATATTGGGCATCTACTGACCTGGTGAGTTTATCGTCAGTGTCCTATCTTTTTACCTTTTCATACTGTTCATGGGGTTCTCAAGGCAAGAATATGGAAGTGGTTTGCCATTCCCTTCTCCAGTGGACCTCATTTTGTCAGAACTGTCCACCATGACCCATCCATCTTGGATGGCCCTACAGGACATGGCTCATAGTTTCATTGAGTTAGACAAGGTTGTTGTCCATGTTGTTTGATTAGTTAGTTTTCTGTGATTGTGGTTTTCATTCTGTCTGCCCTCAGATGGAGAAGGATAGGAGGCTTATGGAAGCTTCTTTATGGGAGAGACTGGGTGAGGGGAAAACTGGGTCTTTTTTTTATGGGTGGTGCCATGCTCAGTAAATCTTTAACCCAATTTTCTGTTGAAGGGTGGGGCTGTGTTCCCTCCCTGTTATTTGACCTGAGGCCAAACTATTGTGGAAGTAATGAAGATAATTGCAACCTTCTTCAAATGGTCCCCTGCAATCAATGCTACACTCAGTGCCCCCAGCCCTGCAGCAGGCCACTGCTGACCCACGCCTCCACCAGAGACTCCTGGACACTCACAGGCAAGTCTGGATCAGTCTCTTGTGGGGTCACTGCTCTTTTCTCCTAGGTCCTGGTACCCACAAGGTTCTGTTTGTGCCTTCCACAAGTCTGTTTCCCCAGTCCTGTGTAAGTTCTGGTGCCTCTATGGTGGGGTTAATGGCAGCCTCCTCCAGGAGGGTTTATGCCATACCCAGGTCTACTGCCCCCAGAGCCCCTGCCCCTGCAGCAGTCCACTGCTGACTGGTGCCTCCTAAGGAGACACTGAAACACAGTTCTGTCTCAGTCTCTGTGGGTCTGGTAAGATCTTTCAATTGTTAGTTCTAATCCTGTCTTCTTAAAATGTAAATTATGGGAGTGGATCTAGTAAGATCTTTAGAACCTTGAGACATTCTTTTGATTTATTGTAATAACCAATTAAAAAAGTATATAATTCCCTTTCTAAGACTAGCAAAGAGGGCACTCCCTGTCCCCCTTCTGATGTCCATGTCAGAAGCATTCTCTGTCCCTTTTATTACTTTAATAAAACTGCTACACAAAAGCTCTTGAGTGATCAAGCATGGTCCCTGATCCTGAAGCTAAATCTTCTTCTTTGGAGATCATGAATCTGACATCATTCACCGTAAGCTATCACTGCAGAATAAAATAAAAAGTAAACGAAATGGAACAATTGATTGCAGACCATAAAAAATATGTTTAGCATAATTAGAGACATAAAAAATAATCAAAATCATGAAAAATACAATGAAATAAGAACAGGCGTTTTAAAAGTAGCCAAATAGAATTTGTAGAAATAAAAAAATGGTTATTGAAATTTTAAAACTGTTGGATAATTTAAGCAGTGAATTATACATAGCTAAAGAGAGCCATGAAATCAAAAGACAATTGCTTCTTGGCAGGAAAGCGATGACAAACCTAGGCAGTGTTATATGAAAAGCAGAGACTTTAGTTTGCTGACAGAGTTCCGTATAGTAAGGCTATGGTCTTCCCATTGGTCATGTACAGTCATGAGAGCTGGACCATAAAGAAGGCAGAACACCAAAGAACTGATGCCTTTGAACTGTGGTGCTAGAGAAGACTCCTGAAATCCCTTGGACAGCAAGGAGATTAAACCAGCCAATCTTAAGGGAAATGAACCCTGAATATTCACTGGACAGACTGATCTGATGCGAACATACGACTCATTAGAAAAGTCCCTGATGCTGGGAAAGATTGAGGGCAGAAGGAGAAAAGGGTGTCAGAAGGTGATGGCTGGATGGCATCACCAATGCAATGAACATGAACTTGGGCAAACTCTAGGAGATGGTGAGGGACAGGGAGGGAGGCCTGGCGTGCTATAGTCCATGGGGTCGCAAAGAGTTGGACACAACTGGGCCACTGAACAACAAGAGAGGTTTAGTCACCAAGAAGGTAAATCTGAGTATGTTGATCAGAATGAAGTATGACGAGATAAAGGGATGGAAAATATGAAAGAAGGGTTAAGGGACATTAAGAAATTGGCAAAGGGGCAGTACTTGTGGGATAATAACTGATAGTTTTTCATAATGGATTAAAGACGTAATTCTTAAAATTTTAAAAATATAGCATGTCCTGAATAGGATTAAGCAAACATGGCTACATCTAGACATGTGCAGGCAAAGAAACAAAGAATAAAGCAAGCAAAAAGAAAAACCATATTAGCCAGAATACTAACAGTAAGACAGACAGTGGGTTTTGCTGCAGCAGTAATACAGACCTAGTAACATGGAATAATATCTCAAAATGATGAGAGAAATTAACTGTCCCCTATAATTTCACATCTAGCTAAAATAGCGTTCAAAATTAAGGTCAAAATGAAGACTTAGAAAAAAAGGTTCATTTTCTTAGTCAAACATGTAAGTTATGAAATTGACCAAAAGAAAAAAAAAAAAAACATAACCACTGAAGAAATAGACTCAATAATCTAAAAACTATTTATAAAATGAGTACTAGGCTCAGGTGGTTTTACAAGCAAGTTTTACTAAAAAGGAAAACAACCCAAAAGAGAAATGGGCAAAGGATGAACAGATTATTCAGAGAGGAGAAATTCTCATTGGTTAACAAGCCCTGTGGAAAGTTTCTCAGCCTCATTTATAATCAGAGGAAAGAAAATTCAAATAATAATGAAATATCATTCCACCACTTGCAGGTTGGCAAGTATTGTTCAGATCTGAAAACACCAAATACTGGCCTGAATTGAACATAGAGAAACAGGAAGTCAAAGGCATTGGTGGTAGACTGTGGATTGGATTGCTTTGGGAAGCACTTTTGCAACGCTTAATAAAGATGGAGATAAACATCTACATCAAGTGGGCAATTCCATTTCTAGAAACTTTCACACATGTGCATAGGAAGACAAGTACAAGGGGATTTAGTGGAACACTGGAGATAATCTAACTCTATCCATCAATAGAATAATGGGGAGCTGCAGTATTCAGAAAATGGGTATCATCCAGGAGTGGAGATGCATGGACTCAGTCTGCATGTATTAGCTGAATGAATCCAAAGAACAAAATGTTGAATGAAAGTAGCAAGTCACACACTATGCATCATTATATCATTTATGTACAAATTAAAACACAAACGAAAACAGTGTAATTTCCTATGGATATATGCTTATGTTGTTACAAGTTAAAAACACACAGAAGAATACACATCAACTTCAGGCTGAATGAAGATAGGATGGAGTGGTAACTGCTGTATCTGTAACACTTTATTTTTAAAAAAGATTTTTAAAATGTAAGACATTTCTACTTACCTAGTATTGGTATAGGAACCAAGGTATATTATATGATTTTCTGTACTGTGATTGTATGTTTGAAAATGTCCTATACTTCTAGACAAAATAAGACTCATATGTTTGTATAAATCACCAGATTATTTTTCCTGGAGATTACATTCTTACTATTTTTTGTACCTGTAGCAGAGGAATAGGGAAGCCAAATCCATAAACAGTTTTACCATACATAAAATTTATATTATGTATATTGGTATTCAGAGCTGTCTCAAACCTGGTCCCTGCCCTCTGGGATATAAGTAGGGATGGAAATTGTTAGCCTGGAATTTAAGGATGATTAGCTGACAATGAATGTTTCATGTGAGACTATGCCACCTGCTTGCTGTATGGCTCCTTAACTAGCTTAAAGGAAGCCATGCAGTTATCATGGTTCCAAGTTCTCCCTTGAGACATGTCTTGTTGTTTATTCTGGCTGCTGGGTTTCCAGCCCTTTCTTTTCCTATTAAAGTACTGGCTGGTGACACTTATTTTGACAGAAAGAAATGTAGAGGGAAATTTACCAGCAACCAAAGGAAATACACAAGTTCTTAAGAACTACTTTGCGTGCATAAAAGTTAAAAATGTTGATTGAACTCAGCTCATTGAATTTCTATTTTGAACTTTTTCTATGCTAAAGAGTCTGTTCCATGCACACAATGGTAGTCTGAAGCTGCCTTGAAGACTTTGCTGTATCCCAGAAGGGAACATTAGCGCTTTTTTCTGGGAACCTGTTGAAATTCAAAAATGAGTATGTATAAGGATGTGGACCACTGGGTGAGAGAGCCTGGAACAGCGTATTTCATTATATAATGTGAGGTATTTACTTCAGGGAAACAAAAGTATTTATCTTCGGATATGATTGGGAAAAAAATCTACAACCACGTTGTCTCAGTGAAAAATTATAACCCACAAATTTTGCTCAGTTTCTAGAAAGACATTGTATTAGCACTGACAAATAGGAAAGAAAAACGTTGAAAAGTCATGACTAGATAGGGTCTCTGTCCCAGAGCACTTTTAAATCTAGTTGGGATAAGAGGACGTAGGTCTGTTAAGCAAAGAATGAGCAGAAAACTCCGAAAACGTTCTCATGTTTGCATGTCTTAAAAATCCAACTGGCCAGTGAATTTGTTCAGGGCAGCAAACGTTTACTGTGCACCCATGATGTGCCAACTGTTGAGATAAGCACAAGAGATGTAAAATCAAGTCAGAGAAAGTCCTTGCCTTGGTCCGTAGGTGAGGCGAGCAATTAAATGGATTATTCTAATATATAAATAATGGAGTCTTCTAATAGGAAATGTGCTCTAAGAGCTACTGGGGCACAAGATGGTTGGAATCTCAAGACATAAGTAATCATTAGCCGGGCAAAAAAGATTATTCTAGGCACCTTTAAAACTATGAGCTAAAGATTCCCAGGAGGGGAATTGCATGTAGTTTGAAAGAGTATCAAGTCTTTTTTTTTTTTTTTCCCCTTTCACCTGAGTTTTAAACAGTGGTCCTTAAAGTAGGGAATGTGTGTTTATTAGTTGCCCAGTCGTGTCCTATGCTGTTGGACCCCGTGGACTGTAGCCCGCCAGGCTCCTCTGTCCATGGGGATTCTCCAGGCAGGAATACTGGAGTGCGTTGCCATGCTCTCCTCCAGGGGATCTTCCTGACCCAGGAATCGAACCCAGGTCTTCCTGAATTGCAGGCAGATTCATTACCGTCTGAGCCACCAGGGAATCTTCCATAAAGTGGAATGCTCCAAAACCCTTTTGTGCAAAATATTTGTGTTTCCTGCAGAATTGGCTCTCCTCATCCCTGGCGCCACAGGCTAAGTATAAGGAAGGAGATAACGGGATGAGGGCAGACTGGGTTTTTTCTTTTTCTTTTTTTGGCACTTCATTGCTTGGCTCATGGATGGATGATGGGTGGATGGATGAATGGATGGACAGAAAGGCATAGAAAACAGAAGCTCTGTACAAATACAAAAATATCTATATCTCTTTCTAGAAGGCTTGTTGAGTCAAATTTAACCACCAGTTAGCAAACTAAATTGTTATTTACTTCACTGCAGGGAGATAGGATGGACATTGCTCAATTTTCCTGGCCCTCCCGTCCAATTTTGATGCTTTATGACTTTGAGAATTAGGAGGCTCTAGGTCTACAGGCTCAGATTTTATGTCAGTGTACAGGGGGGTGGAAATCCCCTCCCCCATCAACTTAAAAGTGTTCTAGGTTCTCCTATGGGAACCTAAACTTGTTATAAATATTGGCTGCTCTCAATGCCAAGTATTTCTGACTGATAAGCTTATTACTTTCAAATTGCATTCTGTGTCTTGGTGCCTGAGGCAAGCTGGGAACACCCACCAAGGTGCTGATATTTTATTCTCATCCAGCTTAATTGAGTTATTTTTCAATGATTTCTCCATACTCCTGACACTGTGGGAGCAAAATATTTTTTTCCACACACAAAGCTGATTCTGTTCAACATATTAATTATTATATATGTTGACAATGATATATATAACTATAAGATCTTTTACTTCAACAGTGTAAAAAAAATTCTCTATTCCAATATTTTGCCTTCTTAATCACTAATGTAATGTGTTCTGTCCTGGATCTTCATTTTTCTTTCTCCTCAAATGGCATTAACTGGTGGAAAAAATTATGTTGGTGAAAGCAGTCTTTGAATTTTCATACTCTGAAAAGTTTGATATTTATTGGCTTTCAACCTAACCTGGTTTTGCTTTCCAATTTCTGTTCAAAGAAGCACTTCATAAAACATGATTTGAGATTCAGATTTCTAGAGGGCAGAAAAGTCTTAAAAGTAGTGAGAATAATGTGATATAAATGAACTAACTTTGTAAAAAGGATATTTATCTATCTTAATCATGGGTAACTTGTGATCCTCAATGAGAACTTTTTGCTCTCAAAAAGTAAAAAATCGCCACAGAAGGAGGGGCGATGTCAGGAAAAGTTCTTTGATATGAAAGCTGACATGAATCCACAGTCTACACAATCAATGACGAAGTCTTTCTCTGTAGGTAAGTATCAGTCCTTGCTCAGTTGGGAGACAGAAATCACACCAGCAATTTTAATGGAATTTCTTTTTATTATTTTTTTCATTAATTTTTTAAATACACAATTTTAAATGTCACTTTCCAGTTACAATTATTACAAAATATTGGCTCTGCCCCCATGCTGAACAGTACATCCTTGAGTGTGTCTTACACCCAATAGTTTGTGCCTCCCACTCCCACCCCATCTTGTCTCTCCTCCCTTCGCTCTCCCCACTGGTAACACTGGTTTGTTCTCTATTACTGTGCATCTGCTGCTTTTTTGCTATATTCACTAGTTTGTTGTATTTTTCAGATTACACGTATAAGTGGTATTGTAAAGTATTTGGCTTTCTTCATATAGAGAATTGAATATAAAGAATTGCTAACTAAGTTAGTGTTAACTAGGTAACTGAAAAGGGCACGCACATACAGAAAGCAGCTATTACCCCTGGGGAAACAAAAGGAAGAGGCTGGAAATGTAATATTTTAGCAGGTTGGAGGAGGAGGAGCCCATGTATTTAAAACTGAGCCCTGAGAAGGGCACACTGCTTGGCTGGCGCTGGTATCTGTGGGTAGTGGTAGAGTGGTGGTAGAGGTTGACTGTGCCTGTGTTTTTTTTTTTTTAATTTTATTATTTTAAGTTATGGTTGTATTATGCTGCTGCTATAGCAAAGGCTTGCCATAGCCAGGGCAAAGAAGTGAGACCAGGGTGATGATGATAGAAACAAGAATCCAACTGGAAGCCCATAGAAAGCAAACAGGAAACAGGAAAAAACAAGTCCCTCTTCCTTCTGCGACCTTACTGTCTACTTGCATCTCCTAGTGAGAGCCTAACAGACCTTAGCTGGCAACTGAAAAATGTGCTTTGCAGAATCTCAGTCCCAGCATCAAAGAGCGGACTATAGCAGGGCTGTTTGGAGCTGGGGGACACTAGTTTAATAACCAGCATGAAAGTTTGCAGAAGTAACCCCATCTATGGTATAATGTGATTATGAAATTAAAAGTACTGCCTACTGACCTCTCGGATGGCCATGTTAATCAACTCCATGTCATCCAGGGGTCCCTAATGATTTATCTGAGCCAAAACCCATACCCCTTGCTACTGAGTGATACAGAAATGAGTTTCTTGTATTTTATGGTAACCTAAAGAGTTTTATATGGCCTTCAGCAAATTAATTCAATTGGTCCAGTGCCAGGACTTTTAATAAGCTGCAACCACTAGCATTAGGACTTAGATCCAGAAAGCTGACATGTACCACGTTTTGGCCCCTGTTGTCTGCTTCATATCAAAGACCCAGAAGCATTGTTGAAAACTTTAATAAAGTTTCTTACAAAGAAAAGGAAAAAAACTAAGCAAAATACTGAAAAAAGAGCAAGATAAGTTTGGCCATTTTCATTTGCTCAGTCAGCATTATTCTGGTATTCCTAGACAGTGCATTTAGACAAGAAAAATAAATAAGATACATATATGAATATTAGAAACTGTCATGATTCAGAGTTATTATCATTATCCTCCTAGAAATGCCTATTCAATCAACTCAAACTCTAACAGAATATTCGATTTCAGTCAGTAAGCCAGATGTAAGATTAACATATGTAAATCAGTAGCTTTCCTTCAAGTCAGCCACAACCGAGTAGAAAATATAACAGTGAACACAGAAAGAATTTAACGTTTATTCTGAGTACTATTAGAAACTGAAATACCACTGGCTTTATAAATAAAATTGTATGAGAGCACAGCCATACATTGTTCATATGTGTATCATGTATGGTTATTTTTGTACCACAATGATAGAGAATGGGCAATATTTATTACCTGGTCCTTTACAGAAAGTGTTGGCTGATCCTCAATCTCTGTGATCACATTAGAGATGAGCCCAGTCCACATTTGCATTTGTTTCTAGTCACACTAGTGCCTGAAGTGACTGTATTTACTGTCTTTTTAAAATAGAAGTGTAGTAAGTTTACAGTGGGCTTCCCTGGTGGTTTAGCAGTAAGGAATTCGCCTGCCAATGCATGAGACCCAGGTTCAATCCCTGGGTGGGGAAGATCCCCTGGAGAAGGGCATGGCAACCCACTCCAGTGTTCTTGCCTGGATAATCCCATGGATAGAGGAGCCTGGTAGGCTACAGTCCATGGGGTCAAAAAGAGTCAGGCACCACTGAGAGGCTAAACAACAGCAGCAGCAGCAACAAGTTTCCAATATTGTGTTACTTTCAAGTGTACATTAAAGTGATTCAATTATATGTGTGTGTGTACTTTCTCAGATTCTTTTCCATTATAGGTTACTGCACGATATTGAATATGGTTCCCCAGGCTGTACAGTAGATCCTTGTTGGTTATCTGTTTTATGTACAGTGGTTTGTATATGTTAACCCCAAACTCCTAATTTATCTCTGCCTCCTATCACTATCCCCTTTGGTAACCACAAATTTGTTTTCTGTGTCTGTGCATCTATTTCTGTTTTGTAAATAAGTTTATTTGTACCATGTTTTAATACTCCATGTAAAAATATATGATATTTGTCTTTCTCTGACTTACTCACTTAGTATGATAATCTCCTGGAGAGGACAATGGCACCCCACTCCAGTACTCTTGCCTGGAAAATCCCATGGACGGAGGAGCCTGGTAGGCTGCAGTCCATGGGGTCACTAAGAGTTGGACGCGACTGAGCAACTTCACTTTCACTTTTCATTTTCCTGCATTGGAGAAGGAAATGGCAACCCACTCCAGTGTTCTTGCCTGGAAAATCCCAGAGACGGGGGAGCCTGGTGTGCTGCCGTCTATGGGGTCACACAGAGTCAGACACGACTGAAGTGACTTAGCAGCATGGTAATCTCCAGGTCCATTCATGTTGTTGCAGATGGCATTATCTCATTCTTTTTTATGGCTAAGTAAGACTTTATTTTTGGGGGGCTCCAAGATCACTGCAGATGGTGACTGCAGCCATGAAATTAAAAGATGCTTACTCCTTAGAAGGAAAGTTATGACCAACCTAGATAGCATATTCAAAAGCAGAGACATTACTTTGCCAACAAAGGTCCATCTAGTCAAGGCTATGGTTTTTCCAGTGGTCATGTATGGATGTGAGAGTTGGACTGTGAAGAAAGCTGAGCGCTGAAGAATTGATGCTTTTGAACTGTGGTGTTGGAGAAGACTCTTGAGAGTCCCTTGGACTGCAAGGAGATCCAACCAGTCCATTCTGAAGGAGATCAGCCTGGGATTTCTTTGGAAGGACTGATGCTAAAGCTGAAACTCCAATACTTTGGTTACCTCATGAAAAGTTGACTCACTAGAAAAGCCTCTGATGCTATGAAGGATTGGGGGCAGGAGGAGAAGGGGACGACAGAGGATGAGATGGCTGGATGGCATCACTGACTCGATGGACGTGAGTCTGGGTGAACTCCGGGAGTTGGTGATGGACAGGGAGGCCTGGCGTGCTGCAATTCATGGGGTTGCAAAGAGTCGGACATGACTGAGTAACTGAACTGAACTGAACTGAATATTCCTGTGTGTGCGTGTGTGTGTTAAACATCTTCTCTATCCATTCATCTGCCAGTGGACATTTAGTTTGCTTCCTTTTCTTGTCTATTGTAAATAGTGCTACTATGAATATAGAGGTGCATGTATCTTTTCAAATTAGAGGGTTTTTTTTTTCTGAATATATGCCCAGGAGTAGGATTGCAGGATCATATGCTAACTCTATTTTTAGTCTTTTAAGGAACCTCCATACTGTTCTGCATAGTGGATGCACCAATTTACATTCCCACCAACAGTGTTTGAGGGTTCTCTTTTCTCCACACCTTCTCCAGCATTTTTATTTGTGGATTTTTTTTTTAATTGGAAGATAATTACTTTACAATGTTGTGTTGGTTTCTGCCATACCACAATGGAAATCAGGCATAATTACGTATATCCCGTCCCTCCTGAGCCTCCTCCCTCCCCCTCCCATCCCACCCCTCTAGGTCACTACGGAGTGCCAGGCTGGGCTCCTCGTGTTATACAGCAGCTTCCCACTAGCTGGCTATTTTACTGACGGCCATTCTGACCGGTGTCCCATTCTCACCAACATACAAACATGCACAAATGTGCATGCACACTCAAACCCATCAACCCCACAGACATTCTCTGTGTCGAGGGAAGGCAGCTAGTAAGCCTTTATTCCTTTCTTGCTGTTGTCTCCAACCTAAGTGGCTTGTATTATCACGTTTCAGCCCCACACTCATCACCCCGGCAGCAAACTCAGAGGCTTTGAGGGAAAAACAAAACCTAGTAGCTAGCTCGGGAACCCCTGATATATTCTTTCTTAAATAGAGCACACAATAAAATACTATAAATATCACAATATTATATGATTTTTTTAAATGTGTGTGTACAGTCTGGGAAAAGTCTGTTTTGCAAAAGAAAAAAAATAAGTCACATTAAAACAAATCACACACCAACAGCTAAAGCAATGCTCAAAAATATCTGAAAACTCTAGCTGGGTTATTTTGCCTGTGTAATTTTCTTCTAATGACTACTTAGCAGGTAAAGGAAGAACAGAGAGACTGGTGCTTCTAGAATAGTATTCTTAAGAATTCCCTTAATAGCCTACTATTACAAATAAAGCTGTAGGCAGCTTGAGCCAACATGAAGTTATAATGTTAGTAGATAAAAATAGTTACCATAGTTACCTTTCTCCCACTAGAAAAAATTCAACTGCCTATAGCTATCCCTCTTAGGGATTTTGTAACAAAGCAGGGAGGCCTGGTTTTATCTGGTAACTTCAGAACACTGTGGCATCTGAGAAAATTAGCTTGGAGTTGTTACAGAACACTGGCAGTGATGTTGCTACCTTTGGTATCCCTACTCCCATTTTATTCATCCAAGAACAGAAATCTCTGTCTCAAGGTCTGTGAGCATTCAGTGATGAGAGAAGAAACTTGACAATACAGAATTCCGTCTCCTGGTATGAGTGAAACTCTTATTTTGTGAAACTTCAAAGTAGTGAAATTTCCTTTTGGTTTAATTGACAACTTCTTTGAGGTAAAAATGACAGGGAAAAAAATCTTGGTTTAAAACTGAATTGTGATAGCTATTAATCTCCATGACAAAATACAGTAAGTGATGGCAACTGGAGAATTGTAGATGGTTCTCAAGTAAGTGAGTTCAGCTCAGGGTTCCTCTAACAGAGAATTACTGACACCAGGCTAGATGCTTGTTTCCAAACTGGTGAAGATATTCTACTGTGAGATCATGCAGGGTCTAATCACTGCTTTCAGAGTGGTTTAATTCACCCATTTGATATTTGGCTGATGGATTTACATTCTTTCACAAATAATGATACAATTTTGTTTTTGTCTAATGACCTCATTTGCATTTTCATATTGCTAGAACCTACAGACTTTAATGGGCATACAGCCTACAGACTGTATTTTTAATGTTTTTCTGATGACATGAGTAATAAATATTCCTTATTGAAAATACATGAAAAATTCAAAAAGAACTGAAGGTGAAAATGAACTGTTATCCATAATAAAACCCCAGAGTTTGACATGTGAATGAATCTACTTCCAGTATTTTATATATAATATCAACATACAATATCCATAGTGTGTATATATGTAACACATATATGTACAGTGGGCTTCCCTGGTGTCTCAGATGGTAAAGGATTCACCTGAAATGCAGGAGACCCAGGTTTAATTCCTGGGTTGGGAAGATCGCCTTGAGAAGGGAATGGCAACCCACTCCAGTATTTGTGCCTGGCGAATTCCATGGATGGGGAACCTAGTGGGCTACAGTCCATGGGATCAGAAAGTCAGACATGACTGAGTGACTAACATTTTCACTTTTCATTTTCATATGTACAATGTATGTGTGTCTCATACACACACACACACACACACACACACCCCATTTCCATATCCACTGTTCTACTTATGGACATTGGTTTTTGTCTAGTTTGGGCTGCCTTGAATCAAGAGGTTATGAACATTCTTATATACATCTTATTTTCCTGAACATATTACACTTATTTCTCTTGGAATTGCTGGATCACAGAGTAGGCATGTTTAAAAATATGCCTTCTTAGATGAGGGCAGAAGCTCATATGAGAAAAGAAAAAATTGATTAAGCCCCTGAATATAGGAATGGATGCTGACAAGTGCCAATAGAGAGGGAGAGCTGGTCCCAGTCACCTCAGTTGTCATGGACGTGAGGCAGCCAGGAGGACATGTCACAGGGGCAAAGTATTCCCACGGTGTCAAGGAGCCTGGCCAGTGATACCACAGAAAAAAAAAAAAATTCCTTGGGCCAATTTTAAGACTCCCAATTTCCTCTAAAATGTATTTTTCTTTGGAAGTCAGAAAGAAGACAAACTAAATACCCTTTAATACTCCTCCCCCACAGATGTGAAAGAAGAAAGGCTCTAAGAGTCAGTGCAGTTTTAGCATGATACTACACGAAGTGCTGATTCATGACAAGATAAGAAACAGGCATGCGTGCAGGCTCAGTCATGTCCGACTCTTTTGCGAACCCATGAACTGTAGCCCACCAGGCTCCTCTGTCTATGGGGTTCTCCAGGCAAGAATCCCAGAGTGGGTTGCCATCTCCCTTCTCCAGGGGATCTTCTGACCCAGGGATCGGACTCAGGTCTCCTGCCTTGACAGGCAAATTCTTTACCATTGAGCATCTGGGAAGCCCTAAGAAACAGGCACCAGAATGTAAATCAGTGCACTGCTTACTTTATTGAAGAAATTTTGGTATCAAAAAAATCAGATGAATTAAACATTGTTCTTACATATTTGACTTATATGCTGGCCCACGTTCCTTAGCTCATCAGAAATCAATACCAATTTGCTAATGGGCAGCCAATCTGCAGAATAGACAGGCTTTGGAGTAACATAATCTGAGTTCACATGTTTCCTATGCTACTTATTCTGTGACTTTGCATATATTTCTTAATCACCGTAGATCTAAATAGAAATGGTAACAGTACCTAACATGGGGGTATGTGAAGAATTTGGATACATACATGTAAAGTGTTTGCTGCTGACCCAAAGTAAGTGGCTATGTTTGTGCACGCAGTCCAGATTCTGTGAAATGTGATAGGCCCGGAGTGTACTTTAGCAACTTAATCCTAGCTTTTTACCATGTAGAACAGGTACTGTAAGCAATGGATGAGAAAACCAATGCCGAAATTGCTAAGCTTCATTTTGCTTTCCTGGAGAAGAAGTTCCATATTCTGTATAGGCATTAAGCCTTGCTTTCTCAAATGAGAAAAGATGCCAGTAAATTAACAAATGCCTTTGTTTTATCTCTATGCATTAAGATTCTTTATTTACATGTTGTTCTGCACCCATTGGACTGTGAAGTCCTCAAGGTCAAAGGCTTCGATTAATTTTCTTTGTATTTCTTGTATGCCTGGCACATGGTGGATGGTCAACACATTTTTATTGAACCGGTGGAATGGCAGAGTCCTGACATTAACTGCAAGCAAAAGATAGTACAAGCCTTTGTCTACTGTAATTGGACTGACCTTTCCAAATGAATAAGTAATTTCTCTGTGTTGTTTGGTCTTCCATGAATTACGGTTGGTAGTATTTGACAATTAATTAGGATATGCTAATGTTAAAATGTAAGCATCATTAGCTGTGCATCAGAGAAAAGATGGATGAACAGTTTGGAGTGGTACATGATGTATTCAGTTTCCACAAGGTCGCCCAAGATCTAAAATCTCCTACAGCTTCTTTTGCTCTGACCAAGCAGAATTTTGATCATTGATTTTTGGATTATTTGAGGACAGCATAAAATTTGGTACAGAGTTAAGATTCTGGGCTAAAATGTTATTTTGGGGTGAAAGGTGATGTATCTCACCTGATTTATGTACCTCCCCACTTTCTCTTGACCCCTTCTGTGTTGCTGGTTCTCGGCTAAAAACCTAAGGGAGAGGCTGAAAGCCATGGTGTCTGCCTTGTATCCCAGGTCCCTCTCAGCTTCCCTTGCAGAGTGGTCAGGACAGTTGAGCCATTTCAGTGTGCAGACTGAAATGGACTGCCTGAGGCTCTGACTCCTTCTACTACTCTGAAACTCAGTTGGAGGGCTGTGGGTTGGGGCTAGGACTTTGGGAACGTACTTCTGTGGGACAGGTGTTATGAAGGAGCCCATGTATCTTATCCCTTTCAATTCACAGTTCCTCTTGCCAGTTAAGTTTTGATGGTGTAAAAAATCGTGTGATGTGTTCTTTATCCTAAAAGAGATATTTCTGTGCTTTGTGATTTTCTCATAAGTCGTGTCTGACTCTCTGTGACCCCGTGGAGTATAGCCTGCCAGGCTCCTCTGTCCATGGCATTTCCCCAGCAAGAATATAGGAGTGGATTGCCATTTCCTTCTCCAGGGGATCTTCCTGACCCAGGGATCAAACACACGTCTCCTGTGTCTCCTGCATTGCAGATGGTTCCACTGAGCCATCAGGGAAGTCAGGCTCTTCTGTCCTCTGCTATCTCCCAGAGTTTGCTCAAATTCATGTCCATTGAGTCAGTGATGCTATTTAACCATCTCATCTTTTGCCGCCCCTTTGTCCCATTGGCTTCAGTCTTTCCCAGGATCAGCATCTTTTCTAATGAGTGTACCTTTTTACCTCTTTTCTGATTTCTGTATACCTTTGGGTCAGATTTTTCAACTTGAAATTTTTTTTTTCAGCATAGGTCATTTACAAAGTTGTGTTCATTTTGGGTATATAGCAAATTAATTCATTTATACAAATATGTATCTACATACCTGTTCTTTTTCAGATTCTTTGCTATATAGGGTATTATAAGATATTGAATGTAGTTCCTTGTGCCAAACAATAAGTCTTTATTGTTTCATCAACTTGAAATTTTTTTTTGCACTGAGAAGAGATTTAGGAGCTGTTATGTAGATGTAATATAGAAATAGTAGTCACAAAGCTACTCGTTTCAGCTCAGGTTCTCCAGAAAATAGTCTGTGAGCTGCATGTCTTAGACAGTGTAATAGTCTGTATGGGGTGCAATATCAGGGTAGCAAGAATGAAGGGGAAAAGTAAGGGAAGCAGGAAGTGAGAAAAGGGAAGAAGTGAAGTGTCACCAGTGGCCGCCTGTGATTGTCACAGAGTCAGTTGTGGCCATCTCTGACTTCATGCAACGTGACATCTCCATTGCTTTTCCCAGACCCAGAGCCTCATCACCTCACATCCGTCTGCGGCAGAAGCTTCTTGCCTGGTCCCCCTGCCTCTTCTTGTCCCCCTGCCTCTCCTTACGCCAGCCCAGCCTTCACACCCCTGCCAGAGCGCTGTTCATGCGGCTGTTCTGATCACACCCTCTTCATGCTCAGAAACCCTCGGCAGCTCCCCACGGCGGCGCACAAGTTAGCACTCCGCCTCCCTTCTCACACCGGAACACCATCCACAGGCTATTCCAGATCCCTCCAGCTCCATCTAACTATCTGCGTAGGTCTCAGTGCGTCTTGTACTTTTCTGCCATGAACCATCATTTGCCCTCCTAAGCCTCAGTGGGATGTCTTCCTGCCTGGTTTCCTCTGCCCTGCCCACTATCTCGACTGTGGAAATCCAGTTTTTCCTTTAGAGAGAGCCCCAGAGCTGCGGGGCCTGTCCCTGCAGCTCTGCGTTTCTCTCTGCCTTAGATTACTATATCCATTTTGTGTGTGTGTGTTTGCATAGCATTTTTGTTTGTATATTGTGGCCTCTTAGGGTTTCTAATTTAACAATTTGCATTTCTAGTGATGTGTCAACATATTTTATCTCACCTGCACTACAAATTCCTTAAAAATGACTTCTGGATTCCTCTATCTCAGGGAATTCTTAGACCAGGAACCTTAGACTGGCTCAGTCCCTGACACGTGCTAAGTGGTTGAATTAAACTCTTAACACATACCGTTGAAATGGCCTAACTTCATGCAGGTGTTTCCTGTGTTACGTAGTAAGAACCAAGACAATAACAGAACCCACGCCACTAAAAGTATGGCAATATGTAGAATGTTTTCTGAGGCCTGGAGTAAGAGCAAAGCAAAGTTTACTTCTTTCTAAATGCAGGTACAAAATAGAAGGTATCCAGCTTTCCATGACCAATTCCTTTTGATGAAAGAGGATTGCTTTCTATTTCAATAAAAAGAAAAACATTATAGAATTAAATAAATTCTTACTTACCTAGAATCACCAAGGAGCCAAAACATTGTGTTGTCTGGAGTCATTGATTTACATATTTATTTGAGCTCTATTGAGTAGTTTTTATAATCAAGAGGGAGAAAATGGTATGATTTCAATCTCTCTTGTTAAAATTCTAGCATGAAACCATAAAAAATCCGGACTGAAGTCAGTCTGAGAGCTCTGCCCACTTTCAGCTTGGAGCTTAGACTATCTTTCAGAAAAGGCAGCTGGAGGTTGTATGGACATAAAGGAAATGCCATTTGTAAAATCCCTGCATTAGCTGGGCCCTTCTGGGACGTGAGAATGCTTAGATTTCAGAGGTAAATGTCTATCTTTGCAAGGAAATGCACATTTATGTCATGTCAGAAAGCCCCTCAACAGTAGGTGACTGAGGATGCCTTCCAGTAATCATCTTTAGAGAACCTCTGCAGAAGAAAGGCGTAATCAACAGAATAGTGTTGAAGGGTCTAAGAAAGAAGACAGAGATAGCAAATGAAGTCAGCCTTATGTGTCAAGCAGTGAGTCAGTTTTATAGGATTTAATTTGATTTCCTGAGGAGGTTGTACACTTACAGATTCATTACTTTGGGCAAAAATATGGTGCCATATTTTTCCACTTTGATATTCTGGTGTTGAATACAAAACAGTTGTGCTAGGATGTTTTCCTCACTGATTTCAAAAATAATTATCTGGAAAATTTTGGAGCATCAAGGAAAGCATACATAGAAAATGACTTGTAATTCCACCTCCTGAAATGAATTCTATTCACATTTTGTTGTTGTTGTTCAGCCACTCAGTCATGTCTGACTCTTTGTGACCCCATGGGCTGCAGCACACCAGGCTTCCCTGTCCATCACCAACTCCCAGAGCTTGCTCAAACTCATGTCCGTCGAGTCAGTGATGCCATCTCATCCTCTGTTATCCCCTTCTCCTCCTGCCTTCAATCTTTCCTTTTGGAGTTTATCATTCCAGCCATTTTTTCCCCCTATGCAGACATACACTTTAAGAAAATTACCATAATGTTGTAACTGCTCTTTTGATATTTGGTGGTTGGTTGTTTTCCCACGTAAAGTAGCTGTGCTCAGCCCCGCTGTGTCTTAGAATCCCTGGGGGATTCTAGAAGCATGGTGGGAGGTGGTGATGGATGCATCATGAACAGTCTTGATTTGGACAAAGCGTTCTCAACCTTGAGTGAACATGAGGCTCTCCTGGAGAGGTTTGACAGATCCCCGTGTCTAGGCCACATCTAAACCAATTGTATCCGAATCTCTGGAGTTAGCACTCCAGTATTTTTTTTAAGTTTTGTAAAGTCACCAAGTGATTCTAGTGGGTAGCTAGTTGTTGAGAACCTTAACTCTGGATGTAGAGTACACAGCAGGTTGTCTTAAAAATCTTTCAGTTGATTTCAGTGTATTTACGTAGGGTGGAAAAACCCATCCCAAGACTCCGAATTCCTGCAGCTCCATTTGGGTCTGTGACTGTACCTGTGAATTCATTGTTGTTTCCCTTGTCTGAGGAGACAGATTCCCCCAAATATTGCCATGACCCATGTCATAGAGTATACTGATGATGTTTTCTTCTAGAAGTTCTGTGGTTTCACAGCCTTGCATTGAAGTCTTTGGTCCATTTTGATTTCATTTGTGTCTATGCTGTGAGAAAGTAGCGCAGTCTGGTTCTTTTGTATACAGATGTCCAGTTTTCCAAACACCATTTACTGAAAAGGTTGTCTTTACCCCATTGTATAATCTTGCCTCTTTAGGCAGGATCATCTCTAAAGCAAGATTTCCTTGCTTCGGCACCTTGGGTCTACCACTCCCTTGTCAGCCTTCAAAAATGAGCAGTGAAAATGCAAGTGCCCGGAGTAAGAGTGAACCCTTAACCTATCAGCGGCTGATGTTCCCCGGAGCTGAACTGGCATCACCTGTGATGGAGCCAGGACCGGAAGCAGATACTGCATCGCTGTGAAGGGCTGTTCCGGTCCAGCCGATGGCGCAGGGCTGCTCCAATGTGGAAAACAAACCACTAGGGGAACAGGAGTGATGGGAGTGCTGAAGGAACGTGAGATGGAGATGAGATGGCTTCAGACCCAGTGCTCACTCTAGTGGCAGCAGCTGCTCTTCCGGGTGGCCTGTTCCCTGGGGCTCCCCTGTGTGTTAGGTCACTTCAGTCCTGTCCAACTCTTTGTGACCCCACGGACTGTAGCTGTCCATGGAATTTCCCAGGCAAGAATACTGGAGTGGGTTGCCAAGGGATCCTCTCGACCTATGAATTGAACCTGCATCTCTTATGTCTCCGGCATTAGCAGACGGGTTCTTTACCGCTAGTGCCGCCTGGGGAGCCCTCTGGGGCTCCCACTGCCAGGCAAAGCAGTGTTCTGTGTTCTCTGAGGAGGCTCTTTAGGGAACACGCCTGCAGAGATTTATGGCATGTTTTGTGAGAAAGGTCACTGCTAGGCAGTGGTGTTACAAACCCAGCATAAGCACGGCTTTTCCCACAGCAGCACATGGAAAAGGTGCTTAGAAACGTCTGAGCAGTGATGCTTAGAGTGGTGATTCCTCTTGTTGAAGGAGTCTTGGGAATGTGCTATCAAATCTCTAGTTCTACCTTTACATTAAACTGATTATAATTATGGCATTTTCCTTTGTATGTTCAGCTATCACCACTGTCGTAGAAGGCAATGGCACCCCACTCCAGTACTCTTGCTTGGAAAATCCCGTGGACGGAGGACCTTGTTAGGCTGCAGTCCATGGGGTCGCTAAGAGTCAGACACGACTGAGCGACTTCTCTTTCACTTTTCACTTTCATGCATTGGAGAAGGAAATGGCAACCCACTCCAGTGTTCTTGCCTGGAGAATCCCAGGGACAGGGGAGCCTGGTGGGCTGCCATCTATGGGGTCGCACAGAGTCGGACACGACTGAAGTGACTTAGCATAGCATAGCATATCACCACTATATCCATGGCATGGCATTTTGAAAAAATTAAACAGTATTTTTCTAGTTGGGATTTTTATTTTAGGGAATTTTATTATTTAATAGAAGTATAGTTGATTTACAATATTGTGTTAGTTTCTGGTGTACAGCAAGGTGATATATGTATGTATATACAGTGTATGTATATACAATGGCCTTTCAAGGCAATTAAGTTCTTAATAACAACTTATTAAACTTTGGCTCTATCTTCGGTGAAAATCTGAAAAATAATTTAGGCACAATACAGGTTATCAAGATGATGATCTTTAAAAAATGTGTTGAGTTCTTACTGTTTAGAGTTATTTTATTTCAGTGCTTATTGAAATTCAGTGATTTTTGTCCCCATTTTGAAGGTAAATAAGGTTTGCACAGAGAGGTGAATTAACCTGCTTTGGGTTAGTAAAAGGAGGAGGCACCATTAATAACCTAACCTCAACAATATTTTAGTGCCAACTTCAATTTGTCTCAGAGTAATGAGCCAAAACAGGGACTTGATAACGTAAATCAACTACACTTCAATAAAAGCTGGTTATGTCCCAATGTGCAGTGGAAAATTTAGTGAATCCTCAGAGAAAAAGCCCCAAATTGAGGACTGTGTGTTCAGTGTTTTTAATGGCTGGAGAAATCTGCTAATAGCTGCTTAGAGGCAGAGCAGGACCTTTGTTTCCACTGATTTGATTTTCGCCTGGGAGTGTTTGGTACCATTGTGCTGACTGCCTCTGTCAGGACACGATCCTATTGCCTGATAGATCCAAGTGACACCACAGACAGCTGGATTATTGTTTAGTTTCAGACATAATACCTGTTATTTCTGACATGTCTAGCAGTTATGGAAAGGTGATCCTAAAGACCCTGTGCCCTAAATATTAACTCATGTCACTAGGTAAAGAAATGGTCCGTTTGGGGCTGTGATAAGATACGCACTCCATGCGGCATCACTTAGCAACCGAGCTCAAAGAGCCCCTCATTGAGAACATATGTCTGTTTCCCCAAGCTCTTTGCTTTCAAACTGGCATTCTCTGTCTGTTCATCACCTCACTAATAAGTAATAGACTTTGACATGTTTAGATTAACTTGTTTGAAGAAGTTTGCTTCAGCAGTCGCATGGAAAAAGAGGGCCCAACTCAATTGGCACCCTGAGAGTTTACTCTTTATTTGTGTCTCCAGTGGTTATTTTATTTCATCTAAAAAGGGAAAAATTCCATATAGCTATTACATTTATGTTTTGATATTTTTTTATTTTTTGTTTTTTTTTGGGGGTAAATTGGTCTTGGTTCTGTCATGCACTGAATGATTTATTAATTCCAGAAATAGCTGTGTGCCAGGCACTGGACTAGGAGCAGGAAGAACATACATGAACAAACTAGACAGAGTTTCTATCTGCACAGGACTTAACGCTCTAGAGTAGGTAAGCCAAGCAACAAACAAGAACATTGATGAGAAAGAAATGGACTGAGTAGAAGAATAAGGCAGAGGATGGTTGGGAGATGGGTTGTGTTGCAGAGGGTAGCACAGGGTAGAAGGTAGCCTCTTGGAAAAGATGACATTTGAGCAAAGATTTAAATAAAGTGAGAGAGTCAAGAAATCACATGGGAGGAACATGCCAGATAGAGGAACAAGAGTAGGGGAAATCTCATTTCATTGGAAAGCTATACATTGTTTAGAGCAGTGATTTATTTTATTTAAATTTCTTTATTTTTGATTAGAGGGTAATTGCTTTACAATATTGTGCGGGCTTCTGCCCTACATAAAACATGAATCAGCAGTGCTGGTGGCGATTGGCTTGAACCCCCTCCCCGACCTGCCAACGCAGATATTTTCAATTGTCAAAAATTGGGGAGAAAGGTGGTGTTAGCACCTTATCCATAGATGCCAGGGATGCTGTTCAACATCCCATAGTGTGCAAGAAAGTTCCCTCCCACCCTAACAAGAATTAACTATCTAGCCTATAATGTCAGTAGTGCTGAGGTTGAGAAATCCTGGTTTAAAGCACACGCTTCCAGGTTATTTGACTCCAGTTCTGTAGGGCTCTGTGCCTTTCATTGCCTTTGAGTTATTGTGCAACTCAGTAAGTTGCAGGCAGCTGATCAGAAGGCAGAACAATACTGCTCTGTGGATATCTAATAAATTCTTTCCCTTGGAGGTTCAATTAACTTCCCTCCCCTCCCCACACTGCGAAGAGGCTGCATTGGCTCCCATTTGCACATTCATTTCAGTATCTCTAATCTATAAATGGGTCTGTCCTTTGGATTCTCCTTTGAATTGACTGTAACATCTTACTGATTCCTTCATTGATAATAAATTGAATGAAATCAGTAACACATGTTTGTTTTATGTCTCTGTGAGAGTCATGATTTTAGTTTCTTTTGAAAATTGTCCTTCAACACAAGCAAGTTTAACATAAGTAAGTATAAAAACTGTGAAGTGTAACCTTGACTCTTTAAAGAACCACAGGAAGGAAGAGTGTGAACAGAGCAAATGAAGGAGGAGCTGGTAGGAGATTGAATCAGAGAGACACTTGGGGGCCGAGTAATGAGGGCCTTGGAATCACTGGTGAGGACTTCATGTTTTATACTATGTGTGATAATTCTCAGCCACAGACTTGTTGAAAATCAGGGGAGAGTCTTGAAATAATTTCCATTTTCCAAAGATCCTTGTGGATCTTTAAGGATTCAAATTTATTAAGATAATATTACAGGATATTGTAGCTTCCCAGGTGGCTCAGTGGTAAAGAACCTGCCTGCCAATTCAGGAGACACAGGAGACATAGGTTTGATCCCTGGGTTGGGAAGATCCGTTGGAGACAGGAATGGCAACCCATTTTGTCTTCTTGCCTGGGAAATCCCATGGACAGAGGAGCCTGGTGGGCTACAGTCCACAGGGTCGCAATGAGTCAGACATGACCGAAGCGACTTAGCACAGCACAGAGTATATTGAATTAAGAGTTCATCAGAAACCAACCTTTCAAAATGATGCAAAGAAGAGAGAATGGTGGTTTGGACCCAGGAAGTATTGATCAAAATGGGGAGAACTGTTCAAATCAAGATGGTAGATCGTGATATTTGTACCAAGAGGGCTTGCTGAAGCCATGCTCACCAATTTGGTAGCCTCCAAGTACATGTGGGTATCAAGCACTTGAAATATGGCTAGTTCAAAATGAGATGTGCCATAAATGTAAAATACACACAGGATTTTGAGGACATAGTAAAAAAAAGTAAAACATCTCATTAATAGTTGCTTTTATGGATTATATTTTGAAATGATAGTATTTTGCATCTTCTCAGTAAAATTAATTCCATCCATTTCCTCTTACTCCTTTTTGACATGGCTACTAGAAATTTAAAAATTACTTATATGCTCACATTTTCCTATTAGACAATGCTATGCTAAAGAATGGCAAGTAGGCTTTTAACTCCAAAAGGGTAAAAAGGCTATCTCCAAGGTTTTCTAAACTGAGCAAACACATTAGAGATAAGCAGTTGATACTAGCTTTGATTTATGTAGCAGTCATTCTTCCACGGTGGGAGAGGAAAGTGAATTGATCCTAGTGTTGATTTATGTATAATGAATCATAAACATATACCTACATAAATAAATATATGCCTAATAAAACTAGGGCACCCTTTAAGAATCTTAGAGGAAGAAAAAGTGGGTCAGTACCTCACTTATGTTTGAAGAAGCTGGGGAAAGATCACTGGACTAGTGATTAGGAGACCTGAGTTCTACTTCCTCTTGACTGTAATACTCTAGGAAGTTCTGTGGCCATGGGACAGTTGCTGCCCTTTCTGAATCAGTTCACGGTCTCTCTTTTACCTACCCCACGGTGTCATTGGATGCTCTCAAGGCCTGAATAGCTTGCTCAGGTTGTGTCTTCCATCGTAATGGCTTGCGTACATAAATAGATACATGGTGGTCCTTCTTGAATTGAAGAAGATTCAGATGGTAGTCCTATCCTAAATGAGTAAAATAATCTCACTAAGTCCTAGTTTCTTCATCTTTAAAATAGGGGTCATAACTGTATAGGATGTGTGTGTGTGTGTGTGTCTATGTCTGTATGTGTGCATGCGTATTCAAACACGCACTCAGTCGTGTCTGACTCTTGCAACCCTATGGACTGTAGACCACTGTCCATAATTCCACTGTCCATGGAATTCTCCAGGCAAGAATACTGGAGTGGGTTGCCATTTCCTTCTCCAGGGGATGTTCCTGACCCAGGGATCAAACCCATGTCTCACATCTCCTGCATTGACTGGCGGATTCTTTACCTCTGAGCCACCTTCCCTTGTAAGCTTTAAATAACTTGTGTTAAGCATTGTTTCAGTTTCTTAGGGCTACAGCAGCAAAGTATTACAAGGGTACTGGAAGGCTTAAAGCAACAAATTTATTGTCACATTTCTGAGGCTGGAAGTCTGGAATCAGGATGTTGGCAGGGCCATGCTCCCTATTCCCGAAGCTTCTAGAGATGCATCCTTCTTTGCCTCTTCCAGCTTCTGGTTGCCCCAGGCATTCCTCAGCTTACAGCAAAGGATCCCCGATCTCTGCCTCTGTCTCCACATGGTCATCTTCCATCTGTGTCCAAATTTCCCTCTTCTTGTAAGTCATAATGGATAGGGCCCACTCTGATTTAGTATGACTTCATCTCAACCTGATGACCTCTGCAAAGACCCTGATTCTTAATCAGTTCACATTCAGAGGTACTGTGCCAGGATTAGAAATTCAATGTATATTTTAGATAGGACAGAATTCAACCCAGAACAGGCATTTTGCAGAAAACCCACCACACAATAAATACTCATGATTACTATTATTAATAGTCTAGAGCAGGATTCGACAAACTATGGGGCATGGGCCAGATCCACCTGTCACTTGTTCATTTCCATATTGTCTGTGGCTGCTTTTGTGCTGCAAAGGCAGATTGTGACAGAGCCTGTATAGTTTGCAAAGCCTGAAGTATTCACTCTCTGGCCCTTGACAGAGGAAGTTGCCTGATCCTTGGCCCAGAGTCGGTGTCATGCTTGTTAGAAACGTAAAACCGTGGGTCCCATCTCAGACCTACTGAATCAGAACCTGCATTTTAGTAAGGTCCCCAGGTAATTCGTAAGAACTTCTATATTTCAATAGAACGGATGTAGAAATGATCTTTTAATGACTCACAATTGGTTCTTAGCAGTCGTTAAGGTTTCTTTTTTTTTTTTCATGTCTTTTGTTTGTTTTAGTTTGTGGAAGTGGGAGTATTTGTACATAGTAAAAACTTCAAATAGGACTAAAGAACTAGTAATGAAAATACATTTAATTCTTTTTTATTCTTTGTGTTTTACCCCATAGGGACCATACTATATAGATTATTCGGTACATAGCTTTTACACACAACAGCATACGTTAGAGATAGTGACATCAGTTTCCTTATAAGGCATTTGCAGGGATAAAGCTTTTTATTTTCTGAAGTTGTTTTTATGATCATGGTTTCTCTTTGGACAGTTTCAGGTTCACCATTGTTTTCTTGAGTATGATTTGTCTAAAACATGATCCCTGTAGGCCCCCCAAATTGGCAGTTTGGAAGAACTCATTAGGAAATCTTATGACAGAGTCAAATATGGTAGAGCTTAACATTGTTGGAGTTGTTGAGAGTCCAAACCAGCACCAGGATCCTTGGGCTGGAAGCGTCTCCTTGCCTCTCTATATCCACAGTCCTTCCTTTTTGCCCTCTGCTTTCTGCCATCTTTGTTCCAATTTAGCCAATGAGGAGCTTAACCAGAAGCTGAGGGAAGGAGGAGAATGGAATCAGGGTCTTGTTTTGTTTTTCTTCTGGTTCCCTCCTGAACCGCCCCTGAAAGTCATTGTTCTTTGATAGTCGCCTTTTTCTGTATGACCCCCTCAGCTTTCTGTGGTCTAAATCCCACTCACCCCGTAGGCCTTGGAGTGGCAATGGCCATCCCATATCCAGCCCTGTGCACTGCCAATTCTTTGTGGTCCTGTGACACTCTCTCCACAGCTTTATACATAAACTCTTTGTAAACAGATTTTCTCAAGTTATGCTAAATGCAGAGCTGGGTTTCCTGTTGGGTCACTGATACAGTCTCGCTCCCTCCTCTGCTCCCCGCTCCCCAGTGATGAAAAGAGGTGAGTGGATCAGGGTTTACACGTGAATAGTCACCTCATTAATGCAGTTGCAGAGATATCGGAGAATATTTTGCTGTGTGGATCCCAGAGATATGTCATCTTTGGCTCCTGATCCAGTTAGGATCTTCTGACTACACGTGGTAGAAAACCCAAGTTAAGCTGGCTTAGTACCAGTAAACTGACTTCATCGTCATGCTTCAGCGTCATGCCTGCTAGAAACATAATACCTTGGGTCCCATCTCAAACCTACTGAATCAGAACCTGCATTTTAGCAAGATCCCCAGGTAATTCATATGAACTTTTATATTTGAATAGAATGGATTTAGAAATGATCTTTTAATGACTCACAAAAGGGCAAAGGTCAGTTTGGCTTCCAAAGTCAGCCAACTGGTAAATACAGGAACTGCAGCCTTCCCAGCAAGACTCATGCTTCCTGTATCTCTTCGACCTGTTCTTCTCTGGCTCAGGTTCCCATAGGGAACCAAGATGTAGGCTTCAGATCTATATCCTTCTGTTTGAAGATCAGCAAGAAAAAGGGAGTGTCTTCTCCAAAAGCGTTAACCGAAGCCTTAGCCCTCATTCTCACTGACTCAACTTCCTGATGCTAGCAGGTTTGTGGAAGAATAATGAAAATGAACATTCATTGAGTACTCACTTTGTGTCAGACCAAGGGATGGCAACCTGCTCCAGTAATCTTGCCTGGAAAATTCAGTGGACCAAGGAGCCTGGACTGCAGTCCATGGGGTCACAGAGTGTCAGACATGCCTGAGCATGCACACACAGTTTAGGTCAGACTTGGTTCCAAGGACTCTTCCCACGTGATAGACATTGTTATTTTGTCTATTTCACTGAGGAAAGCAGTGAGACCTAGACTATGTCCCAGAGCTAATAACTGGTAGAATGGGAAGTCAAACTTGTAGTTTTGCTCCAGCCCCCAGTATAAACCCCCACACACTTGTGCTCTGTTTAGCTTAGACCTGAACCCCATGTCTACCTCTGGGACTGGGGTGGAGTCACCTTCACTGTGGACTTGGAATAGAAAAAGGATACTCATCACAGAAAATGCCAGAGATTGTTATCACAGAATTGAAAATGGATGGCCACCAACTGTAATCAGTTAATTTCCACTTTAGCAAGTCATGATACTTTGCTAAGGTGATAGTTCTCATTTTTCCCAAATCAACATGCCATAATGCGTGTGTTAACAGCAATAAGAATGATAGTCACTCACCTTTAGGGGTACCCCTCCCCAAAAGTATACTCTGCATACTCGAAGATAATTTTCAGAAGAAGCTAAAATCCTAACTCTGACACAGATAAGTCTGTGCTCAAGATATTTAACTCATGAGGAAGCTAGTTCAAGGGAAAATTAAAAAAAACACACACACACAAATTTAGATGCAAAAAAAAAGAAACATTTAATAGAGTGTGCAAATGGACACAAAACTGTTTTTTCCACAAGGGACAAAGAAGTCAGACCTCTATCGAGAGGACAAAATTCACATGTCTATAAGAATTACTTTGCATTGGTATCACTTAACTACAGAATTGTGAAGTAGTTCAAAGACAGTGAAAAGCTCGAATCTGATATCTGGGTAGGGAAAGCCCTAGACAGTGCATAGTTCCTCATTGAAACACAGTGTTTTCCTATTTTCTTTTTTTTTTCTTCTAATTTTATTTTATTTTTAAATTTTACATAATTGTATTAGTTTTGCCAAATATCAAAATGAATCCGCCACAGGTATACACGTGTTCCCCATCCTGAACCCTCCTCCCTCCTCCCTCCTATTTTCTTAAATAGTATTTTATCATAGTAAGAACACCTAACTAAAATCTATACTTCCAACAAAACTTGAAGAGTATAATACAGTATTGTTAACCATAGCACAATGTTGTACTGTAGATCTCTAGAACTTAACTCATTTTGCATCACTGAAGCTTTATGTCCATTGATTAGCAATTCCTCAATTCCCCTCAGCCCCAGGCAACCAGGCAACAGTTATTTTATATTCCTCATATAAGTGGAATCATGTAATATGTGTCTTTCTGTGACTGGCTTACTTCACTCAGCATGTTAACCGCAGAGCTCATCCATGTTGTCACATATTATAGACTTTCCTTCTTTTTAAAGATTGAATAATATTCCATTGTATGTGTCTGCCACATTTTGATGAAATCTATTCATCTGGCAGTGAACATTTAGGTGGTCTCCGCCTCTTGGCTGTTGTGAATAGTGCTGCAATGAATATGAGAGTATTAATATCTCTCTGAGATCCTGATTTCAATTCTTATGGATATTTACCTGGCAGTGGAATTTCTAGATCATATAGTAGTTCTCTTTTTAATTCTTTGCAGAGCCTCCATACTGTTTTCTGTAATGGTCACATCAGTTCGCATTCCCACTAAGACTGTGCAAGGGTTCCAGTTTCTCCACATCCTCGCCAGCACTTGTTGTCTTTTTATAATAGCTGTCCTAGCAGATGTGAGGTGATAGTTCATTGTGGTTTATATAGGAAAGTACCAAAGGTAGAGCTTCCATTGTGCTCTCCCCACGGAGTCATTGACAGTGTTACTGCTATGACATTAATGTACATACGAAGTTATTGCTAACCAGGGAAGCTCACTGGAGCTTTCATGTCCAGAATTTTTTGTTTCTATTTGTTAAATTTATTTGGCTGCACTGGGTCTTAGTTGCAGCATATGGAATCTAGTTCCCTGATCAGGGATAGAACCCACACACCCTGCATTGGGAGTGTGGAGCCTTAGCCACTTGATCACCAGGGAAGTCCCCAGAGTTTTTACTGGGGCTTGATCACACACTACCCATGGGGCTGTTCTTATTTTTGAGAGCCCTTCCAGAGGCAAAACTGATATCTCTTGGTCCAAAGCTCCCATCATCAATCTTCTTATTTGACTATCTTGTGGTCAGGGCTTCCCTGATGGATCCATGGTTAAAGAATCCACCTGCAATACAGGAGACACAGATTCAATCCCTGGGTGGGAAAGATCCCTTGGAGAAGGAAATGGCATCCACTGTGGTATTCTTGCCTGGAAAACCCCATTGACAGAGGAAACTGGCGGGCTACATTCCAAAGGGTCACACAAAGAGTTGGACACAACTGAGCGACTAAATGCACAAACATAAGCGTGCACACACACACACACACACACACATCTTGTGGTCAGCGTCCCAAAGCAAGCAAAGATGTTCCAATCAGACTTGATATTCCAAGGCGGGTACAGATCATGTCCCAGTAGCCAAGGAAAGAGGCAAGATATCTTTTGGGGTAAGGTTAACTCTTAACTACACAGGGGGCCCTAACCAAATTCTTTAAACTCCTTTAATTCTCAGGTCTGCAAATTACAAATATGAAGAACAACATGAAGCACTCTTACATACTGAGTGCTTACCAAGTGTGATGCCTAGAGTTAAGACTTTTACATGCGTTGTATTATTTAATCTTGGGTTTTATCATTAAATCCTGTGAGGTGAGCCCTGCTGGCCCTGATTTGTGCATAAGATGGTGACACTCAGAGAGTCTGGGGAATGTGGCTAGGACTCAGAAATTCTGATAGAGTTAAATTCCAGCCTTGGTTGGACAGACTCCAAGCTCTTCCTTTTAACCGTGGGACTTCACACCTTCTAGTTAGTGTGCTTTGAGGGAAATGATTCAGGCCAAAGTGTCAGCATAAAATAGATTTTTAAACAACTGAATAATTACACTGGTAAAATGGCTTCTTATATCCTGTCATCACTTAGGTGCAAAGAGGATGATTGATCACTCCTACTTCTGCCTGGGACAGCACAGAAAGCTGTGTTAGGCATTGAAATACCAGCCTTGTGAGGTTAGTTCAGGGAAGCATGGTGGAGAGGGAATTTTTTCTTTTTTCCTAAGCTGTTGGCAGAGTCTCAGTCATTACGACGACGTTGAAATCTAATCTATCTTGTGTGGTAAATGTCGTGGGCATTTGTCTGTCTCCATCTGGGAAATTTCAATAGTGTAATTTTCACCTGCCAAACCTGTGCAGGGAGATGATGAGAATTAACAGTGTGATTTGAAAGAGCTCATAGCTATTGCTCATAAAGGTGAGGAATGAGAACACAGTGTTCTCAGAGTAACTTGTAAATATGCATGTTGCTCAAAGGTGAATTTGTTCCACTAGTTCATGGGCTAGTAGGATGGTTTTGCTGTAGTGTCCCTTTGAATGTCATCTGAATAATACATGATTATGGTACTTTTGTTGTTTGTGTAGTTGTATACCTGAGAGTTTTAAAGGAATGAGATGTTTTCTGTTTCTAGAAAAGAAATAATGTGAAGAGATAGGCTATGAGTTGTGTAGCCACAAGAATAGACAAGGAATTAAGACAGCTCAGACTTCATTTAAGTGCTACTTATGGAGGTGATAGAAATGCTCTTAGAACTTTATTTGTTGTTGTTTAAATCCAAAGATATGCATGTGGAAGAGAGTCACTGAGAATGGTAGCAGAAGTGTCTTTTTTTCCCCTGCACAGCTTGTATGTCTGGACCAAACTCAGGCCCTTGGCAGTGAAAATAGGTAGTCCTAACCACTGGACTGCCAGGGAATTCCTGTAGAACTTGAGATCAGCTCCTAATACCAGGATATTCTCTCTTTTGCACAAGAAACAAGTCAAAGTAAATTCACAGTGTCCTTGGAAAATTCAAAACCCAAAGTCTCAGTGATAGGTGATTCTTGGAATGGCCAGCACCATCACTAATGAACACAACTCTTTTTAATAGAATTGTTTTAGTATAGGGCAGTGTAAGCCCAGGTTTTGCTATGATTTGAAACTAGTAGGCATACTTATAGGAGTCAAGCTTATATTTCTGCCCCTATCATCTTTCTCCCACTCTTCCTATAGGTAACTTCCTTTATAAAAGTTTGGTTTACACTCTGTTTTTCTTATTATAAACAAATATGTGTAGATACTCTTATGCTTCTTTTTAGTTACATAATAGAATAGTGTGTGTGTTGCGTGTATGTATCTGTGTGCATGTGTGTGTGTATATATATATATATATAACATCTTGCTTTTTCACTTGATAATATATCCTGGCAATCATTCCAAAGTCATATTAGAGATATACCACATAAGTTTTCACAGCTATACTGTTCTGTTATGTGAGTGTACCCTAGTTTACTCAACCAATCTCCTAGTGATGGGCATTTGGGTGTTTCTAAGTCTTTTGCTATTATAAATAATGCTTTAGCAAATAGTCTTGTGCATATACTTTTTTCATATCTTTGCTAGTGCGTGCATTCCCTTCTCCAGGGGATCTTCCCAACCCAGGGGCTGAAGCCACATCTCCTGTGTCTCCTGCATTGCAGGTGAACTCTGTACCCGCTGAGCCACCAGGGAAGCCGATTCTGAGGTTGACTATTCTTAATTATATTGTTAAGCGTAAGTAATGTTGCCTCCATATTCCCCTACGTGAACTCCTGCATACTGTGAGTATAGAGGTGGAGGCTAGAGGGATGAATCCTTAACAAAGGCCTAGGGCTGCCCAGGAGCACAGTGGAGGGATACTGGCTTAGATCGGGGGAGAGTGGCAGGATGGTTTTTCTGTACTGCACAACTAGGCAACTTGAACAGAGTTAATGAACCTCTATGCACTTCTGTCCTCACCTCTGAAGAAGGGGTGGTGAGAACATTACCTATCTGATGGGGCTGTGTGGGAGGAAATGAGAGAAACCCTGAAAATTCTTAGCCTTCTGGCAGAGGCCGGCATCACTGACAAATGCTGGCAAATGATATGCAAGCTTCCCTGCAACAGTGTCCACTTTGCTTCCAGAGCGTCACTCTCCTGTGTGTCCTCCTGGCTGCCTGGCCACTCTGTTTCTTTTGCTGACGTTTATGTGGATGTCAATGCTTATCTTCGTTTATGTCCCCCCACCCCCCCCATCAAAATAGAGCTCAGAACAGGAACTTGAGAAAGATGTTGATTGGAGATGGGTTCCCAGGTTAGGGTTTCCAAAGTTAGCAAATAAATATAGAATGCCCCATTCATGTTGCATTTCAGTTTAAACAATGCATACTTTTAAAAGTATTTTTAGTAAAAGAGAAAAAAAAATTTAACTGTCCTGTGTTTAATCTGACAACCCTATCCCAGGAGGCATCATGGAAAAAATGAGCAGTGAGACACAGAGGGAATAAAACCTGAAGACATGTGAATGAGTCATTAGACCACTGGGAGGCCAGTGGGGCTTAGACCTTCAGAGGGATCGTGCAGAATAAGGCTCACCATTGCCTTTTCCAGGGCTCGTGAGACTGGAGCGTCCCTTCTAAAGGTTGCCCCGGGAAGCTGACTCTGCAGCATGCCCCTGTTTGTGCCAAGCAGCCTCTCACAGCTTCAGTCAATGCCCTGTGAGAAATTCCATTTGACCTCGCATTCTTCCCTTGTAGCCGTTTTTACATGTGCCATCAATTATTTCATGATTATTTTCAATGTGCTTATCTCCTTTCATTAGACTAAGCTCTACACGAGCAGGGTTTTGTCTTTGTCGCTGCTGGAGCCCTAGAGTTTAGCCATATCAACACGTATTGGGAGAAGGAATCTGTTAGTGGTCATTGCTGTGCAATAGATGTTAGTGACATAGAAGGAGCTTCCTGCGGGCACTGAGTGCTGACCCCAGCACGTGGTAGAGTGGACAGTCTCCTGAGTGCTCCACTGGCTGGAAGAGGGGCTTGTCCTAAGAACCTTTTACCTGCTCCTTGATCTTAACACCTGTTGTCCCAACTGAGGATCTGCTACAGACAAGGAATCTGCGTAATCCCACTCAGAATGAAATCTGCCACTATATATGTCCTTTAAGCACCTATTGTGCATACAGCCTGTACCATGGCAGGTGCCATGGAGGGATGCACACGTGAGTTCGGTGGGGTGCTCCTCCCTCTTGCCACGAACTAATCTTGGTAGATGAGACACGTGAAAAGCTTTAACATGGGGCGACACCGAAGTATAACTGGTGACCTGCTGTTGTCGTCCCCATCTCCCTGGTCTGTAGGTTGGTCATCTAGGTCCCACTTCGCACAGTAATCCAGGCTCAGAGGGGAAATAAATACTTAGGCACCGCAGTCATGGGGCTGAGCTGGAAGTTCCATCATTGCCTCTGTAAAAGCCTCTGTCATTATTGAATGAGTGCAGATCACAGTGGCCCTTCCTCTTGGTGGGGGTTCATTCCTCCTGCCCACTGGTGTCTAACTGTTGGCAACTGAGTTCCCGACCTGAGCTCCCCACTCCCCCCAGCCTCTTATGTTCCCCACATCCCAGAGCAGGGTTGTGCTTCTGCATCGCTCTCCATTTACAGTTCCTCCTCCAGGAGTCTGTCTGGTTCTCAGCTTTTCTTTAAAAACCAGAGCCTGGTCTTGTCCCCCCTGATAGTACACATTAAACCAAGTTTCTTGTCACTGGGTAAGGCACAGTTGCCCATGCACAGACTCGCAGATGCTTGGCTGTGGTATCTTCCACAGACCAAGAGCCAGGGTCACACAGGAAAGGCTCCATCCTCCAGGACAAGCACAGACCACGTCACCTCTTCCCTGGGTGGGAGCGTTTGCCTAAACTGAAGAGGGGACCATCTTGCCCTGAACACCATCCACGCCTGATGGCTAGATCTCTTCTGACATCTCTGTTGAGCACTCGTGTGCGTGGTCAGGTTTATTGCCAGGCCCCAGCCACAAAACATGCATGGTGTGGTTTGTGTCAACCCGCAGGCCTCATTAAGTGGTTTTGAAAGTTGACACCCACACAGTGGTGGGCAAGGAAGAGAGAGACTCTGATAGTCATGACCTGGGGGTCATTGGGAAAATGGCAGGGATTCAAGATGAGCAGGAATCCTACTGAACTGCTGGTATTGGGTGACTTCTGTCTCTGGCCCTAGGAATCAGATAAAAATACATTAGTCATCTCCTCTCTCTCTCTGTTTGCTCTCTGCTCTCCAGTATGTCTGTTGGAAATACATAGATGCTTCCAAGAGCCTTTTGTGGTGAAGCCCTCAGAATATTCCAAAAGGCTGTGGCAGCTTTGAGTGATGAGTGCATATGTATTCATTTCAGTCCAACTCTTTGAGATCCTATGGACTGTAGCCCTGTGTCCATGGGATCCCCCAGGCAAGAATACTGGAGTGGGTTGCCATTTCCTTCTTCAGAGGATCTTCCTGACCCAGGGACTGAACTCAGGTCTCCTGCATTGCAGGTGGATTCTTTACCACTGAGCCACCTGGGAAGCCTGTGGCAGCTTTGAAGTCACTTGGAAAAGAATTGCTCTCTATTCTGAATTAAAAGTATCATTCCATGATAATCTTTGTATTACTCTGAATTTTGAGAGGGTTGAAAAATTGTGTCATTTATTTCACAGTATAGCTGTTTGGGATTTTACATTTATGTACAAATATTCAGCTTTGAGACCTGTATTCAACTTCTCAATTAAAATTTTATGCAGAGCCAAATTAGGCCTGCAAACATATAGTATATTTGTAATTTTCATTCATTTTAATTATAGTTTCATTCAGCCCTCAACAGGAACATTTGTTTTCTTACCTATAGTCTACAAAACATAGAAAAAAATTAGTTTCAATTTTGTCCATTGTATTTATACCTTTCCAGGAAGGAAGTGTAGTGTTATCTTATTTCATTTAAATTGAAAATTTTCTTCTGATAATATTATATAGGAAGACATATACCGTGCTGGTTTAATGAAAATTTCCAGAAATATCTCCTCCAAATTATCTTCCTTCCAGAGGAAATAACTACTTAAAAGGAATCAAATATAGGTTTACTATTTTCTACCAGTTTTTCTCTTATAACCTGAACATATACAATATGCTTAATTGAAAAGAGAGAAATATATTTTCTATTATCATGGCTCCAGTAAGTCTACTCTTTAAGGAGTGCCGCTTTTAAATGCATTTTTAAGATTTAAGTTTGTCATATCTTTGTATGAACTCTTCTAATTCTTCCCAACCTAAACATTATATCTATTAAATACTTTACATTTTTTCTCAATTCAAAATGATAAGGTAGGAATAGAAACAAATTCAGGCTTTTATGAAATCTGCTCTAACATCCATGGAATGATGATTTGTGATTAAAAACAAAAAGAAGAATTTTTGTTTTGATTTCTTTGAAATGAAGAGTACTGTTAAATTTACCTTTACTGGTATGTTGTGTATACACCCAAAACTACTCTCTAATATCTGGGAAAATGAAATACATTTAGGTGAGAGAGAACTGTAGACTTAGGCCATCTGGAGACCTGGTTATAACGACATAATGTCAGTGAGATCCTCCCAGCAGGATGGAGTTGTTCTGAGTTCATCTGGCAGCTTCTGTTGGATCTGGGAAATTCAGAACTGGCCAGCCTTCCCTCTTTGTCCTGACCCCCAGCATACACATCTGTAGTTATGGCAGGGAAAAGACATTGTTGCCTACCAGCCTCTTGCTCTCCTGCTCCACAACCAGCACACCCCTCCCCACCGCTGTACAGAACTTGACTTACTGAGTCTTGACCACCAGAATCCACAGGACCCCCCAAAATAGGCAAGGTCGGAGTTTCTAACTCCCTTCTCCCTTTTTGGAGCACTCACCCATACTGAGTCACAGCCACATCTCTGGCACTTCGCAGTTGACTGGAGGCATGCCTTTCAGGTGAGAAGGAAGGTTTCATGAAGCTGGCCTGAGTATGATTTTCAGTTGGGGGAGAGACTGCATGCCAGGGAACACATATTCCATTCCCAAATGCATCCATCAAAGCAAATCTAGCTGTCTGAAGGCTTCTTATATTTAGTAAAAATCAATAGCCTGATGTATCCCCACTATATTTCCTCTTGAACAAGCTTTCAAGTTTCCTGGGGGCCTTTCCCCAGGCTCCCTATCAGAACTTGGATTTTCTGTTTGAATGCTCTGCTTCACCGGAAGTCCAGTCATGCAAGAGAGTGTTGCGTCACTCAGTTAACCTCACAGCCACTGGCAGAGACCTCTCCCTAATACTGCAACAGGCACCTCTTACACCCTTTCTAGTTAATTCCTCCCCTCTTCAAGGTTAAAGTAGAGTGCTACTGTGGATTTTTTTTTTTTTTTCTTCTCAGTGCTATAGCAGTGCTGTGAAACCATTTTATAGGAGTTGTGTAAAGACAGTATGGAGTTATTACAGAGTGAGTGTGGAAAATTTACAAGTATCTGTATCTCTTAGCCTGTAATTTTCCAAAAACAGAGCCTGAGAAAATGGCTTGTGTGCAGAGAGTTTATTTGAGACCTGACCCAAGGATGTAGGAGAAAAAGCTTGAAGCTGGGATGAGGAGGATCAGTTGGTAAATTTGGGAAGTAGGAAAGTCAATGCGAAGATGTGTCGTGGAGTCAGCTCCTACTCTAAGCTTGCTGTCATCTCCAACTCTTTTTTCGACCCCATAAACTGTAGCCCGCCAGGCTCCTCTATTCATAGGATTTCCCAGACAAGAATACTAGAGTTACTATACTGGATTACTATTTCCTTCTCCAGGGGATCTTCCCGATCCAGGTATCGAACCCATGTCTCCTGCATTGGCCGGGGGATTCTTTACCACTGAGCCACTGTGGCTTTTCCTACTCTAGGCTACTCATGCTGGATGACCCAGGCCCCTCCCAGGAGACTTAGGAGATGCATCTCAGAGCTGTCTGCCCAGGGCACAAAGGAAGGAACATTTACCCTTCAGGTCCCAGCCCCAGTGACCAACGGTAGATCTACACATGTTCATTCCCACACGTGCTTTCTGCTTGTATTTGCATGAGGGTCACGTGGATTCCTCTGAGTGGCCTGCGCTGTGGTGTTGAGGAAGCCTTGGGGCAAGGAGAAGTAAGAGGTGTGACATGTAGGCAGGCGCTGTCAGGTGGCGTGTGTGAAAGTGCTGGCCACCGTGCACATAACGTGACCAAATGGTATGCTTCCTTAGGATTTCTGTGTAGTCGTTTCTTTTGAGAGTGAGATGGAACTCCCAGCAGGGAAGTGGGAAAGTGAGACTGGGGCAGGAAGACAGCCCATGAATGGTGCGTTATCCAGACTGCTGTCTCTGTGGACAATTGGAACTTAATTCCATTGGAGAGCTCTCAGAGCCAGTAATAGAAAATGTGCTTCTGGATTTTTTTATCCAAGGGTGAGAGAACCGGGGTGTTTATACCATTTCACACCAGTGATTGACTATGGGCTTGGGAGCATTCACTCCCTAGTACTTTGTAAGTATGGCCAAGCAAGGCTCCAGCAATGCTCTCAAAGAAATGTGTGTACTGTCTGGTTGGAAGGCAGACTGGGGGGCAGTCATGCAATTAAGTGAGCATATAGGGGCTGGACACTGCTGACGAGCTGCTGCAGTCCTTGACAAATACATTTTTCTTTATTTGTAGTACTCTTATTTCTGCAGGAGAGTCTTTTATTAAAGGGACCGCTGGGTTAAAGTATATATTTTTATCAATTATAATAGATGCTACCTAATTGCTTTCCAAAAGAAATGTCATAATTCACATTTCCACCAGTAGATTTTAAAATTACTCTTTCTCCTATTAGCAATGAATGTTATGATTCTTTCAAAGTTTTGCCAGTCTGGTAAATATAACATGATGTCTTTTTTTTTTTTAATTTTATTTTTAAACTTTACATAATTGTATTAGTTTTGCCAAATATCAAAATGAATCCGCCACAGGTATACATGTGTTCCCCATCTTACTACTTTAAAAAATATTATCCTGATTAGTATTTTTGTTCATTGGCCAAATGGATTTACCCTCCAGAAAATATCTCTTCAGATTCTTTATCCCCTTCTTTTGGTAGGTTGATTTTCCCTTTTGGGCAGTTTTTAAGAGTGCTTTGTGTATTATTTATACTAGCCTACTGGCTGTTCTCTGTTAGAAATATTTTTTCAAGTCTCTTCTTTGTCTATCAAAACTTTGTTAAAATTGTTTTATAATATAGAAGTTTTATGGAACATTTTCTGGATGTACTGTGTTGTGATAAATCAAAGATGCCAACACTCGCTGTTACATACCACTAAGAAGGAAAAAAACCTGTCAATTAAATCGCTACAGTGCTCTCTGATGACTTTAACCTTGTGTTTGCAGTGGGGACTTTTTCAGGCTTTAATATTGACAGTATAGTTTTGTAGCGCATTGAAGAACACTGCTTTTGTCACTACTGCCTACTTGCTTCATTGTCTTATATTTCCTTATTAAACTACATGTAGCTGGAAGTTTGGGCTTCCCTGGTAGCTCAGTGGTAAAGAATCCTCCTGTAATGAAGGGGACGAGGGTTCAATTCCTGGGTCGGGAAGATCCCCTGGAGGAGGGCATGGCAATGCACTCCAGTATTCTTGCCTGGAGAATTCCATGGCCAGAGGAGCCTCACAGGCTACAGTCCATGGGGTCGCAGAGTCTGATACAACTGTAGTGACTGAGCAACACAGCTGGAAGTTTAGCATCAGCTTCTGGTCAATTTCAGCAGGAAGTTTCTGGTACTCTGATATTCTGCTCCTTCATGATAGTGCTGCATCAATTGGTCAAAATGGCCTCTTTTCTTTTGAAACCTTTTTCACCTTTTTCAAGAAATTTGGCAGTTTCTTCAGTCTCCGTCTCAAGGTTTGGTGTCAATAAGCAATACTTTTCCATGTATCTCAACAGCAAAATGTAGTGTAGTTTCACTCATTTGTGAGTATTTTCCTTGACCCCGCAGAGCACTTGGCTATTGCTCTGTGTGAGGCATGGAACAGGTTCCATTCCTTCAGTGGTGTTGGGCGTTTGCTTCTCAACTATCCCAGTCATGTCAGTATACTGTTTTATGCCTTGCTATGTACCCAGTAACGTTTTATTTCAATCTCAAATCACTGTACACTTAGGAAGCCATTTTAAAAATGGTGACTAAACTCAACAAGGGAGATGCCAACAATGCACCTTAATGTTGTTTGATCACTATCGTGTCCGACTCTTTGTGACCCCATGGACTGTAGCCCACCAGGCTCCTCTGTCCATGGGATTTCCCAGGCAAGAATACTGGAGTGGGTTGCCATTTCCTCCTCCAGGGCATCTTCCTGGACCAGGGATCGAACCCTCGTCTCCTGCATTGGCAGGTGGGTGTTTTTGCTACTGAGCCACCAGGGAAGCCCAACAATGAATATATATGACTGTTGAAATGATAGCAGTATCAGTAGTCATGACCAAATCTGAGCATGCTCAGACACATAAAACTAGGCCACAAATGGACAGTTACATCCAGGTTCAGAGATGTGAAATGAGAGGGAATACATACATCTTGGGATCAATAAAATAAGGTACATAACTTTTCTTAACTCCTTTTTAGACTAGAGCAACAATGTTTTGAGCTTCCCTTTAGGGCCAGTTTCAGTCAGAACACCTATCTTTACACTGTGTAATAAAACAGAGGTAACTCCCATGAGTATTGATACAGGTGATGTATCATGTATCCCATGTCATTCCACTCAGGGAATGCTCTCACCTTTCATTTTCTACCTTCTTGTGAAATATCAAGTAATTGGTTCGTACCACATGTAGTGGTACTATGTGATCATGCTCTTCACTTTCAATATACTGTGGGCTGGAAAACCACAATACCAGGAAAAGATGCTTTCCAGGCCAGAAACTGGATGAAGGACAATTACAGAAGGCGGGTGTGGTAAAAACAAAATTACAAAAGCAAGGGTCTGGGACTTGAGTCTTGCGTTGCCATTGCATCTCTCCCTTCTAGTTTTACCCACTAGCACAGCTCACACCTCTAGATTTCTGTATCAGGGAGATGTTGTCCAACAGTTGCTGCCTCTAATATCTTTCCATCTCTGACGATGCCGCTTTCCCAGTTTAGAGCTTATTTATGCCCTCTGTCAATGGGAGCCTCCCAGGGCCCCTTGGTGCTTGAGCCGAGGCTGCTATAGCTCTCCATCCTGCAGAAAACTGGGGACCACCAAACAAGACCACCAAAAGCCAGGCGTGGGTCACTGTCCTAAGAAGGACAGGCTGATTATTGCTGGGGTTCTCTGTTGAAGCAGTTTCCCCCCTAGTCTTGGGTACCCAGGAAACTTGAGGCAACTAGGTCCAAATCAGGGAGAGTTGAACCGGGTCCTCCCACCACACAAGCCATGGCTGCACCCCCCTCTTCCCTCCTTCCCCAGTGCCTCCTGCCCATTTTTCTGGGTTCTGTTTTTTGTTACCCCCAAACTGTTTAAACTTCTCATTGTGAGATGTAACACATCCAGGAAATTAGGCCAAAATGCAAATATAGAACTTAAAAAAAAAGTTTTGCAGAGTGAGCACCCATACAATTAACACTTGTTTGGATCACTGTACAGCTGTTGAAGGAAAATGAGTTACAGCTACACATAAAAGTGTGAATGAATCTCAAAACATAATGTTCAGTGAAAATGTTGGTTCCAAGAGAACGTATACAGTATGATGATTGTATTTTTAAAGTTCAAAAACACATGAAATTAAACAGTTATAAAGAAAAAATAATTATAAAGAAAAGCAAGAGGAAGTTAACCACAGAATTCAAGACTATGGTTATCTCAGAGGGGCAGGATGGGATGCAAATGAGAATGGGTTACTGGGGACTGTTAAAGAAGCAAGTGTTCACATGCGCTTATAGTTTTGGAATTCTTTATTATGTACTTTATAAGTTATTTTGCATCTACTCGGTATTGAATAGCAATCTTAAAAAAAAAGAATACATTAGCCATAGAGAGGCTATAATTAGTATCTTCTGATCTTACCCAGATCAGAAGAGCCAATGTATTTTTCTCCTCTGGTCTCACTTTTCCCATCCAATCTACTGTAGGCTAGGAAAATACAACCCCCTTGCATTCAGCATGTATGTGGGTGTTTGTACTTACTGTTTTTTGACATATTAGAAGTTGGCAAATACAAAGTGAAAAAAGATATGAGGCATAAAATGGAACTCCAAGATGGTTGGTAAAGAATGAGAAAAATGCAAGGATGAGCAAGGAAGAAATGACTGGGGACCAACTAAAATGAAGAAAGATTATTAGAGAACATCGCTTTACATTAATGTACAGGGGGGGCACCTGTACACCCGTGGCTGATTCATGTCGATGTATGACAAAACCACAATATTGTCAAGTAATGAGTCTCCAATTAAAATAAATTAATTAATTTTAAAAATTTTTAATGAGAAAAATGCAAGGATAAGCAGGGAAGAAATGACTGGGGACAAACTAAAATGAAGAAAGATGATGAGAGAATTAAATGTGTACACACCGTCATAACTGTAGAAATGACAGAGGATGCAGCGAGGTGATGACTCCACAAGGTTTCTCAAAGAGTCAAAGACTGCAGAGAAAAGGGGATTTTTAAGTCCTTCTTCTGCCATGTAGTGATATTATATAGTTGTTCTGTATATGTTTTGTAGACAAAGATTCCTTACCCTGTGGTCAAGGGACCTTATATTCTAGATATTTGACTGAACTGTACTGTTCATATCAGTGATTCAGCATTGAAAATACTGTTCAATGGAATCAACAACAGGACTGTATTCCCAAGAGGGTGATCTTAATAGGGAGGCAGCCATGGTCCTATTCCTTGGCTGATAGAAACTGACACCATCCATGACAGTCACATGAATGATCTCTTCATGGAACCTTGTGTGTGTGTATTTAGAATGTTTTCAGTAAATATTGACTATTATGTTTAGAAGAATATGTATGACACTAAACTTGTGATAGACATCTTTGGCTGCCTACCCAGGACCATTCTCTCTTATTCACAGCTATCAAAACCCTAGTTTTACTTGGGAAAAGTTGGATCCAGCGCTAGAGGGTGAACCATGATTAATGAAACCATAATGGCTAGAGGGTGAACCATGATTAATGAAACCATAATGGCAGTCCTCTTCTCCTTTGGTTAGTGGTCGGTTGATGGGTGACTGTGTGACCCAGTTCTAGCAGAAGAGATGGAAAGGCAGCCTTGTAGGGGAGATTCTGGAGAAGCAAAAACAGTAAAATCTCACAAAGAAAAAACCTTTTTGCCTCTTCCTCCACTTAGTGCTTTGAACTCTGCTTTGGGAAGATGTTCTCTTTAGAGCTGGGCCAATAAAACCAAGGAAGGTAAAGACTCAGGGTCCTTGGTGACACCATTGCCCTTCTGAGCTAATCCTAACAGACTTCATGTAATAACAATAATCGTCTTTATGTTAATTAGGTTTTCTGTGATTTGCATCACATAAAAAAGACATAATGAGTGAAGTGAATGAATGCTGATCTACATTTGTGTAAACATACCTGAATCACTTACTCTATTTTGTTATCATTTATTATCATATCCAAAGCACATACCATATGGACTAGCGCTGAACAAATAATTATTAAAATTATTGAATAAATAAATATTAAATGGAAATAAAAACATCAAATTCCAAAATAAACCTTAGTGGACACACTTTTTGATGTTTCTGTAAAACTGTGTATCTTAATGTCTAAGCTCCATGAGTAGTTAGAGATGTTGCAAATTGTCAAATGCATATTTGATTTGGTTAGATATATGCTAAATGTAGGAAATGGAATGCAAATAAGAAGAGACTAAAAGCTTTTCCTGGCTCTGACATAAGGTACTTTGGCAGGGGAAAAAAACTCAATAGTGGAACTAGAATGAAGAATTTGGTGTAAATTGAAGAGACTCATCTAAAAATTCAGCTTACATCATCTTTTAATATATTTCAGTTACCCAGAAGAGTATTTATATAGCATTCTGAGGAATATGTTGATCTATAACTCCCATTTGAAAATGAAACTCTCCCACGGTGGTGCCACTCTAATACCCCCTAAAGCAGCCCGATGTGCTTCTTCCTTTAGTCCTTCCCAGTTAGCCTCTTAGCAGATTCTCTTAGATTAGAAACTATACAGGAAGGCATTTAATGCAGCGCATGATTTTGATCTTATTTAGAGATTTCTGCCAGCTGATAAGTATTGAGAGGGTAACAGGCAGGAAGGCTAGAGGTCCCCAAGTGGAGGAAATAGACTGCAAGTGTCAGACTTTTTTTTTCTCTCTGTTAGTCAGTAGGAGGAAACAAACTACAAGTGTCAGACATTTTTTTTCCCCTTCTCTGTACATAATTTCTATACAAAATCTCCAAGCCAGGCTTCAACAGTACCTGAACCATAAACTTCCAGATGTTCAAGCTGGATTTAGCAAAGGCAGAGGAACCAGAGATCAAGTTACCAGCATCCGCTGGATCATAGAAAAAGCAAGAGCATTCCAGAAAAACATCGATTTCTGCTTTATTGATTATGCTAGAGCCTTTGACTGTGTAGATCACAACAAACTGGAAAATTCTGAGAGAGATGTGAATACCAGACCACCTGACCTGGCTCCTGAGAAATCTGTATGCAGGTCAAGAATCAACAGTTAGAACCAGGTATGAAACAACAGACTGGTTCCAAATCAGGAAAGGAGCACGTCAAGGCTGTATATTGTCACCCTACTTATTTAACTTGCATATGCAGAGTACATCATGCAAAATGCGAGGCTGGATGAAGGACAAGCTGGAATCAAGATTGCTGGGAGAAATATTAATAACCTCAGATATGCAGATGACACCACCCTTATGGCAGAAAGTGAAGAGAAACTGAAGAGCCTCTTGATGAAAGTGAAAGAGGAGAGTGAAAGAGTTGGCTTAAAACTCAACATTCAAAAAACTAAGATCATGGCATCCGGTCCTATCACTCCATGGCAAATAGATGGGGAAACAATGGAAACAGTGTCAGACTTTATATTTTTGGGCTCCAAAATCACTGCAGATGGTGACTGCAGCCATGAAATGAAAAGACGCTTGCTCCTTTAAATAAACGCTATGACCAACCTGCTGCTAAGTCACTTCAGTTGTGTCCGACTCTGTGCGACCCCATAGACGGAAGCCCACCAGGCTCCCCTGTCCCTGGGATTCTCCAGACAAGAACACTGGAGTGGGTTGCCATTTCCTTCTCCATTGCATGAAAGTGAAAAGTGAACAGGAAGTCACTCAGTCGTGTCCAACTCTTAGCGACCCCATGGACTACAGCCTACCAAGCTCTTCTGTCCATGGGATTTTCCAGGCAAGAGTACTGGAGTGGGGTGCGATTGCCTTCTCTGATGACCAACCTAGACAGCATATTAAAAAGCAGAGACATTACCTTGCTGACAAAGGTCCATCTAGTCAAATCTGTGGTTTTTCCAGTAGTCATGTATGGATGTGAGAGTTGAACCATAAAGAAAGCTGAGCACCGAAGAATTGATGCTTTTGAACTGTGGTGTTGGAGAAGACTCTTGAGAGTCCCTTGGACTGCAAGGAGATCCAACCAGTCCATTCTGAAGGAGATCAGCCCTGGGATTTCTTTGGAAGGAATGATGCTAAAGCTGAAACTCCAGTACTTTGGCCACCTCATGCGAAGAGTTGACTCATTGGAAAAGACCCTGATGCTGGGAAAGATTGAAGGCAGGAGGAGAAGGGGATGACAGAGGATGAGATGGTTGGATGGCATCACCAACTCAATGGACATGAGTTTGAGTAAGCTCTGAGAGTTGGTGATGGACAGGGAGGCCTGGCATGCTGCATCCATGGGGTCACAAAGAGTTGGACACGACTGAGCGACTGAACTGAAGTATACAAAATTAAAAGTTTTCTTTTAAAATTCTGTGTTGCCATGACAATACCTGGTTCTACCTTAACTTAAACTTTTCTCAAACCTTGAGCTCACCAATGTGTTTTTCTTATGGAAATGTTTTTCTTTAGCTATGTTAATGAAACTGAAACGAGTTGCCAGTCCAGGTTCGATGCACGATGCTGGATGCTTGGGGCTAGTGCACTGGGACGGCCCAGAGGGATGGTATGGGGAGGGAGGAGGGAGGAGGGTTCGGGATGGGGAACACATGTATACCTCTGGCGGATTCATTTTGATATTTGGCAAAACTAATACAATTATGTAAAGTTTAAAAATAAAATAAAATTAGAAAAAAAAAAAGATTCATGCCAATTGTTTCATGGCAGGGGATGACTCACCTTGTGCCAATACTATCTCAAAATGCATGTTGTGGGTGAGGGGCCTAGTGCCACTCTCAGTTTTGAGGCATTTCCTTTCTCTAATTAGCAGCTTCTAATAGGTATATAACTTCTTGCTATAAACTAGCAAGGGGGGCACTCTTTCTGCCCCCTTCTAATGTCTATGTCAGAAACTTGCTCTCTCTCTTTTATACTTTAATAAGACTTTATTACACAAAAGCTCTGAGTGATCAAGCCTCATCACTGGCCCCAGATCGAATTCCTCTCCTCTGGAGGCCAAGAATCACAGCTTCGTTCACGGCTCATAGTGGCAACCTTTCAGTATAGGCAGTAATCGTGATTACACATGGTGTGGAAATAAATAAAATATGCAATATGCAAGTTGACATATCTGTCCACAATGGTACAAACAATAAAGAGTCACTTTATCTAAATGATTAGCCTTAAAAAAAAATATGCTTACTTTCTCCCTGTCATTATTCCCTTCCGATGAGGTCTTAAATCTCTCCATTTAAAACAACAAAATAATCTCTTACCCTTCTATCTCATTCTAGGCAACTCGGTATCTCCCTCCTATTCATCATCCCCAAATGTCTTGAGTTATCCATACTACCCTGAGGCATATGCAGTCAGTGAGCCCCTTACCTCCACTCAACTCTGGGCACAGGCCAGTGGCATCCTATTTTAAGCACCCCATGTACTCCCCTTGAGACTTCTCTCAGCCATCTCTCGTGCCCTAGGGAATATCCCTCAGCCATCGATGGCTGGGAGTTGGAGGACAAATGCAACATCCCAGCATCTGAGTGGAATGAGCATGACTGAATTATTTTCTGCATTTCTGCCAGAGATCCCCAGTAGGGCTGAACGACAATCGCTCACAGCATTAACGTGCTCAGTATCTTACCCTTTGCGTGCTTCCTTCCCTTTCCTTCTCACTTGCCCACTTCCTTACTGGTGCTTCCTGGGATTTCTCCCAAATAAAACACTTTAAGTCAGATCCTAGTCTCAGGATCTCTTTCTGGGGGAGCTAGACTGAAGCAACTCATTTCTGTTTCATCACTGTTTATCACTCTCCAACCATTCCCATGTGGGTTCTGCCCCATCACGTCACTGAAGACTTCCATGTCAGTGAATACAAAGGGCATTTTCATCTTAATCTCTCAGTGACATTACACAAATTGAAGAAACCTCTTGCAATATTCTTTTGACACCTTGACACTGTGTACCATTTTTTTCTACTTTTATTTCTTTGCTGCCTGGTCTCCCTCGTGGTCTCCAACTAACAATTACATATTAAAGTTCTTCATGGCTTGATTCTACACCTACTCCTCTTCTCACTCTGTACACTCTCTCTGGATAATTTCATCTAGGTGTTCATTTTTAGTTGCCATCCGAAAGGAAATAACTGACACATTTGTGTATTTAGCCCAAACCTTTAGTCTGTACTCCAGACTTGCATATCTAATTGTCTACTTCATACTTACTTGATCTCTTGAAGGCACCTCAAACTCAACTGTATTCAAAGGAAAATATGACCTTTCCTCCAACACCGTGTACTATCCTATTGATCTCTATTTCTGGGAATGTTAACACTGTTCATCCAGCTTTCAAAGGCCGAATCCTGGTAATCATCCTCAGTCCATCTCTCTTCTTCATCACCATTCCCCAACACACGTCCAATCTGTCATCAATTGGATCCTTTTGATTTTACTTCTTAAATAGTTTTTAGCCTGTCCAAAAATTTTTAAAACAGAAGAAAAACCTGTCTCTTCTTTTGCCTCCCCACCATCTCCTGAACCTCTACAAATACCGCCCCACTTGCTTGCCCAGTTCCTCTCTACTGCTGCCTATGATCCATTCTTCACACTATAATCAAAGTGGTAGCATCATTTCCACCCTTATCCTCCTCCCTAAGTTTATTTTATTTTATTTATTTTTAATTTAAATTTATTTAAATTGGAGGCTAATTACTTTACAATTAAACATGTTAACATCAGGACTCACCCGCACCCCCTGTGTTGAAAGCACAGTGTCTTAACCACTGGACTGCTAGGGAAGTCTATCTTTTTTAAGAACAGCATTTCCTGTGGACCTTTTTTTTTTTTCTTTTTTGCAAATTATGTGTTTGTTTTAGTTTTGGTGGCCCTGGGTCTTCGTCGCTGCCTGTGGGTGTTCTCCAGTTGCAGAGAGTGGCAGCTACACTCTAGTTGGGGTGGCAGGCTTCTTGTTGCGGAGCATGGGCTCTAGGGTGCCTGGACTCAGTGGTTGAAGCTCTTGATCTCCAGAGTATGGGCTCAGTAGTTGTGATTCATAGGCTTAGTTGCCCCATGGCATGTGGAATCTTCCTGGGCCAGGTATCAAACCCCTGTCCCTTGCATTGGGAGGTGGATTGTTACCCACTGTACCATCAGGGAAATCCTATTTCCTACAAATCTTGTGACCAAGAATTCTAATATGTCTACTCCTTCTATTCATTTTTCTTAGAGTAGATGTGACAAATGATAAAGTCTCATGTTTGAAATAATAAGACATTTAACTGGGAAGAAGGCATTTCTTCCATTGCAGGAAATAAAATGTTTTCTATTTGCTTATTTTTAGAGAATATTGCTTCTTGGTTTATTAATTTTTATAAGATTCTATTAATAATAGGATAATCATTTCCTTGAACATTTTGTATCATTTCTATAAGTGGCACTATACGTGGTTAATAGCCTAACCCCAAAGCTAGCCATGTTTTCAAATGTGATTAATATTTCTGTCTTTTTCTTAATGCTCCATTAACTACTGCAAAGTAAGTGGTCCTACTGCCAAAAGCCTTTTCCATTAAATGGAAATACATTTACTCACATTGTGAATTAATTAAAGCCATATGGAACTTAGAGCAGAAGAGTCTAACTTACACATTTTGTTTTAGAAATTTAGAAAATATGGAGCCATTTGTGGCCAAAAGGACTCCCAGATGCTTTCCTATCTTAAAAATTCAGTAACAAGTGTTTCAGCTTTTTCTCAGTGATTGCAGTTTTCATGAGTATGATTATAGCAAGATTCCGCTTCTGTGGTTAATAGCAAGGGGTTTATACTGAACATCAAAACCTCTGGATGGAGGGAGATTTTTCTGTGGTTTTTCTTCTGATTCCATAAATCTCTGATATTTTACAAAGTTGAGTGTGGGAGCAGAGGGCCTGGCCGCATAGATTGTTAAGGTGATGGATGGCCATATCTCTAGTTCAAACAAATCATATGCTTTTTAAGTTCAACAGCTATGCTGAGGTACACAGGTGTGGGGTAAGGAGGCCCACACACACAAGAAGTTGCTTGTGCCAGGGTTCCTGTGAAGAACAGGTGATAGAAGCTTGAGCAGTAGAACACATTGAGGACTTTTGTCCTCTGCATATCCTCCCTTATTCCTCAGTTCAGTAACTATTTATTGAACACACAGAGAAACTGAGCTGCATCTCCACATTATGAGGTAGCGTACAGAGAGGTGGCTGTGGTCCTCTCTTACTGCTTGCTCCATGGAAGGCCAGCTGTAAGGGTTGATGTCCATTTATGGGCATCCATGAAGGCACTTTCTGGAAGTTACTTGTCTCCAGAGGCACTGCTCCCAATTTAGCATGAAAAAAATTAAGGTCCCTTTCCTCTCTTTTCTGAAGCCTAGGAGATGAGCATCAGACTTGTGCATCAGAATCCCCTGAAGGACTTGTTAAAAAACAGATTACTGGGCCACAGCCCTAGAGTTTTAGATTCAGTAGTTTGGGGGTGAGGCCTGAGAATTTGCATTTTTAACATATTCTCAGTTGGTCTGTTGGCCTCAGATCCAGACTTCTAGAACCACTGGGCCAAGACAGCCCCAAGCAGCCAGAGCCCTGTTATTCTCCGTATACCATTCCAGGCCCTCTCAGGTCTTCTGTTCCCAAAGATACCTCCCAAGAAGGGGCAAGAACCTCCTCCACGTTTCACCATCCAAGATCCCCATTTGAAAAAGAGAAGCATACTCAGAAGGTGGAGGTCTTCTCTTATGGCTTCATCACGAATTGAAGGAATTATATCTCCATCTTAATAACTGACTATTTGTTGAATACTTACTGTATGCCAAACACTGTGGTAGGACTTTGAATTATAATGAGTTAACATGCACTGAGTGCTGGCCTGTGGGTTAAGCTGTAGTCATGGTCATTTCAATGGTCATTTGATTTTCACTATAGTTCATTTTACAGATGAGGAAACTGAGGTATATAGACGCTGATAAGTTGTGCAGAGACACATGACATATAGCTAGTGAATAGTGGAGCCAAAAATATGAAACTAAGAAAATGTGAGATCTTAACCATTAAGATATAGTACCTTTCAACATATGTCTGTGTCTATGTATCTTGTTGTTTAGTTGCTTAAGTCATGTCTGACTCTGCGATTCCATGGACCATAGCCTGCCAGCTCTTCTGTCCATGGGATTCTCCAGGCAAGAATACTGGAGTGGGTAGCTGTTCCCTTCACCAAGGGATCTTCCTGACCCAGGGATCGAACCTGTGTCTCCTGAATTGGCAGGCAGATTCTTTACCACTGAGCCACCTGGGAAACCCTCTGTATCTATCTAAATTCCATTTAATCTTTCCAAGAACCTTAAAAAGTAAGCATTATTAGCCTCATCTATAGATGAGGCAGCTGAAGTTTAGAAATATGAACAACTTGCCCACCAGGTCAGGGGTGGATGGGAATGCAGGCTGGCTGATTCCTGAATACATGCTTCTGGTGTATAAAAGATTATATTTGCTTCAGCAGGTAAGACCAGCCATTGTCCTCCCAGGGCTCATTGGCAGCCCTTGACCTGGCCAGAACCCCTCTCCAAAGTGGCTGAAATGAATGGGGAAGATGAGTTCAGGCCACCAGGATTCATAGCACCTGAATGATAATGTCCCCACACCAAAGGGCTGGAATAGCTCCTCACATTGACGGAAGATTGGCCAGAATTTCCCCAAGTGCCATTTAGTGTTGGGCCCTTGGTCCTCCAGATTAGGATGACTGCTCTGTAAGGGACCAACTGGACCTACATTTGGATCCATCAATTTTCAGGGACTTTCTAAGCCCAGAAAGTAACTTATTGCAAAATCAAGCGTCCCCCGATACTGCCCCATTCAGGACTGAAACACGCCTTCTCCCAGATGATGAAAAGTTGGTCAGTGACAGCTCACAGCTTCTCCAGAAATTGCTCTTGGCTGAAGAGAGCCACTTCATCCAAGGCTATGCGTCTTTGGTATTTAGGAGGACATCCCCTAACCAATGACTGGTTGCTTCCAGGGCATAAAGGCCCAGCCTCCTGGTCGCAATCAGAATATTTCTGCCAGGACATCCCAGCTCTAGAGGTCCTAGGGTGACCAGCCATCCCTGGCTTGCCTGGGCCTGAAGAGTTTCCCAGGACTCAAGACTTGAAGTGCTAAGACTCAAGCAAACAGGGACAAATTGATCACCCTAAGAGATCCCCCTGTGACTGTCTGAGGTCCATCTTCTCCTCCTACCCACCACCTGCTTCCTTCCCTTCCCTTCCCTCATAGATGTTGATTTCTAGGCCATTTCCTAATAAATTTCCCTCAAGCTGATCCCTATCTCAGAGTCTGCTGTTTAGGCTTTACTTAGAACCTGTCAGGTTTTCTCTAACACCTGTGACACCCCAGACTAGGGGAACTACTGGACGAGAATGCCACCTCCTGCAATTAATCCTTCTTCCCTCACCTGCTGAAAGACTCATTGGATGGGTCTGGAGAGATGGTGCCAAAGTGTATGAACAAAATGAAGCTAACAGTGATCACAGCCAGATACAGAATTCACTTAGCATCTCCAGTAGTTGAAATCTATTTGTCAGAGATGATGTCACAGTATCTGAAGCAGAGTGGAGTAAAGCTATTAATAACTTGTGCTATAATGCACACTTCTAATTTTAATTTGTGGGGAAATGTGTTCATATGGAAATAAATTCTTAAAGACTCTCTACCCCAAAGTCTAGTCTTGTCTGTCTGTCTCCCCCTACCACCACCTTCCTTTTTCTTTTCCAAAAAATTTTATTTTGGAGTATAGTTGGTTTACAATGTCATGTTACTTTCAGATGTACAGCTAAGTGATTCAATTATACATTTACATGTATCTGTTCTTTTTCAGATTCTTTTCCTATTTAGGTTATTACAGAATATTGAGTAGAGTTCCCTTTGCTATACAATAGGTCCTTGTTGATTATCTGTTTTATATGTAGTAGTATGTATCTGTTAATCCTGACCACCTAATTTATCCTCCCCCACCACCCTCTTCCCTTTGGTAACCATAAATTTGTTTTCTATGTCTGTGCGTCTCTTCCTGTTTTGTATATAAGTTCATTTGTATCATTTTAAGATTCCACATGTAAGTGATATCAGATGACATTTGTTTTTCTCTTTGTCAGGGTTTCTGCCTTTGCCAGAATTTTTAACTAATAAAAATGTGTTTGCTGAGCCTGACTCCCTAAAGCCGGGTACAACATGATTGAATTCTAAATTTTGTATGACATGGGCTGTAATCAAGGTGGAGATCCTTACCAAAAAATAATTAGCTCTGAGGATAGAAAACTCAGCAGATGCATAATAATTAAATTGGCTCTCTGTTTTTATTTTATTGAGAACTCTAAGCTATATTGATCTTTCAGACCAGATGTGGATTCAAAGCAGATGCCACCCCTTGTAGATCCTTGCTGAAGTGCTTATTTTAAAAAAAAAAAAAGGAATAATCTTGAAAATTCCGACCTAGTATATTAACACATTTTGGAAAATCCCAACACTTGCAGCTTCGAAGTACCTGACTTGGGGTTCTGAACTCCTACAAGTAGAAGTCAAGTGGGAGATGCTGGTCCTTCCAGTATCTGGTGGGTCTCCCAACATGGAGGGAAAAATCTAAGAAGAAAATCAGATGGGTGACGGTTTCAGCTTTGCCAGTTGAAAAGTTCTAGGGGCTATTACACAACAATGAATACGATTAACACCACTTGAACTGTACAGTTAAAAGGCTAATGTTTATATTAGTGTTTCTAACTCTATTTTTAGAAAAAGACAGAAACTTGAGAACAAGCATGAGGTAGCAAATGACCTGCTGACTGCTTCTACTCACAGGAGGGCTGTACAGAAACCTCCTAGCTCTGAATGGCTCCTTTCTCCCAGACCCAGTCTTCTTCCTGATCTTCTGACCTTGATTCCCAAGCCCATACTTGAACTGTTCTTATTCCATCTCTCAGGACTACCTTACTCCTCTGTACCCCAGTAATGTGTTCACTCGCTGGTGAATGGCCTCCCCTTGGGCTGGCATCTACTTTGAGTGTGACCTCCCTCATCCAGGCGACCCTCTGTGTCTGGACCAGAGGCTACCAGCCACGCATGCTTCGGTGCTTCCAGCCCCATCATCTTTCAGAAGGGGTTCTCGGCCTGAAATGTGCCCTCCTGATCTTCAGGAGGTTAGACATACCCTCTCTTTTGTTCCCACAACTCCATCTGGACCCTCGCCATGTTATCTTATAATTGTCTGTTTCCCATTGTATCTGCTTACATTTCTGTCTCTTCAGCCAGTACCTCAGTGTGAGCAACTTGAGGGCTGCAACTAGTATATAGCTGACTAGAAAGTTATTTTATTTTTTGATCTATGATGTGTGATATGTGTATGTGCTCATTTGTGGCTGACTCTTTGTGACCTCATGAACTATAACCCACCAGGCTTCTCCGTTCATGGAATTGTCCCAGCAAGAATACTGGAGTGGGTTGCCATTTTCTTCTCCAGGGGATCTTTCCGACCCAGGGTCGAACCTGCATCTCTTTTGTCTCCTGCATGATTCTTTACCACTCTGCCACCTGGGAATCCCTCTTTCTATGATAACAGAGCTTATTTTGAATTTCACGGTTTTTGACCATCCTGATAAAAGTTAGTTGATTCTGAGAAAAAATTCGGTTTGTTATTGATTAAGCACATACCAATTTCAGAAGGCATTGTTCTGATTTTATATATGATAAAAATATAAAAGTTATTAAATAGTTGCTATAAGGTAATTTTATTGATTGCCCCCAAGGGAAAAGTATGATAGTCTTCCAATACTTATCTACTATGTAAAAATAGATCTTTAAAAAAAATAAAATCTCGATGTTAGTGTAAATAAATGGACTGTGGTGTAAAAATGATTTTACTGTCAACATGCCTTATTCAGTCTCCTTTTTATTTATGTCACTTTTACTACATTTACATCACCACCACCACCAACAAAAAAACTTAAATCTATTTGTTGTCACCTTCTTTTAGCTAATTGTTGACATGACAATTCCAAAGACATTTAGAGCTTAGGGTTTCTAAGAAAAGAAAATGAACTAGGTAGAAGGCAAGATTTGTTTTTGTTTCTTTAACCTCTGTATTTATCAAAGTTATATTTCTGTGTGCAAAGTTTTAATGAGCATAAAATGCACATATAATATTTTTACAGATTTATATAAAAACCAAATGTCTCCCCTGCCATTTGCCCCCTTTGAGAAAAATCACTTTCTTCTTTTCTTAGCTGATTTATTTTTATTTAACTATTCTATTTCTCTAAATAGCATGTTTCTCTCAGTAATTGCTGCTTCTTGATTTTTTGGCTCAGGCATAATTAACTGACTTCCCACTGTGGAAAATGAGCATTTAACATCCTCCCTTTCCCCAGTGTTCTCCTTTATTATGGCTATATAAATACTATACAGTGGTGAGCTTTGTTGTAAAACATGGTTACTTTTCCTTGTATATACTTTTGATTCTCCTGTGATTGGTAATTGCATAGGAATTTGCATAGGCATGCTAAGTTTTCTGTGTCCTAGCATTAAATATGAATTAAATACCATACTTTTTAGCAACTGTATGAATCTCTTTTCAAGAAGTCCAGTTTACAACGTTCATTTTTCTTCTAGAAATCTCTCCTGAAGCTTTCCCATCTGTGCTTCTCCGGTTGCATTGCCTTCTGCACCTTCTACACTGCTGCCTCTCTCCTGTACCGATCTCCTAGGGCATGTATTCAGGGATTTCTTCATCAGTAAAGCATACCCTGAAGTGGCTTCCGAATTATGAAGATGAGATGGTAAGTCTTTGAGACCTTTTCATTTGACTAATAAATTTGGTTGAGTACAGGATTCTCGGTGGGAAATTGTTTTTAAAGCATTGGGCCTTTGTTTTTGAGCTTCCAGTGATGCTGTTAAGCAGTCTGAAATTATCCCAGTTTCTGAGTAGTGATATGTGACCTGTTTATTCTCTCTCTTGCTCTCACTCTGTCTCTGTTTCTCTCAGCATGTGTCTAGGATCTTTTTATACTCAGGATGCTGCATTTCTTGATGATGGATCCTCGTGTGTTTATTTTTATCCATGACCCTATTTGCTCTGTCAGTTTTTTCCATTTAGAAGCATATGTCCGTTGATTCTAAACATTTTCTTTAATTATGTCTTTGATGGGTTTTTTTGCCTCTGTTTTTATCTTTTGGAGCACCTCTGATTAGGCTTTTTGTTGTGCTGGGCTGCTCTTTTAATTTTCTTATTTTCCTGTCTCATTACTTTTTTAAGCTACTTTCTGGAAGACTTCTTGAAATATGTCTCCCAACCCAACTATCAAGGTTTTCATTTGTGCTGTCATTTAAAAACAATTTTTTTTAAAAGAGGCATAGTTATCTCCTTAATGTTGTATTTTCATGATAGCTTGTTCTTGTTTCATGCTTGCAATATCTTCTCTGGTGGTATTAACAATAGACTTTTAAGGTTTTTGGTTTTCTGATTTGTCCTCTCCATACAAAGCCACTGTCATATCTAGGTGGCATTTTCTCTGGTAGGTGTATTGGTCTCAATATTGTGTTTAGAGACTTTCCTCAGATATCTGGTAATTCTTGATATCTGCTCATACTTAAGATTGTGAGATTACATATGTTACTTATTAGAAGCTCTGGCCAATCAGAATCTCTCATCCCCCTGGATGAGTGATTAATTCACGGATGGGCATATTGTCTTATGCTGGGTTGATGTGTATTCTCTTGATGATTAGGAAAAATGACTCTGCATTCCCAGTGTTACTAAGCTAGAAGAATGTGAATTTTTATTTGCTGGTGCCATCTTGACCTGTGCATAGAGAGAGATCTTAAGAGATGGGGAGACAGAATGTAGATAACATCACTTGCAGCCCTGGATCTGATTAATTACACATCTTTTGACTCCTCCCTAACTTTAGTTACTGTACCCCCTTGAGTTTTTTCTTGCTTAAATTATTGAGAGTTCAGTTATATGACTTTGAACCGGAATTTTTTTGACAGATACGATGTCTTTCACCATGTTTCTCTGTCGGCCTGAAAATAATACAGTTTATGCCACCTACATATGCAAAGGGTCATCAACTATTCATCATTTCCTTTCAGCTTTCTCATAATGGCTTATATACCCTCTGAGTACTAGTGTATCATCCACTGTCTAATATAGCAACAGTGAGAATGACCGTATGGGAACAGATGCAAAAATACCATCTGCAAGTAACAGTGATGATAAATTCACATTTCCTCTGAGGGTTGCCTCCTCTTCCTCAAAGGTCTCATTCACTTCCTGGCTATTAAATAGGGAGAAATTGTACCCAAGATTATTCACTGATTTCTTATTTTTCACTCTTACTGATTTCCTCATGATGGCATGTGTATTAATGCCTCTTTATCTTAGAGTGTTTCCTCATTTGGCTTGTTTGTGAGAATAGGGCAAACGTTCCTTATTTATAATGTCCTTATTTACCAGGTTCAACTGTTTTGATCTTGAACCTTTTAATATTACCACTTTAAAACTAATATTTCTTACACAGTTTTCAGTTACTCTTTTTTTAGCAGATAGTGGATAACCTCTCAATTGAGAAATCTATCTTAGTTTAGCAAATTCCGGTTTAGATTCCTCTAAGAGAAATGAGAACTGAGAATATCATAATCATACTTTTTTTTTTCTTGAGCTATGTCTGAATATGAAATATCTTTAGCTTACCAGGGCTTCTAAAGATAGCTCTCATAAACTTCATATTCCTACAAAATCAGGTTGCTGTGGAAAGCAGTGGAGAGTGTCTCACACTTCTGTGTCCACAGGGCCTGATGTATTTTCTGTGTCCATAAAAAGAAGTCACATAATAATGACTGATTTTACTTGGAAACAGTTTTTCCTGTCAAAATTTTTTTTAGTGATTTGTTTAATCAGCCTTCCTGATTCTGAACACATTGTAAAGATGGTGTTTATCATCTTTATTAGTTGATTCCATCACATGTGAGCCTCTGGGCATGCTCACATGGTCCTGGGGCTGGAGGAAAGAAACGATCATTCATTGTTCCATGCTCTAGAGTAAGTGTCAAAAAAGCAAGAAATAGGCTCTTATCTCAGAGCCAAGAGTTGCTTATAGGGCCAGAATTTTTAAATAAGGAACTGGGCATCACCAAAAAGAGGCAATGCATTTAGATATTCTGAAGAAAAGGACCAGGCACGCCTCAAACATCACCACCTGAAGGTTAAGCCCCAATGGGACCCTTCGGTCCTTGCCTGTCTCCCCTCCTACCCCTGTCTTTTTTGTATGACTTCATCCCGCTTTTTTCTTTTTATGTTTGGTGCGTTTTTCCATTTCAAATATTTCTCTTTTCCATCTCTCCCAAAATATGACTCCCCAGCTAAACCCACTCTGATTATTTTTTCTTTGAGCCTCGTCTGATTTTTAAAATACTTGTTGACTTTTCAGTTATTTCATTTGGAGGCAAGTAGAGTAAGCATCTCAATTTAAGGACAACTTGCTAGTATCACTACAGTGAAACAAAGAATGATACACGAGCACAGATCAAATGTTAATAATGGAGACAAACCCAGTCTAAAAGTTTCTATTACCTTTTCCCAAGGATTCTGGGAACTACCTCCTTCCACCCACAATGATGCATTTCTTTAAAACTCACACATTCTTCTCCCTCTAGCTAGTGAAAGAGTGTTATAGAGTTGGATCTATAAAGCAATGTGAAATTTCTTATCTTTCGAAAACACAGTCTCATGAAATCTGGCTGTGCAAAAGAAGCAGATTCATCTATACCAGTGTCATTGTCATGGTACTTGGTGGCCCAGAGGCAGAGGGTTTCTGATTACATGATCATAAGGCTATGATCTAAGTCTCTATTTCCTGTGAAGTAACCATGTCATGGTTAATAAAAAGAATAGCCTTGGCATCAAGAGGTTGTGCCTCTGGATTTATAAAATTTAGATTAGATCATTGTAAGGTCTTTCCCAGCTGTAACATTTTATGTTTTAGATCAATATAGCTGTGCCCTCTTGGAGGAATTTTCTCTCTTCTTATTCTTTTCAGTTTTGAAGGGGAAAAAAAATCCACATTTTGCGAAAAGACTTTTGTGAAACCCCCCATTTTATAGAAAATAAGGCCCTTCCCTTCAATCCATCCATTACAACCCCTCTCCTTCCAGGAATAGTGGGAACATTAAGTTGACTGAACCCTATAATTCTAAGCTTTCTTGGCTTAATATTGTTCTGTGGAGTTAAGAACTCTGAATACCCCTGTGGACGCTCTCCCATCTTGTTTTTCCAAGAGGATTTTATTCTTGACCCACAGGAGTTGGAGTAACTCCACAATAAAATGTTGAGGATTTCGTAGTAACTACTTCTCTATGCCACAGATGGTTTTCCTCAGTACAGAGCCTTCATCAGACAATGTGACAGAGAACATTTTCACTGGCAAACATTTTCAGTTTCATTTAGGGATGGTGTATGGGGAGACACAAGCTGAATTTATGTTTCAATATTATTAGATAAGTTTCTGCCAGACAGTTTTTTTTCTTGAGTTAAAAGCCATTCTGACATAGGCACTTGGGTTTTATTCATCTCTGAAATTACTCTCATAACCAGTTTGAGAAGAGGGTTTAAATACAACTGGATTATTTTCCCTCTAGTCACTACTTTCAGCCACGTCCTGTAATATCTCCCTTCCCTGGCAAATAGTGCATCATTTACTTGGTAGGTTGGGCGATTACCTTCTGGGGCCTTTCAGTTACTTCAAGATCAGCCCAGGCTAAAGCTTCCATCTCAGACATCATTTATAGAGCTCATCTCCTCCATCACCTTTCATACAAACTTAAGCTGGCATCATGATTACAACCAGTGGATAGGAGCTTAATCAGCTGTGAAGACATGGTTTTCCCCACTGAACCTTCCAGAACTAACTAAAGAGAGATGGGAGGAGAGATAGGGAAGGAGACAAGTGTTCTTGACTTAAGATGGCTGTTGTTATGCTCTCTGGCTTTCATAACGTCACTGCTGCTGCTAAGTCACTTCAGTCATGTCTGACTCTGTGCGACCCCATAGACGGCAGCCCACCAGGCTTCACCGCCCCGATTCTCCAGACAAGAACACTAGAGTGGGTTGCCATTTCCTTCTCCAATGCCTGAAAGTGAAAAGTGAAAGTGAAGTCGCTCAGTCGTGTCTGACTCTTGGCGACCCCATGGACTGCAGCCTACCAGGCTCCTCCGTGCATGGGATTTTCCAGGCAAGAGTACTGGAGTGGGTTGCCATTGCCTTCTCTGCATAACGTCACTAGATATCTCTAATCATTGATACCCCTGGGGTAGACATCCAAAGGAGATGGGTCCTAGGTCTCTGGTGGACTGGGAGTTCAAGGGTATGAGATCTTGAGGATAAAGGAGTTCAGGGTGTCTCTCACTGCCCCAAACCCTGAAAAGTTGAACCACATTTAACTTTAGCCCTATTCAGCCTCTCACCCACCCCCCACCCCAGGTGTTCCTGAGGTCGCCTCGCTGAGTGCTTGTCTGGCATATCAACAGGAAAGGTCCAGTCCCCTTACTGCCTTAGTATAGGTCCCCAAAAGCATACTCTTAGATGAGAAATGCAGAAAAGGAGTAGGAAGTGAGATGGAGCAATGAAGCCAGCTGGAGCTGTGTCCAGCCAGTATAGAATGTGGGCCTTAGAGTTTTCCTGACTGTGAGGGAAGGGAGATGAGTGCCCTGTAGGCGTCCTCATCTGTGATGAGTTGAGAGTTATTCTCATGGATGTAAACTTCGCAGCATCTTTGGCCCATGTGAGCATGGCAGGTTGGACTCCAGTGGCCAGAGGAAGCTCTTTGGCAAAGAGCCACAGAGATAGAAGTGGGTGGTGCCCTTCATGGCACCATCTCCAAACTCATCCCCATAGGGTCTACAATGGTGACTGCACTGCTTCAGGCTTGAGCCATGACATACGCCTCACTCCCTGACTCAGTTGAGAGGGACAGTGGCTTAGTGGACACATTCTCCCCAGGGCAGGATGTACAGACTCCCAGAGGGGTGGGAGAAAGCACACCAGGCCATTTAGGGCCTAACCTTTGAACTCACCTCCTGTCCCTCTGGCCTGTTCTTCAGTGGTCAAGTTCAGTACTTACAGGGGAATGGGGAGCATACTACTTCTCCCATGGAAATAGAGCAGGAGGCAGGAGAGGTGACCACCTGGTCAACAGTAATGCCATTTCCCACACACTTTTTCCAAGCAAGGAAGAGATTGAAGAGCCTCAAAATGGATAGTAACAAATGTCCAGAGAGAACAAAGTGTGCTTGGTGGTTTAAGATGCTACTGATTACCTTTAAGCATGTATTTGCACCAGAGAAGAGGAGACCAAAATAAGATTTTAGGTAGTTACTAGAATTTTTTTTAAATGTATTAATTTATTAGTAAATAATAAGCACTTATCACATAATATAGCATTATAATAATTCATGTATGTATTATAGTAAACTATTAAAAAGTAATAACTAGGCAGCTGGTGTGTGCAGCTCTTTGTCAGGGCTTGGCAGAGAGAAAAATGAGATCAGGTCAGAGCCAGAGGAGAGATTCAGAGAGCATCATGGAAAAGACAAGTGACTTTTTGGTGGAAAAGAAGAAAAACCATTATGAAGACAAAAAGAGAGGGGTTAACTACAAAAGAACATTTCCTAGGTAGGTGGGAGTTCATTCTAGCTGAGGGACCTCTAAGGCTGAAAAGAGAATGCCAAGTGTGGCTGCTGCTGCTGAGTCATTTCAGTCGTGTCCAATTCTGTGCGACCTCATAGACGGCAGCCCACCAGGCTCTCCCGTCCCTGGGATTCTCCAGGCAAGAACACTGGAGTGGGTTGCCATTTCCTTCTCCACCAAGTGTGGCTAGTAACCTCAAAAACACATTTCTAAGCCCTGTGGGGCAAGATCCCAAACTAATTATTAGTTAAGATAGTTAACAATTATTAACCATCTTTAATTTTGTCATGAAGATCAATATCTGATATTTTCACTCTCTCTTCAGTGTCTTCTCCTGCACCCTTAATTTAACAATTTAAGGCCTGAAATAACAAGAATAATGTGGTTCAGGTGGTAAGAATCCACCTGCAATGCAGGAGACCTGGGTTCGATCCTTGGGCTGGGAAGATCCCCTGGAGAAGGGAAAGGCTACCCACTCCAGTATTCTAACCTGGAGAATTCCATGGACTATATAGTCCATGGGGTCACAAAGAGTCAGACATGACTGAGCAACTTTCAAAGACAGCAAGCTGAATAATAGCTTCCAAAGATGTCCATATCTGAATCTCTGGAAACACCTTACATTAAAAAGGGATTGAACAGGTGTGATTAAATTTAAACTCTTGAGTGTGGAGAGCATCCTGGATTAGACAGATGGACTCAGTGTGATCACAAGGGTTCCTATAAGGGGGAGACGGGGAGGTCAGGGTTCTGTGAAGGAGGAGGCAGAGATAGGAGAGATACAACCAGGAGCCAAGGAAAGAGGAAAACTCCCAGAAGGTGTAAGAAAGAGGCAAGGAGCAGATTCCTCCCTGGAGCCTCCAGCAGGTCCCAGGCCTGTAAGCACCTTCATTTTAGCCCCCATTAATTCATTTCAGACTTGTGACCTGCGAAGTATAAGCTAATAAATTTGTGTTGTTTTAAGCCATGAAATTTGTGGCCATTTATTACAGCAGCCTTAAGAAACTAATACAATAAGCAACATTTATTGGCTGTGCCCTGTGTGCCAGGCACTGTGCTAAGTGCTAGGAGGTGTCCTGTCTCCTTATCCCATGTTACAATCAGGGAGCTTGTCCCCAGCTACACAGCTGTTATGTGCTGGGAGTCAGGACTCAGATCTGGACCTCAGACCCTGTATTGTTCCCATCCTGTTAAGAATCCGAGCTCTACTGTTCTCCATTAAAAGGCACGGAGCCTCTTAGAGAAATTGCTGATTCTAGAACTGGAGCAGGGAAGACCAGGTAAGACAAGACGAGCCTGGAGCATCTTGCAGTGCCACAGAGCAAGGAAGTACTCAAAAACAAAGATGGAGGCATGTGAAGGGACATGGGAGCCAAGTTGAACATGTTCTCAGTGGCCAAAGCTGGAAAAATTTGAGCCACTAACTAAAGTAGTATTGGGTTATAACCCGAAGTATAAATTAAACAGCCAAGCACCCAAACAAATAGAAAGAAATGATCAAATAAATATACAGAGGAGAAAGGACATACCTTACTTATAGAAAGGTTTCAAATAATATTTTAAATATCCACTCCCTCCTGGAGGTCGAGTTTGAACCGTGAGCCCTACCCCAGTGTGGACTAGGTGTAGTGACTCATTCTAATGAATAGAGGATGGAAAGGGAAAAGTGATAACTTGATGGTGGAGAAACCTGGTGAACAGCGCCTTATCCAAGTGGTCAAAGTCAACATCACCCATGATAAGTCATGTGGAATTATGTATGCCCTGATGTGATATGATGAGAAGTGTACTTCACCTGTGTGGCCCTTTCCTCCAGAATCTGTATCTCTAGTTCAAATTATGAGAAAACATCAGACAAACCAAAATTGAGGATTAAGAGCAAGCAAAGTGTGAGAAACAGACCAAAGAGCCTAGGGAGACATGACAGCTAATTCAATGTGGTATATTGGATAGGATCCTGGAATGCAAAAAAAGACATTAGCCAAACACTGGGGAGATCCAAATTAAAAAAAAAAAAAAAGCAAAATGAGAGGTTGTGTGGGGTGGTGATCTGAAGAAAGAAAGATGAACCATGGTTCTAAAACACTGTGTTACTGTTTATTCTTCATTACAAAGCAGCAACAATTTGATGGAGTATATTGCACTTTCCTATGTGTCACAGCACCTGAAGAAGTGAAGTAAGGCAGGTTATATTGGCCCCGTTTTACCATATAATTCAGTGCTCGCAATTTACTGGGCACAGTCCTAAACAGATTCGATTATAACATCATATTACTCATTTAATCCTTACAACAACCCTATAGGGTAGTTTCTGTTTTCGTCCCTGTTTTCCAGAGGAGGACTCTATGGCACAGAGAGGTTAATTGACTTGCCCAAGGTAACACAGTGAGTGGAGAAGCCTGACTATAAGCAGAAGTGGTTGGCTCCAAGACTTGCCCATAACCACTAAGCCATAGTGTTTTAAGTCTCTGGGGCTCATAGAGACTAAGTGATTGGCTCAAAGTCACAAAACCAGTTCTTCCAGGACTGAGACTAGAATTGAAATCTCTTCATTTCCAGTTCAATACCCCTGTTTCTAGGCACCACAATCCACAGTCATTTCTCCTTTTCCAAAGCTCAGCAAAACTCTTAGAATATCAGGAGCTAATTTGAACTCTCAATGGCCAAAACAGCAACCATTTGAAAAGCAAAATAAAGTAGTATTGGATTCTAACCCCAAGTATGAGATAAATAAGTATGGTCAACACCAAAATCAGATTGATTATATTCTTTGCAGCCAAAGATGGAGAAGCTCTATACAGTCAGCAAAAACAAGACCGGGAGCTGACTGTGGCTCAGACCATGAATCCTTATTGCCAAATTCAGACTTAAATTGAAGAAAGTAGGGAAAACTACTAGACCATTCAGGTATGACCTAAATCAAATCCCTTATGATTATACAGTGGAAGTGAGAAATAGATTTAAGGGCCTAGATCTGATAGATAGAGTGCCTGATGAACTATGGACGGAGGTTTGTGACATTGTACAGGAGACAGGGATCAAGACCATCCCCATGGAAAAGAAATGCAAAAAAGCAAAATGGCTGTCTGGGGAGGCCTTACAAATAGCTGTGAAAAGAAGAGAAGTGAAAAGCAAAGGAGAAAAGGAAAGATATAAGCATCTGAGTGCAGAGTTCCAAAGAATAGCAAGAAGAGATAAGAAAGCCTTCTTCAGCGATCAATGCAAAGAAATAGAGGAAAACAACAGAATGGGAAAGACTAGAGATCTCTTCAAGAAAATCAGAGATATCAAAGGAACATTTCATGCAAAGATGGGCTCGATAAAGGACAGAAATAGTATGGACCTAATGGAAGCAGAAGATATTAAGAAGAGATGGCAAGAATACACAGAAGAACTGTGCAAAAAAGATCTTCACGACCCAGATAATCACGATGGTGTGATCACTGACCTAGAGCCAGACATCCTGGAATGTGAAGTCAAGTGGGCCTTAGAAAGCATCACTATGAACAAAGCTAGTGGAGGTGATGGAATTCCAGTTGAGCTATTTCAAATCCTGAAAGATGATGCTGTGAAAGTGTTGCACTCAATATGCCAGCAAATTTGGAAAACTCAGAAGTGGCCACAGGACTGGAAAAGGTCAGTTTTCATTCCAATCCCAAAGAAAGGCAATGCCAAAGAATGCTCAAACTACCGCACAATTGCACTCATCTCACACGCTAGTAAAGTAATGCTCAAAATTCTCCAAGCCAGGCTTCAGCAATACATGAACCGTGAACTTCCTAATGTTCAAGCTGGTTTTAGAAAAGACAGAGGAACTAGAGATCAAATTGCCAAAATCCGCTGGATCATGGAAAAAGCAAGAGAGTTCCAGAAAAACATCTATTTTTGCTTTATTGACTATGCCAAAGTCTTTGACTGTGTGGATCACAATAAACTGTGGAAAATTCTGAAAGAGATGGCAATACCAGACCACCTGATCTGCCTCTTGAGAAATTTGTAGGTAGGTCAGGAAGCAACAGTTAGAACTGGACATGGAACAACAGACTGGTTCCAAATAGGAAAAGGAGTACGTCAAGGCTGTATATTGTCACCCTGTTTATTTAACTTATATGCAGAGTACATCATGAGAAACGCTGGACTGGAAGAAACACAAGCTGGAATCAAGATTGCCGGGAGAAATATCAATAACCTCAGATATGCAGATGACACCACCCTTATGGCAGAAAGTGAAGAGGAACTAAAAAGCCTCTTGATGAAAGGGAAAGAGGAGAGTGAAAAAGTTGACTTAAAGCTCAACAGTCAGAAAACTAAGATCATGGCATCTGGTCCCATCACTTCATGGGAAATAGATGGGGAAACAGTGGAAACAGTGTCAGACTTTATTTTTCTGGGCTCCAAAATCACTGCAGATGGTGACTGCAGCCATGAAATTAAAAAACGCTTACTCCTTGGAAGGAAAGTTATGACCAACCTAGATAGCATATTCAAAAGCAGAGACATTACTTTGCCAACAAAGGTCCGTCTAGTCAAGGCTATGGTTTTCCCTGTGGTCATGTATGGATATAAGAGTTGGACTGTGAAGAAGGCTGAGCGCCGAAGAATTGATGCTTTTGAACTGTGGTGTTGGAGAAGACTCTTGAGAGTCCCTTGGACTGCAAGGAGATCCAACCAGTGCATTCTGAAGGAGATCAGCCCTGGGATTTCTTTGGAAGGAATGATGCTAAAGCTGAAACTCCAGTACTTTGGCCACCTCATGTGAAGAGTTGACTTATTGGAAAAGGCTCTGATGCTGGGAGGGTTTCGGGGCAAGAGGAGAAGGGGACAACAGAGGATGAGATGGCTGGATGGCATCACTGACTCAATGGACGTGAGTCTGAGTGAACTCCGGGAGTTGGTGATGGACAGTGAGGCCTGGAGTACTGCGATTCATGGGGTTGCAAAGAGTTGGACAGGACTGAGCGACTGATCTGATCTGATCTGATGAGATAAATAGGCATGCATCCACAGTGTTATCAGTAAATGATTGAATAAATCAACTGGGAAAGAAGACAGTTCTTTGACTTTCACTCTGTCTCAATAGCTCAAAAACAGGTAAGACATCTATTAATAAATTGCACATATTTGTGGCCCCAGGTTGAAAATTGAATAGAGAGAAAAACTTTGTCGCTGGTTTAGTTTCCCAACAGGATTCTGATGATTGTCTCAGAGCTTATGGCAGTTCAAAATTTCTTAGGCTTTACAGATATTGTCCTGACAGTTCTTGACCTTTGTCCATCCTTGAGGTTACCTTTGCTTACACTGACTTTATACTTAATATCTTTTGGCACCCTTGGGAGTGTTACCTTAATATATGTTCTCCATAGTTGGACAATAGTGTTGATCATCACCAGTTGTTGTCCTCTTCAATATTTCATTTTAAAATGGAAAAATGACTTTAATGATTTGCAGGCTCTGGGAATGTTGTTAAGATTTTTTAAAAACCTTGAAACTATATCCCCTGGTGTTGTATTTAGATTGACTCTGAAAGAAAATGGGGAATACTAATGGTGCTCATATTTTCTTTAAAAACATGTTACTATCTTGGGCTTTCTTGGGTTTTCATGGAAAGTGGGTTGAATCTCTTAAATGAGAAAACTACCGCTTGGATTCATGATTCGATTGTATTATGATCTGAAAATAATCAAGAAAAGCATTTCCAAATTTAGCAGCAATTGTAATAAATGTAAAATTTGTAAAGGGCATTTCCATTTCCAAAATATTCTTATTTGTGTTTTCTCCCAAGTCTCACAAAAACTCAGTGAGTTGGTATTATTACCTTTCTTTTTATAAGTGAAGAAATGACCCAAGTTGACTCAACTAGTTGTGGGCTAAGCTAAGCTCCCATCATTTCATGTTACCTTGAGTCCTTAAAGAGAGAAAATTGTAGTAAGGCAAAATCTTGTCAATATGTCAATAATCATTGCTTTGACACATACTACATATTAATTCATTCTTCTTAGATATGCCACTTTCATCAAAATGACAACAAACATTCACGAATTTATTATGGAAATAGATGAAATAAAATCAAGATTAATAGTGGTCCTTTATTATGATTTTACCCACATTTCAGAAGTGGGAATTTAAAAGGTCGTTGTGATGCAAAGGTTTACCATAACATGGTGAGATAATAGATCACATCTCTCAAGGATAAGTTTTGTAAAACAAAAGATCACAGTGCCTTAAAAATGCCTAGCATAAAAATCGGCTTTTAGTAATCATTTTTCAAAAACAGTAAGTGATGCATGGTGAGGGTGGGATTTTTAGTCTTGGACTCCAGCCTCTGGGACTTATTTGTTGGGATGTTTAATAGAGATGATAAATTCTTTTTTGCAAGGTTGTTATGTTAGAAATGAGAAAATTTCTTTCCCTTGTCTAATACACTATCTGGCACTCAATAATCATATTTTTGTTTATATTTTTATTAAATCATTGAATGTCCAGCTACCTGCTTTAGGTAATCTATGAATAAAAGCATTCTTTCCCCCAGAGTAGAAAATGTCAACCTTGAGATTTGTTCTTTCTCCAGAGTTGCTACCATCCAAAGCTTTCAAAATTAATGTGCCAGAGAATTACTTGTTTAATGCTCGTAAAACCACTTCTTATTCTATTTACTTGGAAATAGATTCCAGTGGATGGGGGTGGGGGGAAACATCAGACAATAGGGCAGGAGGAGAATTTTCTCTAAATATGATATCAAGGAAGTGTGACGAGTATTGAACCAGCAGGTACTTGAGATGAAGAAGTACACGCTTTTCAAATAATGATGAAAGTCACATAAAGGAGAACAGTAGAGACAAGTCCAAGTTGTAAAACAGTCTTAAGCTGTAGAAATGTGAGTTCAAACACATTCAGCCTCTACTTTCACACCTGATAGGAGTTTTATTCCAGTAACCGCGGATGCTCATAAAGTGGAAGAGATGAGAGAAGAGTAAAGTTAAGCTCTACTAAGGCAGGGACTGGTAATATAGAATTTCCTTTTGCTTTGAAGATTTAAATTTGCATAAACACTGATCTATGGTACAGACATTTGGTGCAATCTATTTCTGTATATATATTTTACCTGTATCAGGACTATACTTTGACAGGTAGGTAATAATACCTTACCATCTAAAAAGGCAAAACTTCTCATAGAAAGATGTATACTAACAGGTGGTGGAATAATGGCAATATTATGGGGAAGTTGGGATATTCGAGTAAGAGGGGAAATCAATTAAGCATAGCATATCAATCATAAGATGCAGTAAAAATCACAGTATTTATGAGAAGGACACACAATTACAGCCAAGGATAAAAAAAATACGGGAACTTCTCCCTAGCATAAAGCGATAAGTGAGTCCAAAGAGCTGAATTGTGTTACCGCATTATGAATGAATCATTTGGTGCAAGCCTATGCAGCTAGCTGACCACAGGCCCATTGTTTTTTTTTTTTTTTTTAATCAAGTTTTACTGGAATGTAGTTGATTTACAATGTCGTTAGTTTCTGCTGTACAGCAAAGTGAATCTGTTATACATATATCCACTCTACTTTTATTCTTTTCCCACATAGGTCATTACAGAGCACTGAGTAGAGTTCCCTGTGCTATACAGTAGGTCCTTATTAGTCGTCTGTTTCACAAACCCATTCTTGTCCTTGCTCTGGTTTCACATTGCCTGTTGACAGTTGTCTTCTCCAACTTGAATATTGATGGGGATGATTCTGAGACTCTGTTAGATGGCGCCCCTTTTGTCAACCCAGTGTAGGAGAGTTGATCCAAGAGAGCACTCAGGTCACAAGGACATTCCTTCTACCTCTGCTTCCCACCTTTCAAACAACCCTCTGTTTCCTTGGAGATTCACGGGTTTTAGGTGCATTTGAAAAGAACTAAAGAGCCTCTTGAGGAAAATGAAAGAGGAGAGTGAAAAAGTTGGCTTAAAACTCAACATTCAAAAAACTAAGATCATGGCATCTGCTCCCATCACTTCATGGCAAATAGATGGGGAAACAATGGAAATAGTGACAGACTTTATTTTCTTGGGCTTCAAAATCACTGCAGATGGTGACTACAGCCATGAAATGAAAAGACGCTTGCTCCTTTGAAGAAAAGCTATGACGAACCTAGACAGCATATTAAAAAGCAGAGACACTACTTTGCCAACAGAGGTCTGTCTAGTCAAGGCTATGGTTTTTCCTGTGGTCATGTATGGATGTGAGTTGGACTGTGAAGAAGGCTGAGCGCTGAAGAATTGATGCTTTTGAACTGCGGTGTTGGAGAAGACTCTTGAGAGTCCCTTGGACTGCAAGGAGATCCCACCAGTCCATCCTAAAGGAGACCAGTCCTGAATATTCACTGGAAGGACTGATGCTGAAGCTGAAACTCCAATACTTTGGCCACCTGATGTGAAGAGCTGACTCATTGGAAAAGATCCTGATGCTGGGAAAGATTGAAGGCGGGAGGAGAAGGGGACAACAGAGGATGAGATGGCTGGATGGCATCACTGACTCAATGGACATGAGTTTGAGTAAACTCTGGGAGTTGGTGATGGACAGGGAGGCCTGGCATGCTGCAGTCCATGGGGTCGCAAAGAGTCAGACATGAGTGAGTGACTTAACTGAACTGAACCAAGGTGCCCTTATTTTTCTCACGTGCCCATGAGTCAAACATGAATTCAAACAAGCTAGTCAAAACATGTCATCTTTCTGGCCATCTACTCGTGGGTGGGTGTATCACCTATGCCTGTCCAATCTAGTGCATCTCAGGACTTCTTTGGGGGAAATCTGAAACACAAACCTTCTCTCCTTATGGATACTGTGGTATGCACATATGAAGACTGGAACTTCTTCTGCATCTTACATTTTTGGGAAAGCCTGTCTTGGAAGAAGACTGACTCTTGAAAAAGGGAAGGGCTGCTGCTGCTGCTGCTAAATCGCTTCAGTCATGTCCGACTCTGTGCAATCCCATAGACGGCAGCCCACCAGGCTCTCCCATCCCTGGGATTCTCCAGGCAAAAACACTGGAGTGGGTTGCCATTTCCTTCTCCAATGCATGAAAGTGAAAAGTGAAAGTGAAGTCGCTCAGTCGTGTCCAACTCTTTGCGACCCCGTGGACTGCAGCCTACCAGGCTCCTCCGTCCATGGGATTCTCCAGGCAAGAGTACTGGAGTGGGGTGCCATTGCCTTCTCCGAGGGAAGGGCTGAGGGGATGACAAAGAAATGGAGCCAGAGCGCTGCTCAGACCACACCTAAAGCATGACATTTAGTCCAGTGAGCTCTCTGCTGTAAACTCAACAGATAATTTTCCTTTTATTCCAAGGAGGAAATCAAAATTATTAGACACCCCATCACCAAATTTGCAAGCCAGATTTACAGTAGCAAAATATCTTTTCCTTTCTAAGCCTAGGTGTCACCCATGCTCTGGATCCAGGTCTTTCTCTCTCTATTAGCATTCAAGCTCACTCACACCTCTCCCATTTCAAAGTCCCTCTTGTTAGCCAGTTTTCATCTAATGGATGATCTATTTTTCTTCCCCTTCTCACAGAAACTTCTCAAAAGGATGCTCAATACTTTCCATTTCTTCACTGTCCTCTCTTACTCCATATTTTATTCTACAACTTCCATGTCATCAAAACTACTTTTTACCAAGATCGTTGGTGACCTCCATGCTGCTAAATCCAATGGACAGTCTTCACATTTCTCACTTCCTACCTTGGATGATGATGTACTCTTTCTTTTTTAAAATTAAAAAAAATATTTTATATTTATTTTAATTGGAAGATGATTACAATATTGTAATATTTTTTGCCATACCTCAACATGAATTGGCCACAGGTACACATGTGTACCGCCCCTCCTGAACCCCCTCCCACCTCCCTCCCCCACCCCATCCCTCGGGGTTGTCCCAGAGCACCGGCGTTGGTGCCCTGCTTCATGCATAGAACTTGCACTGGTCATCTATTTTACATATGGTAACATACATGTTTCAATGCTTATCTTTCTTTGGTTTATATGTACCATGCTTTTATGGCCACTCTAAGGCTCTCTCCTTTTAATCATCTCTTAAATGCTATAGTTCTTGAGACACTGACTCTAAGCCCTCTTCTCTTCTTCATCCTTACCTGAATGATCTCACCACTTTCCATGACCTCATTGTTGTCTGTGAGTCAATGGCTTCAGACTGGTTCTCTCTCTCTCTCATGAGCTCTAGATACATTTATTGTCTAAAGGCATATTAGGCTAATTGTATCTAAACTTCAACTCATCATTTTCACCTCCAAAATCTGCTTATCCTTCAGTGTTTTGTACCTTAGTAGCAATCCTTCCGTAATGTTGCCAAATGCTAAAGGCAGAAACCTGAGAGTCCAAGAATGAGATAACCATACCAGACAAGGTTGTGAACTGCGAGCAGTACTTCAGAGTCCAAGATTTTAGAAGTGGAAAATTTTTAGGCAGTGTTTTGTTCTAAAAGATGACTAGGAGTGTAGAAGTCTTAAGTGGATGGGGAAGTGAAGATCATTGATTGAGAAGGTTAAGACAGCTTTGACATTAACATGTTGGAAGTTTCTACATTGTTCTAGAAAAAGCTTAACTCTCTGCATACATTTAATCAGAAACAAGCATTAGTTTTTCTTAATTAACATTCCCTTGGTGCAAACTGTTTTGCCAAGAGTTAGTGGATACATGGTTCTAAACGATTTCCAGCAACATGCAAATGAATTCTGAGACAAATAGAGACATTCTATAGTGTTAAACATGAAACTGCATACTTCTTTTCCCCAATTAGGAGAAAATGAATTTTTTTCCTCCTAACCTTGCCCTTTGAAGGTAGAGCTAATTTAAAAGCTCTGGTCTCTTAGCAACCATAGCTGATTCACACACTCAGCGTGGATAGTAGATGTGCTTTTCTGGAAAGATTTGAAGTTACTGTCTAAGCTTCCCAAAGAATGTTTTTGAAATGTATTTAAACAGGATATAGCAAGGTATTTTAACAGAGATAAGAGTACTTTCATCTCAGTAGTCATCCCTTATTCATCATCTTTATGACAAATCTATTCCAAGTTTCTTCACTTCCCACTCTTACCTGGCTGCCGGGGTAGAACACAAATTTGCTTGCTTTAATTAAGGGAATTTGCGTTGAAATTTGGTCTCCTATGCTGCTCACAATAAAATGGGTAAGTTATTACTCATTACAACACTGTTCTTCTAGCCACTATACCGGTTGACGCACAAGTGCATTCTGACTAAAGGCCCACTGTCGTCTTCAGAGTTCAGCTTCTAAACTGCTTAACTCAAGAGTCACAACCTTTGTTGAAAACTCTCTTATCACACTCAAGGTTTTAAATTATGGTAGTAGAGAAAGCTGTCAAAATATGGCTCGGTTAGCTGTTTGTGGGAACTTTAGTCCTGGCTGTGTGTTTTGTTTTGTTCTTTTTCCAGGGCAGAAATACACATTCATGTAATTGCTTTCAACATATATCAGTAAGAAGAAGGTCAAAAGTTCTCAAGTTTGATTTTTGTGTTTACCCCATAGGCTCCAACACTTAGTTGGGGGCTTTCAAATTGATTGAAGTTGATTTCTTTGCTTTTCCTCCAAATAATGAATGGTATAAGTGCATGGTCAGTAGTTCAGGGAAATTAATAAAAAGACTAAAACATCCTTACAGGCAATGCAGAAAGAGCACAAAGAACCAGAGAGAGAGGTCATGCAATTTTCAAATAAGCTCGAGGACAGTGCTGAAACCAAAGGAGGAAATTCATTAGAGGATAAAGTTCCTCCCGGGTGTAAGAGATTCCTGGAACCACTGACAGTCTGTTGGCTCTATTCAGTCACCAGTTTTTCTGTTCCTTTCCTTCTTAACTGGAGCATCTTCCAATCATACTCTGGTTGATAACTCCAATGAAATAAGATCAATGATATTCCCTTGGTCTCAGTTCTCTTTTGCCTTGCCTGGTTTAATTTATGAACTATCTCAAGCACAAGCCCAGGGTACCCTAGGCATTCACTATTTATGGCAGAAATAAACTCTTCTTTTTATCTTGTGAGACAACATACAAAATGTGCATAAGATGTAAAGATTTAATTTAACAAATTATTGAAAAGCATCAGTGTGTCTTCCCTGCAGGTCAAAGCATAGTAGGGCATCTGCCCCTGAGAAAGCCTTCACCTGGCTCTTCCCAATCCTAAGCCCACCCAACCTCCTGCCAGAGACCACTGTCCTGACTTCCACTGTATTATTTTTGCGTCCTTTGGAGTTATGCATAATTATCATATAATTATAGTGTAATTAATGTATGGTATATGTGTCTGTGCTCAGTCATGTCTGACTCTTTGTGACCCCATGGACTGTAGCCCGCCAGGTTCCTCTGTCCATGGGATTCTCCACACAAGAATATTGGAGTGGATTGCTATGCCCTCCTCCAGAGGAATCTTCCTGACCCAGGGATCGAACCCATGTCTCCTGCATTGGCAGACATATTCTTTAACACTGAGCCACCTGGAAAGCCCACTGTATAATAGTTGTTTTATTTAATTTGGTTTACATTTGAAATATATATTAATGGAATCATACAATATGTCATCTGGCTTCTGTAGCTCAGTCTTCTGTGTTTAAAATTGCTCCCTGCTGTTGTAAGGTGGTGTAGTTCATTGATTTTCTTGCTCTAAGCATGGTGTGGACCTACCTCTTCTTGCTTAACAGTTCTACTATTTGGTGCTCTTGTTTGGACCATCTATTAACAATACTGCTGGGAACATTCAAGGGCATGTTTCCTAGTGCACATAAGCATGCATTTCTGTGGGGTTTAGAGAGCAAGAACTGGAATCACTAGGTCATAGACTGTACACATTTTCAGCTTTATTGCCAGACACACTCAAAAGTGATTTTATAATATTTACTCCCATCAACAGTGTGTGGGTTCTCATTGCTCTCCATCCATGTTCAGTTTAGTTGCTTAGTCGTGTCTGGTTCTTTGCGACCCCATGAACCGCAGCACACCAGGCCTCCCTGTCCATCACCAACTCCTGGAGTCCACCCAAACCCATGTCCATTGAATCTGTGATGCCATCTAACCATCTCATCCTCTGTCGTCCCCTTCTCCTCCTGCCCCTAATCCCTCCCAGCATCAGGATCTGTTCAAATGAGTCGGCTCTTCACATGAGGTAGCCGAGGTATTCGAGTTTCAGCTTCAACATCAGTCCTTCCAGTGAACACCCAGGACTGATCTCTTTTAGGATGGACTGGTTGGATCTCCTTGCAGTCCAAAGGACTCTCAAGAGTCTTCTCCAACACCACAGTTCAAAAGCATCAATTCTTCAGTGCTCAGCTTTCTTTATAGTTCAACTCTCACACCCATACGTGACCACTGGAAAAACCATAGCCTTGACTAGAAGGACCTTTGTTGGCAAAGTAATGTCTCTGCTTTTGAATATGCTATCTAGGTTGGTCATAACTTTCCTTCCAAGGAGTAAGCGTCTTTTAATTTCATGGCTGCAATCACCATCTGCAGTGATTTTGGAGCCCAGAAAAAGAAAGTCAGCCACTGTTTCCACTGTTTCCCCATCTATTTGCCATGAAGTGATGGGACCATGTGCCATGATCTTCGTTTTCTGAATGTTGAGCTCTAAGCCAACTTTTTCACTCTCCACTTTCACTTTCATCAAGAGGCTCTTCAGTTCCTCTTCACTTTCTGCCATAAGGGTGGTGTCATCTGCATATCTGAGGTTATTGATATTTCTCCCGGCAATCTTGATTCCAGCTTGTGCTTCTTCCAGTCCAGCATTTCTCATGATGTGCTCTGCATATAAGTTAAATAAGCAGGGTGACAATATACAGCCCTGACGTACTCCTTTTCCTATTTGGAACCAGTCTGTTGTTCCATGTCCAGTTCTAACTGTTGCTTCCTGACCTACCTACAAATTTCTCAAGAGGCAGGTCAGGTGGTCTGGTATTGCCATCTCTTTCAGAATTTTCCACAGTTTATTGTGACCCCACAGTTAAAGGCTTTGACATACCTGTGGCATAGTCAATAAAGCAGAAATAGATGTTTTTCTGGAACTCTCTTGCTTTTTTGATGATCCAGCAGATGTTGGCAATTTGATCTCTGGTTCCTCTGCCTTTTGTAAAACCAGCTTGAACATCTGGAAGTTCATGGTTCACGTATTGCTGAAGCCTGGCTTGGAGAATTTTGAGCATTACTTTGCTAGCATGTGAGATGAGTCCAATTGTGCGGTAGTTTGAGCATTCTTTGGCATTGCCTTTCTTTGGGATTGAAATGAAAACTGACCTTTTCCAGTCCTGTGGCCATTGCTGAGTTTTCCGAATGTGCTGGCATATTGAGTAACATCTATCCAAGCCGTATATGTAAAAAGACCTTGCCATTCTGATACATGAGTATTGGCAGATGCCACTCTGATGTGTATGTAGTGGCGTCTTATAGTTCCAACTTGCGTTTACCTAGTTGCCAATGAGGTTGAACACTTTCTCATATGATATTGACCATTTGAATTTCCTCTGTTGGAATGTGCCTGTTCAGTTGGTTTTCCTATTTTCCCCTCCATTGTCTTTTTCTTATTCATTTATAAAAGGTCTTTATGTAGCAACAGGAAGGTTGCTCTCACCAGGTGCTGGAGTTGCTAATGTATACATTTTATCTGTATGTACTTGACGGTATCAGTTTCCTTGATGGTTCATAGTGGGCTACCTGTAAAGTTGAAAAAGATTAAGATAGTTAAGCTAGAATTACTTAATATTCAACATGGTTCTAAGTTTTTTGCAGTTCAATTGTTAATATTTTCCTTTCATTTTCATTATTTATAATGAAATGGTTTACTTAGAAACCATTTTATCACTTGAAAATCTCTACCAATCGGTCTATCTTATTTTTCCCAAGTAAAGGACAAATTATTTTTTTTCCAGTGGAATCATGTTTAACAATATGTGTAGTAATAAATTAAAAGAGATAATATTCTAAAGTGATTAGCATACAGTAAGAGCTCAGTTACACTAGTTTAAGATTGTATTTAAGAATAATCTTAATATTACCTTCCTGAATCTTGATTCCTTAAAAGGAGATAATCTATATCTTGTGAAAGTTTTAGGAACCAGAACTTTGATTAACCAGGATACTTTATTTCATCTGAAATATTGCATAACCATATTCCATTTGAAATCTAAAAGATAAAAATACTTAGTCTTTTATATCTAACTTACAATATTTTATTTTAATGCACCTTCAACTATCCTATATCTTTGCAAACATTTCTATTTTTCCTCCTTCTGAGCTCTACCAAAAGAGGAAGCATTTATCTGAGAACATTATCAGTTCTCTAGAGGGCTCTGTTTAATATGGAACTCTGCCTCCTGTGGCTACATAACAAATTGCAAAAAGATATTTGCATAAATGAAAACATAACTCCAATTGCAGTAAATTACAAATTTCTAATCATGTTGCAACTCATCAGGCCTGAAACTTACAAGACTAAATGAGAAATTTTTAGTGTTAGCTGTGGAAAGCAATTTCCGGCAACTATCCCTGAAGAAAAAGAGTTCTAACAGAGAAACATATTTCTTCTGATCCTTTCTGAAGAATTTCTGTTTGCTTTAGAACCCACTTGGGACAGAAAGACACCATGGGCTTCAGTGATTGATGTCTCCTTGGCATCATTTGAAACTGTGCTGTAGGAAACTTAGGGACTCCAGAACCTACCTCTTCAGTAGTTACAGCCTAAGTGACCCTCTTAGGTATTTTGCAAAATGTAAATGCTCAGTGCTTTGATAGATGCCCTCACTCTTACAGCCCTACAGGAGCCTTTCATCATAAATGGTCTTTGAAAATCAAAGGTTCCCCATCCTCAGCGTGAGGACCCATAAGGCTAACATCTGAAGTGCTTTTGTAACTTCTTCTGACTTACTGCTGTAGCTCTAGGGCACCGGATTTTTTATTTCTCCTTCTTTTCAGAGAACACATTTTATAATGGATTTAAATATAATGTTCTCATACGAATTCAGCATGACAGAAAATGTATAGAGAGTCTTTGAAAGCTTGGGAATTGATTGGATCCATTCATCAACCTGATGAAACTGGATGTCAGCAGCATAATCTATATTTCTGCTTGGAGCTGGAGTCTGTATATGATGATTGTATTGGGCCAAAGTCTAATAGGATACAGGCCATCTATTAAGAAATGTCTCAACCGTGAGAAAATATCTCTGCTGAATTTGCATTACTATTCTAGGTGTAGGTATGATGCTTTAATAATGGGGGAAAAATGTAATGACCCAAGTACATTCTGCCCATGGTTTCATGGATTACCAAATGAACATGGAAATGAAATACTAAGATTATTGATATAAGCGGGGATGCTTTAAAAAAAAAAAGCAAAACAAAAATTAGATATTTTATGGTAAATAACTCAGCTACACCACTGACTACTACAGGCGTATATCAAGGTCCTTTTTACTAAAAAGCATGGAGAGGCTGTATAAAACATGCTTGCAAGTGTCCACATCTTTAGGAAAAAAAAAAAAAGGAGGAAAAACTTTCATTTTGAAGACTATTTCAAAAATATTTTTTGAAATACAGTAAAGATGTTTAAAATAATATTAAAATATCATCCACTTATTTCTCAAAATAAACATATGTTAATTTGTGCATATTTTTAATATAAATGAAATTATGGAGATAGAAGTTGAAATCTCCTCTGTTCCCTTCCCTAGGCTGTCCCTGTTCCTCCCTCTTCAGATGTAGCTACTTAAAAGCTTTGGATGTATATCCTGTTGTTGACTATATGGACCTTTGTCAGCAAAGTAATGTCTCTGCTTTTTAATACACTGTCTAGGTTTGTCATAGCTTTCCTTCCAAAGACTAAGCGTCTTTTAATTTCGTGGCCGCAGTCACCATCCGCAATGATTTTGGAGCCCAAGAAACTAAAGCCTGTCCCTGTTTCCATTGTTTCCCCATCTATTTGCCATGAAGTGATGGGACCGGATGGCATGATCTTAGTTTTCTGAAAGTTGAGTTTTAAACCAGCTTTTTCACTCTCCTCTTTCACCCTTGTGAATTTTTTTCTTTTTTAACAAATTTTTTTATTGAAGTATAGTTGATTTACAGTGTTGTGTTAGTTTCAGCTGAATTTTATTCTTACTTGTGCTGCATGAAAACTTTATTTCAAGTAAACTTGTTGATCATTTTGAATTTCTCTTGGCTGACCTTTTTTTAAAAATTTGATTGATTTTCATTTCTAACATGACTGATACACACCTCATCCTTCCTACCCCTGCCCCATGCTTGCATTATTATTAATACTATTGTTGTTTACTGGTATCTTTTAAACTCATTTGTCCATTTGGGGGATTCAAGTTAATTAGCATTCAGTAACATGATCTGGAGACACACTGCATAGGCCTTCATAAAGCGCACTATTTCACAATATGCTGACAACCAGAAAATGAGGGCAGAGGAGCCACTGGCCACTCCTCCTTGCTGATCTGATTGTTCCCTTGTGTTATAATGAGAAAAATGACCATCAAGAAAAGTTTTCTTTCCCCTGCCCTACACTAGAATATCTTGTCCATCCCGGAAAGGTGTGGACTCTGTTTTGCAGATGGCGTGTGTTATGTTGGACTGTATGAAAGTGCTGATAGTTGACTTTTTTGTTTTGGCCACACAGTGTGGCTTGTGTGATTTTAGTTCACTGACCAGGGATCAAACCCAGGTCATGAGCAGTGAAAGTGTGTAGTCCTAATCACTGGACCACCGCAGAATTCCCTGAGTTGACCATTATTGGCAAGCAAAGATGGCAGCATCCTATCGTTGTACTTATATATATTTATATATTAAAACATATGTGCAGAAATATAAATAATAATGGTTATATTTTATTGAGTGCTTACTACATTCTTGACACTGGGCCTCTATTATGCATACAATCTTTTACTTATCAAACCTCTAATGTCACTATCAGTATCTACATTTTCCTGATAAGGAAAACGACATGTAAACTGTTTATGAATACATACCTTGCCCAAGGTCTCATGGCTGCAAAAGAATCCGGAGTCTCTTTCCATACTATCAGATGTGGAAATATAACCCTTTATGGAAAAGAACCATTCTGGAAAAGCAGGAAAAGAGTAGTTTTATTTTGATTCATTTTTACATAAGTGAGCCAATTATGCCCCTGTACACTGGCCCCTGTTTAATTCTTCACAGTGGGCTGGGACTGGCTCAAAAGTCTGCTGGTGCCAAGCTCAAATTCATATGCATCCAAATATTTTAACTATAGCCCTACCAAAACATATACTTATAGAGTATGGACTCAAGAACAAGTTTTTGTTGTTCAGTTGCTAAGTTGTGTCCCACTCTTTGTGACCCCATGGACTGCAGCACCCCAGGCTCCTCTGTCCTCCACTATCTCCCAGAGTTTGCTCAAATTCATGCCCGTTGGGTTGGTGATGCCATCCAATCATCTCGTCTTCTGCCACCCCCTTCTCCTTTTGCCTTCAATCTTTCTCAACTTCAGGGTCTTTTTTTTAATTTATTTATTTTAATTGGAGGCTAATTACTTTACAATATTGTAGTGGTTTTTGCCATACATTGACATGAATCAGCCATGGATGGGGAACACATGTAAACACATGTAAACCTCAGGGTCTTTTCCATTGAGTTGGCTCTTTGCATCTGGTGGCCAAAATATTGCAGCTTCAGCATCAGTCCTTCCAATGAATAGTCAGGATTTATTTCCTTTAGGATTGACTGGTTTGATCTCCTTGCTGTCCAAGAGACTCTCAAGAATTTTCTCCAGCATCACAGTTTGCAAGCATCAATTCTTCAGTTCTCAGCCTTCTTTATGTACCTACTCTCTGTTGTGTTTAAGATATTGGTAAATAAAAATATGAAGCATCCTAATTAGCAAGACTTTTAAGATCTGTTTTAGTTCATCTGTATCATGTTAAGTTTGCAATTTTGCTTTCTTTTATAATGTATGTACTGTATCAGAACTATAATATATGTATATAATTTAAAAATATACAACCAAGCATGTAACAGTAGGTGTGTGTGTATGTGTTAGTCACTCAGTCGTGTCTGACTCTTTGCGACCCCACAGACTGTAGCCCACCAGGCTTCTCTGTCCGTGGAATTCTCCCGGCAAGAATACTGGAGTGGATTGCCATTCCCTTTTCCAGAGGAAGTTCCCAACTCAGGGATCGAACCCTGGTCTCCTGCGTCACAGAAAGTTTCTTTACTGTTTGAGCTACAGGGAAGTCCTGTAGGTAGGTACTTAGATTTCCTCTTAGTTCCTCTTAGAGCAGTCTGCAGTACATCAAAACTGGGCGCCATAAGTCCAGGCTTCTGCATGCTCCTTTTGTAATGCCTGTATTCACTGGCATTATTCAAAATTGTATTAATTACTTAATTATTTTTGGCTGTGCTGGGTCTCCATTGCTTTTCTCTAGTTGCGGTGAGCGGTACTCTTCGCTGCAGTACACAGGCTTCTCATTGCGGTGGCTTCTCTTGTCGTGGAGCACAGGCCTCTAGGGCATTTGGGCTTCAGCCGCTGTAGCTCCCAGCCTCTAGCACACAGGCTCAGTAGTTGCAGCTCTCCAACTTAGGTCCCTTGTGGCATGGGGGATCTTCCCAGACCAGGGATTGAACCCTTGTCCTCTGCATTGGCAAGCATATTCTTTACCACTGAACCACCAGGAAAGCCCTCACTGACATTTTTGTGGCTGCCCTCCTCCTCCCTTCCCATGTGGGCTTGTACTTACAATCTCTTTGTTCATCTCCTAAACTAGTGACATCTCCAAGGCCTTGCTGGATGATTACTGGGTAAACTTTAGACTTGGAGTAAATTTCCTTTAGACTCATCTTAAATATCTCTAGCAAGGGGGAAAAGCAAAGTGTTAGAGTAGAAAAACTATGCAAGCCCTAGGGATATAATGTCAGTGGAAAGGCGAGTTTCCCAACTAGCCCAGTAGCCATGTATGCTGACGCATTTATTACTCCAGCCCAAGGTGGAGGGCAGAGTCTCAGCCAACCAGAGACCACAGGTTGGTGGCCTTTGGCCGGAAGTAGCCTCTTGTCCTTCTTAATCCAGTTTCCCTCGTAAATATCATTTTTCTCCTCATGCTTTGATGCAGAAAAGGGTTAGGAAGTGGTTAAAAACCACAGGCAAACCGCTGACCTCATTGAATCTTCATCCTCCTACACAGACACACATATATAAAATAATAATTTGTACAGTTATTATTTATAATCACTTTATTACCCTTGTGACAAGTACTAAGAAGTACTCAGTTCAGTACAGTTCAGTCACTCAGTCGTGTCTAACTCTTTGCGACCCCATGAATCGCGGCACGCCAGGCCTCCCTGTCCATCACCAACTCCCGGAGTTCACCCAGACTCACGTCCATCGAGTCAGTGATGCCATCCAGCCATCTCATCCTCTGTCGTCCCCTTCTCCTCGTGCTCCCAATCTCTCCCAGCATCAGTCTTTTCCAGTGAGTCAACTCTTCACATGAGTTGGCCAAAGTACTGGAGTTTCAGCTTTAGCGTCATTCCTTCCAAAGAAATCCCAGGACTGATCTCCTTCAGAATGGACTGGTTGGATCTCCTTGCAGTCCAAGGGACTCTCAAGAGTCTTCTCCAACACCACAGTTCAAAAGCATCAATTCTTCGGCGCTCAGCCTTCTTAACAGTCCAACTCTTATATCCATACATGACCACAGGAAAAACCATGGCCTTGACTAGATGAACCTTTGTTGGCAAAGTAATGTCTCTGCTTTTGAATATGCTATCTAGGTTGGTCATAACTTTCCTTCCAAGGAGTAAGCGTCTTTTAATTTCCTGGCTGCAATCACCATCTGAAGTGATTTTGGAGCCCAGAAAAATAAAGTCTGACACTGTTTCCACTGTTTCCCCATCTATTTCCCATGAAGTGATGGAACTGGATGCCATGATCTTTGTTTTCTGAATGTTGAGCTTTAAGGCAACTTTTTCACTCTCCACTTTCACTTTCATCAAGAGGCTTTTTAGTTCCTCTTCACTTTCTGCCCTAAGGGTGGTGTCATCTGCATATCTGAGGTTATTGATATTTCTCCTGGCAATCTTGATTCCAGCTTGTGCTTCTTCCAGTCCAGCATTTCTCATGATGTACTCTGCATATAAGTTAAATAAGCAGGGTGACAATATACAGCCTTGATGTACTCCTTTTCCTATTTGGAACCAGTCTGTTGTTCCATGTCCAGTTCTAACTGTTGCATCCTGACCTGCATACAAATTTCTCAGGAGGCAGGTCAGGTGGTCTGGTATTGCCATCTCTTTCAGAATTTTCCACAGTTTATTGTGATCCACACAGTCAAAGGCTTTGGCATAGTCAATAAAGCAGAAATAGATGTTTTTCTGGAACTCTCTTGCTTTTTTGATGATCCAGCAGATGTTGGCAATTTGATCTCTGGTTCCTCTGCCTTTTCTAAAACCAGCTTGAACATCAGGAAGTTCACGGTTCACATATTGCTGAAGCCTGGCTTGGAGAATTTTGAGCATTACTTTACTAGTGTGTGAGATGAGTCCAATTGTGCGGTAGTTTGAGCATTCTTTGGCATTGCCTTTCTTTGGGATTGGAATGAAAACTGACCTTTTCCAGTCCTGTGGCCACTTCTGAGTTTTCCAAATTTGCTGGCATATTGAGCGCAACACTTTCACAGCATCATCTTTCAGGATTTGAAATAGCTCAACTGGAATTCCATCACCTCCACTAGCTTTGTTCATAGTGATGCTTCCTAAGGCCCACCTGACTTCACATTCCAGGATGTCTGGCTCTAGGTCAGTGATCACACCATCGTGATTATCTGGGATGTGAAGATCTTTTTTGTACAGCTCTTCCATGTATTCTTGCCATCTCTCCTTAGTATCTTCTGCTTCTATTAGGTCCATACCATTTCTGTCCTTTATCGAGCCCATCTTTGCATGAAATGTTCCTTTCGTATCTCTGATTTTCTTGAAGAGATCTCTAGTCTTTCCCATTCTGTTGTTTTCCTCTATTTCTTTGCATTGATCGCTGAAGAAGGCTTTCTTATCTCTTCTTGCTATTCTTTGGAACTCTGCATTCAGATGCTTATATCTTTCCTTTTCTCCTTTGCTTTTCACTTCTCTTCTTTTCACAGCTATTTGTAAGGCCTCCCCAGACAGCCATTTTGCTTTTTTGCATTTCTTTTCCATGGGGATGGTCTTGATCCCTGTCTCCTGTACAATGTCACGAACCTCATTCCACAGTTCATCAGGCACTCTATCTATCAGATCTAGGCCCTTAAATCTATTTCTCACTTCCACTGTATAATCATAAGGGATTTGATTTAGGTCATACCTGAATGGTCTAGTGGTTTTCCCTACTTTCTTCAATTTAAGTCTGAATTTAGCAATAAGGAGTTCATGATCTGAGCCACAGTCAGCTCCTGGTCTTGTTTTTGCTGACTGTATAGAGCTTCTCCATCTTTGGCTGCAAAGAATATAATCAATCTGATTTCCGTGTTGACCATCTGGTGGTGTCCATGTATAGAGTCTGCTAAGAAAGCAGATAATGGAGCTCTCACCTATCTGGGAATCAGGATAGGGGTTTACAGTGGAAAATATACTTAAACTGAGAGTTTCATAATGGGAGTTTTCTATGTCGGGTATGGGCAGAGAATTGGAGGGAAGAATGAGAATGTGAAATACCCAGGTAAGAATTTTGAGTCTTATACTAACAGCAGTTGAAAGAAATTGAAATGCTTAAACATGAGCAGATTTGGGTTTTAAAATGATATCTTTAGTAAACTAATTGATGGAGAGAAATTGCTTTTAAGGAAGCTTATATTGTTATAGCAAGTGAGGACTAATGGGGCCATGGGAATAGAGTGGAGTACAGTGTCAGATGTTTAACTGTCTGGTTGGGATGTGGACATGAAGAAGGAGTATCAGAAATGATTCCTGATAAACTGTGTGGGTAGGTGGTGGGACCATCCCCAAAGAGAGGAATCCCTAGGATGGGAGAAAGAGTGCACATCCGGTTTGCAACATGTTAAGATGGAGGTGCTTCTGCCACAACTGGATGAAGATGGAGAGTTAAGAGTTAGGCATACAGGTCTTCTACCCGTGGCCGAGGGAGGTGCAATGGCTAAAACAGGCCAGAGAATGAATGACGTGGTTAGAAAATGGGGAGGAAGAAGAAAGGGGAGAAACAAAGGGGACGAACTACACTTCAAGGTGAAATAGAAAAGACAACGGGGTTCTGAGGGAGCATTCAGAGCCTTAGGGAGACAAGCAGAAAAACTGGTGTCATGCTAGCACCATGAACAGGATGCTTCTGTTTTTTTTTTTTTTTTAATTTAAATTTATTTATTTTAATTAGAGGCTAATTACTTTACAATATTGTATTGGTTTTGCCATACATCAACATGAATCCACCACGGGTGTACACGTGTTCCCCATCCTGAACCCCCCTCCCACCTCCCTGCCCATACCATCCCTCTGGGTCTTATTTGCTTATTTATTTGACTGCCCTGAGTCTTAGTTGCAGCACACGAGGTCTTTTAGTTGCATTATGCAGAATGTTGTAGTTGTAGCATGTGGGGTCTAGTTCCCTGACTGGGTACTGAACCCAGGCCCCCTGCATTGGGAGTGCAGCGTCTTAGCCGCTGGAGCACCAGGGAAGTCCCGAGGATGCTTTTGGAAGGGATGCGTTTAATGATGCCAGGAGCTCAGGAAGGCTGGGAGCAGAAGAGTTTCCGTGGGTTTTAGTGGTTGGAGATCGTGATGACATGAGTGAAAGCTGTTTGGTGAAAGGCTTGTTGGGAAGTGAAAACATGCTGAAAGTTCAGACACAGAGTGTAGTTTAAAGGGAGAGGGAAAGGGGAGCATTTTCTGGGGATTGGAGATGGGGTCAAAATGAACTCAAAGGAGGTTTTCTTTCTTTTTGTCCAGATGAAGGAGACTTGGTCTTGATCAAAACCTAATAGAAAAGTTCTATGCTCAAAAGTCAGCTGTGTTCTAATGTTAATACTGTCTTATTCATGTGGAGAGCACTGGTCCTACTAAATGCTACATTAATGTTACCTGGTCCCTAATTATGAATGCAGAAAATGAGTTGAAATAGTTAAATAATAGCACATACTTTCGAGTAAAAAATATATATATTTATTTTTCTTTCAAATTCCAATTCTGCATTCATATATCCATTCACTATTCAGCAAATATTTATTGAGCAGGTACTGTATGACAGACTGTGAGAGAAGCTTAAATACAGAGGTAACCAAGATATTCTTGTTAAGAAGAAAGAATGTAATTAGGCTAAAGTAAATAATTTATATATTATCAAAATTAATATAATACTTTTATTATAAGATTATAAAAATAAGTAAACAATGTCATTTTAAGTACAGGACAATAAATCAGGGTAAAGATGTTGAGAGAGACAAATGACAGGGGTGGAAGCAATTGACAAGGAGTAGCCACACTTGGCCAAATACATAATCTATTTTTTACCATTGCTTCTGACTGAGACCCAAAATAACACGTTCAAACATAACCTCATGGGAACCTTAAATGAATGAATACATGCATGCATGAAAATAGACTTGTGGGCTTTTGGCATTTGAAATATGTCAGAATATTTGCAGTCTTCCTTTCCTCCCCAACCTGGTTTTGTTTTATTCATTTTGCATAAAAGTTTGCCTCTTGCTTTGGATTTAAATCTCTTGATAGGTAAGGATGCCCCAGAGGTGGCTTCTGGCTTGATTGTGCAGCTTCTACAAGGCAAGTAGTGAAATTTCTCCAGGAAGATGATTGGACCCTGAAATTGTGGAACAGCCCTAGAAATCTCAACAAAATGCAGAGGGGGCACATGACCTCTATAAATTTGGAGTAGGAATGCAGATCATGCATCTAAGCTCAGTGTTTCTGATTCTGTACATAAAGCAAAGTGGATTCTCCTGGAACTAGGCTCAAGGATGGATGTGTGCTTAATGGTGAAATTATTCAGTTAAGTAATGTATAGTAATGTGGTGGATAAGTGAAATGCTGGAGGGGCAGTCTTCCATAGCTGGTACAAGATTTCCTTATGCTTCATGAAAGATGGTGGTTAGCGGTAAATATACTGTTAAAGGACAGAAATGGTATGGACCTAACAGAAGCAGAAGATAGTAAGAAGAGATGGCAAGAAAACACAGAAGAACTGTACAAAAAGGATCTTCATGACCCAGATAATCACGAAGGTGTGATCACTCACACTCACCTAGAGCCAGACATCCTGGAATGTGAAGTCAGGTGGGCCTTAGGAAGCATCACTATGAACAAAGCTAGTGGAGGTGATGGAATTCCAGTTGAGCTATTTCAAATCCTGAAAGATGATGCTGTGAAAGTGCTGCACTCAATATGTCAGCAAATTTGGAGAACTCAGAAGTGGCCACAGGACTGGAAAAGGTCAGTTTTTATTCCAATCCCAAAGAAAGGTAATGCCAAAGAATGCTCAAACAACTGCACAATTGCACTTATCTCACATGCTGGTAAAGTAATGCTCAACATTCTCCAAGCCAGGCTTCAGCAATATGTGAACCATGAACTTCCTGATGTTCAAGCTGGTTTTAGAAAAGGCAGAGGAACCAGAGATCAAATTGCCAACATCCGCTGGATCATCAAAAAAGCAAGAGAGTTCCAGAAAAGCATCTATTTCTGCTTTATTGACTATGCCAAAGCCTTTGACTGTGTGGATCACAATAAACTGTGGAAAATTCTGAAAGAGATGGGAATACCAGACCACCTGACCTGCCTCCTGAGAAATTTGTATGCAGGTCAGGAAGCAACAGTTAGAACTGGCCATGGAACAACAGACTGGTTCCAAATAGGAAAAGGAGTACGTCAGGGCTGTATATTGTCACCCTGCTTATTTAACTTATATGCAGAGTACATCATGAGAAATGCTGGACTGGAAGAAGCACAAGCTGGAATCAAGATTGCCAGGAGAAATATCAGTAACCTCAGATATGCAGATGACACCACCCTTATGGCAGAAAGTGAAGAACTAAAGAGCCTCTTGATGAAAGGGAAAGAGGAGAGTGAAAAAGTTGACTTAAAGCTCATCATTCAGAAAACTAAGATCATGGCATCCGGTCCCATCACTTCATGGCAAATAGATGGGGAAACAGTGGAAACAGTGGCTGACTTTCTTTTTCTGGGCTCCAAAATCACTGCAGATGGTGATTGCAGCCATGAAATTAAAAGATGCTTACTCCTTGGAAGGAAAGTTATGACCAACCTAGATAGCATATTGAAAAGCAGAGATATTACTTTGCCAACAAAGGTCCATCTAGTCAAGGCTATGGTTTTTCCAGTGGTCATGTATGGATGTGAGAGTTGGACTATAAAGAAAGTTGAGTGCCGAAGAATTGATGCTTTTGAACTGTGGTGTTGGAGAAGACTCTTGAGAGTCCCTTGGACTGCAAGGAGATCCAACCAGTCCATCCTAAAGGAGATCAGTCCTGGGTGTTCATTTGAGGGACTGATGTTGAAGCTGAAACTCCAATACTTTGGCCACCTGATGTGGAGAGCTGACTTATTTGAAAAGACCCTGATGCTGGGAAAGATTGAAGGTAGGAGAAGAAGGGGACACAGAGGCTGAGATGGTTCGATGGCATCCCCAACACAATGGACATGGATTTGGGTGGACTCCAGGAATTGTTGATGGACAGGGAGGCCTGGCGTGCTGCGGTTCATGGGGTTGCAAAGTCAGACACGACTGAGTGACTGAACTGAACTGAACTGAGGTGTTTCAGTGTTCAACTCTAAGACGTCTTAAGATTTACCAGACTAATCAGTTCAGTTCCAAGAATTTATTTTCTTTTTTCTTGGAAGAGAAAAACACCTTTCTTCAGTTCTAAGAGTCCTGATGAGAGTTCTGGAAAAATGCACTTCCTAAGCTGGCAAGGAAGAAGGAAATCTGCAAAGGTCAAAGGGGAAGGTAAGGTGACTCTCAAGTTCTGTTTTAGAGTCTTCATGGGGCTGGGGACAAGGGTTGGGAGACAGTAAAGCCTAGGGAGCACTAAGGTAGAGATCTTAATAGGAGAACCATCCATAAGGCGAGGATCCTGAAGCATTTCACCTTTGGTGTTAGGGTGAACAAGAAATGTACCCACAACACAGAAGAGACAGCTGAGAAACTTCCCTGTCTCCATCTTTTCCCTGTATGGAAGGAGTGGGGAACTAGGCATATTGGCAGCATGGAATGCCATACAGCAGAGAAAATGAATATACGCCAGCTCCATACACCAACCTGGGTGAATCTTGGACACATAACACTGATCAAAAAGGCAGCAAGTCATAGAAGGACACATGTATACTTCCATGTATTAATATATAGAGGTATATTACACAAGTCACATTGAATTAAAGACCCACCCTACTCCAGTATAACCTTATCTTAACTAATTACTCTAGTACCACCCTATTTTTCAGATAAGGTCAGATTTGAGGTATTGGGAGTTAGGACTTCACTACATCTTGTGTGTGTGGGGGGGGTATAATTCAACTCATAACAGCATAGGACAGCCCCTCACAACAAAAGATTATCCCATCAAAAATGTCAGTAGTGCCACTATTGAGGAACTCTGGGGTAAGGCGAAGAAGATAGCAAGGGAATAATTAAAATGATTTTGAATACCTTTTGGAGGTGGGCGAGTAAAAATATGAGACTAAGAAGGGGTACACAGGGCACTTCAAACATCCTAGAATGTTTTTTATCTTCAGCTTGGTTGTGCATGCAGAGATGTGCATTTTATTATCCTCAAATATACTTATATATTGCATATACTTTTTGGCTATATAATTTTTCAAGATAATAAAAATTAAAAATTCTGAGGATACAAATAAGTTATAAGTTTAAGGAAATAGGCATGGAAGAAGCCGAGGACTTCCCTCATGGGCCAGTGGTTAAGACACTGCTAGGGATGTGGATTCGATCCCTGGTTGGGGACCTAAGATCCCACATACCACTAGTGTGGCAAAAAAAGAATAAAGAAACTGAGCCTATTATCATGCATGCATGCATGTATTCATTCATTTAAGGTCCCCATGAGGTTATGTTTGAATGTGTTATTTTGGTCTAAACCAGGAGCAATGGTGAAAAATAGACTATGTAGTTGGCCCAGTGTGAGCTGCCTAAAGGGCTTCTTCATATGACTATGCCACATGTATTGAGGGTTCTCCAGTTGTTAGGGTTCCCTGATTCTGCCAGATTCCTGCTCTGTCCAGCTGAAGTTTCACTCGGAAGACAGAGAAGAAACTACAGACACACACATTACCTTTCACTGGTGGTTGGATCTCTCCCAGACCCTGAAACTGTCCAGTACAGTGGATATTGGTGTGAGAACTGGAGGAGAGGCTGCCTGGGTTTGCCTCTTGGCTCTGCCTCTAGCAGAGTAGTCAAGTTCATCTCTCTGGGCCTCTATTTTTGCCTTTGTGAAAGGAGAATATTAATAGTACTTAATGATTGGATTGTTCTGCAGAATGAATGAGGTAGTGTGTGTAAAACTGTATAACAGTGATGGCATGTGTTAATCATGTTACTTATCATCACCATCATTTATTCTCCCTACCTTCTCTCCTTTCAAGTGTACAGCAAAATGATATATATATTCTTTTTCTGATTCTTTTCCATTATAGGTTATTACAGGGTATTGAATATAGTTCCCTGTGCTATACAGTAAGACCTTGTTGAGTATCTATTTTATATATACTAGTTTGTATCTGCTTATCCCAAACTCCTAATTTGTCCTCCCCTTTCCCTTTTGGTAGCCGTAAGTTTGTTTTCTATGTCTGTGGATCTATTTCTATTTTGTAAATAAGTTCATTTGTATCATTTCTTTTAGATTCCGCCTAGAAGTGATACCATATATTTGTCTTTCTTTGTCTTACTTCACTTCATATGATAATCTGCAGGTCCGTCCATGCTGCTGCAAATGGCATTGTTTCTTTCTTTTTTCATGGCTGAGTAATGTTCCATTGTATATATGTACCACATTTTCTTTATCCATTCCACTGTTGATGGACTTTTAGGTTACTTCCATGTCTTACCTATGGTAAATAGTGCTGCTATGAACACGGGGTGCATATCTCATCATTTTCATTCTTAAAACCAATACAAAAAGTAGATCTCAGCAGTTCTTTGGCTCACCATATCTCTTCTCTTCATAGAGAGACTCTCCTAAGCCCTCTTGCAACAGTCTAGCAGCAGAGAGGCAGAGTAAGAGGGATCCACGAAGAAGAAGGGACTCTGTTTCATTCCTCCAACAAACACTTTGCTCTCTAGTATGTGGTGCAGGCCGTGCTGTCAACTGGGTGACTTGTGGTTCTCTCTCCATATCCCCAAGTTCTGCTTGTCCATGGAAAGTAGATGGTTGCAAGGTATAGTAATTAAAATATGTTTAGCAGCTATAAAAAAAAAACTTACAAATGGTAGGATGATTCAAACACAAAAGAACTGCATTTCTCCATAAAGACAAAAAAGAAGTGTTCATAATTGGCAGGAAGCTCCCTCTCCATCTTGTGGCTCTACCATCTGTAGCACATGGCTTCCAAGTTGCTGAGCATATTTGCACAAAGTTGGCAGAGGGGAAAGCACTTAGAAGAGTGGGGAGAGATTTTTATGGGCCTGGTCCACATGCCACACACATCATTTCTACTTACATTCCATTGGTGACAACCCAGTCACGAGACTGCACCTAATAGCACAGAAGGCTGTGATTGGCAGACCAATAGGGAAGAAGATGGTGATATTTGGTGAATTGCTAGCATGGACAGGAAGAGGGGAGGATGTCATTGAATAACATATGCCTGGTACAAATCAGAATTCTGGTGGTGGAGGGAGAGGGGAATGCCTGATGACTTAGAAAATTAATTGGCAAGGCTTAGTCCCATGCACACCATATGGAAGAATATGCTGTCCTCTGAAATCTGATTTCACTGAGCAATGCTGGTAAACATGGGATTACTGAGGGTTCATCGAATCCAACAGTCTGTCCAGAGGGCACAATATTCTATGCTAGGAAGTGCTGAGCATTTCGTGTAGTGAGGCCTGGTAAGAGAAATTAGGATTTCAGCTGTTGCCTCACCAGAGACAGGATATAACACTCTCAATGGGGCTGAATGGCTGATGTCATCTTGATTTGATCTGGTGCTTGCTCTGACTCCAGCCAAACCAGAAGGTCTCAGCAGCCGGATATCTTTGCATTCAGTGGAGCACAACTTTGCTAGGCATTTTGCTGCTATTCTTATGTTTGAGATACATTCCATCTAGGAGCTTGTTAGAAATGCAGTGTCTTAGGCCCCACTCCAGACTTACTAAATCAGAGGAGTCTGCCTTTTAGCAAGATACCCTGGGGAATCTTATTCAACTTAATGGATCAGAAGTTCTTCAAGACACTGACTGTTTGGGTTTTTTGGCCACTCTGCACACCTTGTGGGATCTTAGTTCCCCAGCCTGGGATTGAACCCATGCTCTCAGCAGTGGAAGTGCAGAGTCCTAACCACTAGGCATCCAGGAAATTCTCAGGGCACTGACTCTTAAGCTTAGTTGCACATTGGCATTGCCTGGGCAACTTCAAAGATGCCAGTGCTTGGATCCACTTACAGATTCTGTTGTAATGGGTCTGGACTAAGGCCTGGACTTTGGATTTATAAAAACTCCCCCAAGTGATGTCATTTTGCAGTGAATTTTGAGAACCTCCACTTTAAATGGCCTACTCTTTCTCACCAAAGATTCCTCCTTGAATAGTGCGGGTGCTTCTTGAATGGATTGTTCTAATGTGTGTTTGATGGCCAATTCAACGGTCCAGATCCATTCACCTTAAACTGAGAAAGACAAGGGGTATTGTGTGGGTCTTGGTCAGCAGAGCAGCAGCTGACCACGATGTCACAGCTAGGGGCTGTGTTCTTGCAGAAGGCCTGGGCTGATGAACAATGAATGTGTTTTTTCCCCTAAAGGCCACTGCAGGTACCTACCACCACCACCTTCTTCCTGGCTGGCACGGGCTTGGATAGAAATAAAAAAAAAAAGAGTTTCACATAATTGTTTTCTGTTCCCCTGTATCATTTTCTCAGAACACATTAGTTGATATAATGTTCTGATTTGGAGACAGTTTTCAAACTGTATTTCAGTTTGGAATCTGCACAGAAATAGATAACTTTACTGGCATTCCCTCCTGCCCCCCACCATTTCTTGAAAGATCCCAAGACTGCCAGAAGACATCCCTTCCTTTCATTGCACACTCTGCCCCAATCCCATCATATGCTTAATAAACAGTGAAAGAGTAAAGCTGGGTCACTCATGTCTGCTTGATAAAAATGAAAAATGCACCAGATTGCTCTCAGTGTATAAAACGTGGCCTACATTTCTCCTTAGGTTGTGTTGACCTGTGTTTATTTCTGTTCACTGTCGGCCAGCAAAGCCTAGAGCAGTGGTTAGCCTGTAGACTCAAAGCCTGTATCATCCTTGTCCCCTGAGAACTTGCTAGAAATGCTAATTCCACAGTCCACTCCAGGTGTTTTAGCAAGCCCTCTAGGAGCTGATCCTGATGCATGCTCAAGTTTGAGAAAAGCTGGCCTAAAGATTGATTTCAATTCAATAAGCAAACAGACTATACTCTGCCATCTTCTGTCTTGATAAGTTTTTCAAACTTTATAAACTTCGGTTTCCTTAGCTATAAGGTAGCAATAATAATAATACCTAATCTGTGGAGTTGATGTGAGTTTTACATGTGTCAGTGCAAGGAAAGTAATTTGCAGGCAGAAAGTCAATGTCTTATGAATGTTAATCATCATTGTTTGCTGTTGTTCACTTATAGACTTTTGCATTAAGTATAATTTATGTATTTGTCAACAGTTGTAAGTATATTGCACACACCAGTGGAGTTGTCTTAGGTAATGTAGGTACCAGTTGGGCCAAAGCCCTACATTCAACCCCAAGGAGTTCTTTTTTTTTTTTTTAGTATTTGTTTATTTGGCTGTGCTAGGTCTTAGTTGCAGCACATGGGATCTAGTTCCCTGACCAGGGATTGAACCCGGGCCCCCTGCACTGGGAGTGCAGTCAACCACTGGACCACCAGGGAAATCCTGATATAAAGGAAGAGTCGGGACAAGCAGAGAGTTCCTAACGGGAGTAAATCAGGGCCTGGATGCTATGCTCTTCAGGAATCTAGGGCAGGGAAGGGAGGAGAACAGAGTGTTTGGCTATGTGGTATACATGTTGGTGAGGAATGTGAAAGAGAGCAGGACATGCCCCCCCCCCTCCAAATATGCCTCTTTGGCATACAGATTATTCTGAGCTGATTATTGTTAAGAAACAGCCTATACAGGAGTAGCTCTGAAAACAGAATAGAAGTTACCCTTTTGTTGTGAGATCTCCATTTGTAAGGGCTTCCCAGGTTGCTCAGTGGTAAAGAATGCCTGCCAACACAGGAGATAAAGGAAATGCAGTTCGACATTTGGGTCAGGAAGATCCCCTGGAGAAGGAAATGGCAACCCACTGTGGTGTTCTTGCCTGGAGAATCCCATGGACAGAGGAGCCTAGTGGCTGCAGTCCATGGAGTCGCAAAGAGTCAGACTTGACTGAGCATGCATGCACACTCCGTCTCTGTACCAGGAAGAGGAGGATGATTCTTAATGTCTAGAAATTCTACCTGTGGTAAAGCCATCAATTTAAATCTGGTTAACATTCTTACCCTTGTTTACTGTGCTTTGCCTGCAAACCTCGCCTGAACCCACTTCCCTCCACCCAACATCTTTTGTCTTTAGCTGAAGATGGTATTTACAGTGGTGACTTGGACCTTTTGGGAGAGATACTGAGTTCTGCTAGGGCTTCCCTGGTGGCTCAGATGGTAAAGAATCAGCCAGAAATGCAGGAGACCCAGGTTCGATCCCTGAGTCAGGAAGATCCCCTGGGGAAGGAAATGGCAACCCACTCCAGCATTCTTGCCTGGAGAATTCCATGGACAGAGGAGCCTGGCAGGCTGCAGTTCAGGGAGTTTCGAAGAGTCAGACATGACTAACACTTCACCTTTCAGTTCCGCTGGGTCTCTCCCACACGTGCAGGAGGTATTCATGTTGTTAAACTTCTGGTCCTCTGTCTTTGATTATGGGGATCTCAGCCAAGTACCTGGAAAGGTAGAGGGAAAATGATTTTTCCCTGCTACAAACACAACTTAGAGTCTGGAAGCGTGAATTCCAATCCCAAGTGGGCTCCATCTGGCTATGAGACTCCAGGGCACATCCCTCATGTCTTGGCGTTGTCTTCTTAACCACAAAATGATGGGGTTATCCAAGAGCAGTCCCAGCTTTCCTCTTGCTGTAGATACCTTGGTTTTAAGAATAAAAACCAAGGAACCCAGTGTTGTTGTAACCAGTTAAATGATCCATCTGAAAAACAGACATGTATATGGATCGAAAATACAAAAACGTGTATTTTTATATTCAAAATGGGGACTGACATGTAATAAAGAATTGGTTGGTCTTTGTCTCTGTAGCTCCTGGGAGGGAAATGTTAAATCCTTGGAATTTCCTGAGTGATGGAAATTGAGTGTTAGTCACTCAGTTGTGTCCAACTCTTTGCGACCCCATAGACTGTACCCCTCTAGGCTCCTCTTTCCATGGGGTTTCCCAGGCAAGAATGCTGGAGTGGGTTGCCATTTCCTTCTCCAGGAGATCTTCCTGACCCAGAGATTGAGCAAGGTCTCCTGCATTGCAGGTGGATTCTTTACAGTCTGAACAACCAGGGAAGCCCCAAATGAAAGAAGGATTATTATTCATGGTGGGTCCTTGTACCACATTGGTGTTCATACTAAGGAGACAACTCAGGATGGGGGCCAATCATGTGATTAGACAACCTTGTCATTAGAGGGTTGTGGCTATGAGCCAGGTGATGTCCCCTGGACCTCCAGGAAGGGGGGTGCTGGATATTGAGTTCCATCATAGAGCCAATTATCTAGCTGATCATACTTATGTAATGAGACCTCAGTACAAACTCTGAACAGTGGGCTCCAGAGAGCTTCCTGGTTAGTGAGCACCGTGTGCTGAGTTTTACATGCCCTGATTCCACTGGAAGAGGATGCAGCAGCTCTGTGTTTGAGACCCTTCTGGACCTCACTCTGCATGTCTTTTCATTTGATCCGTCCTCACTTGTATCCTATATTACAAAATTGCAATCATAACTATAGAGACTTCCTGAGTTCTGTGAGTCATTCTCATGAATTCTCAAGCATAAAGGAGTAGTGGGCTTCCCTGAGTTAGTGGCCAGTTGGTCAGAAGTGCTGGTAGCTTGACGACCCCATACTTGCAGCTGGCATCTGAAATGAGGGCAATCTCATTGGGAACTGTGCCCTTAGCCTGCTGAGTCCGCCCTACCTCCAGGCTGGCATCACAGTGGTATTGCAGGATGGTGGAGATAAAAGCTGCTTCTTCTTTCTTCCCATGAGAGAGGGAAGGTGCTGGGCCTCCATTTGCATGTCTACAGGCAATAATTACTTTGCTATCAATTATCTCCAGCTTACAGAGTTGTTAAATAGCTTTCAGAGACTCAGAATGAGGTCACAGGGAAGGGTGAACTATAGACACTGCGTAGCATCCCACTGAAGCACTGACTTTTCTTTACATGCTTTCTTTACCTAAAGAAGAAATAGCACTTGAGATATCATTATATCCATTCTCCTGCATCTAGGAGAGTCTAACTAAAACCAGCCCTGGCTGCCCAATAAACAACGGTCGAGTCCCAAATTTAAGTCTTCAGGGAAGACAAACTCCACTTCCACTGGCTCCTTACCCCAGCATCACAAACCTCCCGAATAGGATATTCTTTCAGATGTATAGCTCACCACAAGCCCATGCACCCTGTGGACATTAATAGTCATGAGATTAGTAAATAAATAACCAACACCCTCCTGCTCCTTCCCTGAAGGCTGGTCTGTCTTCCATATAAAGGATGAGCATCTCATCCACAAAATAACATTCCTTCATCTTCTGAGTCTCTCACCGTGCCCTCCCCACCTCCAACTCCATCCCACACACACTCTGCTTTCTGCGCGTGGGGTTTGGTATTTCCCTTTATGCTCCCACCAGTGTTTTAATGGTATTTTTCTTGTTTGACATTCAGCTGCTATTTAGTATATGAAACCAGAAGTGGCTGTCACACCAGTCACGTCCTGGGCAGCCACAGTCAGCACCTTCCATGTGACTCCTAGTCCTGTGCTCATTTGACCTACTGGAGACCTAGATATTTACAAAGAGGTACTTGGGTATGAGTGCTCAGAGTCACGTGTAAGTCATCCTTTATGGTTAAACATCCCCAGCGTCATCCTCAAAGCAGTGACTCTCAGAACATGACCACTGGCCCATTGGAGTCCTCTGAGAACTGATTGGAGATGGAGATTCTCGACCCTCTCACAGCCCTGCAGGACCAGAGACATGGAAACGCTGAGGGGTGGGGGAGTTCTTCACTGGCTCCCCAGGGGATTCTGATGCAGGCTGAAGTGTGAAAACCACTTGTACAGAATTGTATTTTTACTGGAATTTGAAACTCAGTCTGGAAAAGCCAGTGGGCTTAATGAAACACAACTGCTTCTCGTCTCTCTTTCTGGCCGTGACCTGGAGAGACAGTTCTGCTGGCAGAATCTGCTGCGCTTCCCTAACAGAGTGGTTTTCTTCTCCCTGGTTGAGTCATCTCTTCACCCCGAGACTGCCCTTGGTGTGGGAAGAGGACCATGTCTCACCAGGGGGTTGTTGACAAATAGCAGTTTCCCTTCTAACCCACAATTTTCTTGAGTCCGTATCTCCATCTGCATGTGGTGAGAACTCCCAGGGGGCTCAGCCAGGCCAAACCACCACGGTGTCTCCCAGATGTTTTGTATGTTCACTTCCAGATGGCTCAGCCTAAGAAAATCTGAGGCCACAAGCTTTCCTCCCGCTTGTCTGCCTTCAGCCATGGTTCAGAAGGCTCCTGTTAACATACTGTTCCTTGCTCTTCACATTCCATCCCACTCGGCATGACTCATCATCTGGCATGCATCCCTTTCAGCCAGAGGATGGACTTTTCACCACAGAACACAGCATCCACTTCTCTCTTCTGACATTTATTTAAACTCCTCTTCCATATCTCCCTAAAGATTGTTGCCAGGAGTGGCAACTCCTCTCTGATGCTCGTCTGGACATCGAGAGCGTCCTCTGCAAATGTGCAGAGAGGATATTTGAAACTGGGGAAAATGTCTTCCACCACTGGGGATACTGGGAATGAATGCAGGAGGATAGTTTCAGAATGAGGCTGTGTAATTAGGCACATCTGATGAAAATGACAGTCCGCAGGTGGCACATTGCTTTGGAGGTGTGATCGCAAACAGCAGCCCCCCTCGGGAGATGAGGTAGAGGCAGTTAGGACTTAAATTAGTTTATCTGTAATTTGCATTTGATGTTGGTATAACGTTGGCCCACCAGGAGGTAGAATTGATGAGTTGAGAGACGCTGTTATGCAGAAGTACTTTGCCTTCACATCTGTAGAACTGGCATGCCCATGAACTCTGCATAGATCATGCCAGAGACTCCAAGACACTGTAGGGGTCTTAGCTGTGGAAAGGGGCAATTTAGATTTGGAATACAGTGTTCCCAGTAATGATTCATCTCTAAGCATTCTCTGTTGCTTTCATTGCATTGTATAGGAGTTCTTAGTTTGAAAATATGACAATTCTGCATAGCTGCTTGTCTCGTAGACTATTTTTGTTAGAATCTTTTGGTGCAAAAATAAGTTTCTCAACACTAAATCAAATTTCACTGGGACCAGTGGTTTTCAAACAGCTGAACATTAGGATCTGCAGAGACTCTTAAAAGTCCTGAGGCCCTGGGAGTTCCCTGGTGGTCCAGTGGTTAGGACTCAGGTTCAATATCTGGTCAAGGAACTAAGATCCCCCAAGCCCCATGGCTTGACCAAAAAAAAAAAAATCCCAAGACCCAGGTTGCGCCCCAGACCAGTTATATCAGACCATCTGGGTGGGGCCCAGGCATTTGTATTTTTAAAAAGTGTCCAGGAAATTCTAACACACAGCAAACTGAGAACCACTGACTTGGACAATTGACATGGCTGTTGAATGGGTGGTTGGGAAGAGTCTTGGGGGCTCAGGATAGATGAATCCATTTCATAAGGGAAAGGAGGTACTGTGCTATGCCCTGATAATGAGACTAAGTGGCAAGTTTGCTGCTGCTGCTACTTGCTGCTAAGTCGCTTCAGTCGTGTCTGACTCTGTGCGACCCCATGGACTGCAGCCTACCAGGCTCCTCCATCCATGGGATTTTCCGGCAAGTTTACCAGCCTTAAAAACAGGTAAAGCAATCAGTGATTTTGGAGAAACAGGTGGGGTTCTAGCCACCACCCCCCCCCCCAGCCTGTAAAGTTTCTCCTTCCTTTGGAAGCATTCACTGTTGAATCCTGTGCCAAAACACAACTGATATTGCAGCTGAATTCAGCCTTTGTACCTTGACACTGAATCAGATCTCTGAGGCAGAGTTCTGGGTGAAGCAGAAAAGAATAATTTTACTACTTTGCCAGGCAAAGAGGGCCTCAGCGGGCTCCTGTCCTCAAAACTGTGTGTCCAGACCTGGAGAGGGTAGTGAGGAGTTTTACAGGAATGGGTCAAAGAGGGCGTGGTCAGCTCACGGGCAGTCTTCTGATTGGTTGGTGGTGAGGTAAGTGGGAGTCAGATCATCAGCCTTCTGATTCCCACAGGTCTGGGGTCTAGTGCTTGTGGGCAGCATGCAGTTAACTTCTCCCACCTGGTGGGGGTTTCAGTATCTGTGAAACAGCTCAAATATTTTGTTCTGTATATGCCTTGAGAGGGGGGACCAGGACCTGCCCAAGGCTGCACTATTGTTTCTTTTGACTCTCATTCCCTTGTTGCCTCATCCCCTCCCTTCCGTAATTAGCATCCGTTTGAACCTGCTCCTTGAAACTCACGAAGGTCTTGGAGGCTGAATGAAGCCTATTTCCTATAATCAAGAAAGGGGGACATCGAAAGGCTTTTGTGCTCAACAGTCCCTCAGTATCAACATTGCTGTAGAAGATTAGGGAAGGTGAGTACCTAAACTAGTGGTTTTCAATCTTGACTCCGTGTTGGAAGCAATTAGGGAGCTTTAAAAATCTGCTGACCTGGCCACACCCCAGAGCAATCAGGGTCTTTAGCTATCAGGCATCAGGAGATAGGAAAGTTCCCCTAGGTAATTCCACCTTGCAGGCAAGGTTAAGAGCCAGTGGCCTAAAACAGTGGTCCTCAAAAGTCCTTGCTGAAGGGGAGGAAAAGTAATTTTCCTCAACCCTTCTGAGTTCTTAGCTGAGATCCCTGTGATGAAAGATTAACAAAAGAAATACAATGAGAATTTTTTGTAACATGTTTACCTCATGTATACATGGGAAATACCCAGGGGAAATGAGTAACTCATTAAAGTGGCCTCAAGATGGCCTAGGTTACCACCTTAAATACTATCTTCCCCTAAAGACAAAAGAAAAGTGGTGGGGAGAGAAAGTGACCAGGAAAAGCAGGCTAAACAGGGTAAGACTTGCTGTGAAGACTAAGGTGCCTTCTCCATGGATGTTCTGATTGATTTAGTCATCTTCCTCTTCCCAGTACAGAAAGGGAGACCCCCTGACAAATGGAGCTTTCCCTTGTAAATGTCCCTCCCAAGAGGGTAACTTCTACTCTGTTCTCAGAACTTCCCCTGTGCCTGCTGTCTCTCAAAATAATCTTTGTGCCGAGCAGGCAGATTTCGGGTTGGCATATTCTGCTCCCCTTCACTGTATTAGAGTCCCTGGGGGAGATGTCCTGCTTACACTCTGCACCTAGGAAATGAGGATCACCAGGAGCAGGACCCAGGTATCCACATTTTTTAAAGCTGCCCTTCCTATAAGAAGAGCTCACAGTGTTTAATCCACCTGTTAAATTTGCCCAAATCCTGTTCTTTCCAGGGGTTAGAAATAGCTGGACCTCTGGCGTGACATTATGCTGGATCGTAAAACCTCCTGAGAATGAGCTGCATTCTCCTATTTGGGGGGTTGAGTGTGACGATAACCCTCAATTCAAAAGCCCCAAGTCAGTTGCTTCCCTCGCCTGCCTTCAGGCTTTATAAGTCCCTATTAATCTATGCTCTTTATCCCCAAAGAATTGTCCTGAACTTTGGCTGTGCATGAAAATCACAAGGGGAGATTTTTAGACTCTAAATGCCCAGGCCATACTCTGGACCACTTAAATCAGAGGCTAGAGGAGTGGGAGGATGGGAAGGGGAGGGTCGTAGTACTTTTGAAAATTGAAGTTTGTATTGAGATCATTGTGGATTCCAGTGCAGTGTTTTAATTTGCATCTCACTAATGATGTCGAATGTCTTTCCATGTGCTAACGTGCCATCTCTGTATTCTCATTCATTGAAATATCTGTTCATGTCTTTTACCCATCCTCTCATTGGATGATTTGTATTCTTACTGTTGACTTTGAGCCTTCTCTGGGTAGTCTAGATACTTTATTACGTATGCGGCGTCTCGGTATTTTCTCCTAGTCTATAGTTTGTCTTCCTCAATGGACTTTGAAGAAGCTTATTGGGGGTCACCCCCAATTGAGATTCACTCCAATGAAATGAATTTCTGAGTCATATATGGGATTTTGAAAGTGAAAGTTGCTCAGTCGTGTCCGACTCTTTGCAATCCCATGGACTATACAGTCCATGGAATTCTCCAGGTCAGAATACTGGAGTGGGTAGCTTTTCCCTTCTCCAGGGGATCTTCCCAACCCGGGGATCAAACCCAGGTCTCCCGCATTGTGCCAAAGAATTGATGCTTTTGAATTGTGGTGTTGGAGAAGACTCTTGAGAGTCCCTTGGACTGCAGGGAGATCAAACCAGTCCATCCTAAAGGAAATCGACCCTGAATATTCATTGAAAGGACAGATACTGAAGCTCAAATACTTTACCTGATATGAAGAACTGACTCTGGAAAAGACCCTGATGCTGGGAAAGATTGAAGGTGGGAAGAGAAGGGGACGATAGAGGATGAGATGGTTGGATGGCATCACTGACTCGATGGACATGAGTTTGAGCAAGGTACAAGATTTGGTGATGGACAGGAAGTAGTGCTGTAGTCCATGGGGTCACAAAGAGTCGGACACGACTGAGCAACTGAACTGATATGAGATTTTTGGTGTTTGTTTGTTTTTGTTTTGGCATAATTTGAACAGAAGATTTTCAATTTCATGGAGTCCAGTTTGTCCATTTTTTTCCTTTATGGATGGTACTTATATAAACATCTAAGAATTTGCTGTCTAGCCCTAGAACCTGAAGCTCTTCCCCTCTTCCCCTCTGTTTTCTTTTCTACAAGTTTATAGTTTAACATTTTGCATTTAGATCCATGATCCGTTTTGAGTTAATTTTTGTATAAGATGTGAGATTTAGGTCTAGGGGGATTTTCGGTTTGTTTTGCTGATGGATGTCCAAGCATCAATATTTTTTAACAGGTCTCCAGTGTAATTTCCTCAGATTTTTCAGGAGCATCATAATAAAATTTAAAAAGAACAACAGAAATGTGTGCTTTTAGAACAATGTTGTCCAGTAGAAATACATAATATATATGACTATATTATTATATATACATACAAAATTTTAAATTTTCTACTATAAAATTAAAAGTTAGGTGCAATTAATTTTGATAATATATTTTATTTAGCTCAGTATATTGAAAAATTACTTTAACTCATAACCAACCTGGAACTTGTTGAGACATTTTGCTTTCCTCTTTTCTATAATAGGTCCTTGAAAGGCAGTATGTACTTTTGTTTTGTTTTAGTTAGTTGGCCTCTTTATTTCGGCGGTGCTGGGTTTTTGTTGCTATGCACAGGCTTTCTTTAGGTGCAGTGAGCAGGGGCTACTCCCTACTTGTGCTGCGTGAGCTTCTCACTGCGGTGGCTTCTCTCGTTGCAGAGCAGGGGCTCCAGGGCACATGGGCTTCAGTAGCTGTGGCGCAGGGGCTTAGTTGCCCTGCAGCATGTGGCATCTTCCCGGACCAGGAATCAAACCCATGTCCCCCGCATTGACAGGCAGATTCCTATTTACTGGACCACCAGGGAAGTCCTATGTATTTTATATTAATAGCACATCTCAGCTGGACTCACCACATTTCACATACTCAACAGCCACATGTGGTTAGTAGCCACCAAATTGAAAAATAGTTTTAAACCAAAATAGTCTTGTTCCCTACCCCCTGTTCTTTGCATGTTTGCTGACTGAATTAAATTCTTGAGCTACTCCTCCCTGGTGCAAATGTAGGGCTACTCATTTCAAATAATACAGGCTGTATTTAGAAAACCTTGCTTCTGCTTGCTGTGCCTGATGACACACTTCTTTTCTAGACAGATGCACTCTGGGTGGAATGTGCTTTCATAAATATTTATGTTGCACTGACAGTAATGGGCCCTCGGCCTTGGAGTCATGATGGTCTTCCCCCACACTTGGATTCTTATCCGATTTTCCCTCAACTCAAGTTATTAAATTCACATGAGTGTGCACAGTGTTCTAAATTCATGAGGACCCTGTTTATACATGGAGCCGTGCTGCAGTGAGGACAGGACAAGGTAAATCTTACATGTCATCCTTTAAACTGTCTAAGGAAGAAAGAGCAGAGCAGGACTGATTTCCATTCCACCAGTAAAAGCACACCAGCTTCAATAAGTGTCCCCTTAGTCATGCGGCATCGATCAGAACAGAGTTTCTCATCTTCTGCGCTATAGATGTTTTGGATTGGACCACTCTTTGTCGGGGGGCGGGGCTGTTGTGTGCACTGGAGGGTGTTTAGCAGTGTCTCTGGTCCCCAGGGTCTACACACTTCACAGGTGTGACTTCACACAGTGTCTCCAGACAGGGCCAGATATTCCCTGGGGTTCACAACCACCCCCCACTCCAGTCAAGGATCACTGGGCTCTAGTGAAATGGATTTCTGCATCATGTATGGGCTTTTTGGTGGGTTTGGTTGTTGTTTCACTTTTTGTTTTGTTTTGGGCCTAATTAACAATTTTACTGCTAAGTCACTTCAGTCATGTCCGACTCTGTGCGACCCCATAGACGGCAGCCCACCAAGCAGCAGTTAGCAGCAACAATTTTACAGGGCTAACTACGTTCGAACTCTTCAAAGATAAACTGAGGCCTATTAAAGAATTTTAGTTTATTTGAGCAAAAGTGATTCAAACCAAGCATCCAATTTAGCAGATAGAAAATAACTCTGAGGAGCTGTAGAAAATGAAAAAAAAAAAAAAAAAGAAAGACTCATAGAAGGAAGGCAGTGGAAATGAAGAAGTTATATAAGGGGAAAGAGCAGGTTGGTTATTGCAAGGTGACTTCCTATCAGGCAGATGACCTAACTAGTGCTGCTGGGGTGACTCCTGATGGATTGGTTTAAGATTCCATTTGGGGGAGATTCCATTTGGGGGAGAGCTAAGACTAATTAAGTCTTGCTTTGGTGACATGGGGCTTAGTCTAAGCCACTTCATTTGGGACCTGTGGTCTGGTTTGGTAACACTTCATTTCATGGAATATTTCATTCTCCAATTTGTCTTCTTTGGGGGAACCTACATTTCTAAATGTGCCTGTAAAGTGAAGTTACTCAGTCATGTCCGACTCTTTGTGACCCCATGCACTGTAGCCTGCCAGGCTCTTTTGTCCATAGAATTTTCCAGGCAAGGATACTGGAGTGGGTTGCCATTTCCTTCTCCAGGGGATCTTCCTGACCCAGGGATCAAACCCGGGTCACCCACACTGCAGGCAGACTCTTTACCATCTAAACCACCAGGGAAGCTATAGCAGACTTTAATCATTGAGAAAATGGTACCCTTAGTTCTGGGCTGTGGTACTATGGCTCATTGAGACACAGAAATAGGACATATTCTCATCTAATCTTCAGTGTATGATTTATCTTTGAAAAAGACCTCTATTCCCTGCTTGACAAATTCTTACTCATCCTGTAAGGCTAGCCCAAATGCTGCCTCATTTGTGAAGCCTTTGCTAATTTTCCAAGAAAAATGGTGCCTTTGTCAGAAGTCTCCTTGCTTTTTGTTGAAGCTCTGCTAAAGCCATCTGTTCATTCCTACAGACATCCCGTCATGGTGAGTGAATGAAGGAATGATGTCAAGTGACATTATGGGTAGAAGCTAGAGGATCAATCACAGCCAGCTCTTATTAAACCAAGAAGCACACTTCATGTACACACAATGGAGAGAGCAAAAGCAATCAGAAGTAGATGCATCCTTAGAGCATGGTCGAGAAGCTCTCCAAAAACATTACAAAATAAATAAAGAAGAGTGATAGCCTCCCTGCAGAGAACACCCAAGGCCAGGGTAGCTAAGAAAAATGGTCGTCAGTGCTGTTCATCCCCTTTGGTAAACCGGAATCCATGTTGCAAACTCTGCCCTATAATTTGTGACTCTCAAGACATCTGAATCAACATTCACAGTAAATGTCCTTTAGAGTCAAGAATCCCTAGAAAAAGTTATTGTGCAGATGCTGAAATAACTCATTTATACAAAATGTGACACTTCCGTCACTATATGGAGATTTTATAGTTTTTAGTTTTACAGTTTTATAGATTTTATAGTTTTACTTTTGCTCCCTGAGCATCAGGGAGATGGCGAAACTCTGCAAGTGCATCTGTCTGACTAAACTGGAATATTGGGAAGAAACGTGAGTCAGTTCACTTCTAGGTGTGACCAAGAACAGGATTCCAATGTCCAGTTCAATCTGCCTTTAAAAAGAAATACTCCATTCAGTGGTCCTCCAACTTGAAGCTACAAGTTAGACAGTAACAAGCTGCCTGATTTCCTGGGGGATTCTGATTCAGATGGCCTGTTGGGGCTTAATAATCTACCTTTTAAATAAGCAGGGAACTCTGCTCAGTACTCAGTAAAAACCTAAATGGGAGAAGAATTTGAAAAAGGATACAAGTATATCTATGAGATGGGAATACCAGACCACCTTACCTGCCTCCTGCAAAAGCTATATGCAGGTCAAGAAGCAACAGTTAAAACTGGACGTGGAACAACAGACTGCTTCAAAATTGGGAAAGGAGTACATCAAGGCTGTATATTGTCACCCTGCTTATTTAGCTTATATGCAGAGTACATCATGCAAAATGCCAGGCTGGATGAAGCACAAGCGGGAATCAAGATTGCCGGGAGAAATATCAATAACCTCAGATACGCAGATGACATAATGGCAGAAAGCAAAGAGGAATTAAAGAGCCTCTTGTGAAGGTGAAAGAGGGGAGTGAAAAAGCTTGCTTAAAACTCAACATTCAAAAAACTAATATCATGGCATCTGGTCCCATCATTTCATGGCAAATAGATGGGGAAACAATGGAAACAGTAAAATAATTTATTTTCTTGGGCTCCAAAATCACTACAGACAGTGACTGCAGCCATGAAATTGAAAGATACTTGTTCCTTGGAAGAAAAGCTATGACAAACCTAGATAGTGCATTAAAAAAAAAAAGCAGAGACATTTTTCCAACAAAGGTCAGTATAGTCAAAGCTGTGATTTTTCCAACAGTCATGTATGAATGTGAAAGTTGGACCATAAAGAAGGCTGAGTGCCGAAGAATTGATGCTTTTGAACTGTGGTGTTGGAGAAGACTCTTGAGAGTCCCTTGGACAATAAGGATTGCAAACCAGTCAATTCTAAAGGAAGTCAACCCTGAATAATCATTGGAAGGACTGATGCTGAAACTGAAGTTCCAATACTTTGACCACCTGATGAAAAGAACTGACTCATTGGAAAAACCCTGATAACTGGGAAAGAAAGGAGAAGGGGATGACAGGACAAGATGCTTTGATGGCATCGCTGACTCAATGCACATGAGTTTGAACAAGCTCCAGGAGCTGGTAAAGGACAGGGAAGCCTGGCGTGCTGCAGTCCATGGGGTTGCAAAGAGTCGGAGACGACTGAATGAATGAGCAACAACAGCAGTCTATATGTATAACTAAATCACTTTGCTGTACACCTGAAACTAACATAACGTTGTTAATCATCTATACTCCAATATAAAATTTAAAAAACATTTTTAATAAAAGACCCCCATAAAAGGAAATTTTAGATACCTTGATTTGAAGGAGGGGGGAGGCGGTCCTAACTATTAACACCCCCCCCACTTTGTAAAGGGGTTTGAGACTTTCCATCCAAGGCTAAATAGCAAAGCTGCTGAAGATTTTGTCTTTTAATCTACCCTGAACATCACCTCCCATGATCCCTTCCAAAAACGAACAGGCAGCTAGAGATAGTGAGAATCTGTATAGCACAGATGAGTGACTATGGCTCATGGGTTATCATTGAGGGCTTCCCAGGGAAGGAATGCATGGTTTCATAGCTACTGGCTCCAGACAAGACTTGCAAATTACAGAGGGGTAAAGATGAAGTGAGTGGAGAGCAAGGATGTGGGTGGCCAGCTCCTAGTGTGGGTCAAAGCCCCTAATACTGACCACTGGTTCCTTCTGCGAGAAGCACTCTCATGGTACCCAACAAGCCTGGGTGAAACAAAGATGGGTAAGATGCAGTTCCTTAAGGTACAGAGCTTATCTACATTAGTTTTTTTATGATGCTTCTCCTGACCAGTCTGAGAGCACACAAACCATAACCTTCAATTTCTTCCTCTACGGCGTTTCTTACTTACATGACTTTAATCTTTCAAGGGGGTTTCCCTGGTGGCTCAGTGGTAAAGAATCCACCTGCCAATGCAGGAGACGTGGGTTCAGTCTCTCAGTTGGGAAGATCCCCTGGAGAAGGACATGGCAACCCATTCCAGTATTCTTGCCTGGAGAATCCCATGGACGGAGGAGCCTGGTGGGCTAGTCCACGGGGTCGCAGAGTCGGACACAACAACTAAACAACAACAATCTTGTAAGAGAGGGACGATGGGTAGGATCATAGTTTGGGATCCAGTGTGCTTGAGTTGGGATCTTAGCCCGTTTGCCCACTACTTTTATAAGCTTGGCCAGGTCTTGTCACCTCTGCGTGCCTCACTTTCATCAACAACAAAGTGGTAACAATGGTAGTACATATTGTGTAGGTTGGTCACAATGATTGAGGTAATATATTTCAAGCCCTAAGCACTTTAAAGATATTATCTCACTTAATCATTGTGACCAACCTACACAAAGTGAGCCTTCCAAAAGTATTAGCTCTTACGGTTATAGCAGCCCAATCAGAGCTCTTATTATGGAATATAAGCTGGCAATGGCACCCCACTCCAGTACTCTTGCCTGGAAAATCCCATGGACGGAGGACCCTGGTGGGCTGCTGTCTCTGGGGTCGCACAGAGTCGGACACGACTGAAGCGACTTAGCAGCAGCAGCAAGCTTTATAAACAGCATTTTAATAAATCAACAATGTAAAATTAACCACGTTCTTTATTTAAAAAATACCAGGCAACAGCAGAGGACAGATTTTTTTTCCGAGGGGCCTCAGTCGAGATTTCAAAGACCTCATTTCCAAAAACTTCAGGAAATGTGTTGAGTTCAGTTGTTTACATGCATTGGCCCAGTGGCCAATGTTTATCTCCAATGAGTCATTGACCCTGCCAACATGAAGGAAAAGGATCAGGTCACTGAAAGAAAAGTGAGATGAAATTATTTTTTGGAGCAGTGCAAATAAGCATGAACAACTTTAGATCCAGTGCTTCCTATTTTCTTCAGCAAAACTTGAGAGAGCCTGTGGACATGTGTTTGAGAAGTTCTGTTCCAAGAACTTTGAACAGCAACTTCAAGTCCAGCATGAAAAGAGTTTTCATTTAGTCCCCCTTGAGATGGTTGCCAGGAGGGTCAGCAGAGAGCTCTTTGGAATGTGAACATCTAAGCATTGCTTTCACATTTGAGTTCACATACATTCTAAATGCATGATTGAGAAACCAAAGAACCAGCTGTCAGAAAAACTGATGAGAAGGGGGGAAAGAGTCATGAGACCCTCTCACTGCAAAATCATCAGATTGTGATTCTCTTTTTGCTGTGCCTTGGAGAAATCAGGGGTTTCAGGAGGAAGAATCTTTGACCCAAAGAAGAAAAAAAAAGCAGGGGAATTCTTATCAAATCTCACCCTGAGCAGGTTGACCATGTGACTCTCCCGTTGGTGCTTACGATGAGCAAAAGCAACTCACCAGCTAAGAAGAGGCAAAGGAATAAAAAGTCTGAGGTCCTAAACTGGCTTCAGATTGTGGGTTTAGATCTTGAGATCAGGGTTTCTCACCCTCAAAGTATTGACATTTAGGGCCAGATCATTCTTGGTGGGGGGCACTCTTCTGGGCATCGTGGGCTGTTGAGGAGCACCCCTGGTGTCTCCCCACTACACACTAGTAGAACCTGCCCCTCCTCTGCAGTTGTGAGGGTCACAAATGCCTCCAGTTGGTGACTGGGGTCCCCTGGAAGGCAGGATGAAGCCCCCCCAGTTGAGAACCGCTGCTTTAGATCTGACCCAGATGAGAGAAATTTGAGCAGTAGTCCCCAATGATCTGTAGGGAAAACCAGTTGTGAAAAACTTTCCAATCCATTGTGAACCAATATATTTTGAAACACAATAAAACTTAATTACTGTAAAAAAGTGAAGTAACGAACATAAAGTAGAAAGCAATTTGTTATGGTTAGATTCAAATGAGATAAAATAACTCTGTAAAGTTCGCAAACAGGTTTCCCAGTTCTGGTTCTCCCTTTCTGTACTCATTTTTGTGATTCATTCATCGGTTCATTAATTCAACATGCATTTGTTCAACACCCCCATAGTGTACCAGGCATTGGACTGGGGACTGGGGATCCAAAGATGAGTGAGGAAGAAATTCCATCCCTGGGGGGAGGGTGTGGCATCCAGAGAACCTTCCTGGAGGAAGTGATACCCAGCAGGTCCCCCAACATGAGTAACAATTCACAGGAAGAAGCAGAGGAGGCAGAGTGTGAATTTCAGGCAGAGGGTACTGTGTGTAAGGCAGTCAGCACTTACTCACAACCCTTCCAGGGAACTGAAAGTAAAATATGACTGGAGCTGAGAGTAGAAGGGGAAGAGGCAAAAAGATGAAGCTGTAGAAGTAAAGCAGGGTCAGATCATGAAGTCCTGGTCAGCCCTCGCTATGCCCCCCCGGTGCCTGGGACAAGCACTAGTATCAACTGGGGAGCTTTTTGGAAATGCAGACTTTCAGGCCCTACCCCTAGATTTGCTGAATCAGAGTCTGTTCTGAGACTTAGGAAGGCTGGATTGTTTATGGAGCTTTTATCCTGAGGGATACAGGAAAAGATTTTTTTTTTTTTTTTTTTTTTACAGGAAGAGATTATAAGGTTTTTTGTTACCTGTATCCCTCAAGATAAAGGCATGGGCCTTCCCTGGTGGCTCAGATGATAAAGGATCTGCCTGCAATGCAGGAAATGCAGGTTAGATCCCAGGGTCAGGAAGATCCCCTGGAGGAGGAAATGGCAACCCACTCCAATGTTCTTGACTGGGAAATCCCATGGACACAGGAGGCTGGAGGGCTACAGTCCATGGGGTCGCAAAGAGTCGGACACAACTGAGCGACTGACACTAATCTTGTGCAGTGCAGATAACCATTACAAGGGTTTTAGGCACTGGAGGTTGGCTAAGCTGGTATCCCTAGGCACTGCCTTTGCCGCAGGTACGACAGGAAGATGCGCATGGAGCTCAATATCGACTTTCCCAGACTCCCTTGTGGCTGGAGGAAGGGCAGAGCCCCTCACTGGAGATCCACTGTGGTAATTTTTGAGAAAACTACTGTTTCCCTGATTCAAATAAAACATGTGGCCGGCAGGTATCTTGGCTGCTTCTTTCTGCCTTGAATGAGGCTGTGTTCCCTGAGCTGAAAGCACTCCTGTGACTAGCCCAGAACGGCATATCATTAATGTATCAGTCAGCGTTGTGTCTGTACATATGCAAAGTCCAAAACAGTATTTGCTTAAAGAAGATAAATATGTTTACCACTGTCACATAGAGAAAATTCAGCAATGTGCAGTCTAGGCTAGTGTGCAGTTCCTGACCATGGAGCCCCAGGAACTCTGTTTTCTCCCTTTGTCCTTTTCACTGCTTGACTTCTATCCTCATGATATTTGCTGAAATTCCACCCTTCACAACTGCCCTCCAGGTCAATGGACCACTTCTTAATTTGCCAGGAGTCACCCTTGAAGTCTCAAACCATACTCCTACATAAAGTTCAGTGATTAGGACTTGTTACATATTTGCACTTTGCTGTGAAGGACACTTGGTGATGTATTTATTTAGTTGGACTGTGCTGGGTCTTCATTGCTGCTCGGGCTTTTCTCTAGTTGTGCTGTGCAGGCCCCTCATTGTGGGGCTTCGTTCATTGCAGAGCACGAACCTCGTTGCTCTGCAGCGTGTGGAATCTTCCTGTACCAAGGATCGAACCTGTGCCCCCTGCATTGGCAGGCAGATTTTTAACCTTTGGACCACCAGGAAAGTCCTAGGTGATTTATTAGTATTTGTTTTTCTGGGTGGCCATGTACTAAACTAAAAACTAGAACTCCATGACAGAGTAAGTGGGAGGAAAAAGATGCTTGATAGCCATATCTCTCTGGAAAATTCCATCACAGGCAGGTTTGTATTCCAGGAAGATGATTCAGATAGCAGTGTGGAGGGCAGGTTCTAGAGAAAGAAGACTGAAGGGAGGCAGGCCAGTGGATGAGGCGGTGGGATACTCAAAGGCAGGGGCATGACCGACTGCTGACCATCAGCTAAATTTGGCCTCCTGCTTGTTTTAAAGTTTCACTGCTGCAGAGTGAGGCCACACACTTAGACACTGTCTGTGGCTGTGCGGAGGGGGAGCACTCATTGTTTTTCTTTATCCTTCTGAGTTCCTGGCTGGGAACCTTGTCATCAAAGATATTTTAATAACATCTATACTTCCAGTATACATGGGAGAGACCCAGAAAAACTCCCCCAAATGGCCCAAGCCACCGCTTTAAGCATCCTCTGTTTGGTTAAAGACAAAACGCAGATGTTGGGGAGGGGAGGAAACCAGTTATGGAAGGTTAGCAGGGAATGAAGCATGGTAAATAATGGTCAGGTTATGTGGATTCAAGTGGGTGCCTTCTCCACGGAGGAGAGTTTGTGGAGATTTTGTCATCCTTCTCTTCCTGGTGCAAGAGGGTGACAAATGGAGATTTCCTTTTTAAATGGGAACGTTCTTTACTTGTAAAGCTACTTTATAAGAGTAGCTTCTGCGATGTTTCCAGAGAATGTCCTGTGTCTGCTGATTATTTTAGGTCTCAAAAATAACCAGCTTAAAATAATCCTCGGGCCCAAGGGGCCCATTTTGGGGTGGAATATCCTGCTCCTCTTCAGCTGCTTTCTCTCTGCTTTCTCTCAGTGTTGAGTAATTTCGACAGAGGCCGTGGGAACTTACCCTAAAACATTCACTGTCTGGCCTTTGACAGACAAACTTTGCTGAGTCTTGCTCTAGAGGAGTATCATGTAGGGTTGGAGAAAGTGGACATCCTCCAGAAGACATCAGGGAGGTAGAAAGAGTGGGTGAAAGTTGGATGTGGGGAATCAGAGGCAGACTGGAGCTCTTCCTGGAGTAGGCAGAATATTCTGGAAATCTTAAACCATGCCCAGATCACTGACCTAGCTAATGCAAGTTTACAGGGGTGGCTTCTTCTGAGACTTCAGATGTATCATTATTTATGCTCCATTAACTAAAGAAGCAAAATAGTAATTCAGGCTTTGAGATCTTGGCTATAATGAATAAAAGATGAAAGGACACTGCTGCCTGTTTGAAAACGAAAGAGCACAGCAGTGGAAACACAGAGTGTCTACAACATGGCAGAGTCTGTGCTAGAGTTGTGTTTATGCTGCTTGTTAATACCCAGTGACAGTTCTTTTTCATTGTGTTTTTGATGATTGACAGTTAACATTTTTGAATGTCATTTTTAAAGCGTCAAAAAATTATATAACTAACATAAGTCAAAATTTGTTTTTGTTTTGTCTTTATTCTTTGTCTTTGTATGATCTTTGCCTCATTTTGGGTTCTGTTCAAAAAGTAAAATTCATCTGAGTAAGTTGGAAAGATCTTTTGGCTTTATTCAGGTATTCATGAAGGGCGGCACCCAGTCTAGCAGGAAGAAAGAAGCTCTGAGGAGCTGTACTGAGCAAAAGACTTTTCACTTAGGCAGAAGGCAGCAGGAACAGGAAGTTGTTCTGGGCAAAGGAACAGGTTGGTTAGTGCAAAGGTACGTTCCTCAGGGGATGCATGTGTGTGTGTGTGTGTGTGTGTGCGCGCGCACGTGCATGCGTGCGTGCTAAGTTACATCTGACTCTTTGCAACCCCATGGACTGTAGCCCTCCAGGCTCCTCTGTCCACGGGATTCAACATTGAGAGGCTCTCCAAAGCACCTATAAAAGAGACACCTCAACAGGTGCATTTACAACTTTCTACCCCCTAAGATGGTCCTTGGAAACAGAAAATACTGGAGTTTTTCTCCCAGGCAAGAATACTGGAGTGGGTTGCCATGCCTTCCTCCAGGGGATCTCCTGACATGGGGATTGAACCCGCCTTGCTTTCGTCTCCTGCATTGGCAGGCAGGTTCTTTACCTCTAGCGCCACCTGAGATGGCAGGGTTCTATCAGGTGGATTACCTAACTAGTGCTGGTCAGGTGATTTTCTTACCAACTGGTTTGAGATTCTGTTTCTGGAAGAGTTGAAACTGTAATTATATCTTGGTTTGATGACGTGGGGTTTAGCGTAAGCAACTCTGCTTGGGGCCTGCTGTCAGGTCTTGAACAGTTAAAAACCATCCTGAGCATGTGTCAGAGGTGCCTGGATTTGCACAGATGTGTGAATTTCAAAGGTCCCCTATTTCCTCCCCTGGAGAGATAAGCCCCCGACTTGATATCCTGAAAAGTGAAAGTGAAAGTTGCTCAGTCATTTCCGACTCTTTGCGACCCCATGGACTATGAAGTCCATGGAATTCTCCAGGCCAGAATACTGGAGAGGGTAGCCTTCCCTCCTCCAGGGGATCTTCCCAACCCAGGGTTCGAACCCAGGTGTCCCACATTGCAGGCAGATTCTTTACCAGCTGAGCCACAAGGGAAGCCAGAGAATACTGGAGTGGGTAGCCTATCCCTTCTCCAGCGGATCTTCCCAACCTAGGAATTGAACTGGGATCTCCTGCATTGCAGGTGGATTCTTTACCAGTTGAGCTATCAGGAAAGCCCTGATATCCTAAACATCCCACCAACTACTCAGAGGGCTTTTTGAACCAAGAGCCCTTTCCAGTACAACAAGCACTTTCCTCACTTGCAAAGAAGGCATCTGATTGTCAAGTTGGCAGCAAAGCCTTTGAGTCACTGCTTTTGTTCAGTGGTATTTGTAGAACCTATTTGTAGATGCAAACTTGCCCTTTTGTTCTCGCCTTTTGAGCGACAGACAGAGTTGCTCTCCCACCGAAAACAACTCTGCTTTCCCCATCTACCTTCCAGTGACATTCCTTGGCATTAATCATAATCTAAAACCCCACCCTTCTCTCCAGCCCTGGAAATACTTGGTAGCTAGCCCTAAATTCAGGAGTCCTTTTTTAATATAAAGAAAACAAAGGAGACAAAGTCGTGAAGTTATGGGTTATCTAAAGGAGCTACACAAGAAATTGAGTCATTTCACAGATCTAGCAGATCCAAAATCCATTTCATTAGCACCCAAAGGAAACATACTTAATAGGGGCCGTTGCCAGGAGAGAGTTTCCGTGGCATTTTCTGTTTCCAGGGACCATCTTAGGGGGTAGAAAGTTGTAAATGGCACCTGTTGAGGTGTCTCTTTTATAGGTGCTTTGGAGAGGCTCACCATATTGAATAATTGGTCCCCAGAATAAACTCTGTTTTGCTAATGGGTTTCAAACATTAAATGAATCCGTTAATTCTCAGCGGAGCATTACACATCAGAACTCGTTTTGCAAGGCTGAATATCGGAGTAGTTTTTGAAATGAGAATAAACCTAGAGCCATTTATTACTAGTGATCCCACCAGCAGTTCTAACAACTCGACCCTGCCAAGTAGAGGTCAGGCCATACGCTGCCTTCTTTTGTCCTACTGTGCAAGATGAATGCTGACCAAGAGGTGTGCTCCCACCGGTGTGGAAGAGGGTAATCATCAGTTTCCTCAAGAGCAGTACAGGGATGTATTGGGCTAAGTGTTCTAAGCTATTTGACCTAAGGCAGATGTACATTTTCTTTCCTTCAGCAAATATTTCTTGAGGGCCTCCCCTGCTTCAGATGCTACATTTCCAGGATGTTTTGTTACAAATAAGGTAAACTATTTTCCACATACAATTTGCCTCTCCTGTCCTTCTGCCTCTGAAAGGCCCACTCTGAACAGTGAACTTCGTCAGCCAGCTCCTAGCCTGACACATCTGTGCAAGTGGGAAGGAAAGAGTTAACAGCTGATCTGCAATCCCTGGGATCACATCAGGGAAAAATGACCTGAACAGATCATGTAGATTTGTTTGCTGGACCCCGAGATGATATTTGCTAATGGGGTATCCTTAGTGATGGAATGTTTTTGTCAGGGTATACCAGATTTGTATAAGATTACTTACAGTAAATGTCCCTGGAGTTTGTGGGTTTCATGGCCAGGTGGAAAATATCATTGTCATCCTTTTAATTATCAGAATATAAAATTAATAAGTTTCATGACAAAAATAGCTCCTTTTGTATAAGTGATTGCTGTTGCTCAGTCATTAAGTTGTGTCCGACTCTTCAAAACCCCATGGAAGGCAGCACGCCAGGCTTCCCTGTCCTTCACTATCTCCCAGAGTTTGCTCAAACTCATGTCCATCGAGTCGGTGATGCCATCCAACCATCTCATCCTCTGTCATTCCCTTCTCCTCCTGCCCTCAGTCTTTCCCAGCATCAGGGCCTTTTCCAATGAGTCTGCTCTTCGCATCAGGTGGCCAAAGGATTGGAGCTTCAGCTTCAGCATTAGTCCTTCCAATGTATAATGAAGGTTTATTTCCTTTAGAATTAGCTGATTTGATCTCCTTGCTGTCCAAGGGACTCTCAAGAATCTTCTCCAACACCACAGTTTGAAAGCATCAATTCTTTGGGGCTCAGCCTTCTTTATGGTCCAATTATCACGTCCGTACATAATTACTGATACCCTGTATGTTAAATCTGGGCCAGGGCCACCCCATCCCAAGGCTGTGATTTCCTGAGAATAGAAATCATTTCTTATTCTTCTTTGTAAGACCATGCCCAGCACACTACCAGTACCTAGAGAACACTCATTAGATGTTTAACTTTAAATATGGAACATAACCCACTTATAAATGGCCACAAACTATTTAAATAGCAAAATCTGTAAGAAGAGTATAAAGTGAAGTGTTGCTCAGTCGTACCCGACTCTTTGTGACCCCATGGACTATAGAGTCCATGGGATTCTCCAGGCCAGAATACTGGAGTGGGTAGCCTTTCCCTTATCCAGGGGATCTTCCCAACCCAGGGATCAAACCCAGGTCTCCCTCATTGCAGGTGGATTCTTTACCAGCTGAGCCACAAGAAGAGCATAACATCTCAGTAAAACTGTTGCAATCAAGGGAGTGATGAAAAGTCAAATAAAATGGAAAGGGCCTTAGGTAGAAGGACTTTGGAATGAAGGTAGAAGTTGTTTTGATAGGTGCTTTTTAAACTTTAATGTGCTTGTGAACTACTTGGGATCCTGTCTATATGTAGCTTCTTCTTTTTTCATGTCTTTTTTTTTAAACTTTTTGGCTATGCCACACATCATATGGGATCTTAGTCCCTGACGAGGATCGAGCCTATGTTTCCTGCAGTGGAAGTGGGGAGTCTTCACCACCGAGCCCCCAGAAAAGTCCCTCTATGCATCTTCTAATGCAAGAGGTCTGCAATGGACTCTGAGATGGTCTTTCCTAACATTTCTAAAGCCTTATTAGTCAACTTGTGGTCAGGAGCTGCAGTATCAGCCTGACCTAGGTGCCTGTTAGAAATGCAGAATCTTTGGCCTTTCTTAATCAGATTCTGGCTCTGTTTTGCATAGGTTCTTGATTCCCCTGAATTCACTCTTTGAAAAGGGCCAAGAACTCTTTATTGTGCACGCTCTTTCTCTCTCTTTCTCAGGTCACCAGGTCCTTCTTGAGAAGTGATATTTTCTTCTTATATCACTATATATAATGATATATCCTCTATGGCTGCTTTATAATTGATTGGCTTTTCCAAGCTTATGGTTGAGGGGCAACAAAGCAGATTTCTCTCTCTTGTAACTTTCGGAAACCATAAAACTTTGAACTTGCAATCCATTTGAAGCCATGTGTTGTTTAGGGGCTGCCTGGCAAATAGTCTAATAGTGTTTTTAAATAAAAGCAAACTGGTTCAAAACTGTGAAAGGTGTAGAAGAAGCACAAGTAGTACAGTCAAGCAGTCTGATGCGTGCTGTTTACACGGGCAGGAAAATCTGATATTGAATAATGAGCCCTGTGGGCAGGAAAAGGCATGTGGAAATTTCACCTATAATTGAGTCAAAGAACATTAGATTCAATAACTGGAGAAGGATATACCTGAGGTAAATAAAATGCATTTGTATTTAGGTATCTCACAGAGTCAGTCACTTTTTTTTCCCCTCCCCTGAACCTTTAACAAAAAAATGTATATGGTTTTTTAAAAAATGTTGTTTATTGATTTATTTGGCTGCACCAGGTCTTAGTTATGGCATGCAGACTCTTAGTTGTGGCATGTGGGCTTCAGCTCCTCGACCAGGGACCGAACCCAGACCCCTTGCATTGGCAGCACAGTCCCAACCTCTGGGCCACCAGGGAAGTCCCTGGATTTTTTTAAATTCAATTTTTAAATTTTTTGGCAGCACTGTGTGGCATGCGGCATCTTTTTTCCCCCAACCAGGGATGGAATCTGCCACCTCTGCAGTGGAAGCATGGAGTCTTAACCACTGGACCAGCAGGGAATTCCTAAAAACTATACTGATTTTTAAACCATGAAATGGAAGGGTTAATAGGTACAAGTAGCCAAAGATCAGAGCCAGAAACATTGAAATCCATGGATGTAAGTGAAGAAGAAAATACAACTGGCATGAAGTGGAGCTCTCAGCAGAATTTCAGTCTTCAGAGAAACATCAAGATGGGAAAGAAAGCTCAAAAAGGAAATGCCATTAACGCAGAGGGAGAGGCAGGGTGAGGTGAAAACATTATATGCAGTTATATCCAAGTCAGCCAGTACTTAGAAAATGCAATTAACTTGAAACATACTTACATTTAGTGGCTATAATGAAATCCCCTAAGTTAAGATTCTAATAAAGCCCTTGAGGTCTGTTTGGATTTTCCCTTAATGAAGGAAAGCCAACAAAATTAGGGATGTTTCCTGGAAGTAATATCTGCCTGTGGGCTATGAGCTGGGGTCCAAAGTCATGTACGGGCTGGCTGAAATCCTGCCAAACGAGAGCAATGATGGCTGGCTTTCATGATAAGCTTCTATCTAAGGGAGTCACAAATACATTTCACATGTTTGATCCACAGAAAGATAACAGACAAATATTGGTCCAGATAGGGATAGGAAGGAAGGGAGAGTTAGACATCTGTACTCTGGCAACGACTGAAATATAAACTAGCTATAAGGAGGAAATCAGATGTGGAAAAGGAAATCCATGGAAAGACTTGGAGAGTGCAGGATGCTTTGAGTTAAAATACTCTTTCTGCCATATTCAGTTAATTTTGCAAATGAAATTTAAAGAATGAGAGTCGAAAGAGCTGTAGCAGGCTGAACAATATAGAGCTTTATGTTTACAAGTGTCATGGCATTTTAACTTTGAAGCATCACTTTGGCCTTAACATACTTTTTTACAGGCATACAGGATCCTTCAAGTGTTAATACTCCTAACACAATGTTTTCCCAAGTGTACGCTCAGGATCCTTAGCCCCAAAATATATTGTTTTAAAAGGGGATTCCATGGTTATAAAAATTGGGGAAATAATATTCTCATAGATTTGTCATGCACATTAGTACACTAAAATTCTGAGAAAGTCTATGGGGGAAAACTACAATTTCATTTAATACTGGGTTTCTCAAAATTGTATGACAATGGAAACCTTTTGGCCGAGAGTCAACTATAGAATTGGAGAAGGCAATGGCACCCCACTCCAGGACTCTTGCCTGGAAAATCCCATGGGCGGAGGAGCCTGGTGGGCTGCAATCCGTGGGGTTGCAAAGAGTTGGACACGACTGAGTGACTTCACTTTCACTTTTCACTTTCATGCATTGGAAAAGGAAATGGCAAGCCACTCCAGCGTTCTTGCCTGGAGAATCCCAGGGACAGGGAAGCCTGGTGGGCTGCTGTCTATGGGGTCGCACAGAGTCGGACATGACTGAAGCGACTTAGCAGCAGCAGCAAGTTACATGCTTTGTGTAAAGCTGGGCTTGGTAAATGTTAGTTAATTGACGTGCTTGGGGGGAAAAGGTTAGAAAAGAGGAAGGGGAAGGCTAGCCTTGAACTTCTGGATAGTCTGTTTTTGTTATTTTAAATTGATTGATGATTGCTTTACAGTATCGGTTTGATTTCTGTCATACATCAACATGAATTAACCCTAAGTATACATATGTCCCCTCTCTCTTGAGTCTCCCTCCCACCTCCCGTCCATCTAGGTTATTACAGAGCCCCAGTTTGAGTTCCCTGAGTCATACAGCAAATTTCCATTGGCTATCTATTTGCATATGTTAGTCTGTTTTTTAAAACCTAGTAATTAATTCCTTCATCAAGTCGGCTATACCCATGTGGCATGTATGTACTTGGTGCTAGGGATTCGATGGTGACTGTCATGTCTTCCCATGCGGAGTTTATAGTCTAACAGGGAGAAAGGCATTAATAAATATCACACAAGCAGCAACATGGATGGACCTAGAGACTGTCGTAATAAGTGAAGTACATCAGACAGAGAAAGATAAATATCATATGATATCACTTATGTGTGGAGTCTAAAAAATGATACAAATGAACTTGTTTATAAAATGAAGCAGACTCACAGACATAGAAAACAAACTTATGGTTACCAAAAGCAGGAGGAGATAAATTAGGAGTTTGAAATTCACATATACACACTATTATATATAAAATAGATAATCAACAAGGATTTACTTACAACAAGGATTACTTACTATAGTGCAGGGAACTCTATTCAGTATTCTGTAATAACCTGAATGGGAAAAGAATCTGAAAAAGAATAGATAATGTAAATGCATGTGGGCTTCCCTGGTGGCTCAGTGGTGAAGAACCTGCTTATCAATGCAGGAGATATGGGTTCGATCCCTGGGTTGGGAAGATCTCCTGGAGGAGGAAATGGCAACCCACTCCAGTATTCTTGCCTGGGAAATCCCATGGACAGAGGAGCCTGGCAGGCTACAGTCCATGGGGTTACAAATGCGACTGAGCAACTAAACAACAATAACAGCATAACTGAATCACTTTGCTGTACATTTGAAACTAACACAGCATTGTAAATGAACTAGACTTCAGTTGTATTTGTGTGACAAACGTATAAGCAGCAATGAGTGCTGTGAAGAAAATATGGTGCTATCAGAGAACATCTGATAGGGGAAATTGACCAGTCACAATCACATCCTTGGAAAGAGAGGCTTTTTCTTTTTGCGATATCACTGATATAGAACGTTGTATTAGTTTCAGTTGTAAACATAAGGATTCAGAATAGGTATATATTGCAAAACGATCACCACAACAAATCTAGTTAATGTCTATCACCACACGTAGTTAACAGAATTTCTTTTCTTGTGTTGAAAACTTTTAAGATCTACTCTCTTAGCAACTTTCAAATATCTAATACAGTATTATTGACTGTAGTCACCATCCTGTACATTACGTCCCCAGAACTTGTTTATTTTATAACTAGTACTTTGTACCATTTAGGCCACTACCCCCCTCCACGTCCATGCTCTGTAGCTGAGTTAATTTTTTTCAGTGATTATGTTTTGAGCCCACAAATAAGTGAGATCATATGGTATTTGGCTCTCTCTGTCTGATTTATTTCACTTAGCATAATGTCCTCAAGATCCATCCATGTTGTCATTAATAGCAACATTTCTTGTTTTGTATGACTAATACTGTGTTGTGTATATATTGTGTATTTATCCATTCATCACTGGGCACAGGTTGTTTCCGTGTCTAGGCTATTGTAAGTAATGCTGCAGTGAACATGGTGGTGCATGTATCTTTTTGAATTAGTATTTTTGTTTTCTTGGGATATATACCTAGGAGAGGAATTGCTGGATCATACGGTAGTTTTGTTTTTGGTTTTCTCAGGAACTTCCATTCTGTTTTCCATAGTGGTTGCAACAATTTATATTCCCACCAACAGTGCACAAGTGTTCTGTTTTCTCTGAATCCTCATGAATGCTTGTTATTTCTTGTCGTTTTGATGATAACCATTCTGACTGACAGATGTGAGGTGAGATCTCATTGTGGTTTTGATTTGCATGTCCCTGATGATTAGTAATGTTGAACATCTTTTCATGTGCTTTATATCCTTTACCTTGCTTACCAACCATCTATATGTCATTTAAAAAAAATGTCTTCAGATTTTTTGCCAATTTTTTAAATTGTATTTTTGGTGTTGTTGCCATTTGGCTATATGAGTTCTTTATGGATTTTGGACATTAGCCCATCATCAGGTATATGATATGAAAACATTTTCTCCCATTCTGCTGGTTGTCCTTTCTTTCTTTCTTTCTTTTTTTTTTTTTTGTTGTGCTTTTTAGCTTGATATTGTCCCTCTTGCTTATTTTTACTTTTATTGCCTTTGAATTGGGAGTTAAATCCAAAAAATCATAGCCTAGAAGGAGCTTACTTACCCGCATGTGTTCTAGGAGTTTTATAACTTCAGGTCTTACATTCAAGTCTTTAATCCATTTTGAGTTAGTTTTTGTGCATGGTGTATGATAGTGGTCCAGTTTCCTTCTTTTGTATGTGCCTATCTGATTTTCCCGACACAATCTACTGAAGAGATTATCCTTTTCCCATTGTACATTTTAGCTTGTCATAAATGAATTGACCATATATGTGCATGGGTTTCTTTCTGGGCTCTCTATTCTGTTCTTTTGATCTGTATGTCTGTTTTTATGCTATTTACCATACTGTTTTGATTACTATAGCTTTATGGTAGAGTTTGAAATCAGGAAGCATGATGCCTCCAGCTTTGTTCTTCTTTCTCAGTATTGCTTTGGCTACTCAAGGCCTTTGTTGCTGCTGCTACTGCTAAGTTGCTTCAGTCGTGTCCGACTCTGCGCAACCCCATAGATGGCAGCCCACCAGGCTCCCCTGTCCCTGGGATTCTCCAGGCAAGAACACTGGAGTGGGTTGCCATTTCCTTCTCCAATGCATGAAAGTGAACAAATAAAGTGAAGTCGCTCAGTCGTATCTGACTCCCAGCGACCCCATGGACTGCAGCCTACTAGGCTCCTCCATCCATGGGATTTTCCAGGCAAGAGTACTGGAGTGGGGTGCCGTTGCAAGGCCTTTGTGGTTCCATACAAATTTTAAGATTGTTTGTTCAATTTCTGTGAAAAATGGCAGTGGAATTTTGGTAGGGATTATATTGAATATGTAGGTTGCTTTGGGCCATTGGGCCATTTTAACAGTATTAATTCTTCTAATCCATGAGCACAGAATATCTTTCCATTTATTTGTGTCTTCTTCAGTTTCTTTCACTAATGACTTATTGCTTCACTGTACGTGTCTTTCAGCTCCTTGGTTGAACTTATTCCTAGGTATTTTAGTCTTGTTGATGTATATGAGATTATCTCCTTAATTTCTCTGATAGTTCATTATTAGTGTGTAGAAATGCAACAGATTTTTGTATATTGGTTTTTGTGTCCTGTCACTTTATTGAATTTATATAGTCTACATCTATTGGTGAGGTCTTTAGGATTTTCTGTATATAATATTATGTCATCTGCAAGTTTTATTCTTCATTTACAATTTGGATGCCTTTTATTTTATTTATCTTTGCTCAGTTGCTCTGGCTAGGACTTTCAGTGCCGTGTTGAAGAAAAGTGGTGAGAGTGGGCAGAGAGGTGCCTTTTATGAACAAGTGAGAAGCTGAGAACCACCTTGAAGAAGTGAGAATGGGAAGTTGGGATGGGAGGAAGTTCCAGGCAGAGAGATGAAACTAGACTTTTTAGAGCAAGAGAGAGGGGGAAATGAGGCTGGGAAGATAGCAAAGGCCAGCTCATTCAGCAGCTTGTAGGCCAAGTTAAGAAATTTAATCATGGGCTCAGAGCCATGGAAGCCAGGTAAAGTTTTAACCAGGGTATAATAAGATGTTCATTTTCGAGGGTCCTCAATGTCCCTGACTACGGAAATGACTGCTGAGAGTCAGAAGGAAAGCCCAGACACTGCCTGAGATTGTTGCAGAAGTCACGTGAGAGACATTGTGGATTGAAGGAGGGAGTTTGCAGTGGGGAGGGGAGGGGCCCTGTAGGGTCAAGGATGAAGGTCAGGTTTCTAGCTGGTGTAAATGTGTTACTAAACCAAACTGGGTTTTCCCCGCTCACATCCAGTGAAGCCAGTCTATTGATACGAGGTTGTGGTGAAGGAAAGTGCAGGCAACAAGCAGGGAGTATGAGTGGTTAATGCTCAGAAGACCTATTGGCTTTCAGGGAAATGTCTCTAAAGATAGGGCTCTAGGGTGCGTGATCAGCTTGTGGGCCTTCTGATTTGTTGGTGGTAAAGTAACCTGGCCTCAGCATCATCAATCTTCTGGTTCCAACCGATCTAGGGTCTATGTGCTTGTGGGTAACATACAGTTAACTTCTTCCAGCTGATGGGAGTTTCAGTATTTGCAAAATAGCTCAAGGATATGGCTCAGAATATTATCTATAGTCCTGAGGGGGAACTAAAGGTCCTTGACATTGTTCAGTGACTAAACTATTGTCATTTTGTCTTGCTTGCTTGTTTTCCTTTGTTTTTGCATTTTCTCACCCCTCTGATTGAATTTGCTTGTTGGAATTCCGGGAAGGCCTAAAAGGCTCAAGTTTTTCTATAAACAAGAGGCAGGCAGAGGACATGGTGGGGAGAGGGTCTCTCTTGGGAGGGTCCCACAGGGTCCTGCTTGGTTATGACCCTCCATTTCCCTTGATATTCCTCAATCTTGAGGGGGAATGGGTGCAGAACAAGAAAGGGAATAAGGTTTTGGACAGAGAGGTTAATCATAAACTCAGTTTTAGGGGTACTTGGTTTTACATGGATGGAAGGTAGTACCATCCACTGAGATAGGACCTGGAAGACTGGGTATGGGGGAGGATCATGAGTTGTTTTTGACATTTTCTTATGGACACCTGAAACTGCTGAGTTGGGGCGACGGGGTCGGAGGTTGCCCCCCTCATTCCTCCATGCCGCATGCATCACCCTGGGCCCAGCTCCCAGCAGCCTGGCTCCTTGTGCTCGCTTGGGCTTCCCTGATAGCTCAGTTGGTAAAGAATCTGCCTGCAATGTGGGAGACCCTGGTTTGATTCTGAGGTTGGGAAGATCCCCTGGAGAAGGGAAAGGCTACCCACTGCAGTATTCTGGCCTGGAAAATTCCATGAACAGTCCATGGGGTCACAGAGAGTCAGACACGACTGAGCGACTTTCACTCACATATGTCTAAGACCTAGTGGGGGAGGTATGGTTAGACCATCAGAGGGTTAATGGTTGGCTGATGCTAACTGCAGGTCTGGGTATAGAGGAGGTCACCTTTGGAGAGAAAGGAAAGAGAGCCCACTTCTAACTTGAATGCCTTAAAGACATGGTGGAGGAAGAGGAGGCAGGGAGAAAAGAAAAGCAGGAGTTTGTTGTGTCAGAAACCTCGTGGTTGATACAGTCAAATGCTGCTGCATGGATTCATTTCTGATTCAGACTGAAGCACGTGCAATGGGCGACCCAATAAGGAGGTCATTGCTCGACCTTAGCAAGTATTGCTTTGCTGGAGTGATGGTAATAGACACTAGGATGGAGTGAGACAACACGGAGCAAGATGCAAGTGGAGATATGGTGAGGGCCCTTCCTAAAGAGGCTTGTCCAAGAGGAAGACCATATTTCATTTCTGACTTTGGCCCTAACTATGTAAGCAACCTCACTTATATCTGGCTCTCAACCCTTAGGATCAAGACGATCGTACCCCACTGTGTATAGAGTGGTCAGTATGTTTTCCTTTCAGTCATTTGCAACTTTCTTGTGTCTCTCGAGAGAATCTTGTTGATAGTGATTCTAGTTTTAAGACTTATTGCATGTGTTTATTGTACTACATGACCTCCACCACTACCACCAAATGAAGCAAACCAAATGCTTTATCTGCTGTTAAAAAGGTTTAGACTCACCAGGATATGGTTACTATATCATCTCTATTTTGGCATCTTCCTAATGAATTTTGAGGGAAAATTCTGACTATACTCAATTCTACTCTAAGCACTGACTTTATAATTTGAGTCTCTATAAGACACACCCCCACCTCTGATGACTAAGATCTCAAGTGATTTAAGAGATCTCAGAGCAGTAAATACTGGTTTGCAAGGAAGCTTTGCTTTTTATGTCAGTTTCCTTTTAAGCAACTTATTAGTTCAGTTGCGTGAAAAAAAAATTAAGTTTGGGTAGACTGCGTCATATGATTGTTATTCCCCCTAATTATAACTTTCTCCCTCTCCACCTCCTTAAAAAGAAGTCGCTGGAGTTAGAGTTGGAAAAGTACCTAAAACACATTTCTGACATTTATTTTATGACCGAGAACAGTGATTTGGTATTTGACTCAAGCACACTTGCCTGTTAGTGGGCGAAAGCGGTTCAGGGAAAATTGAACTGCAAATAGGAAGTTCTACTGAATGAATCTCTGTGACAGTATTAGGGTGAGGTTTGCTGCAGAAAAGAGAGGAGTGTTGGCGTGAGAAAGACAAATGATTCACTTCTTTGTTGTAGTCCGAGATTCTGCAAAAGGGGATCGTCATAATATTAGTGGTTTTAAAGTTTCTTGCAGTCAGAAAGAAACAAGACTACAT